>NC_056748.1:616651740-617326740 GCF_019279795.1 Protopterus annectens | reverse complement strand
TGGGATATAAACTGAAATCAGTGGGTCAGCCTGAGCTGTGTTAAGTATATGAAAAAGAAAAGTGCAATTTATTGTTTCAAGTTGTGCTAGTACAGCAGCCAAAAATATTGAGAGGGTCTGCTTGTGAACAACTGAAAATGAAAAAGCAAAATCACAGTGTGCAGATGCAAGTGCATAACACTAGAGATCTCAGTACAATCAGAGACAAATATTCACACAGTCACAGTGTCAATAACTCGCACACTCCCAGAGGCAATGAATCAAACAGCCCTAATCAATTGTAGAGTCAACACACTATGTCTTTTGGCTTTTCCCAGTTAAGGATCACTACAGTGGAACTCCGGTCCGCTAATGATTGGTAGTGGATTTTTATGTACCGGGTTACCAGCCCTGATGCACAACCTTCAACAAAGGCACACCCCATTCACATATGCCACCACACAGAAGACGCTCTAGCTGAGAATCGAACGGGACAATGTCTTGCTATGAGGCGACAACGCTAATAAGCCGTTTTGTGGAAGCAGTAGTTTGCAGATTCATGAGTACTTTGATACAGAATGAAACCTAAATGTTGAATCCAGATAACTACATTTGATATATTTTAACATTGGAGTGATTAATGCACTGGACTAGAGTGCATGTCTGCACAATACAGTAACAAAATAAACCTAGAAATTCTGCCAGTTACCTTGCACCATGGAATATGCCAGTAGCACATAGACAAAGAATTTTTAAGGAAAGCAGACTGGAACCGCACCATGGGATAAAAGCATAGTGACTGTAGTCAAAACTAACAAAATATTGATCTGCATTGACTCATGGAACTTAAATAGGGAAGTTTTTTGTGAACATTTCTTCCTGAAAGCAGTGTAAATGTTCATCTTACTGATGCCTAGGACATTTTATTTTTCATTTATTGATGCCAAACAGGGATTTGGGAGATGAAATTGGACCCAGACAGTCTCAGACTTTGAACTCTCAATACCCTACTGAGCAGATGTAGATATATCTGAATGCATTTGCAATCTCATATCCTACAGAGGAATTTTAGTGATTGTCATTAAATACAATTCCAGCAGTATGTCAAGACTAGAAGCAGCTTCTCGCATATTTTCCATTTGCTTTTCACTATAAATAAGAGTTCACAGGAATCTGTCCATGCATAAGGCTGAATTAAAGCATAAGTTACAAAGAGCAAAAATCATCCGGATTGAATTAGTGACGACTTAATGTTGAAAGCATCAGCGATGACATCTTAGTATGGGGTTAAACAATAGAAAAGCATATCATGGGATTAAAATCCTTAAAACCTACAAGGACAATTAACATCTTTGTGTCACTAATACTGAGTATATGTAACATGTATTAAGCCGACAAACAATTCAACCATATCCTGAGACAGTAAGGTCAGTGGTGCAAACGAAACCCTGTTCCAAACATTTGTAGCTGATATTTTTGGGTATGTTGTAATACCTATCCAATTTCATCCCCTACTTCTCTGAGATAACAGTACAGTTCAGACACAAATTAGAAATGGATATCTCAAGCACAAGGAAAAGTTGCAGATAATGAAATTCAATTGACAAAAGCTCTGATGTTACAATTTTTTGAGGTGAACAAACCAGTGGTGTTGCACTTTGATACCAATCAGTCGGGAGTCGAGAACTATTGCTGCAAGCAAGACAACCTGTAGATAACATTTTCAGAGTAACAATAGCCACACAGAGCTGCCATGCACAAATTGAGAAAGTGCTACCTGCCACTGAGTGAGAATATGAAGAATCTACAAATACATCCATGGAACAGCATTCACTATAGAACCAGGTCAAAGATCATTCCTGGGCATTATTCACATTGAGATTTCAGAGGATCTTACTTTCTCTGCAGTGGTTTGACTTAAATATTGCATATAAACAAACAGAATATTTTGGAAAGGTGGGTATGATAAGATGTCAATAATAGAACATCTATGCACTTTTTAATTGTCATATATTTTTCATTTTTTTTCACTTTTCACCACATCTCAAGCATTTGTAAAAATGATGATTGCTACTCCTATCCTCTGACCACACCAGCCCCACTTGGGTTTCCATCTGTCCTGTCTCCCATGTGACATTTGTGTTTTTAACCATCGTGCCCTATTTACAGCATCCCTTACTGAAATCACACTTTCTAATGCACATGGTACTTTGCTAATGCTTTATTGCTGCACCACCCATGAGCAAGAACAATTACATCTTAATATTTTATTTCTAGCTTTGAAATGAATCAGTTAACACCTCATTAAGTGCCTTAAGTTGCTAATGCATACAACCAATACATGACTTTCAATCATGCAGGCTAATTTCATGCTTAAGACAGAAGTAAAGAAATGGGATCTTATGAAAAGTTTGGGTTTATTAAAAGTACAGGAAATATTGCTGAACATTTCTCTAAACTGACTAAGCATGGCCGCTTAAAACATGTGGAAAATTTGTTGTAACTACCCAGTCAGAATTACTTCCTACATCTGTTAGCAACATTAACCGTTGCAAACTGCAAATTATACACTGAGGTTAGTTAAAATTAGTGTGCTGGTATAAATTAAAGCTTTTCATTAAATTTACATTGTTATACAATCCAGATTTTTGCCTCCCAGTTTTGTTCAGTTTCTCATAAAATGTGTAGTTCTGTGGCAAATTATTGAGGATTGAAGTCAATAAATAATGACAGACATTTGAGTTTCAGACTTCACATCTTTAGAAAATGCATGCTAATGCAGAATCTATTATTATTAACTTTCTAAGTTTATAAGATCAATTATTAAAATTTGTCCCTATTTTAGGGCTTCTGTTCCCCATTATTTTTGGCCTTGTCTGTATTTCTTGTACTAAGAGGTCAAGAAGTATGGCACTGTATGTTTTAGTTTTGTGCTTCACCAGTTTTAATATAATTGAAGTTCCGGTAAGTGAATGTACACAAATGATGTGTGAAGACTGCAATAGATTTCAGGATTATTACCAGAATTATTGCGAGATGTATGAAGGCATTGTGTCTAAATACAAAACAAACGATCACTCTAAATTCAGAATTTATGTACATGCACCAGTTATCCCAAAAGAAATAACAGAACTCCTTTTAAGTTTAAAACATTGCAGAAACTAATATATAGGACATTAATAAGAGAGAGAGAGACAGAGAAAAGGAAAGAACTAAGAAGTGACGTATGTAGAATTTGGATAGGACATACCAAAAGAGTTGGTTCTGATGAACCTAGCAGGAGAAAGGCTGAAAAGAAGACACAGAAAGTTTAAATACCAGAAACCCAATTTTATGGTATGGGGCTGGCATTGTGCTTGGGGACAGGAAACTCCTTTGCTAGAGCTCTGTAAACAAGGCAAAGAAATGTATATAGCCAATGCATTATCAAAGGCATATCAGAAAGGTAACAAGAACAATTTACCACATCACAACCCAACAGTTATGGCAATAGCTCCATACTTACCACTGTCAGATAAATCAATTCTTGACTTTACCTATGACACTGTGGGTGGTTTAGAGCTGCAGTTGGTTAGAAATATGGTAGAAACAGGATGGCCAGATGACAAGAAAAAAGTTCTATTACCATTTTCAAATCCATTACAGCTATTGTGATGAAATTTATGAGTCACACTGACTGATGTTCAAGTTTAGTAGAATGACTGTGCCTACATTTTGGGTATAATCTAAAAAGGGCACATGGCATGATATTCTGGCATGGAGTGTATCACACCAAATAGAATGTATGGTAAAATAAAAACTGCCTAATATTTCCTAAGTGTCATAAAAACAATGATAATGACATTTATGATAAGTAATGAAATACTGGACAGGCTATGAATTAAAGTAGATTTGTTTCATTTCAAGCACAGCCTGTGTTGTACTGGCTACTTTTCAGAGTATTGTGAGGTCATAACATTCCATCTATCATTCCACTGATAAATACAGTTTTTCTTGTCATGGTATCTCTCACATTCTCATCTGTGATAATGGTTCACAGTATGTCTGCAAGAATTTAATTAATTTCCACAAAATTGGGAAATTGTAGTACATAACTTCTTTATGAAGGTAATTATAATCTAATGGCTGATGAGAAAATGTTATCCAGAGAAAATGTCATAAAAAGTGTTGTCAGCTGTGAACAGACTGTTATCTTGCTCTTCTTAAGAACAAAAATGATCCACTAGGACCACATAACTTGCATTTTCTCTGTTTTTGATGGGGAGAGAATAAAGACAGATTTGCTGATGTATGATAAAAAAAAATGAAAACACACTAGGTACACTTTCAAAGGAGATTTTGCCAAAGGATAAAATAAACCATTGATCTCCTTTGAAAGCTCATTGTATTTTAAGATTTGCTGTTATCTTCTGTTCTTTCATAATCCATTCAACTAGAGAGTGTAGCATGAGAAAACAGAAGTTTCATTATAATAGAAGTGCTAAGACATTGCCAGTATTGAGACCTGGACAGATTGTTAGAATCGGAAATACATCTGGCATATACTTGTGATTGTATCTATATTGTCAAGATAAAATAGGCCTGCCTTTGACACGTAACAGAAAGCATTTATATGAGACTGGACTGTTCTCAAAATATTGACATGACAGTTAAATTAAATTGCTACTAAGGCACATTTCAGACCATCAAATGTCCTGATTTCTCAAACAGGCAACAGTTTTTGATATGTTCACTTTTCCTTACTGTAATACTGTACCAGCAAATACTTTATTTACAAGAATAGACTGTGCAGTCTTACCTTATGCTGACCATTTACTGCATGTGAGTGTGGAGACTTCCCTATGTCTTCTCCATATGCAATAACTCAAAAAGCACTTGTTCAGTCATGGTAATGATGAAACCAGTGATTGGTTGACACAAATATGTGCTATCTGGAGAGTTTCTACCTTGTTAAATGCTGCGCAGTAACGGAGTTGTTATAATTATATACAAGTTCTAGAGATGGGAGATTTCGGGGGTGAGGGGTGGGTTGCTCTCTGGAAAAAAAAATCACTTCATTTGATTTGTCCCATTACTTTGTGTGTAATGGCCTGCTTTCAAAGATGTGTGATAGAGAACAGGCTTTCATTCATTCATAGGAGAAGCAACTGTTTAACTTACTATGGCATTAACATTTAATACTGAATGTTAAGTAATTTGATTTAGCAGACTATTTAAAGATCAATATAGATGGAATGACATTGTTACATGCTATGACAGCAAATATCGAATTATAATGCTGCAGTCCTATTACTTTAAATTCCAAATGGGAGCCAGTTTGTGCATTATTTATATAAATTGTGTATGTTTTTGTCTCAAAATGAATATACGTGTGCCATATGGTGTCTGTAGTACATATGGAGTAGATTACTGTATGCATTTTCTATAGTATTCAGCTTCAAGGCTGGGATACAATTTATAAGTATCCCATAAGCCTACAGTATAACAGTGCATGTGGCATGTCACATGATCCTGTTTTGCTTTTCAGTTGCTGTGATGCTATTAAGTGAATGGTTGCTCACATTTAGGTTATTTATTTATTTATTTGCAGGTTGTTAACTGGGAAAGTCCACTGGGCTGTGCAGAGCCTGTTTTCAGTGGAGGCCCATGGAGAAAAGCTCATCAGTACAATAAAAAGAACAATCAAAAATTAAAATTAGTTTCATTGATATTATAGCATTATTAACACTAATCGATAACAGAGTTGAAATCACATTTAGTACCAATGAAATTATAAGCACTGACAGCATAGCATTATCTAACAATATTGGATTACAAAGTTGAAAGCACATTTAGCAGTTCAGTTTAGTGGCTAGACAGTGTTGCATAGAGTATTTATAGACCGAACACAGCATAGAAAGTAGGGAGAGAGTATGTCATTAGAGATAGGTGTTCAAGGGGGCTGAGTGCAGGAACAGTTCCAGGTGGAAGATAGAGGTGGAGAGAAGGTTTGAAGTGCGCAGGATTTTGAATTGTTGTGATAGCTAATGGAAGAGCATTCCAATGTTTGGCTAAAGAGTTAGAGAAAAGAAGTTGGCCAGGTGGCAGATTAGGTTTGTGGACCTAAAGAAGTTGCTGATTCTGAAATCTAATCGGCCAATTTGGGAGGTAAAAAGTGAAGACAGAACTAAGGGCAGGAGAATCAAAAGGTTTAAGGATAAGTTTGTGAGGGTCTATATTATATCAGCGAATGCTTAAAAAAGCGAATGCTGATTGATCGACCTTATGTAAGTGAAAGCTTACAATCTCGAACTGTCAGATCAGCGATTTTTTTCCTAGGGAAAATAAATAATAAATCTGACACCTGACCCTACACTAAACTATGTACACACCACTAACTATCCACTTACCTTAACCCAAACCCTAAAGTCCTTCACTATTGCACACTCACCTCACCCGCTTCCTAACCCTAACTCACCTAAATCCGCCCTAACCCTCATGTCCACACAATCGCACACATACCTAACCCAAGCCCTATCCCTAACTCACCTAAATCCGCCCTAACACTCACATCCACACAATCGCACACTTACCTGAATCTGACCCGTAACTTTCCACCACAGCACTGAAAATACCGAAGCAACAGAAACGGACAACCAAATTCTTTCCCTAGGAAAAAATATGAGTTTCTGCTGCTTCGATATTTTTCACTTTCACTAAAATAAGGTCGATCAATCAGCATTCACTGATCTAATATAGACCCATTTGTGACCAGTAGTAAGTTGCAGATAGCTGAATCAGTTTGGAAGTTCTAGTCATTTTAGGGAGAGACGAGCAGTACAGTGATGGGAGAAGTCTTTAGAATTTGTTGCAGATTTTGCAATTTTATTATAACAAATCTCGAGTTTGGCTTTTAGAGTGGTTTGGAGGTTGATAAGTAAAGGGGTGCCATACATTAGGGAGGGAAGTAGGTGAGTACAGGCAAGTGTTTGTCTGGAAGAGGGGTAAGGAACTGGTTGTGCCTGTAGAGCATTCCAGATTTCTGATATTTTGTTGCAGGTGAATATCAGATTGTAGTTATTCATCTATGCTTACTCCCAGAAGTTTTGTGTGGTTGACAATTTCTATTAGTGCTTTAGTTTGGGAGTAGATATTAAATATGGCTTTGTCTGACAGGGTTGACTTTTTGGGGGTTTAAAGCATGATCTTGGATTTATAAGGGTTAAGAGCTAGGTGTTTTTTAAGCATCAAGGATTCGGTGGTGGTGAAGGCAGTTTGGGTTTTGAGTTGGAGGCCAGAAATAGAGTCAGGTGCACAGACAATGGTAGAGTAATTTGCATATTGGATAAGGGCTCCATTGGTCATAGATGTGTGGAAGTTGTTAATGAAAATATTGAATAGGAGGAGACCAAGTATGGAGCCTTGAGGAACTCCAGTAGATGTGTGAAGATAGAAAGAGATAGAGTTTTGCCAGCTGATGGCCCGTTGTCTGTCTTTTAGATAGCTAGAGAACCACATGAGAGTGGTGAGGGAGAGTTCAAATCTGGAGAGTTGTGATAGCAGCTAAGGGTAGGAAACTGTGTCAAATGCCTTTGAAATATCTAAGAATATGGTAAATGCTATTTTACCATTATCAAGGGCTCTGTTAACAGTATCCAGGAAAGAAATAAGGGCAGTTGTAGTGCTGTGGCCAGGTCTGAACCCATGATGTGTGGAAGACAGGAGGTGGTTCTGAAGAAGGTAGGTTATTGGCTGAAGATGAATGCACTTTTCCAAGATCTTAGAGATAGGGGACAGAATAGTGATAGGTCGAACGTTGGAGATATCATTGTTTTGCCTTTGTGAAGAGGGAGAATGAAGGCTATCTTCCATAATTTGGGCACATAAGATTATTGGATGGAGCTGTTGATTAGGATACTTATTGGGAATGCATTGGTTTTGGCCAGAAATGTTGGGGGTAAATTGTCAGGAGAGTTACAGCAGGGTTTGAGCTTAAGGAGTAGTCTTTTAATAGTTGTGGTAGAAATGGTATTAATAGTAAAGTTGGGGTAAAATGGGGGGGTAGGTTCAGGCATGTAGGTGGTGTTTGTAGAGATGGGGGAGGTTTTTGGTGAAGCAGAATCACTTAACCTGTCCTTGCTATGAGGGAAGCTAGTGGTAATGTTGGCTATTGAGTTTATAAAGAATGAGTTAAAGAGAGAGGCAATTTCATGAGAAGATTTGTCAGGGTGAGGGCAAGGATAGCTTTTTGTGCCAGTGTTCAGGAGAGATAAGATGGGGTTCCAAATTTTTTGGAGTTTTGTTATTGGTTAGACAGAAGTTTTGTATAGTGAGCTTTATTGTTATTGAGCACCAGCTTTTTTACCCGGTTACAGAGCTGTTTGAAGTGTATCAGGGTGCCCTGGTTTTTGTTGGTTGGTAAAGTTTCCAGGTTTTATGTCTAAGCTGCATCAGATTTTTGGTGGACTTGGTTAGCCAAGGAGAATATTTAGTTGTGACCTGTTTCATGCGGAGTGGTGCAAGGCTATTCAGTGTGTCCAGGAATGTCGTATTGAAAATTCTACTCCATTGTCTAGTGGAAGAGTTTTTAATATGTGTCAGTTAATAGTTTTGAGGATATCAGTAAATATTAGATGTTTGAAGTTGGTTAGGTTCCTTTTTTGTTTGTACTGTTGTTGATTTTGGAGGGTTGAGGGAGAGTGGTGGATATAGGTGGGGAGGTGGTTACTCAGTGTGTCCAGAAGGGTGCCTGCTTCAGATAGTTTACATATTGACTTCTGGATGAGTGTATCTGAAATATCAATCATTAGGATATCTATAAGGTAAAAGTACACAAGCTATAATATAGTAGAGTTTCTTCCAATATTATTAATTCTCCCTACATTTTTTCTCTTTCTGTGTTTTAAGAAGATATAAGCAGTGCTTGTGATTTCTGCAGCATTATTAATACTCTTTCTTGGAGAAAAATTCATAAGTCTTTTGTTTTCAACTGCAGTTGATTTGACCCTGACCATATGAACTAGATCAATCACAGTCTCAATCAAACTTGGTCACACTGCCTCCTTTCTATCCAAAGATCCTCATTACCTGTGTCTTTCTGCTAGCTAGCATTCAACTTCTAGTACTGTACCACTTATCCAGAAGCTGCTTAATAATTCTGCTCCTTGCAAAAACATCTGTATTAATCATTTCCTAACAATAGGTCCATCACATCTGCCCTCAAATTTCTCCTGCTTATCTTTTTATATCTTCTCATTGTGTCTTATTATTTACAGTTACTGTTAGGCAGAAATGTATTGTCAATCTTTACAAATGGGTGGGGACAGCCAACTCCCTGGCATATACAGATAAAGTCCTGACAAGCTTATAAAGAAAGAGAGTCTCATAAAACACCGAAACAATAACAATTTATTAATTAACTAAGTCAAACTTTTCAATATTGTTCTTAATTCAGAAAATGTGGTCTCAAAGTCTGCTGTTTGAAACCGAACATGTCATTATACCTAAGCAAAACATTTCTGCTGTCGTCTTTTGTAATATTCATGTCAACTTGTTCTGAAAGTGCAGTTTTTAAAAGAGAGCTGTCAAGATCATGTTTCTCTAAAAACTGGATAGCTTACAGATCTCTCCAGAAGCATTTATTTGGATGATTCCAAGAGACAAGGTACACCTTTTCTTGAGTTATACTATAGCAATAGTTGCTTTCTTCCTCTGTTTAACATGCATCATAGGAAATTATGCAACATTGATATGCAATTAAGAAACATGCAATATGGAAGAAAAGATGCCAGACAGGTTGGGTGTTACAGAAAAATAATGGACTTCATAGGGCAGCCTTCCCATCCCTGAAAGGCCTGTTATTTACCTTTGACATCCACTCTGGAAGGAATTATTGGACTTAGAAAATGGGCTATCTGTTCATTTATTTTAATTTTTTTCATTAGTTGTGTACTATTTCTTTATACTTTTAATGTAAAATAATTCTTTCATCTCCTGTTTGAAAGTCGGTGACATCTGTAAGTGTTATTGCAGGAAGTATCTTGCATCCAAAAGTATAAAAGTTATTCAAGTGTTTAATAATGCCTACATGCAGACACATACACAGGCAGGTGCTCACGTGTGCATGCATGCACACACACACACACACACACACACACACACACACACACACACACACACACACACACACACACACACAAAACATGTTTTGCATGTTGATACATTTTTTGTCCTTGATGGTTGATTCTGGTTTAGCTGTTATGAGGGAGACAAGCACACATACTAAATGGGAGTTGCAAAGTCTCAAGTGCTAGTCTGTCTCATGGCTGATAGAGCACTTTGTGACTGTTGTTGATGCACTTACTTCTGGTAGTTCATGCTTTTTTCTGCTTTATAACTTCAGCTTAAATAAGAAAAAAAAAAACAGAATTGCAGAGGAGAAGTGCAGCTTGCACATTTCCTCTGTCGTTCTGTTTTTCTAAAGCCATGGTTGTTTGAAAAATAAATGAAAAAAACTGCGGTCAGAAGACAGCTTACTTTTTAGCTGTATTCTACATGCACACTTCCACAATGGCTCTGTTTTTTAAGCAGTGATTAGCAAGTGTATCAGCCACAGTGGTGCAGCAGTAGCGTTGTCGCCTCACAGCAAGAGGTTCTCCTGTTTGATTCTCGGCTGGAGCGCCTTCTGTGTGGAGTCTGCATGTCCTCCCCACAGTCGAGTGGCGTTCAAAAGACATGTGTGAATGGGCATACCTTCGTTGAAGGTTGGGTGTCAAGCTGGCACCTTGGCACCGTAAAAATCTACAGCCAATCATTAGCGGACCGGAGTTCCACTGTGGCGACCCCTAACTGGGAAAAGCCGAAAGAAGAACAACATTAGCAAGTGTAAAATAAATTATGGATACAAGGAAACAGCTGACTAACATCACATAGATTTTTGCTGTGAATAGGCATACTTGCTTTTTATCAAGGTCTTCTGGTACATTTGCTAACTTCCTTTGGAATGTCACATAGCCAGTGGGGTTTTCTCATTCTCCAAGCCAATTTTTAAGTTAATTGTAATGATAAGTACAATCTGCAAGTTCTGAGCTATTGCATCATTTTGTCCAGTAACAGAGAAGTGCCTTTGCTGTTGGACAAATTCCTACTGAAGACCCAATCAGTGATTATTGCCAACTGTGCAAATTAATCCTGTAAACTGAAACCAGAAAAATAAAAACACTTCAGTACATGTACTGTCACATGTGATCACATATACACCAACATGAAGACATAGAATAAAGAGAATAGAAAGTAAGGGGTAAAATGAAGAGATGATAAAATTCAGATTATTGAATTTAAATAGAAGATTAATACAAAACGAATGTCAAGTATCACAAATTAAGCCCTTTCAGAGGAAAATCTACATAAAAACATTGCATGGTCTTCATCAGATCACTGTTGCATTAATCGTTGTATGTATCTTGCCAAGAAAATCCAGACAGTCTGCAGAACTTCAGGCATCTTCCTTGCACACCATACATCTGCCCTCAGTACAAGTAGATATGCTAGTATGAGAGATGTACACAAGAACCAAAACTCAAAACTTTCATGCCACTAATCCATGAATCGAGGTTTTCATTAGCATGATGTCTAGTTTTTTTAAATGGACAGCGCCAACTACAAGATTTTCAGGCAGATATGCACCACATTGGGAACACTTCCTATTTTTTTGTATAATTTTTGTTAGAAAGTTTTGTGTTTGCCAAAAAAGAAAAGATTGATTGTTGTCTCCAACTAACATGAAAGGACTCCCATTCTAGTTGTTTGGTTTGCTTAGTGGCTGAACATAATGTTGAATTGTGTAAAATTTGTCAGTTCACCCCAAAACACATTATAAGTAGATGAAATTTCCTTTGCACTTACTTAGAGAAGAGACATCCTCAAGACTTGGCATGTGCTATGTCACCATCCTCATCGTCTTCAGTAGACCTTCCCTTTAAATGAAAAAACAAGAGAAAGTTGTTGAGAGTGGTGATTGACAATAACTATATGTCCTCCTCTCTCAACTGGCCTGAGACTGACAACTCTTCTAAGACATGTATGCTGACTGCAGACTATCTGCCTGGTCTTCTGATCCACTAGTGCATCCCCTTTGGAGGCTGCTATGGCCCAGGATAATATGCCCAAGCAGACTGTACATTCAGTTGAGACAGCTAAGAAGGGAGAACCATGAATAATATCAAAGGATGAGGGAGCTATCCATCAGATCTTAGTAAGGGAAGATGTCCATAGCTTTCTTATGTAGGTCAGACTAATGGCTTCACCTCTGAAGATTGTTCATCTGAACGCTCCTTCAAAACATAGCCAGAAAAACAAACATATTTCCCTTTATCCCTTCCAGTCAGAAAGGCAAGAGATAAGATTGGTTTAACTTTGCACAAGGTCTGTTTAAAGCTATTGAGTCCTTTCAGTTTTCTTTGTTTGCAACTTCATGTTCACCTTTTGCCAGTGTTAAAAGGGAAAGGGTTCCTTCTTTGTCCAGCTCAGATACATTTTCAGATTCTGATAATGAAGCACTTGACTCTGCTTCTTCCACTGAAAGTGAAATTGAGGCAGAAGACTCTTTATCATCAGATCCTTTAATGAGGAAATTATCTTGGAAGGGCACAGTTGCCAAAAATGATTTTTTTTTGTCAAGAAAGACATTTGTGGTTCCCAGAAAAAGTATTATAGATGTTGAATATGGCTATTCCTCAGCTTGTAGCTATACCTGCAGTCCTGGAGACTCTGGAAGATGCCTTTTTTGCTTGCTTCAGTTTCCTCAAACTCTCAGACTCTAGTCTCTATAAAACCTAACAGGTTTTACAGGTTTCCTGAAATGCACAAGTATCTTTATAAAAATCCATCTGCTGATTCTGCTGGAATTTCTGTAGATGTTGATAAAGGTAGTAGAACTTTTCCCTTTTCCAGTCCAATACCAAATGATAAGGACAGCAGAGCTCCTGAGAGGTACGGCAAAAATATGTGTAGCTCTGCCACTTTAACATTATAGCAATTACTTGCCAGACCTATATGTCTCAATTCCATTTATCTATTTTGAATGATTTGGGTCACACCTTGCCTAGTCTCCCCAACTTGGGCTTGTAATCTGATGTTATGGATATACTTAACTTTGCCTTGTAGATAGCTAAACACACAATCAAATGTGGTTATGATGCTATAGATGTTATCTCCAAATACTGTTATGAGAAGGCATGCTTTGATAAGATTATAGTCCTTCTCTGAAGATGTGGAAACTCAGTTCTTAAATGTTCCACTAGACAAGGACTTCTTTTTTGATAACACTTCTGCAGAAGCTTTCAAAAAGCTAGAAGAAAGAGAAAGCTCATGCTGGAAGTTAAACAGCTTTTCTTATCTCCAGTTCCTAAATTTCAAAGGAACTATCCTGCTAATCCAGGCCCATTCTTTCAAACCTGGTCAACAGATTCGGGTAAAGAAAAGTTCAAAAGAAATGTGCAAAGTTAACTCCAAAAGAAAATCTAATAGATCCAAGGTATCCAACTCTTAAAGAAAAACAACTTCTGATTATCCTTGACAAATACAGCCCCACCCATCCTGGCCTTCCTCAGAAAATAGCAGGGAATCTTTCTCCCTGCCTTCTTGTGTGGCAGTTTATAACCACAGACCCTTGTGTTCTAAATACCATAGAGCAGGACACTTCCATCTATTCTTTCAGACACTTTTCAGGCCCCAAAAGGCCAGCTTCATCTTATGCCATCAGTTATTTCAGATTTACTACTTTAGGGAATCATACAGCCAGTCTGCTAAAGTCATTGGGCTCAGGGATTTGGCTCAAATCTTTTCCTGGTCACTGTGAAAGAGGGAACCTGGAAACCTGTTCTATATCTATCCAGTTTAAACACTTTTTTGCTTATACCAAAATACAGAATGTTGCCACTTTCCACTCCTTTCAGCTCCTTCCTTTCTGGTCACTGTATACTTAAAAGATCTTTACTTACATATCCCCATTCACAAGAAGCACAGATCATTTTTTTTAGCTTCTTTGTCATGGGGTTACATTATCAATTTTCCTTCACTGCCCCTTTTTTTTACCAAATGCCTTGCAATAATGATAGCCTGTTGCAGGTTTGCAAGCATACACATATTTCCTTATCTGGATAATTTTCAGTTATAAAATCTCTTTCACAGCTTGGATTTCACCCTGAACCTAAGGAAAGTTGGCCCTAATTCCTATTCACAGACATGTATTTTTTTCTGTATTGCCTGCCAAACACCGACCAGATTACTGTATTCTCCCCCAGAAAATAGACAATCATCATCAGCACTTTCTCAATCTTTCACAGCAAGAAATGCTCACTGCATTGAGAGTACTGGGTTTCATGGCTTCTTCCATCCTTATATTTCCTCATGTTAGTCTTCTAATTAGAAAGATCCAGAGGTTTTTCAAATGTCTTTGGACTCATCACTCTCACCCCCTAACTTTTCAAGTTCCAGTTCTCAGCTTTGTAAGGAAGGAACTCATCTAGTGGGACAAAAAAGTCCTGTCCAATTCAGAACTCCTTTTCTCTCTTCCCAGCCCCTTTCAGACAGTGGGTACAGATGCTTTAGACTTTGCTTGGCGTGCTGTTTCTTACAGTGTCATGGTGCAGGGAATTTGGGAAACTCAACACAGGCACATAAACATCAACCTGAAGGAGATTATGTCTCTTATAAATTCTCTGAAAGCTCTAAATTACCCTTGGTCTCCAGGCACTCTTAGTGGTAACAGACAACACCACTGTACTGCACTGCATAAACAAACAGGGAAATAACAAGATCATACCCCTTTTGCAGGCTGATTATGATTGCCTGGGACTTAGCAATTCACCACAATGTATTTCTTTTGGCAGGACATAGTTGCAAATTGCTTGAGCAGATCCAGGACAGACTTTCACAAGTGGCCTCCAGATATTCCAACAGTGAGGAGTCCTTCAAAAAGATCTGTTGATAAATGAAACAGAGAGGCATGCAAGACAGATGCCTTTTCAGTCTCCTGGGGAGATGTTTCTTTGTCTTTCCTTCCTTTCATCTCAGTTTCAAAATCATTCAAAAGATCATGAAGGACTTACCAAAATATGTTACTGGCAACTCTCTTATGACATAGTGAACAGATGTTCTCCCTTCTCATGCAAATGGCCAAGGGCAATTGCTAGAAACTTCCTCATAGACTGGACTTGCTCACACAGGGCAGGGTATATCTGATTCATCTCAACATTCAAATTTCAAATATTACTATACGTATGATAGCTTTTTCATTCCTTTTAGGACCTTTTTCTGAGGAAGTGGAACAGGTATTGAATGAAGCAAGAAAACCTCCTATTAAGAAATCTTTTAATCCAAATGAAAAAGACTTTCTTTTGGTGCCAGGGGACAGGTCCTGTATTTATTTATTTTATTTTATTTGCAGTTTGTGAACCAGGAAAGTCCATTGTGCCAAAATAAGCCCTTTTTCAATGGAGGCCTGGGGAGAAAAGCTCCATGTACAATATTGCAATAGTCAAAAACAAATAAAAACTAACAAAAATATTACATGATTTAAAAGTAACAGAAACAGACTGACAAAGTAACAATTATAACAAACATATTATGGTATATGTCATAACAAAGCATTTTGTGAATACTGTACATGGTTGTGTGTGTGTTGGGGGGCACACTAGTTCTACAGTACCTACTTGAATTGCTCAATTCTGGCATTGTGTATACCTCTGTGAAAGGCAATTTCAGCCTGTTTGCCACGGGCTTCTTCCTTATCTTCTTTATTTCAAGTTAAACAATTCTTAAAGGGGATTTTTACTTGTTAGGCCGACATGAAAGAAAATAGCTCCATCTTAGGTTTTGAATTTTGTTTTGTAAAAGTTAACATATTGTCCCTTTTAACCTGCATACACCTCTTCTTTGAAAAGTCTAACCTGGAAGACTGTCTTGCTGGTGGCTTTTAACTTCAGTGGATGAGTTTTATTGTCTCTTATGTGTTGTCATCCTTTGTTGATGTTTCTCAAGGACTGGGTGAGTCTTGGGTGCAGTCATTCCTTTATGCCTGAACTAGTCTCTAAATTTATGGTTAACCATACTATTCATCTCCCTGCTTTCAACTCTAATCCACAAAATAATAGGAGAGAGAATTCTAAATTGCCTGGGTGTACATAGATAACTGAGATACTGACTTGACAAAAATACAGAGTTTAGAAAATTTGATAAACACTCTCTGTATCTTAATGATGGTAAAAAAACAAACAACAGAAAAAAACAGGCAGCTTCTAAACAAAATATTTCTAGATGGCTTTCCCTTTCCATTTACTTCTGCTTTCCAGCCATATCAAAAATCCTGTAAGAATGTCAATGCTCTTTCTTCTAGGCAAGTTGCCACATCTGGGGCTTTCTGGAAGGCTAGGGTGGCCGCGGTGGTGCAGTGGTTAGTGTTGCTGCCTCATAGCAAGAGGTTCTCTGGTTTGATCCTCAGCTGGGGTGCCTTCTGTGCGGAGTCTGCATATCCTGCCTGTGGTCGTGTGGGTTTCCTCCGGGTGCTCTGGTTCCTTCCCACATCCCAAAGACATGCTGTAGGTGGATTGGACACTCTAAATTGGCCCTAGGTGTGAGTGCGTGCATGTGTGTGCCTTCTGTGGAAGGTTGGGCACTGGGCTGGCAATTCGACACCGTAAAAACTCCACTGCCAATAATGAGCAGACACGTGATCCGCTGTGGTGACCCCTAACTGGGAAAAGCCGAAAGAAGAAGAAAAAGAAGAATGAAAGCTGCTACCTGGTCTGCGGTTCACACATTCACCAGACATTACAAACTGAATGTTGTCTCCAGAGCCAGAACCGGTTTTGCTAGAGTTAGTCATTTTGGGATCAGGTTCAGCTTCATCCACCTTCTGTTCTTGAGCTTTGGCAATTCCAGTGTGTAAGGATTACTGCAGCAGTGATCTGTTGAAGAACATAGTTCAGTTGTGTAGTTAACATAACAGTGTATGTCCGAATTTGTTGTAGTAGGAACATCCTCCTTCCATTCCCATGAATAAATTCTTCCCTGGCCAGGGTGGAGTATCCTCACTTTCTATATGATAAGACTTTACTTAGAGCAATAGGCTTTAGCCTCCCATTTCAGGAGCAAGAAAACTTTGAGTCTTGGCAGAACCATACGTTCCTCTTATACTGGCATATCCACTTATGCTAATGACAGACATACTGCATGCGAGGAAGGTGCCTTTAGCTTCATGTACTGGCTGGACATATGTTATCCTTGTCAGATAAGCCCCAAATGTAAGGATAAGTGCTAGAGAAATGTATCTTCTTCATGTACTGGCTGGACATATGTTATCCTTAGCATGCAAGTCCCAAATGTAAGGATAAGTGCTAAAGTGATCTATCTATTTGAAGATCTGCTGTTATGATAAATTAATTATACAGCTGTACATTCTGTCAAAGGATGTCAAAAACATAACGCAAACCAATAAAATAAATGAAATGCTGAATTTCAAAGTGCTTTTGACAGACTGATTCTGGAAATTATGAATATTTGAGCTACAAGGTTGAATGGTTTTAATATCTAGTCTGTTCTGATCCATAGCATTAGGGATGGACATGTAAGAACACCATGAGAAGCATGCCCAGTGCTGACATATGCATCACACTGAGAACTTGATCTGGCTGTATCCACAGGCATGGTATGACAAGGTGTACTAACCTTGTGTATCTGAAGAGGATTGTGTCTGCAGATCCATGTATATCTGTGCTGCAAAGTTATGTTTTAGGAAGGTGTAGACTGCCTGCACTCTCAGATATTACCCTGGGATGGAGCTATGTTGTAGAGAGGAGTAGTCAGCTGCAGTCCTGCATATTACAATGTAATGGAACTGAGTAATCATAGAAGGGGGCTTTATTATTTGTTGGTGTACTGTACTGTGTGTGTGTGTGTGTGTGTGTGTGTGTGTGTGTGTGTGTGTGTGTGTGTGTGTGTGTGTCTCCTTTTCTATCAGGAGGGTTAGGTACATGAATTGTCAGGTAATGCTGTGACCTGGAACAAGTGTCAGGTAAGGATGGATCAGTTCACCTGAGATATTGTTTTGTGGAGCTGTGTAGTAGGAGAGAGAAGGCTTCTACAGTTAGAGGCAATGTCCTATGAAGCAGGGTGTCAGGTACTGCAGTACTGAGCAGTACACATTGGGGAGAGGTTAACTACTGTCCTCAATGGTATTGCTATAATGTTGTATCAGCTGTTAGAACTGAGAGGCCATCTACATTGCCAAGAATTATTTTACTTTGTAGCTAAGTACAGAATGTGGAGCACCTTCTACATAGTAATGTTGCACTTTGGTACTGGGATGGGCACTTGATCTGAAATGCATAGGGTATTTATTAGGAAGAAGTGGGCGTCTGTTCCACTGGGTGAAATAGTGTAATGGGCCTGCAAATAGGAGGCAGGAAGCAGCACTACCAGGAAATGTGCCATGGAGACGGGATACAGAAGTGGGATCACTTGCCTGCATAATTATACTGCAGAGCTGGGTATCATGAGGTGGTGTGGGCAGTGGCTCTAAAAGTCACAATTTTGTTTCAGAGTGATTGTTGGGAGGTGATGGGCATATGCATACTCAGGTGAAGATGTGCTATGAGTTTAGGTGTGGAAGGCAGACAACAGCATTACTGGATATTGCTGTGTTGTGGTGTCCATAATGGGTGTCACTCCTAGACTAGTCATTGTATTATGGAAATGTATGTAAGAAAAGTATCACAGAGTGTTTTATTGATGGAAGTAGTGCAGAAGAAGAAAATATTCTGTGTTGCTGCTGAAAACCTCTAGAGATGCAACCTGAAAAGTGTATTCTGCAACTGCAGAAATACAAATGAGCTCTTCAGTGTTTAAAGGCAAGGTCAGGCAAGTATTATAAAAACGCAGTGAATTTTTTATACATTATTTTATAAACAATATATTGTGGTGTGGCTAATGTAATTCTAGAGTGTGCAGTCTTGTTCCCTCTCAGGTTATATGTAGATTGTCCCATGTATACACTGGGCATATCATGAGTGTCTGTAGGCCCAGAGCAGGCATTTCATTATCAGCCATTCCTTATTCATAAACAGTCATACATTTATGAACAGCATTCAGATCCTCAATGCCAGCAATTCAGGCAGTGTATCCAAGCATTATGTCTACCTGATTTGCTCCAAAAGCATAGACTACCATCCCCTAGCTTGAAAACAGCTGGGAACAATTAGAAAGGGCTGTAGATTCCCATGTGAAATTAGCATTTATCTCTATCATTTACTTGTCCATGTTTACATTAGGATACAGGCCCATTTTAATGTTAACAAGAATATTGAATACAACATAAACAAGTGCACATAAAATGCTGCTTAAAATGTATATCATATATAACCACAGTTTTCAGCAAAAAAATAGTTTTTCTTAAAAAAAAAAATTCTCTTAAGTGGTTATTTACTACACTTTAAACCAGAGTTCACTATGATTATTCTTCCTATTTAAAATATTAACCAAGCTACAAAGAGAATGACAATAATTATGGTGTTAAAACTGAAATATGTGCAGTTTTAAATTGAATTAGTTCAGCACATATTCATACATTTTATTATAACTAACAATGATGTAAAGGACTGTCAGCTCCATAGCATTGCTTGAATTATTTGTAATTAAAAGTTACCAAATTGTACTATCAGGGGTAAATGTGCTTATTAAGTAATCCAGGTAAGAATTATGCAATAATTTTTGTGGTATAAAATACAAAAAGTGTCCTAATGCTATCCAGCCCAATCTGTCTGACAAATAATGGACATTGGAAGTATTGCAGTTAATGTGGAATAGATCTCTTTTTATATCTGTGTTTAGTATATTTAAATTACAGTACATGAGGAAGCGTGAATTATGATGCAATGTTAGCACAACCAGGGTTGAAAGGAGGCAGAAGAAAAAGACAAAGCAAAGTACCTCTGAATTCTATGAAGAATTACATTCCACTATGATAGCCAAATGAAGTGTGGTATTATCATTATAAAGTGGAGGTACAGTTTGATTTTTATTTCTGAGTTTATTTAAGAAATGCATCAAAACAAGCAAAATACATTTTTGCTTACTTACTAAAAAATGTAATTCACTTCAATGAAATAGGTTCATTTAAGTATAGAGCAAGTACTAGGCTAGCTGCCCTTGCAGTTCTTTTTAAGCCTAGCCATTTTCCCTTTTTATACTTGAAATAACCTATCCCATTTGGTTATAGATTGGCCTTACCCATCCCATGGTCAATAATTATATATTACCCCTAATAAGAATAACTGGGATTATCCCATAGATAATTTGAGGTGCCCCATGCATGATAGAAAGCATTTATGAACTGCCTCTGTCCATTAGTAGAACAGGGGGGCAGTCCTGGGCTACATTTTCGGTTTC
The DNA here is from genome assembly GCF_019279795.1 of Protopterus annectens. NCBI lineage: Eukaryota > Metazoa > Chordata > Ceratodontiformes > Protopteridae > Protopterus > Protopterus annectens. The sequence continues at coordinate 617,306,337 of NC_056748.1, read as the reverse complement.
CCATCAAATAGATCTAAGTTGCACTTTAAAATGGACAGGGATGAACTTTGTTTTATGTGGATGGGGAGTCTGTTCAATGGCAGTGCTATCCTCTGCAAAGGAGAGGTTCCAACACAGAATCCTGGAGGACTCCACTGGTGACTTTTATTTTAGTGGAGATAGCTTCCCCTATTTTGATTATCTGTGTCCTATCTTTAAGCCCTCTGGCAATCCAGAAGGTGACATAGAGGGTTATTCCCAGTTTATATAACTTCCCTACTATGCCCGAGTGAGGAATTATGTCAAAAGCTTTGACCAGTTTGAGGCATGTGGTGTGTACCATTTTGCCTTCATCCATTGCTTTGGTGCCCTTTTCAAAAAAATCCACCATGATGAGCAAGCATGACATGCCGTTGCCAAATCGAAAATGAGCCAATAACTGGAATAAGTCAAGAACATCTCATGTTCAATGTGCGTTAGAGAAAACTGTGAGAAACAAGTCTCTACATTCCCAGTCCTCAGAAAATCTCGCTTTTAAATCATGATTTTATGCAAACTCAAAACAAAATCTTTTTATCTTATACTCCCCATTCGTGCCCTCTCCCTGACCATAATTCATATACTGAATGCAGAGCTTACTGAATCTGAAAGTGGAACATATGTTTAGCCATCATTCTCAAAGTCAAACTGCAATCAAATGGCTTGAGTCATTTATGTTTGTACAGTTTTAATTCAAAAGCTTGGACTTCATACAGTTGCTCTGAGGCGCAATCTTGTACACAGCGTTTAAAAACAAACTGTTTAAAGTCACTTTGGTGTACCTGCTTCCTTAATTTTTTTGTTTTTGTTCTTCTGCATCATGTACCGTTTCTGCTCTTTCTTATCTTCTGTTCAATGTCTTTGTTTTGAGAGAACGCAGGTAAAGCCATGAACTCAAAATGTTAACTGAGGTTGCATTACTAAATATTTTTGTATTTTACAAGCTCATTTATGTCAGTTCTCCAGGAAGCAGGACTACAATTCTGAGTTTCAGTACGAGATATGTGCCTTAACATGAAAACCTAATCCAGTGTTTTCTTTTCTGTATAGCAACAAGTGAGACCATGTTCTGGGAATGAAATGCCTGTAAGGCCAAACTTTTGTTCTTGGGAACCAAAGTTATTACTGTGACATTAAAGTCTGCTGGCTAAGTAAACAGTACTATAGAGGTTAATTAGACCTAATTAAAGGTGTATGGAACACATTTGTGTAATTTGTTGATAATGACTCTTTTATCTAGTTGGACATTTAAAGTTAATGAATAAGAAATGAGAAGATGCTTTCAAAACACGGAGTACACACATGTCAGTTCAATGGAAAAAGTCTGACTGTAGAAATGAAATAAGCTGCAAAGCCATGTTTAATTAGATAATGTGTGCATATATACACACGCACATGTATATATATATATATATATATATAAAAAAATATATATATATATATTAAAAAAAAATATATATATATATATATATATATACATGCATACACACACACATGCACACACACACACACACACACACACACACACACACACACATATATATATATATATATATATATATATATATATATATATATAATCACATGTGCTTTTGTGCTTTTATAGCTGTTCTCCATCACATCACCCCACGTGAAAACTTCTAAGTGAAGTTTGTCCAAGCAAATCCTGGGGACAGGTTTTTAACAAGGGTCATGTGGAGTAGGACAGGGAACTTTGTTTACCATGGTACAAGTAGTTAATGAACTGTAACTCAATGATTTGTGATCAGTGCAGTGGTACTTGACCATAGCCTGTTTGACTATAGCCTGCTCGACCATCCAAACTGCTCACGTGTGTTAGTGTGTTTCAAAGTCAAGTCAAAATAATAATGTAAGTGGATATGGAAATTGTAACACTGTGTCTTTTAGACTAAGTATTTTTAATAGGCTAAGTGGCTTTTATTGAATTATTGTTTAATTAGCCTTGTTATATAAGCTGGAATGATTTTTTTGGTAAATTGTCTGATGAAGGCTGGTGGTCCAGTCGAAAGTGCTTACCTTCAATAAATTTTGGATCTTTTTAATAATTGCTGGCATTTGATTTTACAAGTCAAAATAACCTTTATTGTTGTTAATATCTGCACCACAGCGTAGCTGAACGAAATTGCATTGCTTTGTTCCCAGTGCAAGGACATACATACAGAAAAATATTATAGTAAAAGTAATTTGACATCACAAAAACATAACATATAAATAAAAATAGATAAAACAACATATAGATATTGCACAGTGTATATTGCACTTTCTTGATTTCTCATATAAAGGTACATGTGAAGAACAGACTGTTAGAATTGTACATTCAAATATGGAAAGTGACCCTCTATCTTGCAGTCATATGAACTGAGTAAAATTTGTGAAATTAGTAGAATGTAATGAGCCTGTAACGTGTATCATTTCTGATCAGACAGAAATATATACATGTCAAGGTGATTAGGGGATGAAAGAACTGATTTTCCTCTGGTTCGCCTGTTGACAGAGTTCAGCAGTCTAATGGATAAGGATTAAAAACTGTTGTTCAGACTGGAAGTCTTGTTCATAGGTTCATAGGTTCATACTAGGCTATCTGCCCTAGGGCATTTATAAGCCTAGCCAGAGTGTGTTTGGCTTTCGCCACCCATTTTAAAATAATTTTGCTATGCCCTTTTTCGAGGTTAGTATACTGTGCCTCTGTCTAACAGTGACACAGAAGTGATACCCGGGGTAAACCTATGATCTCCCATCCACTCATCAAGATTCCTCTTGAAGAGAGTCAATGAGGGACTCTGCCTAACCTGGACTGGGATTTTATTCCAGAGTGGAGGGAACCTCTGGGTTATGAATCTGTCCCTCCAGCATGTCCTATTTATTTCAGTGCTGAGGTTCAAGTCTCTCGAGCGCGTAGCTCGATGGGATTTATATTTTCTGAGGTGCAGCATGTCCATTAATTCCGGGTTGGACATGGCTTTATACATCAGGCACAGATCGCCTCTGAGCAGGCAGTATGCCACTGAGTAGAGCTGGAGTTTCTTTAACCGGGCAGCATATGGCATCTGTTTGAGCCCTTTGATCCTCTTGGTGAGGTACTTTTGGGGTCTTTCCAGTTGCTGCAGGTGGCTGGTAAGGTACATCCCAAAAGGGGCATTGTACTCAATTATGGGCCTGATGAGGGATGAGTAAAGAGGCACGATGACCTCCCTTGATCTAGATGTGAATCCCTTCATGATTAGGTGGGCTATATAAAATGTTTTTCTAACCACTTTGGCCACGTGGTTGTCAATTGAGAGATTGCTATCAACTTGGGTCCCCAGGTCCCTAATTACTTCTTATGTACTTAATGGATTACCACCTATGTGGTAATTTGTGGGCACTTTGTTTTTGCCAAAGGGGATGACTATACACTTTTTGGTGTTTATCATGAGGCCATGGCTCTGGCACCAGTTGTCTGTTTCTATGAGGCCCTTTTGGAGGATGCTTGTGTCAGCTGGAGTGTCGATTATGGCACCCAGTTTGCAGTCATCTGCAAACTTGGTCAGCCACAGTCCTTCCGTGTTGGCCTGCACCTCCGAGAAATATATACCGAACAAGAGAGGTCCCAGGACAGAGCCTTGTGGGACGCCACTTGTAATTGGTTTGGAGTCTGACATGGCTCCAGCAATTCTAACCATGTGGGTTCTGTCCTTGAGCCAGTTTGCAACCCATCTAGTGACATAGGGGTTTATATTTAAGCTGGTGAGCTTATCTATAATGCCCGAGTGGGGTATTGTATCGAAGGCTTTTGTGAGGTCCAGGTAGGCTGTGTGGACCACCTTCCCCTCGTCAGTGGCCTTAGTGACTGTTTCAAAGAAATCAACCAGGTTTAAGAGGCAGGATCTGCCCTTAACAAAGCCAAACTGGGTATGATCCAGTGTCTGTAGGTCCCCAATATCTTTATTTATGAGGTCCATGATGATCCTTTCCATAGCTTTGCAGACCAAGCTAGTCAGGCTTATGGGGCGATAGTTTCCAGGATCCGTTGAGGCACCACCTTTGTGGAGAGGGTCCACTGTTGCTGTACGCCACTCTTTGGGTACATATCCTGTAGTAAGGCTGAGATTGAACAGTAGTTTTATGTTTGGGTTTAGCTCTTCTTGGAGTTCATGTAGGACGCAGCCCGGGACACCGTCTGGTCCCATTGATGCTGTGTTTTTTGCTTTGGAGAGGGCAGCTCTTACCTGAGCATCTGAGATGTCAGGGGGGGGTGGCACTCTGCTGGGATAGATATTTGCCCTTTGGTGGGAGGGGAGAAGTTTGCGCTGAACCTGTCAGCTAGGATGTTGGCAATGTCTGTGGGTTCGGTGTATTTTTTGTCATTTTGGACTAATTCTGAGCATATCAGGGAATTCCCACCCAGGTTCCTAACATAACTAAAGAAAGCCTTGTGATTATCCTTAGTGTCCTGTGCAATTTTTCTCTCGAAGCTGGCCTTAGATAATTTTGAGTGCCCGTAGTTTTTGCTAACACTGATCAGAGATGCCTTCCCTTTTTGGGATTTTGCTCTATCATGTAGTAGCTTCCTCCTTCTATTGTATAGTTTGTTTATGGCTGGGGTCCACCAGACAGGACATCTGCCTTTGGAGGATTGGGACTTGGTTTTATTTGGGATTGCATGATCCATGCATTCCTGAAGGTGTTCATAGAATGCGTTTATAAAGGATTCTGCGGTCTGGGCCGTATTTTCCACAGGCCCAGGGGCTTTGAAGGATTCCACCTCGGTTTTGAGGAGTGTGAAATTTGCATTAGAGAAGTTTTTCACTGTGGTTTTCAGGGCAGGGCGTGGAGTCGGGATGTGAATATCCAGTGAGATTAGTTTATGGTCTGATCTTGCCAATGAGGGATACATTTCTGGTCTGGAGCATAGAGTCCCCATGTTGGTGATGATCAGGTCCAATATGTTTTCCCCTCTTGTGGGAGTGGTAACAAGTTGTTCCATAGCATTTGAGTTTATAAATTCTAGGAACCTTTGGGCTAGGGTGTTGGAGCTAGAGTAATGCTCCCAGTCTATGTTTGGGTAGTTGAAGTCGCTCAATATAATGGTGTTTGGAGAGACCTTCATATTTTCCAGTGTTCTCAGGAAGGCCAAGTGGGATTCCTGGGTTTGGGAGGGTGGTCTGTAGCAGGCTATAAACTGGAAGGCAGTTTTACCCACTGTTAGTTGCACATGGATAGTCTCTGATGCTTCGTGCTGTGCCACCAACCTGGAGGTGTGGGTATCTTTGACGAATATTGATACTGCCCCTCCTTTTGTGGTTTGGTCCAAGTTTTGGGGCCGAAAAGCATGGTATGAGGTATAACCTGGTAGTGCTGGGGTGCTCTTGGGAGCCTTGAACCAGGTTTCTGTTACTGTACAGATATCGATGTTCTTCATGCTAAGGAGAGTTTCGAGTGCATGCATCTTGAGGTTTAGACTTCTGGCGTTGAGTAGCATTACTCTTAGTTTCTTATCCCTTGTGATACCTATGGAGGTGGGTTTGTCTTTTGAGCCTTGCCTAAAAAAGGCACTATGGGGGTAGCAAGAGCCTTTGCCAATATCCAAAGCCCAGGGTGACAGGTGCAAGCCGTCCCTAGCGAAGCATCGTGGCTTGTCGAGCATGTCATCCCAGGCTGACAGGCATTGGATCCCCTTTGAATGACACCAATACTTAAGCCAATTGTTGAAATTGATCATCTTGTCTTCATATTGTGGCATCATTCTTGGTGAGGGTAAGATGCTACTCAAGGTCAGGGTCATACCGGCCTGGGCTACATGCTCAGAGAGCTCCACTATGTCTCTTTTCATGTAGTCCAGGGAGGTACATCTCAGGTCATTCACACCAGCATGGACAATGACTGAGTCATATTTGTACTTGCCTTGGAGTGACCTGAGTGCTTGTGTTATGTGGCGGATCCTAGCGCCTCACAGACAGCTCACCGTGACCTTCTCCTTGTTCAGCCTGGTGAGCGGGACATCAGTGTGCCTGACGACAGAGTCACCTATTACAAGTGTATCAGGTGTGTTGTTTAGCCTTAAGGGCTGTGACTGTTCGGCACACTGGCATTGTGAGCTATGTGTTGTATGTGTTTTGTTTTGGTGTAGCGGTTGCTTGGGTGTCTGCTTTGGAGGTCTCTGCTGCTTAGGCAGATTTTTATTTAGAGCCTCCGAGTATGTTTTTGTGTGTTTATGTGTTTGGTTTGCTGTCATGGTAGGTCTATGTGAGACTGGAATTGTAGTGAGTGTGGTTTCCTTCTCCTCCTGACTGGTTATGCCAGTACTGAGTTGAGAGAGCTTAGCCTCCAGTATGGCCCTATGGTTGCATCTCTCACATGTGTTGGAATTTGTTGGGAGGAGGAGAGTGTTGTCTGTGTACATGAGGCAGTTATAACATTGCCTCAAGATTCCCAGATTCACCAGCTGGACCGGAGAGGAGATTGACAACTGACCTTTGGACATGCTAGAATAGTATTGGGAATTCCTTTATAATTGTAGTGCATGGTTCTGTAGCTTCTGCCCGAGGAGAGGTGGGAGAACATGCCATTTGCAGGATGGGTAAGGTTGTCGTGCAAGTCTTCCAAAGGTGTAAGTGAAGAACCAATGATTTTTCTGCAGCTCTTACTACTTGCCTGAGACCTTTATGGTCAGAGACATTACAATTCACATTCAGACTATGATTTTGTTGGTTAGGACACTCTCGATGGTGCCCCTATGGAATGCTTGGAGGATGGACTGTGACAAGTTTGCTTTTCTCAGTTTCCTTAAGAAGTGCAACAGTTGCTGCTCTTTTTTGACAGTCTAATTGGTGTGATGTGTCCAGGACAAGTGTTCTGAGATGTGTATTCCCAGAAATGTCATGTTCTTGACCCTCTCCACTGCCACCTGTTTTATCTCTAGAGGTTTATGCGCTTCCTGAGACCTTCTGAAGTCCACAATCATTTCTTTGATTTTGCTGACATTCAATGCTAAGTTATCACACCAGCCTATCAGATGCTCCACCTTACTTCTGTAGGCAGTTTTCTCTCCATTCCTGACCAGACCTATGACTGTGGTGTCATCTGAGAATTTGATGATTATGTTGGACTCCTGTTTGGCTGGGGTCTATATTAGAACCTCGAAGCGTCAGCTCTCTAAACACCTAATGGTCAACCCATAAACAGTAAAAGCTGAAAACCTTTAACGGCCACCCACCATTATTGAGAATTTGGCCTTGTCTCCAATGTTGAATGATCTTGGAGTTGGTATATTTAGTTAGGGGTGTGGCGGGGGGTTGGCGGGTGAAGCCCCCCCACTTCTTTAGGGTTTGAAAATTTGCCTGTTCGCTGGCCAATCAATTTTTTTCCCCTGCGATTCATGGAAGTGGCCGTTTGCAGTTTTCTGCTTTCACTGTTTTGGAGGTCATTTATGGACTGATAGACAGTAGACAGTGCTTCACTAGTGTTTGCGCTGGTTGGAATGTAGATTGCCGTATTGCATACTCCATTAAACTCTCTAGGGAAGTAGTGTAGCCTGCATTTTAAAGACTGAGGTAATCACTTCACAGTTGCTGTACCAACTGTTGTTCACATATATACATACTCCCCCTCTGCAAGATTTGCCACAGAGTGATTAAATTTTATTGGCTCTAAATAAAGTCATTCCCTCTACATTTACTGTGCTGTCATTGACATTGGGATTTAGCCACTTTTTGGTAAACACAAATAAATAACTAAAAAACGCTGCTGAGGCATGCTAAGTTAGGCTCCAGAATATAAAAAATCAAAACGTCTCCCAACTTGATAAAACCAGTACTGTCTTTATTGCGACACAAGCGCTTTCACTCACAGCTTCTTCAGGTGTACATGTATTTGTTTTTTGGATTTTCATATACGTTTCTGTTTCCTGCAGAGGTACCTGGTGTTTATTGGGCATTTTTTGTATTGTTTTGTACAAATAAATAACTGTTTCTTAACTTGTTTTGTGAAGAGAGTTCTAGCCTTAAGTAATCCACCTTACTTTCTACTGAGTGTACATTAGCCAGTAGTATGGAAGGCAGTGCAGGCCTATGATAGGCCTATGAGGTTTAGCTTTTAATCTGGTTGTAATTCCAGCTCTGGTTCCCTTTTCCTCAGTCTTGCATATTTTTTCCTTTTTAAGTGTGGAGCGATAAACACACGATTAACCAGATGTTTACATTAGTGGCCATGTTCTAGCATTTTCAAAAGGGATCATTTCTATATTGTGCTAGGTTAAACTTGTTCTACCAGGCAGCTCTGAGATTATGTCCTTACTCCTGTGTTCAAATTATTTTATTTGCTAATTTGAAACATGGATAATGTTTCTTCCTATTTTAACTTCTGAACATGCTGTGGAGGTCTTAGATTCTCCTGCAAATATACCTGCTACAGAAACTTTATTTTCTTTCCCAGGTTTGAGAAAATATATGTGTCACGGTTCTAGTTTTTATTCTGCTGTTTGTCTCACCTTGTAATTCACTTCACTTACTTTTTCTGCAAGTTCGGAAGGTCCCTACCATTTTGCAATTAACTTGTTGTCAGTAGTGGGCACTAACACAAGCACTTTATTTTCTGGTTTGAGTTTTCTGAGGTGAATATTTCTATTAAGTGCACTCTATAGTGCCTTTTGGGCTCTCTCAGTATGTTCTCTTACTACTTCAACCCTCAATGATTTGCCAGTGATTTTAACCTCACCTGCAGGTCTACAAAATATCTCCTACTTTAAAAAGGGATGTCTGCCATTTAGCTGGTCAAAGAATATGAATCCAGTTGAGTCTCAGGTTACTTCTTACAGCAAACAATATATGGAAGTGGTTGGTCCTAGTTTCATGCATTCACTTCTGTAGCCATCCATAACATTAATTTTAAACTTTTACTAAAGTGCTCAATTAGCCCATCTGCTCACCAATGTGTTTTACTAAAAAAAAAAAAAAAAAGTTATTCATACGTCACTCTGTACATTAATGGGATGCCTTGGTCAGTAAGAATTCCTTGTGGAATTCCTACCCTGGAAAATGCAGTTGCAGCCTTTGCATTGATTCTTCAAAGGGATACTGCCAAAGGAAATCTCATTTCTTAATCAATAATTGCTGCAGTGTACTGATAGCCCTTACTCATTTTTACAAGTGTACTCACAGCATTCATTGCTATGCATTCAAACAGCATAGTTACAATGGATAACTGTATCAAAGGGTTTTTAAATCCTGAGTTGGGTGTTATTCTTTGGCACATTGGAGAAGCTGCACAAAAGTTATTTATGTTACCAGTAAAATCTAGCTAAAACTTTTGCTTTTGTTTTACCCATTCCTAAGTGACCACCTAAAATTTGACTATGTGCCATCCTAATTGCCAGTGTTCTGAAAGGCCTTGGAACTAACATCCGACTCACTATTTGCTCTCTGTCTATGATTATCCTGCAAAACATGTAATTTCTCAGTTCAAAGTAGTGGTATGTAGCTAGACTGTTCTGTTCCATTTGTTCCCCATCTACTCTTTTCTCCCTAGCACTACTTAAAGTATTGTTTTCTGAATGACCCTTCTTAAAATTTAAATTGCTTATCGGAATGTCTGCTAAGTTGGCATTGTTTTCATCGGTATTCTGATAAGAAGTGGGCCTGTGACGTCTTCTCCTACAAATACTGGTGTGTGCTTTTCTCTTTAAGATAACTCATAGAAATATTTGGTACTTACGTATTATCGCAACCACATTCCTTACCCAGTATAATTCCTGCAGTGACCGCAAAACAAGTTTATGTTAAAGGCAGAAGGGTTGTGTAAGGTCATTATTACCCTTGTATCACCTTGCTTCTGAAACAAAAAAAAGGAATAGAGGCAAAAATCTTCTTCCTTGTTAGTGTCCTTTAGCAGCATGACTTATTGAGAAAAAGTATATGGCTGCTTTTGCAGATGTGTTGTTAGTGGCGCAGCATTTGGAGCTGTACTTAATCATGAGAAGGTAAAGTGCAGGTGTTGCTGGCTTACTTTGTGGAAAAAGTTGCACTCATTTCCCTCAACACCACCCTTTTCTCCCTTTTTTTTCTCTTTTGTGACTGCTGGCTTGCTTCCGTGACTACTGAAGAGGAAGTAATGGTATCCCAATGCTTGTTCGCGGCAGCTACCTTGATACTCATCCTAATAGGTACATAACCGGGTTCAAATAATTTTATGGCTTGTTTTGCATTACTACAACCCCACCATTTCACTGAACAAGGGAAAAAAATAACAGTTAATCTATCTATTTCGCATTTTTTTTTACCATGAATGTGCAACTAGGCAGTAAGCCATTTTTCAGCAAAGACTCATGGAGAAAAGCTCCACAATGAGATCAATGTTACATAGTCGGTGATTCCATTTATTTTTTTTAATTTTTTTCTGTCTAAGTTTTACTGTTATCCAACGAGGTCGCACTTCATGGCTATATCGAGTTCTTCACAGAAGGGAGGGGGGGGGTTTCTTTTCTGATTACAAAATGAGTTAAGTGAGTTGTTTGGGAATGTGGTTGCGGTAATACACAAGTACCAAATATTTTTCCACTAGCGGTACTGTACTCCTAGTTTCACTTTCTTTTTTTCAATACTTTTCTTATTTTCTGATAGTTAAGAGTCCTGCTTCTGTTTTTGATAAGTTAGAACAAAAAATGATTGCAGCAATTCTGTCAAGAATGAAGGAAATGGAGGGCGGAGCCTGAATTGCTAACTGAAAGCAGCAGTATTTTAAAGCTCCATATAACTTGTTAAATAAGACAGGAAAAAATATTATTTTTTTTTCTTCAAGGTATAAAATCTTATAGATAAAGGACTAATTTACATAATTTTAAACTTTGGTGAAGTTTTACAAATAATTTCCTGTCAAAAAGCTTGGAGATATATTCACTTGTTAAAATGAGGAACTCAAGGAATTCTCATCAGGATGCTGCCTTAAAGAAGGAACTACAACAGATGGCATCTACCCTGCAGGAGTTGTCTTTGAAGATGGATGATTTTAAAGAGAACCTAGAAAATCTTAAAACAAGCAGTCAAAAACAGGCTGATACCCTCAAGGGAATGCTACAACACCAGACAAGAATAACAGGAATAGAGGTTTCTCTAAATGACTTAAAAAGCAGACTTAAGGAAGTGGAAACACAGAAAGAACTGCTTCTTAAACAAAACACTTGGCTGGTTAATAAAATAGATGACTTGGAAAATAGGGAGAGGAGAAATAACATCAGAATTTTTGGATTACCTGAAAACACAGAAGGTGAGGATATTATTTCCTTTTTATCAAGCTGGATCCCTGGCTTTTTAAATTTAAAAGAAAGACTTTCCTTTGGCATTGAAAGGGCACACAGAGCTCTTGGGAAACCTGCCACTAACTCAAACTCTCCTCCTAGGTCAATAATTATCAACTTTCTTTCATACTTGGACAAGGAACTGATTTTAAGATCTGCTTGGAGGAAGGCACCTCTAAAATATAAACAGATCATGATAAGATTGATAACGACTATTCATCTAGAATAATAGAACAAAGGAAAAAAGTGCGGCCAATGATAAAGTTTCTGAAACAAAATAACATCAAGGCATAACTTGCATATCCAGCTAAGATAAGAATACTGTATGCCAATGAGATGAGGACTTTTATTGACTTAGAGGAAGCCTCTTCATTTATTAAAACTAACAATGTGATTACTTTACCAGAAGATATGGATTGGATGTCACCTTCTTTCAAGAGAACTAAAGAAACAAATGTCTGGACAGATGTCAAAAAGAAGAAGCAAAAGACTAATACTGTTACAGCCAAATCCCTTAAAGCATCTACTATGATATAAATTGTTTTAACTTTACTTTAAAGGACCAGTTTTACTGCTTGGAATGCTAAAACAAAGGTAACTAACTACTGGAATCTTTATCTATATTTTTTGAAAAAAGATGACACATGAGAGTTTTCACATTACCTCGGGTATGTAAAACAGGGTACTTTTCTTTCACAGAAGGAGGGTTATATAGCACATAAAATATTTATACTGTAAATCAACATACACAGTATATGTGTATTTTCTCTTAATTTTCTCTTTTCTTTCTCTTTCTTGTCTCATTATTTATTCAACTGGACGTATAAGAGAATTTAAGTACCTTTATCTGCACTTTAAAAAAAAAAAAAATACGGTATTTAATTTGATTTAAACTGTGTTGAAGGAATTTTAACTGAACTGGCAGTTTTTCTGCTCTTCTGCTCTTTAGTAACTTGAACAGAAGCTAGTGTTTGCTGAATTTTGTTATTTGCTAGTAATTACAGGTGTGGGGGTAGCCACATTCTTTGATTTCCTGTCCTTGCCTAGTTAAGTGGTGCATTGTGAAATATTTTCTGCTTAAAAACCTCAGCTTTGGCCGGCTAAGAACTTGGTTATATTCAACTGGACGTATAAGAGAATTTAAGTACCTTTATCTGCACTTTTTAAAAAAAAATACAGTATTTAATTTGATTTAAACTGTGTTGAAGGAATATTTAACTGAACTGGCAGTTTTTCTGCTCTTCTGCTCTTTAGTAACTTGAACAGAAGCTAGTGTTTGCTGAATTTTGTTATTTGCTAGTAATTACAGGTGTGGGGGTAGCCACATTCTTTGATTTCCTGTCCTTGCCTAGTTAAGTGGTGCATTGTGAAATATTTTCTGCTTAAAAACCTCAGCTTTGGCCGGCTAAGAACTTGGTTATATTCAACTGGACGTATAAGAGAATTTAAGTACCTTTATCTGCACTTTAAAAAAAAAAAATACAGTATTTAATTTGATTTAAACTGTGTTGAAGGAATATTTAACTGAACTGGCAGTTTTTCTGCTCTTCTGCTCTTTAGTAACTTGAACAGAAGCTAGTGTTTGCTGAATTTTGTTATTTGCTAGTAATTACAGGTGTGGGGGTAGCCACATTCTTTGATTTCCTGTCCTTGCCTAGTTAAGTGGTGCATTGTGAAATATTTTCTGCTTAAAAACCTCAGCTTTGGCCGGCTAAGAACTTGGTTATATTCAACTGGACGTATAAGAGAATTTAAGTACCTTTATCTGCACTTTAAAAAAAAAATACAGTATTTAATTTGATTTAAACTGTGTTGAAGGAATATTTAACTGAACTGGCAGTTTTTCTGCTCTTCTGCTCTTTAGTAACTTGAACAGAAGCTAGTGTTTGCTGAATTTTGTTATTTGCTAGTAATTACAGGTGTGGGGGTAGCCACATTCTTTGATTTCCTGTCCTTGCCTAGTTAAGTGGTGCATTGTGAAATATTTTCTGCTTAAAAACCTCAGCTTTGGCCGGCTAAGAACTTGGTTATATTCAACTGGACGTATAAGAGAATTTAAGTACCTTTATCTGCACTTTTAAAAAAAAATACAGTATTTAATTTGATTTAAACTGTGTTGAAGGAATATTTAACTGAACTGGCAGTTTTTCTGCTCTTCTGCTCTTTAGTAACTTGAACAGAAGCTAGTGTTTGCTGAATTTTGTTATTTGCTAGTAATTACAGGTGTGGGGGTAGCCACATTCTTTGATTTCCTGTCCTTGCCTAGTTAAGTGGTGCATTGTGAAATATTTTCTGCTTAAAAACCTCAGCTTTGGCCGGCTAAGAACTTGGTTATATTCAACTGGACGTATAAGAGAATTTAAGTACCTTTATCTGCACTTTTTTAAAAAAAAATACAGTATTTAATTTGATTTAAACTGTGTTGAAGGAATATTTAACTGAACTGGCAGTTTTTCTGCTCTTCTGCTCTTTAGTAACTTGAACAGAAGCTAGTGTTTGCTGAATTTTGTTATTTGCTAGTAATTACAGGTGTGGGGGTAGCCACATTCTTTGATTTCCTGTCCTTGCCTAGTTAAGTGGTGCATTGTGAAATATTTTCTGCTTAAAACCTCAGCTTTGGCCGGCTAACAACTTGGTTATATTCAACTGGACGTATAAGAGAATTTAAGTACCTTTATCTGCACTTTTAAAAAAAAATACAGTATTTAATTTGATTTAAACTGTGTTGAAGGAATATTTAACTGAACTGGCAGTTTTTCTGCTCTTCTGCTCTTTAGTAACTTGAACAGAAGCTAGTGTTTGCTGAATTTTGTTATTTGCTAGTAATTACAGGTGTGGGGGTAGCCACATTCTTTGATTTCCTGTCCTTGCCTAGTTAAGTGGTGCATTGTGAAATATTTTCTGCTTAAAAACCTCAGCTTTGGCCGGCTAACAACTTGGTTATATTCAACTGGACGTATAAGAGAATTTAAGTACCTTTATCTGCACTTTTAAAAAAAAAATACAGTATTTAATTTGATTTAAACTGTGTTGAAGGAATATTTAACTGAACTGGCAGTTTTTCTGCTCTTCTGCTCTTTAGTAACTTGAACAGAAGCTAGTGTTTGCTGAATTTTGTTATTTGCTAGTAATTACAGGTGTGGGGTAGCCACATTCTTTGATTTCCTGTCCTTGCCTAGTTAAGTGGTGCATTGTGAAATATTTTCTGCTTAAAAACCTCAGCTTTGGCCGGCTAAGAACTTGGTTATATTCAACTGGACGTATAAGAGAATTTAAGTACCTTTATCTGCACTTTTAAAAAAAAATACAGTATTTAATTTGATTTAAACTGTGTTGAAGGAATATTTAACTGAACTGGCAGTTTTTCTGCTCTTCTGCTCTTTAGTAACTTGAACAGAAGCTAGTGTTTGCTGAATTTTGTTATTTGCTAGTAATTACAGGTGTGGGGGTAGCCACATTCTTTGATTTCCTGTCCTTGCCTAGTTAAGTGGTGCATTGTGAAATATTTTCTGCTTAAAAACCTCAGCTTTGGCCGGCTAAGAACTTGGTTATATTCAACTGGACGTATAAGAGAATTTAAGTACCTTTATCTGCACTTTTAAAAAAAAATACAGTATTTAATTTGATTTAAACTGTGTTGAAGGAATATTTAACTGAACTGGCAGTTTTTCTGCTCTTCTGCTCTTTAGTAACTTGAACAGAAGCTAGTGTTTGCTGAATTTTGTTATTTGCTAGTAATTACAGGTGTGGGGGTAGCCACATTCTTTGATTTCCTGTCCTTGCCTAGTTAAGTGGTGCATTGTGAAATATTTTCTGCTTAAAA
Organism: Protopterus annectens; assembly: GCF_019279795.1. Lineage (NCBI taxonomy): Eukaryota > Metazoa > Chordata > Ceratodontiformes > Protopteridae > Protopterus > Protopterus annectens. The sequence goes on along the minus strand of NC_056748.1, from coordinate 617,291,206 downwards.
ACCTCAGCTTTGGCCGGCTAAGAACTTGGTTATATTCAACTGGACGTATAAGAGAATTTAAGTACCTTTATCTGCACTATTTAAAAAAAATACAGTATTTAATTTGATTTAAACTGTGTTGAAGGAATATTTAACTGAACTGGCAGTTTTTCTGCTCTTCTGCTCTTTAGTAACTTGAACAGAAGCTAGTGTTTGCTGAATTTTGTTATTTGCTAGTAATTACAGGTGTGGGGTAGCCACATTCTTTGATTTCCTGTCCTTGCCTAGTTAAGTGGTGCATTGTGAAATATTTTCTGCTTAAAAACCTCAGCTTTGGCCGGCTAACAACTTGGTTATATTCAACTGGACGTATAAGAGAATTTAAGTACCTTTATCTGCACTTTTAAAAAAAAATACAGTATTTAATTTGATTTAAACTGTGTTGAAGGAATATTAACTGAACTGGCAGTTTTTCTGCTCTTCTGCTCTTTAGTAACTTGAACAGAAGCTAGTGTTTGCTGAATTTTGTTATTTGCTAGTAATTACAGGTGTGGGGGTAGCCACATTCTTTGATTTCCTGTCCTTGCCTAGTTAAGTGGTGCATTGTGAAATATTTTCTGCTTAAAAACCTCAGCTTTGGCCGGCTAAGAACTTGGTTATATTCAACTGGACGTATAAGAGAATTTAAGTACCTTTATCTGCACTTTTTAAAAAAAAATACAGTATTTAATTTGATTTAAACTGTGTTGAAGGAATATTTAACTGAACTGGCAGTTTTTCTGCTCTTCTGCTCTTTAGTAACTTGAACAGAAGCTAGTGTTTGCTGAATTTTGTTATTTGCTAGTAATTACAGGTGTGGGGGTAGCCACATTCTTTGATTTCCTGTCCTTGCCTAGTTAAGTGGTGCATTGTGAAATATTTTCTGCTTAAAAACCTCAGCTTTGGCCGGCTAACAACTTGGTTATATTCAACTGGACGTATAAGAGAATTTAAGTACCTTTATCTGCACTTTTAAAAAAAAATACAGTATTTAATTTGATTTAAACTGTGTTGAAGGAAATTTTAACTGAACTGGCAGTTTTTCTGCTCTTCTGCTCTTTAGTAACTTGAACAGAAGCTAGTGTTTGCTGAATTTTGTTATTTGCTAGTAATTACAGGTGTGGGGGTAGCCACATTCTTTGATTTCCTGTCCTTGCCTAGTTAAGTGGTGCATTGTGAAATATTTTCTGCTTAAAAACCTCAGCTTTGGCCGGCTAAGAACTTGGTTATATTCAACTGGACGTATAAGAGAATTTAAGTACCTTTATCTGCACTTTTAAAAAAAAATACAGTATTTAATTTGATTTAAACTGTGTTGAAGGAATATTTAACTGAACTGGCAGTTTTTCTGCTCTTCTGCTCTTTAGTAACTTGAACAGAAGCTAGTGTTTGCTGAATTTTGTTATTTGCTAGTAATTACAGGTGTGGGGGTAGCCACATTCTTTGATTTCCTGTCCTTGCCTAGTTAAGTGGTGCATTGTGAAATATTTTCTGCTTAAAAACCTCAGCTTTGGCCGGCTAAGAACTTGGTTATATTCAACTGGACGTATAAGAGAATTTAAGTACCTTTATCTGCACTTTTAAAAAAAAATACAGTATTTAATTTGATTTAAACTGTGTTGAAGGAATATTTAACTGAACTGGCAGTTTTTCTGCTCTTCTGCTCTTTAGTAACTTGAACAGAAGCTAGTGTTTGCTGAATTTTGTTATTTGCTAGTAATTACAGGTGTGGGGGTAGCCACATTCTTTGATTTCCTGTCCTTGCCTAGTTAAGTGGTGCATTGTGAAATATTTTCTGCTTAAAAACCTCAGCTTTGGCCGGCTAAGAACTTGGTTATATTCAACTGGACGTATAAGAGAATTTAAGTACCTTTATCTGCACTTTAAAAAAAAAATACAGTATTTAATTTGATTTAAACTGTGTTGAAGGAATATTTAACTGAACTGGCAGTTTTTCTGCTCTTCTGCTCTTTAGTAACTTGAACAGAAGCTAGTGTTTGCTGAATTTTGTTATTTGCTAGTAATTACAGGTGTGGGGTAGCCACATTCTTTGATTTCCTGTCCTTGCCTAGTTAAGTGGTGCATTGTGAAATATTTTCTGCTTAAAAACCTCAGCTTTGGCCGGCTAAGAACTTGGTTATATTCAACTGGACGTATAAGAGAATTTAAGTACCTTTATCTGCACTTTAAAAAAAAAATACAGTATTTAATTTGATTTAAACTGTGTTGAAGGAATATTTAACTGAACTGGCAGTTTTTCTGCTCTTCTGCTCTTTAGTAACTTGAACAGAAGCTAGTGTTTGCTGAATTTTGTTATTTGCTAGTAATTACAGGTGTGGGGGTAGCCACATTCTTTGATTTCCTGTCCTTGCCTAGTTAAGTGGTGCATTGTGAAATATTTTCTGCTTAAAAACCTCAGCTTTGGCCGGCTAAGAACTTGGTTATATTCAACTGGACGTATAAGAGAATTTAAGTACCTTTATCTGCACTTTTAAAAAAAAATACAGTATTTAATTTGATTTAAACTGTGTTGAAGGAATATTTAACTGAACTGGCAGTTTTTCTGCTCTTCTGCTCTTTAGTAACTTGAACAGAAGCTAGTGTTTGCTGAATTTTGTTATTTGCTAGTAATTACAGGTGTGGGGGTAGCCACATTCTTTGATTTCCTGTCCTTGCCTAGTTAAGTGGTGCATTGTGAAATATTTTCTGCTTAAAAACCTCAGCTTTGGCCGGCTAAGAACTTGGTTATATTCAACTGGACGTATAAGAGAATTTAAGTACCTTTATCTGCACTTTTAAAAAAAAATACAGTATTTAATTTGATTTAAACTGTGTTGAAGGAATATTTAACTGAACTGGCAGTTTTTCTGCTCTTCTGCTCTTTAGTAACTTGAACAGAAGCTAGTGTTTGCTGAATTTTGTTATTTGCTAGTAATTACAGGTGTGGGGGTAGCCACATTCTTTGATTTCCTGTCCTTGCCTAGTTAAGTGGTGCATTGTGAAATATTTTCTGCTTAAAAACCTCAGCTTTGGCCGGCTAAGAACTTGGTTATATTCAACTGGACGTATAAGAGAATTTAAGTACCTTTATCTGCACTTTTAAAAAAAAAATACAGTATTTAATTTGATTTAAACTGTGTTGAAGGAATATTTAACTGAACTGGCAGTTTTTCTGCTCTTCTGCTCTTTAGTAACTTGAACAGAAGCTAGTGTTTGCTGAATTTTGTTATTTGCTAGTAATTACAGGTGTGGGGGTAGCCACATTCTTTGATTTCCTGTCCTTGCCTAGTTAAGTGGTGCATTGTGAAATATTTTCTGCTTAAAAACCTCAGCTTTGGCCGGCTAAGAACTTGGTTATATTCAACTGGACGTATAAGAGAATTTAAGTACCTTTATCTGCACTTTTAAAAAAAAATACAGTATTTAATTTGATTTAAACTGTGTTGAAGGAATATTTAACTGAACTGGCAGTTTTTCTGCTCTTCTGCTCTTTAGTAACTTGAACAGAAGCTAGTGTTTGCTGAATTTTGTTATTTGCTAGTAATTACAGGTGTGGGGGTAGCCACATTCTTTGATTTCCTGTCCTTGCCTAGTTAAGTGGTGCATTGTGAAATATTTTCTGCTTAAAAACCTCAGCTTTGGCCGGCTAAGAACTTGGTTATATTCAACTGGACGTATAAGAGAATTTAAGTACCTTTATCTGCACTTTTAAAAAAAAATACAGTATTTAATTTGATTTAAACTGTGTTGAAGGAATATTTAACTGAACTGGCAGTTTTTCTGCTCTTCTGCTCTTTAGTAACTTGAACAGAAGCTAGTGTTTGCTGAATTTTGTTATTTGCTAGTAATTACAGGTGTGGGGGTAGCCACATTCTTTGATTTCCTGTCCTTGCCTAGTTAAGTGGTGCATTGTGAAATATTTTCTGCTTAAAAACCTCAGCTTTGGCCGGCTAAGAACTTGGTTATATTCAACTGGACGTATAAGAGAATTTAAGTACCTTTATCTGCACTTTTAAAAAAAAATACAGTATTTAATTTGATTTAAACTGTGTTGAAGGAATATTTAACTGAACTGGCAGTTTTTCTGCTCTTCTGCTCTTTAGTAACTTGAACAGAAGCTAGTGTTTGCTGAATTTTGTTATTTGCTAGTAATTACAGGTGTGGGGGTAGCCACATTCTTTGATTTCCTGTCCTTGCCTAGTTAAGTGGTGCATTGTGAAATATTTTCTGCTTAAAAACCTCAGCTTTGGCCGGCTAAGAACTTGGTTATATTCAACTGGACGTATAAGAGAATTTAAGTACCTTTATCTGCACTTTTTAAAAAAAAAATACAGTATTTAATTTGATTTAAACTGTGTTGAAGGAATATTTAACTGAACTGGCAGTTTTTCTGCTCTTCTGCTCTTTAGTAACTTGAACAGAAGCTAGTGTTTGCTGAATTTTGTTATTTGCTAGTAATTACAGGTGTGGGGGTAGCCACATTCTTTGATTTCCTGTCCTTGCCTAGTTAAGTGGTGCATTGTGAAATATTTTCTGCTTAAAAACCTCAGCTTTGGCCGGCTAAGAACTTGGTTATATTCAACTGGACGTATAAGAGAATTTAAGTACCTTTATCTGCACTTTTAAAAAAAAATACAGTATTTAATTTGATTTAAACTGTGTTGAAGGAATATTTAACTGAACTGGCAGTTTTTCTGCTCTTCTGCTCTTTAGTAACTTGAACAGAAGCTAGTGTTTGCTGAATTTTGTTATTTGCTAGTAATTACAGGTGTGGGGGTAGCCACATTCTTTGATTTCCTGTCCTTGCCTAGTTAAGTGGTGCATTGTGAAATATTTTCTGCTTAAAAACCTCAGCTTTGGCCGGCTAAGAACTTGGTTATATTCAACTGGACGTATAAGAGAATTTAAGTACCTTTATCTGCACTATTTAAAAAAAATACAGTATTTAATTTGATTTAAACTGTGTTGAAGGAATATTTAACTGAACTGGCAGTTTTTCTGCTCTTCTGCTCTTTAGTAACTTGAACAGAAGCTAGTGTTTGCTGAATTTTGTTATTTGCTAGTAATTACAGGTGTGGGGGTAGCCACATTCTTTGATTTCCTGTCCTTGCCTAGTTAAGTGGTGCATTGTGAAATATTTTCTGCTTAAAAACCTCAGCTTTGGCCGGCTAAGAACTTGGTTATATTCAACTGGACGTATAAGAGAATTTAAGTACCTTTATCTGCACTTTTAAAAAAAAATACAGTATTTAATTTGATTTAAACTGTGTTGAAGGAATATTTAACTGAACTGGCAGTTTTTCTGCTCTTTAGTAACTTGAACAGAAGCTAGTGTTTGCTGAATTTTGTTATTTGCTAGTAATTACAGGTGTGGGGGTAGCCACATTCTTTGATTTCCTGTCCTTGCCTAGTTAAGTGGTGCATTGTGAAATATTTTCTGCTTAAAAACCTCAGCTTTGGCCGGCTAAGAACTTGATTTTATTCAACTGGACGTATAAGAGAATTTAAGTACCTTTATCTGCACTATTTAAAAAAAAATACAGTATTTAATTTGATTTAAACTGTGTTGAAGGAATATTTAACTGAACTGGCAGTTTTTCTGCTCTTCTGCTCTTTAGTAACTTGAACAGAAGCTAGTGTTTGCTGAATTTTGTTATTTGCTAGTAATTACAGGTGTGGGGGTAGCCACATTCTTTGATTTCCTGTCCTTGCCTAGTTAAGTGGTGCATTGTGAAATATTTTCTGCTTAAAAACCTCAGCTTTGGCCGGCTAAGAACTTGGTTATATTCAACTGGACGTATAAGAGAATTTAAGTACCTTTATCTGCACTTTTAAAAAAAAATACAGTATTTAATTTGATTTAAACTGTGTTGAAGGAATATTTAACTGAACTGGCAGTTTTTCTGCTCTTCTGCTCTTTAGTAACTTGAACAGAAGCTAGTGTTTGCTGAATTTTGTTATTTGCTAGTAATTACAGGTGTGGGGGTAGCCACATTCTTTGATTTCCTGTCCTTGCCTAGTTAAGTGGTGCATTGTGAAATATTTTCTGCTTAAAAACCTCAGCTTTGGCCGGCTAAGAACTTGGTTATATTCAACTGGACGTATAAGAGAATTTAAGTACCTTTATCTGCACTTTTTTAAAAAAAAATACAGTATTTAATTTGATTTAAACTGTGTTGAAGGAATATTTAACTGAACTGGCAGTTTTTCTGCTCTTCTGCTCTTTAGTAACTTGAACAGAAGCTAGTGTTTGCTGAATTTTGTTATTTGCTAGTAATTACAGGTGTGGGGGTAGCCACATTCTTTGATTTCCTGTCCTTGCCTAGTTAAGTGGTGCATTGTGAAATATTTTCTGCTTAAAAACCTCAGCTTTGGCCGGCTAAGAACTTGGTTATATTCAACTGGACGTATAAGAGAATTTAAGTACCTTTATCTGCACTTTTAAAAAAAAATACAGTATTTAATTTGATTTAAACTGTGTTGAAGGAATATTTAACTGAACTGGCAGTTTTTCTGCTCTTCTGCTCTTTAGTAACTTGAACAGAAGCTAGTGTTTGCTGAATTTTGTTATTTGCTAGTAATTACAGGTGTGGGGTAGCCACATTCTTTGATTTCCTGTCCTTGCCTAGTTAAGTGGTGCATTGTGAAATATTTTCTGCTTAAAAACCTCAGCTTTGGCCGGCTAAGAACTTGGTTATATTCAACTGGACGTATAAGAGAATTTAAGTACCTTTATCTGCACTATTTAAAAAAAATACAGTATTTAATTTGATTTAAACTGTGTTGAAGGAATATTTAACTGAACTGGCAGTTTTTCTGCTCTTCTGCTCTTTAGTAACTTGAACAGAAGCTAGTGTTTGCTGAATTTTGTTATTTGCTAGTAATTACAGGTGTGGGGGTAGCCACATTCTTTGATTTCCTGTCCTTGCCTAGTTAAGTGGTGCATTGTGAAATATTTTATGCTTAAAAACCTCAGTTTTGGCCGGCTAAGAACTTGATTATATTCAACTGGACGTATAAGAGAATTTAAGTACCTTTATCTGCACTTTTAAAAAAAAATACAGTATTTAATTTGATTTAAACTGTGTTGAAGGAATATTTAACTGAACTGGCAGTTTTTCTGCTCTTCTGCTCTTTAGTAACTTGAACAGAAGCTAGTGTTTGCTGAATTTTGTTATTTGCTAGTAATTACAGGTGTGGGGGTAGCCACATTCTTTGATTTCCTGTCCTTGCCTAGTTAAGTGGTGCATTGTGAAATATTTTCTGCTTAAAAACCTCAGCTTTGGCCGGCTAAGAACTTGGTTATATTCAACTGGACGTATAAGAGAATTTAAGTACCTTTATCTGCACTTTTAAAAAAAAATACAGTATTTAATTTGATTTAAACTGTGTTGAAGAAATATTTAACTGAACTGGCAGTTTTTCTGCTCTTCTGCTCTTTAGTAACTTGAACAGAAGCTAGTGTTTGCTGAATTTTGTTATTTGCTAGTAATTACAGGTGTGGGGGTAGCCACATTCTTTGATTTCCTGTCCTTGCCTAGTTAAGTGGTGCATTGTGAAATATTTTCTGCTTAAAAACCTCAGCTTTGGCCGGCTAAGAACTTGGTTATATTCAACTGGACGTATAAGAGAATTTAAGTACCTTTATCTGCACTTTTAAAAAAAAATACAGTATTTAATTTGATTTAAACTGTGTTGAAGGAATATTTAACTGAACTGGCAGTTTTTCTGCTCTTCTGCTCTTTAGTAACTTGAACAGAAGCTAGTGTTTGCTGAATTTTGTTATTTGCTAGTAATTACAGGTGTGGGGGTAGCCACATTCTTTGATTTCCTGTCCTTGCCTAGTTAAGTGGTGCATTGTGAAATATTTTCTGCTTAAAAACCTCAGCTTTGGCCGGCTAAGAACTTGGTTATATTCAACTGGACGTATAAGAGAATTTAAGTACCTTTATCTGCACTTTTAAAAAAAAATACAGTATTTAATTTGATTTAAACTGTGTTGAAGGAATATTTAACTGAACTGGCAGTTTTTCTGCTCTTCTGCTCTTTAGTAACTTGAACAGAAGCTAGTGTTTGCTGAATTTTGTTATTTGCTAGTAATTACAGGTGTGGGGGTAGCCACATTCTTTGATTTCCTGTCCTTGCCTAGTTAAGTGGTGCATTGTGAAATATTTTCTGCTTAAAAACCTCAGCTTTGGCCGGCTAAGAACTTGGTTATATTCAACTGGACGTATAAGAGAATTTAAGTACCTTTATCTGCACTATTTAAAAAAAATACAGTATTTAATTTGATTTAAACTGTGTTGAAGGAATATTTAACTGAACTGGCAGTTTTTCTGCTCTTCTGCTCTTTAGTAACTTGAACAGAAGCTAGTGTTTGCTGAATTTTGTTATTTGCTAGTAATTACAGGTGTGGGGTAGCCACATTCTTTGATTTCCTGTCCTTGCCTAGTTAAGTGGTGCATTGTGAAATATTTTCTGCTTAAAAACCTCAGCTTTGGCCGGCTAAGAACTTGGTTATATTCAACTGGACGTATAAGAGAATTTAAGTACCTTTATCTGCACTTTTAAAAAAAAATACAGTATTTAATTTGATTTAAACTGTGTTGAAGGAATATTTAACTGAACTGGCAGTTTTTCTGCTCTTCTGCTCTTTAGTAACTTGAACAGAAGCTAGTGTTTGCTGAATTTTGTTATTTGCTAGTAATTACAGGTGTGGGGGTAGCCACATTCTTTGATTTCCTGTCCTTGCCTAGTTAAGTGGTGCATTGTGAAATATTTTCTGCTTAAAAACCTCAGCTTTGGCCGGCTAAGAACTTGGTTATATTCAACTGGACGTATAAGAGAATTTAAGTACCTTTATCTGCACTTTTAAAAAAAAATACAGTATTTAATTTGATTTAAACTGTGTTGAAGGAATATTTAACTGAACTGGCAGTTTTTCTGCTCTTCTGCTCTTTAGTAACTTGAACAGAAGCTAGTGTTTGCTGAATTTTGTTATTTGCTAGTAATTACAGGTGTGGGGGTAGCCACATTCTTTGATTTCCTGTCCTTGCCTAGTTAAGTGGTGCATTGTGAAATATTTTCTGCTTAAAAACCTCAGCTTTGGCCGGCTAAGAACTTGGTTATATTCAACTGGACGTATAAGAGAATTTAAGTACCTTTATCTGCACTTTTAAAAAAAAATACAGTATTTAATTTGATTTAAACTGTGTTGAAGGAATATTTAACTGAACTGGCAGTTTTTCTGCTCTTCTGCTCTTTAGTAACTTGAACAGAAGCTAGTGTTTGCTGAATTTTGTTATTTGCTAGTAATTACAGGTGTGGGGGTAGCCACATTCTTTGATTTCCTGTCCTTGCCTAGTTAAGTGGTGCATTGTGAAATATTTTCTGCTTAAAAACCTCAGCTTTGGCCGGCTAAGAACTTGGTTATATTCAACTGGACGTATAAGAGAATTTAAGTACCTTTATCTGCACTTTAAAAAAAAAATACAGTATTTAATTTGATTTAAACTGTGTTGAAGGAATATTTAACTGAACTGGCAGTTTTTCTGCTCTTCTGCTCTTTAGTAACTTGAACAGAAGCTAGTGTTTGCTGAATTTTGTTATTTGCTAGTAATTACAGGTGTGGGGTAGCCACATTCTTTGATTTCCTGTCCTTGCCTAGTTAAGTGGTGCATTGTGAAATATTTTCTGCTTAAAAACCTCAGCTTTGGCCGGCTAAGAACTTGGTTATATTCAACTGGACGTATAAGAGAATTTAAGTACCTTTATCTGCACTTTTAAAAAAAAATACAGTATTTAATTTGATTTAAACTGTGTTGAAGGAATATTTAACTGAACTGGCAGTTTTTCTGCTCTTCTGCTCTTTAGTAACTTGAACAGAAGCTAGTGTTTGCTGAATTTTGTTATTTGCTAGTAATTACAGGTGTGGGGGTAGCCACATTCTTTGATTTCCTGTCCTTGCCTAGTTAAGTGGTGCATTGTGAAATATTTTCTGCTTAAAAACCTCAGCTTTGGCCGGCTAAGAACTTGGTTATATTCAACTGGACGTATAAGAGAATTTAAGTACCTTTATCTGCACTTTTAAAAAAAAATACAGTATTTAATTTGATTTAAACTGTGTTGAAGGAATATTTAACTGAACTGGCAGTTTTTCTGCTCTTCTGCTCTTTAGTAACTTGAACAGAAGCTAGTGTTTGCTGAATTTTGTTATTTGCTAGTAATTACAGGTGTGGGGGTAGCCACATTCTTTGATTTCCTGTCCTTGCCTAGTTAAGTGGTGCATTGTGAAATATTTTCTGCTTAAAAACCTCAGCTTTGGCCGGCTAAGAACTTGGTTATATTCAACTGGACGTATAAGAGAATTTAAGTACCTTTATCTGCACTTTTTAAAAAAAAATACAGTATTTAATTTGATTTAAACTGTGTTGAAGGAATATTTAACTGAACTGGCAGTTTTTCTGCTCTTCTGCTCTTTAGTAACTTGAACAGAAGCTAGTGTTTGCTGAATTTTGTTATTTGCTAGTAATTACAGGTGTGGGGGTAGCCACATTCTTTGATTTCCTGTCCTTGCCTAGTTAAGTGGTGCATTGTGAAATATTTTCTGCTTAAAAACCTCAGCTTTGGCCGGCTAAGAACTTGGTTATATTCAACTGGACGTATAAGAGAATTTAAGTACCTTTATCTGCACTTTTTAAAAAAAAATACAGTATTTAATTTGATTTAAACTGTGTTGAAGGAATATTTAACTGAACTGGCAGTTTTTCTGCTCTTCTGCTCTTTAGTAACTTGAACAGAAGCTAGTGTTTGCTGAATTTTGTTATTTGCTAGTAATTACAGGTGTGGGGGTAGCCACATTCTTTGATTTCCTGTCCTTGCCTAGTTAAGTGGTGCATTGTGAAATATTTTCTGCTTAAAAACCTCAGCTTTGGCCGGCTAAGAACTTGGTTATATTCAACTGGACGTATAAGAGAATTTAAGTACCTTTATCTGCACTTTTAAAAAAAAATACAGTATTTAATTTGATTTAAACTGTGTTGAAGGAATATTTAACTGAACTGGCAGTTTTTCTGCTCTTCTGCTCTTTAGTAACTTGAACAGAAGCTAGTGTTTGCTGAATTTTGTTATTTGCTAGTAATTACAGGTGTGGGGTAGCCACATTCTTTGATTTCCTGTCCTTGCCTAGTTAAGTGGTGCATTGTGAAATATTTTCTGCTTAAAAACCTCAGCTTTGGCCGGCTAAGAACTTGGTTATATTCAACTGGACGTATAAGAGAATTTAAGTACCTTTATCTGCACTTTTAAAAAAAAAATACAGTATTTAATTTGATTTAAACTGTGTTGAAGGAATATTTAACTGAACTGGCAGTTTTTCTGCTCTTCTGCTCTTTAGTAACTTGAACAGAAGCTAGTGTTTGCTGAATTTTGTTATTTGCTAGTAATTACAGGTGTGGGGGTAGCCACATTCTTTGATTTCCTGTCCTTGCCTAGTTAAGTGGTGCATTGTGAAATATTTTCTGCTTAAAAACCTCAGCTTTGGCCGGCTAAGAACTTGGTTATATTCAACTGGACGTATAAGAGAATTTAAGTACCTTTATCTGCACTTTTTAAAAAAAAATACAGTATTTAATTTGATTTAAACTGTGTTGAAGGAATATTTAACTGAACTGGCAGTTTTTCTGCTCTTCTGCTCTTTAGTAACTTGAACAGAAGCTAGTGTTTGCTGAATTTTGTTATTTGCTAGTAATTACAGGTGTGGGGTAGCCACATTCTTTGATTTCCTGTCCTTGCCTAGTTAAGTGGTGCATTGTGAAATATTTTCTGCTTAAAAACCTCAGCTTTGGCCGGCTAAGAACTTGGTTATATTCAACTGGACGTATAAGAGAATTTAAGTACCTTTATCTGCACTTTTAAAAAAAAATACAGTATTTAATTTGATTTAAACTGTGTTGAAGGAATATTTAACTGAACTGGCAGTTTTTCTGCTCTTCTGCTCTTTAGTAACTTGAACAGAAGCTAGTGTTTGCTGAATTTTGTTATTTGCTAGTAATTACAGGTGTGGGGGTAGCCACATTCTTTGATTTCCTGTCCTTGCCTAGTTAAGTGGTGCATTGTGAAATATTTTCTGCTTAAAAACCTCAGCTTTGGCCGGCTAAGAACTTGGTTATATTCAACTGGACGTATAAGAGAATTTAAGTACCTTTATCTGCACTTTTTTTAAAAAAAATACAGTATTTAATTTGATTTAAACTGTGTTGAAGGAATATTTAACTGAACTGGCAGTTTTTCTGCTCTTCTGCTCTTTAGTAACTTGAACAGAAGCTAGTGTTTGCTGAATTTTGTTATTTGCTAGTAATTACAGGTGTGGGGGTAGCCACATTCTTTGATTTCCTGTCCTTGCCTAGTTAAGTGGTGCATTGTGAAATATTTTCTGCTTAAAAACCTCAGCTTTGGCCGGCTAAGAACTTGGTTATATTCAACTGGACGTATAAGAGAATTTAAGTACCTTTATCTGCACTTTTAAAAAAAAATACAGTATTTAATTTGATTTAAACTGTGTTGAAGGAATATTAACTGAACTGGCAGTTTTTCTGCTCTTCTGCTCTTTAGTAACTTGAACAGAAGCTAGTGTTTGCTGAATTTTGTTATTTGCTAGTAATTACAGGTGTGGGGGTAGCCACATTCTTTGATTTCCTGTCCTTGCCTAGTTAAGTGGTGCATTGTGAAATATTTTCTGCTTAAAAACCTCAGCTTTGGCCGGCTAAGAACTTGGTTATATTCAACTGGACGTATAAGAGAATTTAAGTACCTTTATCTGCACTTTTTTAAAAAAAAAATACAGTATTTAATTTGATTTAAACTGTGTTGAAGGAATATTTAACTGAACTGGCAGTTTTTCTGCTCTTCTGCTCTTTAGTAACTTGAACAGAAGCTAGTGTTTGCTGAATTTTGTTATTTGCTAGTAATTACAGGTGTGGGGGTAGCCACATTCTTTGATTTCCTGTCCTTGCCTAGTTAAGTGGTGCATTGTGAAATATTTTCTGCTTAAAAACCTCAGCTTTGGCCGGCTAAGAACTTGGTTATATTCAACTGGACGTATAAGAGAATTTAAGTACCTTTATCTGCACTTTTAAAAAAAAATACAGTATTTAATTTGATTTAAACTGTGTTGAAGGAATATTTAACTGAACTGGCAGTTTTTCTGCTCTTCTGCTCTTTAGTAACTTGAACAGAAGCTAGTGTTTGCTGAATTTTGTTATTTGCTAGTAATTACAGGTGTGGGGTAGCCACATTCTTTGATTTCCTGTCCTTGCCTAGTTAAGTGGTGCATTGTGAAATATTTTCTGCTTAAAAACCTCAGCTTTGGCCGGCTAAGAACTTGGTTATATTCAACTGGACGTATAAGAGAATTTAAGTACCTTTATCTGCACTTTTAAAAAAAAATACAGTATTTAATTTGATTTAAACTGTGTTGAAGGAATATTTAACTGAACTGGCAGTTTTTCTGCTCTTCTGCTCTTTAGTAACTTGAACAGAAGCTAGTGTTTGCTGAATTTTGTTATTTGCTAGTAATTACAGGTGTGGGGTAGCCACATTCTTTGATTTCCTGTCCTTGCCTAGTTAAGTGGTGCATTGTGAAATATTTTCTGCTTAAAAACCTCAGCTTTGGCCGGCTAAGAACTTGGTTATATTCAACTGGACGTATAAGAGAATTTAAGTACCTTTATCTGCACTTTTAAAAAAAAATACAGTATTTAATTTGATTTAAACTGTGTTGAAGGAATATTAACTGAACTGGCAGTTTTTCTGCTCTTCTGCTCTTTAGTAACTTGAACAGAAGCTAGTGTTTGCTGAATTTTGTTATTTGCTAGTAATTACAGGTGTGGGGGTAGCCACATTCTTTGATTTCCTGTCCTTGCCTAGTTAAGTGGTGCATTGTGAAATATTTTCTGCTTAAAAACCTCAGCTTTGGCCGGCTAAGAACTTGGTTATATTCAACTGGACGTATAAGAGAATTTAAGTACCTTTATCTGCACTTTTTTTAAAAAAAAAATACAGTATTTAATTTGATTTAAACTGTGTTGAAGGAATATTTAACTGAACTGGCAGTTTTTCTGCTCTTCTGCTCTTTAGTAACTTGAACAGAAGCTAGTGTTTGCTGAATTTTGTTATTTGCTAGTAATTACAGGTGTGGGGGTAGCCACATTCTTTGATTTCCTGTCCTTGCCTAGTTAAGTGGTGCATTGTGAAATATTTTCTGCTTAAAAACCTCAGCTTTGGCCGGCTAAGAACTTGGTTATATTCAACTGGACGTATAAGAGAATTTAAGTACCTTTATCTGCACTTTTAAAAAAAAATACAGTATTTAATTTGATTTAAACTGTGTTGAAGGAATATTTAACTGAACTGGCAGTTTTTCTGCTCTTCTGCTCTTTAGTAACTTGAACAGAAGCTAGTGTTTGCTGAATTTTGTTATTTGCTAGTAATTACAGGTGTGGGGGTAGCCACATTCTTTGATTTCCTGTCCTTGCCTAGTTAAGTGGTGCATTGTGAAATATTTTCTGCTTAAAAACCTCAGCTTTGGCCGGCTAAGAACTTGGTTATATTCAACTGGACGTATAAGAGAATTTAAGTACCTTTATCTGCACTTTTAAAAAAAAATACAGTATTTAATTTGATTTAAACTGTGTTGAAGGAATATTTAACTGAACTGGCAGTTTTTCTGCTCTTCTGCTCTTTAGTAACTTGAACAGAAGCTAGTGTTTGCTGAATTTTGTTATTTGCTAGTAATTACAGGTGTGGGGTAGCCACATTCTTTGATTTCCTGTCCTTGCCTAGTTAAGTGGTGCATTGTGAAATATTTTCTGCTTAAAAACCTCAGCTTTGGCCGGCTAAGAACTTGGTTATATTCAACTGGACGTATAAGAGAATTTAAGTACCTTTATCTGCACTTTTTAAAAAAAAATACAGTATTTAATTTGATTTAAACTGTGTTGAAGGAATATTTAACTGAACTGGCAGTTTTTCTGCTCTTCTGCTCTTTAGTAACTTGAACAGAAGCTAGTGTTTGCTGAATTTTGTTATTTGCTAGTAATTACAGGTGTGGGGGTAGCCACATTCTTTGATTTCCTGTCCTTGCCTAGTTAAGTGGTGCATTGTGAAATATTTTCTGCTTAAAAACCTCAGCTTTGGCCGGCTAAGAACTTGGTTATATTCAACTGGACGTATAAGAGAATTTAAGTACCTTTATCTGCACTTTTAAAAAAAAATACAGTATTTAATTTGATTTAAACTGTGTTGAAGGAATATTTAACTGAACTGGCAGTTTTTCTGCTCTTCTGCTCTTTAGTAACTTGAACAGAAGCTAGTGTTTGCTGAATTTTGTTATTTGCTAGTAATTACAGGTGTGGGGGTAGCCACATTCTTTGATTTCCTGTCCTTGCCTAGTTAAGTGGTGCATTGTGAAATATTTTCTGCTTAAAAACCTCAGCTTTGGCCGGCTAAGAACTTGGTTATATTCAACTGGACGTATAAGAGAATTTAAGTACCTTTATCTGCACTTTTAAAAAAAAATACAGTATTTAATTTGATTTAAACTGTGTTGAAGGAATATTTAACTGAACTGGCAGTTTTTCTGCTCTTCTGCTCTTTAGTAACTTGAACAGAAGCTAGTGTTTGCTGAATTTTGTTATTTGCTAGTAATTACAGGTGTGGGGGTAGCCACATTCTTTGATTTCCTGTCCTTGCCTAGTTAAGTGGTGCATTGTGAAATATTTTCTGCTTAAAAACCTCAGCTTTGGCCGGCTAAGAACTTGGTTATATTCAACTGGACGTATAAGAGAATTTAAGTACCTTTATCTGCACTTTTAAAAAAAAATACAGTATTTAATTTGATTTAAACTGTGTTGAAGGAATATTTAACTGAACTGGCAGTTTTTCTGCTCTTCAGTAACTTGAACAGAAGCTAGTGTTTGCTGAATTTTGTTATTTGCTAGTAATTACAGGTGTGGGGGTAGCCACATTCTTTGATTTCCTGTCCTTGCCTAGTTAAGTGGTGCATTGTGAAATATTTTCTGCTTAAAAACCTCAGCTTTGGCCGGCTAAGAACTTGGTTATATTCAACTGGACGTATAAGAGAATTTAAGTACCTTTATCTGCACTATTTAAAAAAAATACAGTATTTAATTTGATTTAAACTGTGTTGAAGGAATATTTAACTGAACTGGCAGTTTTTCTGCTCTTCTGCTCTTTAGTAACTTGAACAGAAGCTAGTGTTTGCTGAATTTTGTTATTTGCTAGTAATTACAGGTGTGGGGGTAGCCACATTCTTTGATTTCCTGTCCTTGCCTAGTTAAGTGGTGCATTGTGAAATATTTTCTGCTTAAAAACCTCAGCTTTGGCCGGCTAAGAACTTGGTTATATTCAACTGGACGTATAAGAGAATTTAAGTACCTTTATCTGCACTTTTAAAAAAAAATACAGTATTTAATTTGATTTAAACTGTGTTGAAGGAATATTTAACTGAACTGGCAGTTTTTCTGCTCTTCTGCTCTTTAGTAACTTGAACAGAAGCTAGTGTTTGCTGAATTTTGTTATTTGCTAGTAATTACAGGTGTGGGGTAGCCACATTCTTTGATTTCCTGTCCTTGCCTAGTTAAGTGGTGCATTGTGAAATATTTTCTGCTTAAAAACCTCAGCTTTGGCCGGCTAAGAACTTGGTTATATTCAACTGGACGTATAAGAGAATTTAAGTACCTTTATCTGCACTTTTAAAAAAAAATACAGTATTTAATTTGATTTAAACTGTGTTGAAGGAATATTTAACTGAACTGGCAGTTTTTCTGCTCTTCTGCTCTTTAGTAACTTGAACAGAAGCTAGTGTTTGCTGAATTTTGTTATTTGCTAGTAATTACAGGTGTGGGGGTAGCCACATTCTTTGATTTCCTGTCCTTGCCTAGTTAAGTGGTGCATTGTGAAATATTTTCTGCTTAAAAACCTCAGCTTTGGCCGGCTAAGAACTTGGTTATATTCAACTGGACGTATAAGAGAATTTAAGTACCTTTATCTGCACTTTTTTTAAAAAAAAATACAGTATTTAATTTGATTTAAACTGTGTTGAAGGAATATTTAACTGAACTGGCAGTTTTTCTGCTCTTCTGCTCTTTAGTAACTTGAACAGAAGCTAGTGTTTGCTGAATTTTGTTATTTGCTAGTAATTACAGGTGTGGGGGTAGCCACATTCTTTGATTTCCTGTCCTTGCCTAGTTAAGTGGTGCATTGTGAAATATTTTCTGCTTAAAAACCTCAGCTTTGGCCGGCTAAGAACTTGGTTATATTCAACTGGACGTATAAGAGAATTTAAGTACCTTTATCTGCACTTTTTAAAAAAAAATACAGTATTTAATTTGATTTAAACTGTGTTGAAGGAATATTTAACTGAACTGGCAGTTTTTCTGCTCTTCTGCTCTTTAGTAACTTGAACAGAAGCTAGTGTTTGCTGAATTTTGTTATTTGCTAGTAATTACAGGTGTGGGGTAGCCACATTCTTTGATTTCCTGTCCTTGCCTAGTTAAGTGGTGCATTGTGAAATATTTTCTGCTTAAAACCTCAGCTTTGGCCGGCTAAGAACTTGGTTATATTCAACTGGACGTATAAGAGAATTTAAGTACCTTTATCTGCACTTTTAAAAAAAAATACAGTATTTAATTTGATTTAAACTGTGTTGAAGTAATATTAATTGAACTGGCAGTTTTTCTGCTCTTCTGCTCTTTAGTAACTTGAACAGAAGCTAGTGTTTGCTGAATTTTGTTATTTGCTAGTAATTACAGGTGTGGGGGTAGCCACATTCTTTGATTTCCTGTCCTTGCCTAGTTAAGTGGTGCATTGTGAAATATTTTCTGCTTAAAAACCTCAGCTTTGGCCGGCTAAGAACTTGGTTATATTCAACTGGACGTATAAGAGAATTTAAGTACCTTTATCTGCACTTTTTTAAAAAAAATACAGTATTTAATTTGATTTAAACTGTGTTGAAGGAATATTTAACTGAACTGGCAGTTTTTCTGCTCTTCTGCTCTTTAGTAACTTGAACAGAAGCTAGTGTTTGCTGAATTTTGTTATTTGCTAGTAATTACAGGTGTGGGGTAGCCACATTCTTTGATTTCCTGTCCTTGCCTAGTTAAGTGGTGCATTGTGAAATATTTTCTGCTTAAAAACCTCAGCTTTGGCCGGCTAAGAACTTGGTTATATTCAACTGGACGTATAAGAGAATTTAAGTACCTTTATCTGCACTTTTTAAAAAAAAATACAGTATTTAATTTGATTTAAACTGTGTTGAAGGAATATTTAACTGAACTGGCAGTTTTTCTGCTCTTCTGCTCTTTAGTAACTTGAACAGAAGCTAGTGTTTGCTGAATTTTGTTATTTGCTAGTAATTACAGGTGTGGGGGTAGCCACATTCTTTGATTTCCTGTCCTTGCCTAGTTAAGTGGTGCATTGTGAAATATTTTCTGCTTAAAAACCTCAGCTTTGGCCGGCTAAGAACTTGGTTATATTCAACTGGACGTATAAGAGAATTTAAGTACCTTTATCTGCACTATTTAAAAAAAATACAGTATTTAATTTGATTTAAACTGTGTTGAAGGAATATTTAACTGAACTGGCAGTTTTTCTGCTCTTCTGCTCTTTAGTAACTTGAACAGAAGCTAGTGTTTGCTGAATTTTGTTATTTGCTAGTAATTACAGGTGTGGGGGTAGCCACATTCTTTGATTTCCTGTCCTTGCCTAGTTAAGTGGTGCATTGTGAAATATTTTCTGCTTAAAAACCTCAGCTTTGGCCGGCTAAGAACTTGGTTATATTCAACTGGACGTATAAGAGAATTTAAGTACCTTTATCTGCACTTTTAAAAAAAAATACAGTATTTAATTTGATTTAAACTGTGTTGAAGGAATATTTAACTGAACTGGCAGTTTTTCTGCTCTTCTGCTCTTTAGTAACTTGAACAGAAGCTAGTGTTTGCTGAATTTTGTTATTTGCTAGTAATTACAGGTGTGGGGGTAGCCACATTCTTTGATTTCCTGTCCTTGCCTAGTTAAGTGGTGCATTGTGAAATATTTTCTGCTTAAAAACCTCAGCTTTGGCCGGCTAAGAACTTGGTTATATTCAACTGGACGTATAAGAGAATTTAAGTACCTTTATCTGCACTTTTTTTAAAAAAAAATACAGTATTTAATTTGATTTAAACTGTGTTGAAGGAATATTTAACTGAACTGGCAGTTTTTCTGCTCTTCTGCTCTTTAGTAACTTGAACAGAAGCTAGTGTTTGCTGAATTTTGTTATTTGCTAGTAATTACAGGTGTGGGGGTAGCCACATTCTTTGATTTCCTGTCCTTGCCTAGTTAAGTGGTGCATTGTGAAATATTTTCTGCTTAAAAACCTCAGCTTTGGCCGGCTAAGAACTTGGTTATATTCAACTGGACGTATAAGAGAATTTAAGTACCTTTATCTGCACTTTTAAAAAAAAATACAGTATTTAATTTGATTTAAACTGTGTTGAAGGAATATTTAACTGAACTGGCAGTTTTTCTGCTCTTCTGCTCTTTAGTAACTTGAACAGAAGCTAGTGTTTGCTGAATTTTGTTATTTGCTAGTAATTACAGGTGTGGGGGTAGCCACATTCTTTGATTTCCTGTCCTTGCCTAGTTAAGTGGTGCATTGTGAAATATTTTCTGCTTAAAAACCTCAGCTTTGGCCGGCTAAGAACTTGGTTATATTCAACTGGACGTATAAGAGAATTTAAGTACCTTTATCTGCACTTTTAAAAAAAAATACAGTATTTAATTTGATTTAAACTGTGTTGAAGGAATATTTAACTGAACTGGCAGTTTTTCTGCTCTTCTGCTCTTTAGTAACTTGAACAGAAGCTAGTGTTTGCTGAATTTTGTTATTTGCTAGTAATTACAGGTGTGGGGGTAGCCACATTCTTTGATTTCCTGTCCTTGCCTAGTTAAGTGGTGCATTGTGAAATATTTTCTGCTTAAAAACCTCAGCTTTGGCCGGCTAAGAACTTGGTTATATTCAACTGGACGTATAAGAGAATTTAAGTACCTTTATCTGCACTATTTAAAAAAAATACAGTATTTAATTTGATTTAAACTGTGTTGAAGGAATATTTAACTGAACTGGCAGTTTTTCTGCTCTTCTGCTCTTTAGTAACTTGAACAGAAGCTAGTGTTTGCTGAATTTTGTTATTTGCTAGTAATTACAGGTGTGGGGGTAGCCACATTCTTTGATTTCCTGTCCTTGCCTAGTTAAGTGGTGCATTGTGAAATATTTTCTGCTTAAAAACCTCAGCTTTGGCCGGCTAAGAACTTGGTTATATTCAACTGGACGTATAAGAGAATTTAAGTACCTTTATCTGCACTTTTTAAAAAAAAATACAGTATTTAATTTGATTTAAACTGTGTTGAAGGAATATTTAACTGAACTGGCAGTTTTTCTGCTCTTCTGCTCTTTAGTAACTTGAACAGAAGCTAGTGTTTGCTGAATTTTGTTATTTGCTAGTAATTACAGGTGTGGGGGTAGCCACATTCTTTGATTTCCTGTCCTTGCCTAGTTAAGTGGTGCATTGTGAAATAGTTTCTGCTTAAAAACATCAGCTTTGGCCGGCTAAGAACTTGGTTATATTCAACTGGACGTATAAGAGAATTTAAGTACCTTTATCTGCACTTTTAAAAAAAAATACAGTATTTAATTTGATTTAAACTGTGTTGAAGGAATATTTAACTGAACTGGCAGTTTTTCTGCTCTTCTGCTCTTTAGTAACTTGAACAGAAGCTAGTGTTTGCTGAATTTTGTTATTTGCTAGTAATTACAGGTGTGGGGGTAGCCACATTCTTTGATTTCCTGTCCTTGCCTAGTTAAGTGGTGCATTGTGAAATATTTTCTGCTTAAAAACCTCAGCTTTGGCCGGCTAAGAACTTGGTTATATTCAACTGGACGTATAAGAGAATTTAAGTACCTTTATCTGCACTTTTTAAAAAAAAATACAGTATTTAATTTGATTTAAACTGTGTTGAAGGAATATTTAACTGAACTGGCAGTTTTTCTGCTCTTCTGCTCTTTAGTAACTTGAACAGAAGCTAGTGTTTGCTGAATTTTGTTATTTGCTAGTAATTACAGGTGTGGGGGTAGCCACATTCTTTGATTTCCTGTCCTTGCCTAGTTAAGTGGTGCATTGTGAAATATTTTCTGCTTAAAAACCTCAGCTTTGGCCGGCTAAGAACTTGGTTATATTCAACTGGACGTATAAGAGAATTTAAGTACCTTTATCTGCACTTTAAAAAAAAAATACAGTATTTAATTTGATTTAAACTGTGTTGAAGGAATATTTAACTGAACTGGCAGTTTTTCTGCTCTTCTGCTCTTTAGTAACTTGAACAGAAGCTAGTGTTTGCTGAATTTTGTTATTTGCTAGTAATTACAGGTGTGGGGGTAGCCACATTCTTTGATTTCCTGTCCTTGCCTAGTTAAGTGGTGCATTGTGAAATATTTTCTGCTTAAAAACCTCAGCTTTGGCCGGCTAAGAACTTGATTTTATTCAACTGGACGTATAAGAGAATTTAAGTACCTTTATCTGCACTATTTAAAAAAAATACAGTATTTAATTTGATTTAAACTGTGTTGAAGGAATATTTAACTGAACTGGCAGTTTTTCTGCTCTTCTGCTCTTTAGTAACTTGAACAGAAGCTAGTGTTTGCTGAATTTTGTTATTTGCTAGTAATTACAGGTGTGGGGGTAGCCACATTCTTTGATTTCCTGTCCTTGCCTAGTTAAGTGGTGCATTGTGAAATATTTTCTGCTTAAAAACCTCAGCTTTGGCCGGCTAAGAACTTGGTTATATTCAACTGGACGTATAAGAGAATTTAAGTACCTTTATCTGCACTTTTTAAAAAAAAATACAGTATTTAATTTGATTTAAACTGTGTTGAAGGAATATTTAACTGAACTGGCAGTTTTTCTGCTCTTCTGCTCTTTAGTAACTTGAACAGAAGCTAGTGTTTGCTGAATTTTGTTATTTGCTAGTAATTACAGGTGTGGGGTAGCCACATTCTTTGATTTCCTGTCCTTGCCTAGTTAAGTGGTGCATTGTGAAATATTTTCTGCTTAAAAACCTCAGCTTTGGCCGGCTAAGAACTTGGTTATATTCAACTGGACGTATAAGAGAATTTAAGTACCTTTATCTGCACTTTTTTAAAAAAAAATACAGTATTTAATTTGATTTAAACTGTGTTGAAGGAATATTTAACTGAACTGGCAGTTTTTCTGCTCTTCTGCTCTTTAGTAACTTGAACAGAAGCTAGTGTTTGCTGAATTTTGTTATTTGCTAGTAATTACAGGTGTGGGGGTAGCCACATTCTTTGATTTCCTGTCCTTGCCTAGTTAAGTGGTGCATTGTGAAATATTTTCTGCTTAAAAACCTCAGCTTTGGCCGGCTAAGAACTTGGTTATATTCAACTGGACGTATAAGAGAATTTAAGTACCTTTATCTGCACTTTTTAAAAAAAAATACAGTATTTAATTTGATTTAAACTGTGTTGAAGGAATATTTAACTAAACTGGCAGTTTTTCTGCTCTTCTGCTCTTTAGTAACTTGAACAGAAGCTAGTGTTTGCTGAATTTTGTTATTTGCTAGTAATTACAGGTGTGGGGGTAGCCACATTCTTTGATTTCCTGTCCTTGCCTAGTTAAGTGGTGCATTGTGAAATATTTTCTGCTTAAAACCTCAGCTTTGGCCGGCTAAGAACTTGGTTATATTCAACTGGACGTATAAGAGAATTTAAGTACCTTTATCTGCACTTTTAAAAAAAAATACAGTATTTAATTTGATTTAAACTGTGTTGAAGGAATATTAACTGAACTGGCAGTTTTTCTGCTCTTCTGCTCTTTAGTAACTTGAACAGAAGCTAGTGTTTGCTGAATTTTGTTATTTGCTAGTAATTACAGGTGTGGGGGTAGCCACATTCTTTGATTTCCTGTCCTTGCCTAGTTAAGTGGTGCATTGTGAAATATTTTCTGCTTAAAAACCTCAGCTTTGGCCGGCTAAGAACTTGGTTATATTCAACTGGACGTATAAGAGAATTTAAGTACCTTTATCTGCACTTTTAAAAAAAAATACAGTATTTAATTTGATTTAAACTGTGTTGAAGGAATATTTAACTGAACTGGCAGTTTTTCTGCTCTTCTGCTCTTTAGTAACTTGAACAGAAGCTAGTGTTTGCTGAATTTTGTTATTTGCTAGTAATTACAGGTGTGGGGGTAGCCACATTCTTTGATTTCCTGTCCTTGCCTAGTTAAGTGGTGCATTGTGAAATATTTTCTGCTTAAAAACCTCAGCTTTGGCCGGCTAAGAACTTGGTTATATTCAACTGGACGTATAAGAGAATTTAAGTACCTTTATCTGCACTTTTTAAAAAAAAATACAGTATTTAATTTGATTTAAACTGTGTTGAAGGAATATTTAACTGAACTGGCAGTTTTTCTGCTCTTCTGCTCTTTAGTAACTTGAACAGAAGCTAGTGTTTGCTGAATTTTGTTATTTGCTAGTAATTACAGGTGTGGGGGTAGCCACATTCTTTGATTTCCTGTCCTTGCCTAGTTAAGTGGTGCATTGTGAAATATTTTCTGCTTAAAAACCTCAGCTTTGGCCGGCTAAGAACTTGGTTATATTCAACTGGACGTATAAGAGAATTTAAGTACCTTTATCTGCACTTTTAAAAAAAAATACAGTATTTAATTTGATTTAAACTGTGTTGAAGGAATATTTAACTGAACTGGCAGTTTTTCTGCTCTTCTGCTCTTTAGTAACTTGAACAGAAGCTAGTGTTTGCTGAATTTTGTTATTTGCTAGTAATTACAGGTGTGGGGGTAGCCACATTCTTTGATTTCCTGTCCTTGCCTAGTTAAGTGGTGCATTGTGAAATATTTTCTGCTTAAAATCCTCAGCTTTGGCCGGCTAAGAACTTGGTTATATTCAACTGGACGTATAAGAGAATTTAATACCTTTATCTGCACTTTTAAAAAAAAATACAGTATTTAATTTGATTTAAACTGTGTTGAAGGAATATTTAACTGAACTGGCAGTTTTTCTGCTCTTCTGCTCTTTAGTAACTTGAACAGAAGCTAGTGTTTGCTGAATTTTGTTATTTGCTAGTAATTACAGGTGTGGGGGTAGCCACATTCTTTGATTTCCTGTCCTTGCCTAGTTAAGTGGTGCATTGTGAAATATTTTCTGCTTAAAAACCTCAGCTTTGGCCGGCTAAGAACTTGGTTATATTCAACTGGACGTATAAGAGAATTTAAGTACCTTTATCTGCACTTTTAAAAAAAAATACAGTATTTAATTTGATTTAAACTGTGTTGAAGGAATATTTAACTGAACTGGCAGTTTTTCTGCTCTTCTGCTCTTTAGTAACTTGAACAGAAGCTAGTGTTTGCTGAATTTTGTTATTTGCTAGTAATTACAGGTGTGGGGGTAGCCACATTCTTTGATTTCCTGTCCTTGCCTAGTTAAGTGGTGCATTGTGAAATATTTTCTGCTTAAAAACCTCAGCTTTGGCCGGCTAAGAACTTGGTTATATTCAACTGGACGTATAAGAGAATTTAAGTACCTTTATCTGCACTTTTAAAAAAAAATACAGTATTTAATTTGATTTAAACTGTGTTGAAGGAATATTTAACTGAACTGGCAGTTTTTCTGCTCTTCTGCTCTTTAGTAACTTGAACAGAAGCTAGTGTTTGCTGAATTTTGTTATTTGCTAGTAATTACAGGTGTGGGGGTAGCCACATTCTTTGATTTCCTGTCCTTGCCTAGTTAAGTGGTGCATTGTGAAATATTTTCTGCTTAAAAACCTCAGCTTTGGCCGGCTAAGAACTTGGTTATATTCAACTGGACGTATAAGAGAATTTAAGTACCTTTATCTGCACTTTTAAAAAAAAATACAGTATTTAATTTGATTTAAACTGTGTTGAAGGAATATTTAACTGAACTGGCAGTTTTTCTGCTCTTCTGCTCTTTAGTAACTTGAACAGAAGCTAGTGTTTGCTGAATTTTGTTATTTGCTAGTAATTACAGGTGTGGGGGTAGCCACATTCTTTGATTTCCTGTCCTTGCCTAGTTAAGTGGTGCATTGTGAAATATTTTCTGCTTAAAACCTCAGCTTTGGCCGGCTAAGAACTTGGTTATAATCAACTGGACGTATAAGAGAATTTAAGTACCTTTATCTGCACTTTTAAAAAAAAATACAGTATTTAATTTGATTTAAACTGTGTTGAAGGAATTTAGCTGAACTGGCAGTTTTTCTGCTCTTCTGCTCTTTAGTAACTTGAACAGAAGCTAGTGTTTGCTGAATTTTGTTATTTGCTAGTAATTACAGGTGTGGGGGTAGCCACATTCTTTGATTTCCTGTCCTTGCCTAGTTAAGTGGTGCATTGTGAAATATTTTCTGCTTAAAAACCTCAGCTTTGGCCGGCTAAGAACTTGGTTATATTCAACTGGACGTATAAGAGAATTTAAGTACCTTTATCTGCACTTTTTAAAAAAAAATACAGTATTTAATTTGATTTAAACTGTGTTGAAGGAATATTTAACTGAACTGGCAGTTTTTCTGCTCTTCTGCTCTTTAGTAACTTGAACAGAAGCTAGTGTTTGCTGAATTTTGTTATTTGCTAGTAATTACAGGTGTGGGGGTAGCCACATTCTTTGATTTCCTGTCCTTGCCTAGTTAAGTGGTGCATTGTGAAATATTTTCTGCTTAAAACCTCAGCTTTGGCCGGCTAAGAACTTGGTTATATTCAACTGGACGTATAAGAGAATTTAAGTACCTTTATCTGCACTTTTAAAAAAAAATACAGTATTTAATTTGATTTAAACTGTGTTGAAGGAATATTTAACTGAACTGGCAGTTTTTCTGCTCTTCTGCTCTTTAGTAACTTGAACAGAAGCTAGTGTTTGCTGAATTTTGTTATTTGCTAGTAATTACAGGTGTGGGGGTAGCCACATTCTTTGATTTCCTGTCCTTGCCTAGTTAAGTGGTGCATTGTGAAATATTTTCTGCTTAAAAACCTCAGCTTTGGCCGGCTAAGAACTTGGTTATATTCAACTGGACGTATAAGAGAATTTAAGTACCTTTATCTGCACTTTTAAAAAAAAATACAGTATTTAATTTGATTTAAACTGTGTTGAAGGAATATTTAACTGAACTGGCAGTTTTTCTGCTCTTCTGCTCTTTAGTAACTTGAACAGAAGCTAGTGTTTGCTGAATTTTGTTATTTGCTAGTAATTACAGGTGTGGGGGTAGCCACATTCTTTGATTTCCTGTCCTTGCCTAGTTAAGTGGTGCATTGTGAAATATTTTCTGCTTAAAAACCTCAGCTTTGGCCGGCTAAGAACTTGGTTATATTCAACTGGACGTATAAGAGAATTTAAGTACCTTTATCTGCACTTTTAAAAAAAAATACAGTATTTAATTTGATTTAAACTGTGTTGAAGGAATATTAACTGAACTGGCAGTTTTTCTGCTCTTCTGCTCTTTAGTAACTTGAACAGAAGCTAGTGTTTGCTGAATTTTGTTATTTGCTAGTAATTACAGGTGTGGGGGTAGCCACATTCTTTGATTTCCTGTCCTTGCCTAGTTAAGTGGTGCAATGTGAAATATTTTCTGTTTAAAAAGCTCAGCTTTGGCCGGCTAACAACTTGGTTATATTCAACTGGACGTATAAGAGAATTTACGTACCTTTATCTGCACTTTTTAAAAAAAAATACAGTATTTAATTTGACTTAAACTGTGTTGAAGGAATATTAACTGAACTGGCAATTTTTCTGCTCTTCTGCTGTTTAGTAACTTGAACAGAAGCTAGTGTTTGCTGAAGTTTGTTATTTGCTAGTAATTACAGATGTGGGGGTAGCCACATTCTTTGATTTCCTGTCCTTGCCTAGTTAAGTGGTGCATTGTGAAATATTTTCTGCTTAAAAACCTCAGCTTTGGCCGGCTAACAACTTGGTTATATTCAACTGGACGTATAAGAGAATTTAAGTACCTTTATCTGCACTTTTTAAAAAAAAATACAGTATTTAATTTGATTTAAACTGTGTTGAAGGAATATTTAACTGAACTGGCAGTTTTTCTGCTCTTCTGCTCTTTAGTAACTTGAACAGAAGCTAGTGTTTGCTGAATTTTGTTATTTGCTAGTAATTACAGGTGTGGGGGTAGCCACATTCTTTGATTTCCTGTCCTTGCCTAGTTAAGTGGTGCATTGTGAAATATTTTCTGCTTAAAACCTCAGCTTTGGCCGGCTAAGAACTTGGTTATATTCAACTGGACGTATAAGAGAATTTAAGTACCTTTATCTGCACTTTTTAAAAAAAAATACAGTATTTAATTTGATTTAAACTGTGTTGAAGGAATATTTAACTGAACTGGCAGTTTTTCTGCTCTTCTGCTCTTTAGTAACTTGAACAGAAGCTAGTGTTTGCTGAATTTTGTTATTTGCTAGTAATTACAGGTGTGGGGGTAGCCACATTCTTTGATTTCCTGTCCTTGCCTAGTTAAGTGGTGCATTGTGAAATATTTTCTGCTTAAAAACCTCAGCTTTGGCCGGCTAAGAACTTGGTTATATTCAACTGGACGTATAAGAGAATTTAAGTACCTTTATCTGCACTTTTAAAAAAAAATACAGTATTTAATTTGATTTAAACTGTGTTGAAGGAATATTTAACTGAACTGGCAGTTTTTCTGCTCTTCTGCTCTTTAGTAACTTGAACAGAAGCTAGTGTTTGCTGAATTTTGTTATTTGCTAGTAATTACAGGTGTGGGGTAGCCACATTCTTTGATTTCCTGTCCTTGCCTAGTTAAGTGGTGCATTGTGAAATATTTTCTGCTTAAAAACCTCAGCTTTGGCCGGCTAAGAACTTGGTTATATTCAACTGGACGTATAAGAGAATTTAAGTACCTTTATCTGCACTTTTAAAAAAAAATACAGTATTTAATTTGATTTAAACTGTGTTGAAGGAATATTTAACTGAACTGGCAGTTTTTCTGCTCTTCTGCTCTTTAGTAACTTGAACAGAAGCTAGTGTTTGCTGAATTTTGTTATTTGCTAGTAATTACAGGTGTGGGGGTAGCCACATTCTTTGATTTCCTGTCCTTGCCTAGTTAAGTGGTGCATTGTGAAATATTTTCTGCTTAAAAACCTCAGCTTTGGCCGGCTAAGAACTTGGTTATATTCAACTGGACGTATAAGAGAATTTAAGTACCTTTATCTGCACTTTTAAAAAAAAATACAGTATTTAATTTGATTTAAACTGTGTTGAAGGAATATTTAACTGAACTGGCAGTTTTTCTGCTCTTCTGCTCTTTAGTAACTTGAACAGAAGCTAGTGTTTGCTGAATTTTGTTATTTGCTAGTAATTACAGGTGTGGGGGTAGCCACATTCTTTGATTTCCTGTCCTTGCCTAGTTAAGTGGTGCATTGTGAAATATTTTCTGCTTAAAAACCTCAGCTTTGGCCGGCTAAGAACTTGGTTATATTCAACTGGACGTATAAGAGAATTTAAGTACCTTTATCTGCACTTTTTAAAAAAAAATACAGTATTTAATTTGATTTAAACTGTGTTGAAGGAATATTTAACTGAACTGGCAGTTTTTCTGCTCTTCTGCTCTTTAGTAACTTGAACAGAAGCTAGTGTTTGCTGAATTTTGTTATTTGCTAGTAATTACAGGTGTGGGGGTAGCCACATTCTTTGATTTCCTGTCCTTGCCTAGTTAAGTGGTGCATTGTGAAATATTTTCTGCTTAAAAACCTCAGCTTTGGCCGGCTAAGAACTTGGTTATATTCAACTGGACGTATAAGAGAATTTAAGTACCTTTATCTGCACTTTTAAAAAAAAATACAGTATTTAATTTGATTTAAACTGTGTTGAAGGAATATTTAACTGAACTGGCAGTTTTTCTGCTCTTCTGCTCTTTAGTAACTTGAACAGAAGCTAGTGTTTGCTGAATTTTGTTATTTGCTAGTAATTACAGGTGTGGGGGTAGCCACATTCTTTGATTTCCTGTCCTTGCCTAGTTAAGTGGTGCATTGTGAAATATTTTCTGCTTAAAAACCTCAGCTTTGGCCGGCTAAGAACTTGGTTATATTCAACTGGACGTATAAGAGAATTTAAGTACCTTTATCTGCACTTTTAAAAAAAAATACAGTATTTAATTTGATTTAAACTGTGTTGAAGGAATATTAACTGAACTGGCAGTTATTCTGCTCTTCTGCTCTTTAGTAACTTGAACAGAAGCTAGTGTTTGCTGAATTTTGTTATTTGCTAGTAATTACAGGTGTGGGGTAGCCACATTCTTTGATTTCCTGTCCTTGCCTAGTTAAGTGGTGCATTGTGAAATATTTTCTGCTTAAAAACCTCAGCTTTGGCCGGCTAAGAACTTGGTTATATTCAACTGGACGTATAAGAGAATTTAAGTACCTTTATCTGCACTTTTAAAAAAAAATACAGTATTTAATTTGATTTAAACTGTGTTGAAGGAATAACTGGCAGTTATTCTGCTCTTCTGCTCTTTAGTAACTTGAACAGAAGCTAGTGTTTGCTGAATTTTGTTATTTGCTAGTAATTACAGGTGTGGGGGTAGCCACATTCTTTGATTTCCTGTCCTTGCCTAGTTAAGTGGTGCATTGTGAAATATTTTCTGCTTAAAACCTCAGCTTTGGCCGGCTAAGAACTTGGTTATATTCAACTGGACGTATAAGAGAATTTAAGTACCTTTATCTGCACTTTTAAAAAAAAATACAGTATTTAATTTGATTTAAACTGTGTTGAAGGAATATTTAACTGAACTGGCAGTTATTCTGCTCTTCTGCTCTTTAGTAACTTGAACTGAAGCTAGTGTTTGCTGAATTTTGTTATTTGCTAGTAATTACAGGTGTGGGGGTAGCCACATTCTTTGATTTCCTGTCCTTGCCTAGTTAAGTGGTGCATTGTGAAATATTTTCTGCTTAAAAACCTCAGCTTTGGCCGGCTAAGAACTTGGTTATATTCAACTGGACGTATAAGAGAATTTAAGTACCTTTATCTGCACTTTTAAAAAAAAATACAGTATTTAATTTGATTTAAACTGTGTTGAAGGAATATTTAACTGAACTGGCAGTTATTCTGCTCTTCTGCTCTTTAGTAACTTGAACTGAAGCTAGTGTTTGCTGAATTTTGTTATTTGCTAGTAATTACAGGTGTGGGGGTAGCCACATTCTTTGATTTCCTGTCCTTGCCTAGTTAAGTGGTGCATTGTGAAATATTTTCTGCTTAAAAACCTCAGCTTTGGCCGGCTAAGAACTTGGTTATATTCAACTGGACGTATAAGAGAATTTAAGTACCTTTATCTGCACTTTTAAAAAAAAAATACAGTATTTAATTTGATTTAAACTGTGTTGAAGGAATATTTAACTGAACTGGCAGTTTTTCTGCTCTTCTGCTCTTTAGTAACTTGAACTGAAGCTAGTGTTTGCTGAATTTTGTTATTTGCTAGTAATTACAGGTGTGGGGGTAGCCACATTCTTTGATTTCCTGTCCTTGCCTAGTTAAGTGGTGCATTGTGAAATATTTTCTGCTTAAAAACCTCAGCTTTGGCCGGCTAAGAACTTGGTTATATTCAACTGGACGTATAAGAGAATTTAAGTACCTTTATCTGCACTATTTAAAAAAAATACAGTATTTAATTTGATTTAAACTGTGTTGAAGGAATATTTAACTGAACTGGCAGTTATTCTGCTCTTCTGCTCTTTAGTAACTTGAACAGAAGCTAGTGTTTGCTGAATTTTGTTATTTGCTAGTAATTACAGGTGTGGGGGTAGCCACATTCTTTGATTTCCTGTCCTTGCCTAGTTAAGTGGTGCATTGTGAAATATTTTCTGCTTAAAAACCTCAGCTTTGGCCGGCTAAGAACTTGGTTATATTCAACTGGACGTATAAGAGAATTTAAGTACCTTTATCTGCACTATTTTAAAAAAAAATACAGTATTTAATTTGATTTAAACTGTGTTGAAGGTATATTTAACTGAACTGGCAGTTTTTCTGCTCTTCTGCTCTTTAGTAACTTGAACAGAAGCTAGTGTTTGCTGAATTCTGTTATTTGCTAGTAATTACAGGTGTGGGGGTAGCCACATTCTTTGATTTCCTGTCCTTGCCTAGTTAAGTGGTGCATTGTGAAATATTTTCTGCTTACAAACCTCAGCTTTTGCCGGCTACGAACTTGGTTATATTCAACTGGACGTATAAGAGAATTTAAGTACCTTTATCTGCACTTTAAAAAAAAAATACAGTATTTAATTTGATTTAAACTGTGTTGAAGGAATATTTAACTGAACTGGCAGTTTTTCTGCTCTTCTGCTCTTTAGTAACTTGAACTGAAGCTAGTGTTTGCTGAATTTTGTTATTTGCTAGTAATTACAGGTGTGGGGGTAGCCACATTCTTTGATTTCCTGTCCTTGCCTAGTTAAGTGGTGCATTGTGAAATATTTTATGCTTAAAAACCTCAGTTTTGGCCGGCTAAGAACTTGATTATATTCAACTGGACGTATAAGAGAATTTAAGTACCTTTATCTGCACTTTTTAAAAAAAATACAGTATTTAATTGATTTAAACTGTGTTGAAGGAATATTTAACTGAAGTGGCAGTTATTCTGCTCTTCTGCTCTTTAGTAACTTGAACTGAAGCTAGTGTTTGCTGAATTTTGTTATTTGCTAGTAATTACAGGTGTGGGGGTAGCCACATTCTTTGATTTCCTGTCCTTGCCTATTTAAGTGGTGCATTGTGAAATATTTTCTGCTTAAAAACCTCAGCTTTGGCCGGCTAAGAACTTGGTTATATTCAACTGGACGTATAAGAGAATTTAAGTACCTTTATCTGCACTTTTTAAAAAAAATACAGTATTTAATTTGATTTAAACTGTGTTGAAGGAATATTTAACTGAACTGGCAGTTATTCTGCTCTTCTGCTCTTTAGTAACTTGAACTGAAGCTAGTGTTTGCTGAATTTTGTTATTTGCTAGTAATTACAGGTGTGGGGGTAGCCACATTCTTTGATTTCCTGTCCTTGCCTATTTAAGTGGTGCATTGTGAAATATTTTCTGCTTAAAAACCTCAGCTTTGGCCGGCTAAGAACTTGGTTATATTCAACTGGACGTATAAGAGAATTTAAGTACCTTTATCTGCACATTTAAAAAAAAATACAGTATTTAATTTGATTTAAACTGTGTTGAAGGAATATTTAACTGAACTGGCAGTTATTCTGCTCTTCTTCTCTTTAGTAACTTGAACTGAAGCTAGTGTTTGCTGAATTTTGTTATTTGCTACTAATTACAGGTGTGGGGTAGCCACATTCTTTGATTTCCTGTCCTTGCCTATTTAAGTGGTGCATTGTGAAATATTTTCTGCTTAAAAACCTCAGCTTTGGCCGGCTAAGAACTTGGTTATATTCAACTGGACGTATAAGAGAATTTAAGTACCTTTATCTGCACATTTAAAAAAAAATACAGTATTTAATTTGATTTAAACTGTGTTGAAGGAATATTTAACTGAACTGGCAGTTATTCTGCTCTTCTGCTCTTTAGTAACTTGAACTGAAGCTAGTGTTTGCTGAATTTTGTTATTTGCTAGTAATTACAGGTGTGGGGGTAGCCACATTCTTTGATTTCCTGTCCTTGCCTATTTAAGTGGTGCATTGTGAAATATTTTCTGCTTAAAAACCTCAGCTTTGGCCGGCTAAGAACTTGGTTATATTCAACTGGACGTATAAGAGAATTTAAGTACCTTTATCTGCACTTTTTTAAAAAAAAATACAGTATTTAATTTGATTTAAACTGTGTTGAAGGAATATTTAACTGAAGTGGCAGTTATTCTGCTCTTCTGCTCTTTAGTAACTTGAACTGAAGCTAGTGTTTGCTGAATTTTGTTATTTGCTAGTAATTACAGGTGTGGGGGTAGCCACATTCTTTGATTTCCTGTCCTTGCCTATTTAAGTGGTGCATTGTGAAATATTTTCTGCTTAAAAACCTCAGCTTTGGCCGGCTAAGAACTTGGTTATATTCAACTGGACGTATAAGAGAATTTAAGTACCTTTATCTGCACTTTTTAAAAAAAAATACAGTATTTAATTTGATTTAAACTGTGTTGAAGGAATATTTAACTGAACTGGCAGTTATTCTGCTCTTCAGTAACTTGAACTGAAGCTAGTGTTTGCTGAATTTTGTTATTTGCTAGTAATTACAGGTGTGAGGGTAGCCACATTCTTTGATTTCCTGTCCTTGCCTATTTAAGTGGTGCATTGTGAAATATTTTCTGCTTAAAACCTCAGCTTTGGCCGGCTAAGAACTTGGTTATATTCAACTGGACGTATAAGAGAATTTAAGTACCTTTATCTGCACTTTAAAAAAAATACAGTATTTAATTTGATTTAAACTGTGTTGAAGGAATATTTAACTGAACTGGCAGTTTTTCTGCTCTTCTGCTCTTCAGTAACTTGAACTGAAGCTAGTGTTTGCTGAATTTTGTTATTTGCTAGTAATTACAGGTGTGGGGTAGCCACATTCTTTGATTTCCTGTCCTTGCCTATTTAAGTGGTGCATTGTGAAATATTTTCTGCTTAAAAACCTCAGCTTTGGCCGGCTAAGAACTTGGTTATATTCAACTGGACGTATAAGAGAATTTAAGTACCTTTATCTGCACTTTTAAAAAAAAATACAGTATTTAATTTGATTTAAACTGTGTTGAAGGAATATTTAACTGAACTGGCAGTTTTTCTGCTCTTCTGCTCTTCAGTAACTTGAACTGAAGCTAGTGTTTGCTGAATTTTGTTATTTGCTAGTAATTACAGGTGTGGGGTAGCCACATTCTTTGATTTCCTGTCCTTGCCTATTTAAGTGGTGCATTGTGAAATATTTTCTGCTTAAAAACCTCAGCTTTGGCCGGCTAAGAACTTGGTTATATTCAACTGGACGTATAAGAGAATTTAAGTACCTTTATCTGCACATTTAAAAAAAAATACAGTATTTAATTTGATTTAAACTGTGTTGAAGGAATATTTAACTGAACTGGCAGTTTTTCTGCTCTTCTGCTCTTCAGTAACTTGAACTGAAGCTAGTGTTTGCTGAATTTTGTTATTTGCTAGTAATTACAGGTGTGGGGGTAGCCACATTCTTTGATTTCCTGTCCTTGCCTATTTAAGTGGTGCATTGTGAAATATTTTCTGCTTAAAAACCTCAGCTTTGGCCGGCTAAGAACTTGGTTATATTCAACTGGACGTATAAGAGAATTTAAGTACCTTTATCTGCACTTTTTAAAAAAAATACAGTATTTAATTTGATTTAAACTGTGTTGAAGGAATATTTAACTGAACTGGCAGTTTTACCTCTGCTCTTCATTAACTTGAACTGAAGCTAGTGTTTGCTGAATTTTGTTATTTGCTAGTAATTACAGGTGTGGGGGTAGCCACATTCTTTGATTTCCTGTCCTTGCCTATTTAAGTGGTGCATTGTGAAATATTTTCTGCTTAAAACCTCAGCTTTGGCCGGCTAAGAACTTGGTTATATTCAACTGGACGTATAAGAGAATTTAAGTACCTTTATCTGCACATTTAAAAAAAAATACAGTATTTAATTTGATTTAAACTGTGTTGAAGGAATATTTAACTGAACTGGCAGTTTTTCTGCTCTTCTGCTCTTCAGTAACTTGAACTGAAGCTAGTGTTTGCTGAATTTTGTTATTTGCTAGTAATTACAGGTGTGGGGGTAGCCACATTCTTTGATTTCCTGTCCTTGCCTATTTAAGTGGTGCATTGTGAAATATTTTCTGCTTAAAAACCTCAGCTTTGGCCGGCTAAGAACTTGGTTATATTCAACTGGACGTATAAGAGAATTTAAGTACCTTTATCTGCACTTTTTAAAAAAAAATACAGTATTTAATTTGATTTAAACTGTGTTGAAGGAATATTTAACTGAACTGGCAGTTTTACCTCTGCTCTTCATTAACTTGAACTGAAGCTAGTGTTTGCTGAATTTTGTTATTTGCTAGTAATTACAGGTGTGGGGGTAGCCACATTCTTTGATTTCCTGTCCTTGCCTATTTAAGTGGTGCATTGTGAAATATTTTCTGCTTAAAAACCTCAGCTTTGGCCGGCTAAGAACTTGGTTATATTCAACTGGACGTATAAGAGAATTTAAGTACCTTTATCTGCACTTTTTTAAAAAAATACAGTATTTAATTTGATTTAAACTGTGTTGAAGGAATATTTAACTGAACTGGCAGTTA
Source organism: Protopterus annectens (assembly GCF_019279795.1). NCBI lineage: Eukaryota > Metazoa > Chordata > Ceratodontiformes > Protopteridae > Protopterus > Protopterus annectens. Next base: position 617,255,828 of record NC_056748.1, on the reverse strand, counting down.
TTCTGCTCTTCAGTAACTTGAACTGAAGCTAGTGTTTGCTGAATTTTGTTATTTGCTAGTAATTACAGGTGTGGGGGTAGCCACATTCTTTGATTTCCTGTCCTTGCCTATTTAAGTGGTGCATTGTGAAATATTTTCTGCTTAAAAACCAGAGCTTTGGCCGGCTAAGAACTTGGTTATATTCAACTGGACGTATAAGAGAATTTAAGTACCTTTATCTGCACATTTAAAAAAAAATACAGTATTTAATTTGATTTAAACTGTGTTGAAGGAATATTTAACTGAACTGGCAGTTATTCTGCTCTTCTGCTCTTCAGTAACTTGAACTGAAGCTAGTGTTTGCTGAATTTTGTTATTTGCTAGTAATTACAGGTGTGGGGGTAGCCACATTCTTTGATTTCCTGTCCTTGCCTATTTAAGTGGTGCATTGTGAAATATTTTCTGCTTAAAAACCTCAGCTTTGGCCGGCTAAGAACTTGGTTATATTCAACTGGACGTATAAGAGAATTTAAGTACCTTTATCTGCACATTTAAAAAAAAAATACAGTATTTAATTTGATTTAAACTGTGTTGAAGGAATATTTAACTGAACTGGCAGTTATTCTGCTCTTCTGCTCTTTAGTAACTTGAACAGAAGCTAGTGTTTGCTGAATTTTGTTATTTGCTAGTAATTACAGGTGTGGGGGTAGCCACATTCTTTGATTTCCTGTCCTTGCCTAGTTAAGTGGTGCATTGTGAAATATTTTCTGCTTAAAAACCTCAGCTTTGGCCGGCTAAGAACTTGGTTATATTCAACTGGACGTATAACAGAATTTAAGTACCTTTATCTGCACTTTAAAAAAAAATACAGTATTTAATTTGATATAAACTGTGTTGAAGGAATATTTAACTGAACTGGCAGTTTTTCTAGTTTCAGCTCTCAAATCTGTTTCTTTGATCTCAGCACTTGTTCAGATAAAAAAAAAAAAAATTTCATCTGCTTTTACTGTACTTGTGTTTCTACCTACTTCATTTTACTTTTGCATCATCTTAAAAATACTCAATTGTATTTATTACTGCTTGGTGTAACTCATTCTAAGCCTTTTGGTTTAAACACTTGGGCTTCGGACCAGTTGTTTTGCACTGAGAGGGTTTGTGGTCTGCACTGTTGTGGCAGAACAGGTAGCTTACATCCTTCTAGGTTGGGAACTGCTGATTGAGGGCTCAGTGTCTGTTATTCTAAAAGTGTATTAATTCTGGTTTAAGCACTTGGGCTTTCAGGCCAGTTATTTTACATTAAGAGGGTTCGTGGTCTGCACTCTTGTGGGAGGAGAGGCTGGACTCTGCCCTTCTGAGCTGGGAATTTCTGGTTAAAGGCTTATAGTGCATGCATATCTGAACTGCTTCTTACTGAAGTTGGTGCCTTGTTTGCTGTGGCATAGACTGGATTCGGGCCTGCTGGATCTAGCGTTGTTTGTGTAACTTGAGCACTAATCCAGACATTCTCTAAAGTATTCAATTGTATTTATTACTGCTTGGTTGTAACTTGATTAAAGTGTAGCTATCATTCTAAGTCTTTTGGATTAAGCACTTGGGCTTCAGACCAGTTGTTTTACATTAGGAAGGTTTGTGGCAAGCACTGTGGTGGCAGGACAGGTAGCTTTCATCCTTCTAAGTTGGGAACTGCTGATTGAGAGCCCAGTGTCCAAGTGTATTAGTTCTGGTTTAGGCACTTGGGCTTCAGGCCAGTTATTTTACATTAAGAAGGTTCGTGGTCTGCACTCTTGTGGGAGAAGAGGCTGGACTCTGCCCTTCTGAGCTGGGAATTTCTGGTTAAAGGTTTATAGTGCCTGAATATTTGAACTGTATCTTACTGAAATTGGTACACCTTGTTTGCTCTAGCATAGACTAGATCCAGGCCTGCTGAATCTAGCTTTGTTTATATGCTTGTTGTTTGTTTGCTTGTTATTTCCCTGGAAGCTAATTCCACCTAATACGTGGCTTCTCAGTGCTTCTGTGGATCACTAGTGATATCTGCATTGCTTACTGTACTTATTTCCTTGTTTCACTTGAAAGAAAGTTACTGTTTGTCGCTTTTGCATTTAGTTACTTGTAACACATTGCACTCAAGTTACCTGGCACTTGCTCACTAAAGCAATTATATAAGTCAGCACTAAAAATTAAAAGCACTACACCCTCACTCCCCACTGGCCCTTGTTTTCAATTATTAAGGAATTCCCAATATTATTCTAGCATGTCCAAAGGTCAGTTGTCAATCTCCTCTCCGGTCCAGCTGGTGAATCTGGGAATCTTGAGGCAATGTTATAACTGCCTCATGTACACAGACAACCCTCTCCTCCTCCCACATAACACAAATACTTGCGAGAGATGCAGCTATTTAGCCAAACTGGAGGCTGAGCTCTCTCAACTCAGGACTGGCAAGACCAGACAGGAGGAGAAGGCAACTACACACACCACAAAACCAGCCTCACATAATGCTACCACACCACTGAATCAAACACATAAACACACAAAGACATACTCGGAGGCTCTGAGTAAAATTTACCTAAACAGCAGAGGCCTCCAAAGCAGACACCCAAACAACTGCTACCTCAAGACACCCCACAAGCAACACATAAACCACAAAAGCAGTGTGCAAAGCAGTCACAGCCCTTAAGGCCAAATACAACACCAAACATACTTGTCATAGGTGACTCCATAGTCAGACACACTGACGTCCCACTCACCAGGCTGAACAAGGAGAGGGTCACAGTAAGCTGCCTATCGGGCGCTAGAATCCGCCACATAACACAAGCACTCGGGTCACTCCACGGCAAGTACAAATATGACACAGTCATTGTCCATGCTGGTGTGAACGACCTGAGACGTACCTCCCTGGACTACATGAAAAGAGACATAGAGGAGCTCTCTGATTATGTAGCCCAGGCAGGTATGACCCTAACCCTGAGCAGTATCCTTCCTTCACCAAGAATGATGCCACAATATAGAGACAAGATGATCAGCTTTAACAATTGGCTTAATGTCTGGTGTCATTCAAAGGGGATCCAGTGTCTGTCTGCCTGGGATGACATGCTTGACAAGCCACGCTGCTTCGCAAGGGACGGCTTGCACCTGTCACCCTGGGATTCCGGATATTGGCTAAGGCTCTTGCCACCCCATAGTGCCTTTTTAGGCAAGGCTCAAATTCTAAACCTACCACCCTAGAAAACAAAAATGGGAAGAAACTGAGGGTAATGCTGCTCAATGCCAGAAGTCTAAATCTCAAAATGCACGCACTCGAGGCCCTTCTCAGTATGGAGAACATCGATGTCTGTGCTGTAACTGAAACCTGGTTCAAGGCTCCTGAGAGCACCCGGCACTATTAGGTTTTACCTCATATCATGCGTTCCGCCCCAAAACCCGGACCACACCACAAAAGGAGGGGTGTATCCATATTCATAAAGGATACCCACACCTCCAGGTTGGTGGCAATGCACGAAGCTTCGGAAACCATCCAGGTGCAACTAACCATAGGCAAAACTGCTCTACAAATTGTAGCATGCTACAGGCCACCCTCTCAAACTCAGGAACCCCACACAGCCTTCCTGAAGACACTGGAGGGTATAAATGTATCTCCAAACACCATCATATTGGGTGACTTCAACTACCCGAATATAGACTGGGAACATTACTCAAGCCCTAACTTTCTAGCCCAACGGTTCCTGGAGTTCATAAATTCAAATGCCATGGAACAGCTAGTCACTGTTCCCACGAGAGGAGAAAATATACTAGATCTCATTATCACAAACATGGGGACAAAATGCTCCACACCGAAGTATATCCCTCATTGGTGAGATCTGATCATAAACTAATCTCACTGGAAATCCACATCCCGCCCCCACCCCAAACAAAAGACCACAGTGAAGAACTTCTCTAAAGCAAACTTCACACTACTCAAGACTGGTGTGGTATCCTTCAAGGCCCCTGAGACAGTGGAAACCACAACCCAAGCTGTGGAAGCCCTTACAAATGCCTTCTATGAACACCTCCAGGACTGCATGGATCAGGCAATCCCAAATAAAACCAAGACTCTTTCCACAAAGGGCAAACATCCAGTCTGGTGGACCCCAGCCATTAACAAACTTTACAATAAGAGGAGAAAGCTATTACATGATAGAACAAAATCCATAAAAGGGAAGTCACCCCTGATCATTATTAGTAAAAAATACGAGCACTCATAAAATCAACTAAGGCCAATTTTGAGAGAAAAATTGCCATGGATTCAAAGGACAATCATAAGGCCTTTTTCAGCTATGTTAGGAACCTGGGTGGAAACTCCCAGATATGCTCAGAATTAGTCCAAAATGATACAAAAATCACTGAACCCACAGACATTGCCAACATACTGGCAGACAGGTTCAGTGCAAACTTCACCCCTCTCCCCTAAAGGAGAGATAACTATCCCAGCGGAGTGTAGCCTCCCAGACATCTCAAATGCGCAGGTGAAAGCTGCTCTCTCTAAAGCTAAAAACACAGCATCAATGGGACCGGATGGTGTCCCCGGCTGTGTGCTACACGAGCTAAATGAGGAATTAAACCCGCACATAAGGCAGCTGTTTAATCTCAGCCTTACCACAGGATACGTGCCCAAGGAGTGGCGTGTACGGCAACTGTGGTCCCACTCCACAAAGGCGGTGCCTCTACGGACCCTGGTAATTACCGCCCCATAAGCTTAACAAGTCTAGTCTGCAAAGCTATGGAGAGGATCATAATGGAGCTCATAAACAAAGATATAGGGGACTTGCAGACATTGGACCCGACCCAGTTTGGCTTTGTCAAGGGAAGATCATGCCTTTTGAACTTGGTCGACTTCGAAACAGTCACCAAGGCCATTGATGAGGGAAAGGCAGTCCATACAGCCTACCTTGACCTTGCAAAGGCTTTCGACACAATACCCCACTCGGGTATTGTAGAAAAACTTACCAGCTTAAATGTAAACCCATATGTCACAAGATGGGTTGCAAACTGGCTTAAGGACAGAACCCACAGGGTTAGAGTTGCTGGCGCTATGTCAGACTCCAAGCCGGTCACAAGTGGTGTCCCACAGGGCTCGGTCCTTGGCCCCTATTGTTCGGCATCTACTTCTCAGAAGTACAGGCCAACATGGGAGGACTTTGGCTGACAAAGTTTGCAGATGACTGCAAACTGGGCGCCATAGTGGAAAGTGCATCGGACACGGATATCCTTCAGAAGGGACTCACGGAAACAGATAGCTGGTGCCAGAGCCATGGCCTGAAGTTAAACGCCAAAAATGTATAGTCATACCCTTTGGGAAAAACAAGGTAACCCCAAGCTACCATATAGGTGGCAATCCACTAAGCACAGAAGAGGTTATCAGGGACCTGGGGACCCAGGTTGACAGTGGCCTTTCTTTTGACACTCACGTTGCTAAAGTGGTTAGAAAGACCTTCTACATTGCCCACCTGATCATGAAGGGATTCACATCCAGATCTAGTGAGGTCATTGTTCCCCTGTACTCTTCACTTATCAGACCAATGATCGAGTACAATGCCCCATTCGGGATGTATCTCACCCGACATCTGCAGCAATTGGAGAGACCCCAAAAGTTTCTCACCAAAAGGATAAAGGGACTCCAAAATCTGTCATATGCTGCCAGATTGAAGAAACTCCAGCTCTATTCAGTCGCATACCGTCTGCTCAGAGGTGACATGTGCCTGACATACAAGGCCATGTCCAACCCAGAATTAATGGACATGCTCCACCTCAAAAATCCAAATCCACCAAAACCACTAGAGCAAGCGACTTAAACCTTAGCACGGATATAAATAGGACGTGCTGGAGGGATAGATTTATCACTCAGAGACTCCCTATGCTGTGGAATAGAGTCCCGGTCCATGTGAGGCAGAGCACCTCGCTGGCTCTGTTCAAGAGAAATCTTGACCTGTGGATGGGAGATCGTAGGTTTACCCCAGGAATCATCTCTGTGTCACTGCTGGACAGAGGCACAACAAACTAATGGGTACAGTATTTTTTCATATAAGGGGTGGCGTAAGCCACAAAAATTTGGGCTAGGCTTATAAATGCCTTGGGGCAGATAGTCTAGTATAAACCTATGAACCTATGAACTGCATCTTGTCTCCCTTTCTAAATTCTCTCCTATTTACTATACTAATATAGTCTGTATATATTTAATAACTCACTATCTATACATAGATAAATAATAGTCTAAAATAATCTAGTTTTAAGGTAGACTAATTGGAATAGTGAACTTAATTGTTATTACACTATTTATTAGATTAATGATAGCCACTGTTATGCTTATTGGGATTGGGGACATGTTCGTGATTAACTCTGAAATGTTCTATTCATGTACATATGTCCTTTGAATTATTTCCTTTTAGTATTAACAAATACATAAAAAAAGAGGGAAAAATGTAATGTTAGTTGAGAAGTGAAGCTTTCTTCACATTCTATTTGCATTGTCATAGCAACAGTAAACAATTGCTACAATTTCTAAGAACACTGTGAACCTGCGAAGTGTATTTAGCCTCACAGATAACAAATAATAAGAAAAAGTAATGTTGTTTAGTTATTAAAATGAAAAACAACCTAAGCAAGGTAAAATAAATACATAATAGGACTATTTGTAAATATTTTTATGATTTATCCTCATAGGATTACATATTCCTGGAAACACAACAGAAATGTTCCAAAACTACATGTACACTTAAATGTAGCTGCTTGATTAAAAAGTATTACTCAGTTTAACATGCTGATTTCACAAGCTGTCTGCACTGTAAAAGTTTCATTTTATATGTTATTTGAAATTGTCAGTCTCTAGAGCACATGAAAAGATACATATTAGTTTTTGCAACATGTTATCTTTGCAGTTACCTCACACTCTGTACAAACTCACTTGGTAACTGATAGCTATTCATTTAAAATATCAGTTTAAATATTAAATGTGCCTTTGAAATGCTAGTGACATTTTGACAAAATATAATCTGAACTGTAAAATGAATGACTTGAAGTGAAGTAATGCATAGATTTCAAAGACAGTTCTTGACACTATAGTTATTGTTGTTGTGTCTTTTGGCTTTTCCCGGTTAAGGGTCGCCACAGCGGAACTCTTGACACTATAGTAATAGTAAAAATATATATTCACAAGGAAGTATTGAAATGTTTTAGTCTTCCAGTTAAAATAGCTTACTGTCAATATTTTGTGATATCAGAAAGTTTGAAGAGCTAGGAAATTACTATTCTTTGTCTGTATCATGATTTTTAGACAAATGCTAGACTCTGCTTAGTTTAATGAATTGTGACATATGCTTATGAGGAAAAGTGGACTCAGTTACTCACATTGGACTACACATTCCTGGAAACTCAACTGAAATGCCCCCAAATTACTTGTGAATTTAAATGAAACTGCCTAATTAATAAGCATAACTTACTTTAAAAACCTGAATCCATAAGCTATCTGCTCTATATATGCTACATTATATCACTTGCAAATGACAGGCTCTAGAGCACACGAAAAAATACATATTATTTTTGCAACATGCTATATCTGCACTAACCATACATTCTAAAATAACTCAATTGGCAGCTGACAAGTTATTTATTTGAAACATCAGTCTAAATATTAATTGTGCCCTTGAAATGTTGTTGCCGTTTTGACAAAACAAAACCTGAATTGAAAAAGGAATGGATTGAAGAAGTGAAGTATTGTACATATTTCAAAGGCAGCTATTGACACTACAATATAAGTAGAAATGTATACATGCAAGGAAAAATTGAAATGCTTTATACTTTTAGTAAAAACAGCTTATTGTTAACTTTTTGCTTTATCAGAAAGTATAAAGAGCTAGGAAATTATTTCTAATTTGTCTTTATAATGTTTACTAAAGTGATCTTAGTCACTGACTTGTTTAATGGATTACAAGTCATGTACAAGATGGACTACTGAATGTTATTTCTGTTTACCTATGTTTGCTGAATTTCTTTTATTAGTACTGATTTAAAACAAGGAAATGAAAGGGAAGGGAAATATTTGTTTTTGGTCAAGGGAGGAGAGGCTTAAGGGTATTCTAACTGCCCCGAGAACTCTCTAAGATTCTCTAAATACTATTTGATTAATACTTACCTAAGGTAAGTCTTGATTACCATATAGGTACCTTCACAGTCATTCTAGACCTGATGTGATTACCCATTCTGGAAGCAAGAGGTGCCCTATGCAGGATGGGAATTGTCAGGGATCATAGTTCATTCTTAGACTCTGCTTTGTAAATCTGTAAATACGTAAAACCACTGCACACTAGAATGTAGGGCGCCTCTACTCAGAGTCAGGATGCCACTGATAAGCCATGTCTTTTCATAACTGTAATTTGAAGTTGGTGAGCTGAAGATTGAGAAAGTAAAGGAAGACAGTACACCTACAGTAAATTCATATTTCATTGGTAATCACTCATTGTCTCCTGTAGAGTTCTTTTAGTCAAATGATCCTAGTAATAATCTCTTTGTTGTTGGCTTAGTGTATACTCCTCTGTTGCATTTAATTTATCCAAAACGACATGTCAACTTAATAATCATTTACACTACCAACATTCTATCCTGATATATAAAATACTATAGAACAATAATAGAATAATATAGAATTTCATATCTCTTTTAAGAAAATTCTCCATATAATAATTTAACACATGGAGCTCAATTGATATTGTTGGTTAAAGGTATGAGTGATAATCCAATAGATCTATCTTTATCTATTGGATTAGGAATGACTTTCATTCCATGTTTAATGGGAAATTCATATTTACTTGTATTTGATACTTTAGAATTAATGTTTTATAGAAGTACTTTTTTAAAGCCTGACTAGAATTTTACCCTACTTGTATTCTAAGAAGAAAGAACATTAAATTACACTCCCAAGTTTACACACATAAAAATAACATTCAATGTTATCAGAGAATATGGTATAACTACTATAATCAAAATAATAATAAAAAGAATCAAAAGTTTCTTCCAACAATAACTTGAAATAGATTTAACATTCTTATCATTAAATACTAATGGCTTAAATAATGCAAATAAGAGATCAGACATACTAAAATATTTAAATCTAAATAAGGCACAAGTAGTATTTCTCCAGGAAACGTATTTTAAGACTAATTATAGCTTTATTTGGAACCCTAAGGACTATACAGTCTTAGCTCAATCCTCCTATAGAACAAAGACAAAAGGGGTATCAATTATCTGGAAGAAAAACATAATCACTCCAAAAGTTATTTATAAATATGAAGACAAAGAAGGTCTACTAGCATTTGTTATAATTAAATATAATAACAGAATATGGACCTTAGCTAATCTATATTGGTTCCCAGGAATGGTTAAAAAACACCTAGATTTTATTTCCAACAATTATAAAGGAAATCTTATACTGGGAGGAGACTTTAATTGCACCATAGAAGTCTTTTCGCATAGCAACTATTTCAAAATCCTTAAAAAGATGGATTGATTCATTTCATTTAATAGACACTTTTAAAGTAAAAGATGATAAATCCGTATTATTTTCCCATAAAGACCATAGATTTGGAACACAAACCAGAATAGACAAATTATTCGTAGTTCAGGATTTGCAAACAAAAATCCTCAACTTCTCATTAGTTCCATGCCCCTTCTCACATCATGACTCTCTGATAATGAAGCTCCAAATAGAGTTTAAACCTTTAATCCTCTCAACTAGAATTACATCATATATCATGAAAAATTAAAAAATTCAGACCTTTTATGTTGTCAGAACTACAATTATTTCTTGAAATTAATAATACAACAGAAATCAGTAGAGTCATGGTTTGGGACTCATTAAAAGCATATTTATTTGATAAGGCCCTTGGCTGGTACAAAAAAGTCAGAGAGTGGGAATCTGAATCATTAGACTTGCAAACCAGACTCTGGACAGCAATATCTAAAAAAAAAAAATCAGAATTGTCCAGAAGTCAAAAAAGAAATAGAGGAATTAAATAAAAAAATAGAATGAAATTCTAACACACAAAACTTGTCTAGCCTTGGAAAAATTAAAAATAAACTCATTAGCCACCTCCCCCAGATGTCTACATAACTTATCTACAAGAATTAAAATACAATCTAAAGTAAATAACATTAGTAGTATATATCATGAAAAGAAAGGGGGAAAAGTATCAGATATAGGAGACATCCTTGAAGCATTTCGGTTCCATTATATGGAACACTTCAAAAAAGAAGATTTAGATAATAACCAAATAAACTTAGATGCAAACCTTATCAATATAAAAAAAAATTCTCAAAAACTTAAAACTAGACCCACAAAAACCTATATCCTACAAATAAATTGTTGACAAGATAAAATAAAGTAAATCTAACAAAGTTCCAGGGATAGATGGTATAATTACAGAAATTTACAAGCTCTTCCCTTCAACAGTAATCTCCCTTTTTCATGAAACTTTGCTAGAAGTCCAGTCAGAAGCAAAAATACCACCCTCATGGAAATATTCTCTCATAACACCAATTCTAAAAGATAATAAACCATCAGACCTTTGCACCTCATACAGACCTATATCATTACTGAATAATGATTACAAAATATTCATGTCAATCCTAGCTAACAGAATGAAAATCCCACTTTCAAAGACAGTTAATAATGATCAAAATGGATTTTTATATAACAGGTACACACATGATAATATTAAAAGGATACTTACTCTTATAGATTATGTGAATAAAGAAGATAGAGAAACACTTTGTAATCGGATTATACATAGAAAATTCCTTTGATTCCCTCAACTGGGAATATCTATTTTAAACTTTAGCATTATTTGAAATTCCTCCTCCCTTCATCTTATTACTCAAAAATATATATATTAATAACTTAGCCTACATTAAATTAGGTCCTTTTACCTCAGAATCTATCCATATAATGAAAGGTACTAAACAAGGATGCCCCCTTTCTCCTATTTTATTTGCTTTGGCTATAGAAATACTTGCAGAAATAATATGCAATAATCCAAGAATAAAAGGAATAGAAGTCTATGACCAGTACGTATCTAAAATAATGCTTTTTGCTGATGATATTTTATTAACCCTATCAAATTCCAGAGAGCCATTAGGAGAGCTAGAAGAAGTAATGGAGAGATTTTATAAAATTTTAGGTCTACACTTTAATAGATCAAAATCAAAATTTCTATTTTTAAATAAGAAAAAAGAACTACAAGTTACAGATAAATCAATCATAGGAAAACAAGAACTTATGCTAAATTATTTAGGAATAGTGTTATGCAAAATATAAATAAAACTATTAATAAATTATAAAACATTATTGAAACAATACAAATATATATAGAAAAGTGGAACAAAATTATATTAACTTTTGACGACAGATTGCAATTAATAAAAATGGTCTTATTGCCAAAAATACTATATGTAGCATTAGCAATACAGTTAATTCCTGAAAGGTGCATTCTTAAAGAAATAAACTTATGGTTAATAAAATCTTTATGGTATCTCAAAAATAATAGAGTAGCTCTAACTCATCACATTAGACCCTGGAAACAAGGAAGATTGAACTTCCCAGAAATAGAACCATATATAAAAGCATCTGCGCTTAATACTACAATAGACTGGATAAACCCAAATTATTTTGCCAGCTGGAAAGAATTAACAATGGCTGTATTAACAAATTAATTTAATCTGTTAAAAAAATTTTAATAGTAGACAAATCAAACAAACCCTGATACATGCTATGCATAAAAGTATACAGTATAATATAACAAAACCTTCTAAAACAAACACTGATTAATCATTACATCAATTCCTTTAGGAAACTTATCAATGCAAACATAGATCTAAAACTATGGTTTGACCTTTTAACTCCATTTACCATCACTAAGAACTTTCCTCACAAAATATATAGGGAAACAATAACCTCCTGGGAATAAAATGGATTATTATGCTGGTTTCAATGTGTAAATAAATTAAATGTTTTATATATATATATATATATATATATATATATATATATATATATATATATATATATATAATAAAAACTGCTTACAATATTCCAACACAGGACATTCTAATGTACACTCAAGATGTATGCAATTTAATTAATAATTCCTCATTTAAAGATATTCCGAATCTAATAAGTTTTATGTATGAATTTATATATAATAGTTGTGAAAAGAAAAATTCCATTTCAAATCTATATAAAGAGTTAATAACATATAAAACAATTCCCAAACCATCATATTGGCAGTTCTTAACAAAGGGTCAGTCATTGCAGTTAATAGAAGAAATTAAAACTAACATCTTACTATCAGTTAATTACACCTCTAACACACCGTACTGGAAAATATTTAACTGGAAATACTTATATAGAGCATTTTTAACACCAGATAGAATTAAAAAGATCAGTAGTACTACAATGGTTTTTGCTGGAGGTGTGAAAAGCCAAAGCAGACTGGATTCATATTTTTTATGAATGTAATAAAATTAAATCATATTGGAATGGAATCAATCATTTTTTACACGCTTTATTTAATGAATCCTTTATCTTAACTAAAGTATTGATTATGCTAAATGTAAATAAAGGTCCCTACCTGAATAAGACAAATATGTATTTGTTATGGACAATACTTGCTATATCTGGGAAATGCACAACCAGAAGGTGGAATTCAAATACACCCCCAACCTTGGAAGAATTCTACACTTTACTGAAGACAACTGCATTGATGGAAATAAAAATCAAAGAACTATGAATCTATCCCAGGCCATTGGTAAATAATCCTTAGAAGAAAGTTATATCTTTGTTGGACACTCTGCAATAATCAATATTGTATCTCTGATAACTGATCTGTTAATTCTATATTTAATAACATACAGTGTATATAATTGAAAGTCAGGCTATTGTAAATATTGTATATAGTTGTTTAAAGTGATATTTAAAAATATTATATAAATGTTATTTTATTTGAAAATAAAAAAAATATTTGAGAAAAAAAAGAGTGAAGGAAATTAAGCATATGGAACACATATATAATGCTCAGTTCATAATTTCTGGAACAATTAATTCCTCAGAGGAAGATGTGAAAAGTACCTCAAGGGATAAAATGATAATTTTTATGTTTCCAGTAATAGATAGTCATGTTGCCACACAGTCTGGTTCCAACAGTATCCGTCAGCCTGATTCTTCCACCAGTAAAATAAAATAAATAAAATAAAATCTGTGATTAAGGAACAACAATTCCAACAACTGTTGTTAGTTATTATCTCAAAAGGAACGATAATAAAACTTTTTAAGTATTCCTGGTAACTATATTCTGAAAAAACAGCATTACAGCAAATTGGAGATGTAAATGTTGTGCTTTATAATACTGACAAAAATGTACTTTACCTGAAACTCTTTGTTTTATGAAGATATTTTTAGTTTGTCACTGACACAGTGAAATACCTTCTACAAACTGACACATTTCAGAGAATGAAGTTATCAACCAAACTGATATCTGTATATAGAAGCAAATCTGGGCATGGCATGTAATAAATACTACTTGGGGAAGTTATTCTTACACTGATGCTACTTTACACTCAGTATTTGAGTAAACAGGTGGGAGGACATAGTGAGAAGGGGTGATGGCTAATTCTTCAGTAGATATGAACATGTCTAGCCATCACACTTAACACCAACTACTAAACATGATATTTTATAAAAGTGTAAACTTATTGTGAAATTGGCAATATTTGTTCAGTATAAAATTAAATTAAGATTTCCTAGCTGGCTTTCAAAGGCACATGTGTTTATCTAAAAGACATCCCAGTGAGGGAAAGGATAGGGAAGGTATTATGATAATGCTTATATAGTATTAAAATATTATTAAATTTATTTTTTAATATTTCAGTTGATTTCCAAGAGCCAGACGTATCCCACAGCAGATATTTCTGAAATAAATTAATAAATGGAGCAGAAATACAGAATAACCATTACTATCAGCCTATACTATGTGATGTTCTACATTGGCAGCTACACCATAGAGTTTTCAAAAAGAAGCAACTGATAGTAAACTGACCCATGACCTTTTGTTATTAAATAATTGGCTTTGCAGAAATGACTCTTACTTTTCCAAAAACAAACCATATGCATTGGTACCTCAGAATGATATTCAAACATTTCTCCATGCATAACTGTTTTCTGATATTTCTTGCAGTTGAACTTAACATATACACTAATGCCTTCACAGGCCTTAACATATTGATGGATTTAATAGCTTTTCTTTACTGATCATATTACAAAGGTCATAGTCATTACCAAAATTGAATGTTTTCTTTAAAAAAAATCTGTTATGTTGTCTAGAATTACTTTTATCTCATTAAAGAAAGAAGAGTTTCATTTGTTAAAGGCATGTTTATTCCTACCCTTTAATTTGGGTTCTTCTTAAAACTCCTTTTTCACATAATGCAAACTATTTCAGGTGGCCCTAAATGAAATATGTAGTTTCATTTGGAAGTTAATTCCATGGAACACCAATAATTTTTATGCAAAACATTCACCTTGTTCTCATCTCTCCTAAAAAAATTATCCCCAAGACTTGTTCAGATCACTTCACTTATCCTTTACATTTAAAGCCATTAAGTGGAGGCATTTTTATAGAGTGTGCTTTGTAGTGTAGTATTATCAAGTTATTTCTATATTCTGCTTAAGTGTTTAAATAGTTTCTTAGTGATCTCTCATTTTATTGCATTTTTACTATCTCTCTTCTGAATCTGAAACTATAGCTTTAAATTGATTTAGGTTTTGCATTGTCCATTGTTATTTCTTTGAGCTCTTAATTGGACTATTAGCATTGCTCATTTAGTTCTGTGTTGTAGTTATTTTTCATACTTAAAACAAAAAGCCAGCTTTGACCAGCTGTGTGAATTGTAATTATAGGTTGTGTTAATTAAATCAGCACTCCCCTGGTATTTTAAATTATACATGCAGTCAGCCATCTTATCCAGAGATTGCTGGAAGCATGGAAGCTTAAAACAAAGCATTTGGACTACATCTGGCATTCTGGTGAGCACCTTTAAGCTACATTTGAAATGCTGCACTTATCTAACAATTTAAATCAGTTTGGTGTATTTCTTGTTGTGGTTTTATATCTAAAGTTAAATCTATTAACTGAGGGCATTTCAGTTCTTTATAGTATATACTATTTTCAAATGGTTTATGTGCTCTGTGTAGATGTTTAAGTAATTTCTAGGTGGGTTCTCATTTTACTACATTTTTATTATCTTTCTTCTGAAATTTTCCCACCCACCCTTTTCCTGCTGTACTTTTAAATTTGAAGGATTTTAAGCTGCCCACCCCTTCTGTATGTCTAGCCTTGGAAGCGCCGCCCAGTTTCATCTTCTGTATACCTGGCCCTAGAAGCTTCTCCTAGTCTTATCTTCCCTGTTCATCTTAATGGGTATTGTCAAATGAAACTGGAAAGGCCCTCCCCTTAGACTGTTATGTACTTTGAATTGCCTTAAATTTTGTGTGTGTGTGTGTGTGTGTGTGTGTGTGTGTGTGTGTGTGTGTGTGTGTGTGTGTGTGTGTGTGTGTGTGTGTGTGTGAGTGAGTGTGTTTTCCCTATTGTTGGATTGTCTGCCCTTGAACTGCCTTGTGATTACTTGTAGCTACTTGTTACATTTATTTCAGGTACCTATTCACTTTTGGCTAACTATAATGTGTTTTTAAATTAAGACCTGTTCCACAATTCCACTGGCATTAGAAAGGTAGCCTGGTCTGTTTGAACTGAGATACACATAGTTAAACTTAAGTGAGAATTACTTGTTGCAGCTTCTTATTTGATTTGTTACTGATAGCTTTCATTTTTGGCTAACTAAAATGTGTTTTTACATTAAGAAGACTGGGACTGTAATTCCAGTGGCAGTAGAAATATAACCTGGTCTGTCCGGGTTGAGAAACACACAGGAAGGCTTAAAGGAAGATTGTTTCATCAGACAGAGGGCTTTTTAAGGACTATGTTGTTTGATGTTAATGTACACTTGACAGCTACTTTTGCTGTGCTTTTACATGAAGAAATTTCAAGATTATTCATCTTGTGGCAAAAGGTGTTTACCTAGTCTCTCTGAGTTGGAAAGCAATCTAGGGAGCTCAACGTGTACTTGTTTATTGGCTAGAGGGTATAGAAGTCAGTTTTCAGCCTTTTTCTATCAGCTATAAATTAGGCATGTTTGTGCAATGCTGCTCACTATGCAGTGATAGTTACCAGTGCCTGTATACTAGCAAATGCTTAGTTTGTAAAATTTGCTTCTAAAGATAATATTTAGGACTTTAACCTGTAACACAGAAAGGCTTTGCATGGAGCTAAGCATAGGCCAGCTACTTGCATGTTGAACAGCAGTAGTGCTAGATCATAGCCATATCTAACATTTAGCCTTAACCCTAGACACCACTTAGGTGTCCCTGTGAAACTAAGTACTAAACCATAATAGCCCAGGTCTAATATAGGTCTTGACAACATGGATATGCATTTTCCTAATTTCTCTGTGGCCAGCTTGGTAGATATTGGCATTCTGAGACAATGGAGCAATTGTCTCATGTACTCAGACAACCTTTTAATTCTTAAAGAAACTAACACAGTATATGAGAAATGTATATACATAACCTGGAGACAAAAATCTTGCATACAAATGCGGTTGTCAAGAGCGCACACACACACACACACACACACACACACACACACACACACACACACACGCGCGCGCGCGCGCGCTGCATCCTTCACCCATATCTCAAACCACACACTTCGACCTTTTTATGCTGCGGCACTTAAAAGAAGCCTTCCCAAACCTCAAAGGCCTCCTAAGTTGTGAACAATAACACTTATCCTCAGCAATCACTAGAACACACATCAAAAGCAAACCCTAATACCACACAAAAGCCTATACCCAGTGATTCCCCAAGAGCAAAGCCCATAAGACAAGCAAACACTTTACCTAGTAGCCTTGTCATAGGGGATTCCATTTTATGACACACAGATGCCCCTCTCAGATGCTGGACAAAGAGCAGATAATGGCTAGTTGCCTATCTGGAGCTAGGATGCACAATATCATGCACTCACTCAAGTCACTGCTCCACACGTACCAGTTTTATTCTGTCATTGTCCATGTGGGTGTAAATGGCCTGAGATGTATTTCACTGGACTATATGAAAGTGACAATATGGATCTCTCTGAGTATATCTCATAGGTATCTGCCTTACACTGAGCACCATTTGACCTTTGCCAAGGATGATGCCACAGTATGAACAGGAAATGATTGATTTTAATAACTGGCTTAGCTTCTGGTGTCACACCATAGGGATTCAGTATCTATCAGCATGAGAGAATATGGTTTAAAGAACACATTGCTTTGCTAAGGATGGTCTGCACTTGTCCCCCCTGGGATTTTGAACATTGGTTAAAAATGTATCCACCCCCTTAGAGTCTTTTTAGGCAATGTCAAAATGAGAAAAACTACCAATATAGGAAAAAAAAACCCTCAAAGCAACCTTATTGTGTTTCATCAGACAAAGGACTTTTTAAGGACTTTGTTGTTTGATGTTAATGTGCAATTGACAGCTACGTTTGCTGTGCTTTTACATGAAGAAATTTCAATATTATTCATCATGTGGCAAAAGGTGTTTACCTAGTCTCTCTGATTTGGAAAGCAATCTAGGGAGCTCAAGGTGTACTTGTTTATTGGCTAGAGGGTATAGAAGTCAGTTTTCAGCCCTTTTCTGTCAGCTATAAATTAGGCATGTTTGTGCAATGCTGCTCACTATGCAGTGATAGTTACCAGTGCCTGTATACTAGCAAATGCTTAGTTTGTAAAAGTTGCTTCTAAAGCTAATATTTAGGACTTTAACCTGTAACACAGAAAGGCTTTGCATGAAACTAAGCATAGGCCAGCTACTTGCATGTTGAACAGCAGCAGTAGTGCTAGATCATAGCCATATCTAACATTTAGCCTTAACCCTAGACACCACTCAGGTGTCCCTGTGAAACTAAGTACTAAACCATAATAGCCCAGGTCTAATATAGGTCTTGACAACATGGATATGCATTTTCCTAATTTCTCTGTGGCCAGCTTGGTAGATATTGGCATTCTGAGACAATGGAGCAATTGTCTCATGTACTCAGACAACCTTTTAATTCTTAAAGAAACTAACACAGTATGTCAGAAATGTACATACATAATTCGGAGACAAAAATCTTGCATACAAATGCAGTTGTAAAGAGCGCGTGCACACACACACACACACACACACACACACACACACACACACACACACACACACACACACACACACACACGCGCGCGCATGGTGCATCCTTCACCCATATCTCAAACCACACACATATACCTTTTTATGCTGAGGCACTTAAAAGAAGCCTTCCCAAACCTCAAAGGCCTCCTAAGTTGTGAAACAATAACACTTATCCTCAGCAATCCCTAGAACACACACCAAAAGCAAACCCTAATACCACACAAAAGCCTATACCCAGTGATTCCCCAAGAGCAAAGCCCATAAGACAAGCAAACACTTTACCTAGTAGCCTTGTCATAGGGGATTCCATTTTATGACACACAGATGCCCCTCTCAGATGCTGGACAAAGAGCAGATAATGCTTAGTTGCCTATCTGGAGCTAGGATGCACAATATCATGCACTCACTCAAGTCACTGCTCCACACGCACCAGTTTTATTCTGTCATAGTCCATGTGGGTGTAAATGGCCTGAGATGTATTTCACTGGACTATATGAAAGAGACAATATGGATCTCTCTGAGTATATGTTACAGGTATCTGCCTTATATTGAGCACCATTCGACCTTTACCAAGGATGATGCCACAGTATGAACAGGAAATGATTGATTTTAATAATTGACTTAGCTTCTGGTGTCACACCATAGGGATTCAGTATCTATCAGTATCTATCAGCATGAGCGGACATGGTTTAAAGAACACATTGCTTTGCTAAGGATGGTCTGCACTTGTCCCCCCTGGGATTTTGAACATTGGTTAAAACTTTATCTTCCCCCTTAGAGTCTTTTTAGGCAATAACAAAATGAGAAGAACTACCAATATAAGAAAAAAACCCTCAAGGCAACCTTAATGTGTTTCTGCTCAATGCTAGGAGTGTTAAAAAAGGTGTTCCTGTTCCTGCTCAATGCTAGGAGCCTAAACAAGAAACTGTACACCTTACAAGCTCTCCTCACTCTGGTGAATGTGGATATCTGCACTGTTACTAAGACTTGGTTTAAAGACACAAAACATACTCCTGCAGTGCAAGGCTACAGTGTCTTCCATTTAGGCCAACATCAGCACAGACAGGGACTAACAATGGATCTACATTAGCAACAAATGCAACTCCAGCTTGATCAAACAGGATGATGCCCTGCAGTTTATCCAAGTCTCTATAAGCAAAGGTTCCTTACCATGCCCTGGCCAGCTACAGGTCACCCTCTATGACCCAAAAATCTCACAAATCTTACCTAGACCATGCAACTAAATACCCTATATCTTGGAGACTTTGACTATACCTCTATAAACTGGGAAATGTATACTGTCTCAGACTCACAGGCACAACATTTTATGGACTTTATAAGCATGAACACCCTGGACTAGATAGTGTGCACTCCAACCAGAGGATCAAACATACTGGCCCAAGTACTCACTGGGCAGTGCACCCTTCCCCATGTCATATCCTCATTGGTATGGTTGGACCACAGAGCTATCTCCTTTGAAATGAAAACCAACATGGAAAACCCAGCTAAACATGCAATAGTTAGGAGCTATTCTAAAGCAAACTACATCCTATTAAGTTATAGTTTGCCAAAATGTATGGTTTCACAAACCACAAGAACACAGCTACTTATGCAGAATTATACAGATACCCTGTGTAAACATGCAAATGGCTATAATGAGGCTGCTGTACTTACCAGATGAAGCCCAATTCTAACAAAAAGAAAAAAACTTACCATAACAGGGTATATAACAAAAAAAAAAAAAAGAAAAAGTTACTGCCAAAATCAGAAACAGCAACTCTCATAGAGACAAGAGCTGTTTGATTTACCTAAACTAGAAACTAAAAGAGCTAGTAATGTCCAACAAGGTAACTGTGCGGTAAGGCTAGCCTCCCAGGCTAAAGACAATAACAAGGCTTTCTTCAACTTCATAAGGAATCTTAAAGATAACACTCAGCAGTGTGCATAACTGGGCATAAATGGCACAACATTCATTGGAAAGGGTGACGTAGCGAATCTACTGGCTGATACGTTTAGCTCTAACTTCAACCTCCACTACCTCTCTACTAAATCCAGTGATATCCCTTCTAGCATATTCCCTTCAACTATCAACAGGGAGTAGATCCTTGCAGCGCTCACTAAGGCCAAAAACACTGCATCAGTGAGAGCCTCAACAATATCTCCAGTTGCCTCCTAAATAGCATAAAACATGATCCAACAGGACACACAGCCTCAAAACAGGTTATGGGGTGCCACAATTGTCATTCCACTTCATAAGGGTGGACCATCAACCGACTCCAGGAACTTCATACCCATCAGTCTGACAAGTGTAATATGCAAAGATACGGAACAAATTATCATGAAAACGATCATCAAGAACATTGGCAACCTACAGACACTAGACTAATCTCAGTCTGGCATTGTTAAGGGAAGGTCTTGCCTACTCAATCTAGTAGACTTCTTTGAGAGGGTCACAAAGGCTTTGAATGAGGAGAAAACAATGCATACCACCTATCTTGAATACCCTACTCAGGTATTATTGATAAACCCAAAATGTATGTTATCTAGGTCCAAGGAGATCATTGTTCCACTGTATTCAGCATTCATCAGACCTTTCATTGAGTACAATACCCCTTTTCATATGTACCTAACCAGGTACATCCAACAACTGAAATGTCTACAGAGGTTCATCACTAAATAAAATATATGGAGTAAGTAACATGGCCTATATGGACCATCTCAAGACCTTATCCCTGTATTCAGTTTCCTACAGGCTGTTGAGGGGTGATCTATGCCTAGCATACAAAGTATTGTCAGACCCCCCCACCCTGATGGACCTCCTGCATATCCACAAAACAAACAGCATCAGAATTGCCTATTCTAAAGACTTAAACCTTGCCTGTGATATAAATAGGACCTGCTGGAGAGACAGGTATGTATCCCAGAGACTACCCCTTCTCTGGAACAGGCTCCCAAGCCATGTGATGCAGAGCTCCTCCCTAACCCAATTCACGTATAACTTGGACAATTGTTTGGAGAACAGGGAATTCATCCCTGGATTGGCACCTATATCTCTAATGTAGACAGGGAGCCTGTACATATGTCATCTCCCAGGCCCCTGATTACTCTTATCAAGGGTATCAAAACTTGTCAGAAATTTGGGATGCATGGCTAGGCTTAAAAAGGCTCTCGTGGTCATATCCTAGTACACGTCTATGAACTCTCAGAACTAAGCATAAATTCCTACATAATTCACTGGATTGCTCTTTGGTTCGCATCTAGGACTCAAGAAGTGGGGACCAGTGAGACCACCTCCACCAGGAGACCAGTCACCAGTGGAGTACCTCAGGGCTCTGTGTTGGATCTGCTCCTATTTGGCATCTACTTCTTGAAACTCAAGGCTAATATCAAAGGCCTCTGGCTCACCAAATTCACAGATGATTGTAAATTGTGAGGTATTATAGATCCCCCCCATGACACTGGCAACCTACATGAGGATCTAACACAAATAAATGACTGGTGCCAGACTATTACAGTGCCTTTTGGGAAATAATCCACCCAAGCTAATTATTTCATCAATAAGACACCATTAAGAGTTGACCTGGTACTTAGGGACATGAGAACATATGTACACAGTAATCTGGCCTTTGAGCAACATATAACAAACATAGTTAAAAAATCATTCTATATCGCCCAACTCATAAGCAAGGGTATGGCATCCAGGTCCAAAGAAATGAAAGTGCCACTCTACACAGTCCTTATCTGACCCATCTTTGAGTACAGCGTACCCTGTGGCATGTACCTAACCAGGGACTTGCGTTAGTTAGAACACCCTCAAAGGTCCCTCACCAGGAGAATACAGGGTATTAATACCTTGCCCTACACAGACTGCCTTAAGGCCTTATCTCTGTACTCAGTCTCCTACAGGTTACTCAGAGGTAATCTATAAGTGACCTATAAGGCATCCTCATATCCAGCTCTGATGGATCTCTTGCACATGAGCAAAACAGTCTGTACCAAAAACACTAGATCCAAGGACCTGAACTTTGCCTGTGACATAAATAGAATATGCAGGTGAGACCGATATATGTCTCAAAGGATCTCTGCATTGTGGAATAAGGTTGTGTGAAACAGAGTTCATCACTGAACCTGGTCAAAGAAAACCATGATCATTGAATGGAAAATTGCAAATTGATCCTAATCAGGCCCTCATGTCTCTGATGGACAGAAGCTGACAGGAAGTAAATTAATCCTGAACTAATGTACCCCCCCCCCCATACACACACACATAACCCCTAGCTACTTCCTTACTAACATAACCTGACCATCTAGGTGTCAAAGTTACTCGGAGAAAAAAATGGTTTGGGTTGCACTGCTAGGCTTATAAAGGTCCTGGTGGTAATTAGCTTAGTATAAATCTATGAACATATGAACATACTGTCTCATTTTATGTCCTTGACAGATATCTCCTTCATGCACCATTTATTTATATTTTTTTTGTATATGGACCCAGACCCTTTCATTTTACTGAGTTCATATTTTTATGCAACTCAGTATTTGCCTAAATTCATACTATCCAGAATGGTGCCTTATGTCAACATTTGTTACAGTAAATGTATTTGTGTTTCTCCTTGAGATGGCATTTGAAACTGTTATTGTAAGATGTCTGTTATTATAATCAGTATTAGTTTTGTACCTGTTGATATTATGTGTTCTTTTGCAACTTGTAGAGACTTGTAGAGACTAAAGAAAGGACTATTTGTTCTGGCTTACTCAGCTTTAAATTAAAATAAGCCAATTGATATAGTGTTAAGTATTTATTTATTTATTTGCTGTTATTAATCAAGGAAGAACGCTGATCCCTATGGACCTTTTCAGAGTCAGACTGGCATCACTGCCTGGTAAAATGATTTGCTCACAGTCATCAGTCAGACAGTAGTCAAATGGAGATGAGAGAAGAAAACCCTCAACTCAACACAGCAACCCATGATCTTTGTCCTCTACATTAATTGCCAGCCTAACTCGAGTTATTCAACTGCAATGCCTACGAGATGGTTCTGATTAGCAGATGCAGTAATGGAGGGCTAGAGAGGGAATCTTTGTAAAAGGAACTGATGCCAAGCTGAGGGGCTAGAAATTAAGCTGCTGCATGAGTATCCCCTACTGGAGACTAGCGGTTAGTCCTAGGCATCAGTAGTAGTTGACCTGAAGGGTGGATATCTGGGATGAGCATATACAGATTGAACACTATGTGAAGAGAATCAAACATCCTCCACACTGTTTATCTGTTTATTTTTTTTCAAAAAAGCAAACAGGGCTTTCTTGTAGCTAGACTGACCTCATCTAAGTACCCTGAATATTGCACTGTCTATCACTATGACTGAAATACATTGAAAGGCACCATCAAGACACATTCTGTTAGAGCTACTGCCAGTTTTTGTTGCTTATTTAAAAAAGTCAAAGGACATGACATATGAGGCCTTGACTGGAGCATCCATCCACACCTTTACAAAGTACTACAGTCTACACATGCAGTACAGCAACATTTAGGGTTTTATGTGGAATTATCAAATGGGCTTTTGTCTGGGCTTTCTACTGCCCAATATTATTGAAACGCTAATTTTGGGATTCTTATAATTTGTTATACTAATTCAAGAGCCCCCAAAAAAAAACAAAAAAACTATGGCTATCTGAGATTGCACTGCAACACTAAAGAAAAGACTTTGTAGAAGACTGTACACCCACCGTTTTCCTTCAGTGATTTGATTCAGCAAAAGAAAATACCATGTGCCAAAAAATTTCTCCATTTGTCATTGTCCTACAATGTTTCATTTATCAGTTCAGTAAATAAAAGTTTTGCTATAGTTGTACGTTTCTCACCAGTAGAATTGAAGGTAGTGCGAGTTAAATAAGTGTTTATAAGGGCTGTTTGTTAAATCAAGCTACAGGAGAAGTAACAGCATGAGACTGACTTTATCTTTGTACTAGCAAACGCACAATTTGTAGACAATCTGAAGCCAGTTTGTTATACTACTGCAAGAGTGTCTCCCTTGAAGATGTGCTGTAATGGGAAACTTCACATGCAAATACTTTGTGTGAGGACCGTGTCAATGTACAGGTCCCCTGATCACTCATATTATGTGTACTTTCATGGAGATCGGAAGATCAGATCGTACAGGAAATAAGCCGTGTAAAGAATGTAGAAGAAAATATCTCTCTTAGATGATCCCTTTTTTCTTTTCTGTCTGATATTGAGATTGTCATTCTGTGACAAAATAATTGCTGCCGTGGGATCATCAAGAGTGAACCAGGAAAGATCTGAGATGGTGGTTCTGTACCATGATCATCATCTGGTTTCATTGTTGAGGTATCCCTGTTTCTTTGTCACAGCAACATGTTTGTTTGTATACTGTTTGAAATTAGATTGCCATTTATGGTACAGACTGCTACAGCTGCTAAAGCTGCATGTAGCTATATGAAAATGGTGACAAGAAAGGAGCCATAGTCTCTCATGTCTATCTATGCCTGAATGTAGCGGCTATGCAACTGTCTGTCCTCTATCATTGCCTTATCAATTTTTTTTCATACTCTTTTCATGACTTATGCTGTACCACTGCCTCAGCAAATTCAAAGCAGAAGCCTACAGTTCTCTTCATTAGGTTGTATTTTAACAAGTCAGTCTTGAACTAATCTCCAGGAAATTGCAATCCATTTCCCTTTCTCCCTTTTCTTTCTTGCTTCTTCCATTCAACTCTTCCATCTTGCCCCAAGCAATATAGCACAACTAAATCACAGACATCTTATTCTTTTCCGTTCCAGTAGATATCTGCTGGGCCTTCTAAGCCTTCCTACACAGCTGAACATATTTAATACTTTCGTAATGTGGTAACTCAGCCTTGTATCTTTACTTGTCAGTCTAATGTCCTATTCTTTGAGTCCAGATCACTTCCGCGAAGTGACAGTTGAGCAAACAGCATTTCATCGGAAATGCCGTTCATCGAAATCCACTCTAGTGGGGGTACTGTGGGGGGGCTGTATCCCCCACACCCCCCGCTATATATATATATATATATATATATATATATATATATATATATATATATATATATATATATATATATATATATATATATATATACCAACTCCGAGATTGCACTACAGTGGGGAAAGGGCAAATTTCCCGATCCTCACTGTACAGCGATCTCAATATGAACAGTTAGACAAATGACATGTTTGATGTAAGTGAACCAAAAATGTCATTCTCTGAAGTGAATTTTTGCTAAACTGATATAGACCTCTATTCTTTGTATAGTGGTGTGCCGAACTGTGCAAAGTGCCCAAGTGCAGTTTTAGATGTGCCTAAAATGGAACAATGACTAAATGTCTATATCCTATGCTGTTATCCCTGTCAAGCATCCTGTGAACCTTCCCCACTCTATATTCAAAAAATACACATCATAATTCAACTTATCTTAAGCTTATGGGTGACTGTGTGCCCGCCATAAAGCCCAGCAGCTCTGGGTCAAAAAGCTGCTGGATGGCCAGTTGCCAGGCCTTGGTTGCCTAGGATAGCTCTTTTGAGTGAAAGCAAGATATAAAACTAATCGACCTGCCAAACATGAACTAAGGATTGCTACACTCAGTTTTGGTTGACTGACAGGTTGCAGCTTGAAAGTGGATGATATTATGGTAAGTTGGGTGCTGGACATCCTTCGTATCCAAGAGACAAGTTGAAAAGACAGTGCAGTAAATCCACTTGGTTTGGGATCAAGAATCTGCTACTCATGTGGAGGATAGACTACAAATGGTGTAGGAAATGTGGTGAGGGAGGAGCTTCAGAAGACAAAATGTGATCAGAACCAGTGGCAGACTCATGGCAGTCAGATTCCAGTGTAAAGATAGGATAGTATTCAAAATCTCAGCCTATGCCTCACAGCAGGGATGTGATAGCAAAGAAGAGAGTGCATTCAGGCAGCTTTTGCAGGACCTGGCTAAAACTGGACAACGTGTGTTGGTGTTCATAATGGGGTCTCTGTATGCATATAATGGAACAAACAGTATATGATATCAGGACTATGTGGGTCTGCATGGATAAGGCAACAGGAATAAGGATGAAGAGGCCATTCTCGACTTCTGTCTGGCAAATGACGTGATGGTAGCCAACACATGGTTTAGCAAGGGAGACAGTCACATAAAAGAGTGGCCAGTGTGCCACTCAGGTAGACTTCCTTCCAGTAATGGAAGGACAACAGGATAGAATCAGTGATTACAAAGTAATTTCCAGTGGAACAGTTTACCCACAGCATAAATCACTGGTTTCCACAATCAGTTGCAAGCAGTGGTCAGAATAAGCTTGAAGTTTAACAGGGACTGGGCTGAAGGCCTGTAAGTTGACTGGAGAGAAAACACAAGAGTTTAAGGGAATATTCAGGGCTCTAGCATTTCAGGAAGAAGAGGAAATAGGTGGAGTTAAAGAAGAAGAATGACAGCACCTCAAAACAGCATGTGTGAGGATGGTGCAGCTGAGCTAGGTATAGAAATAGTATAAGGATAGCTGGTGGTGGAATGCAGAAGTCCAGAAAGTCATCAAAAGAAAGAAGGAATGCAGGAAAAAGTGAGAGATAGACCACACTAAGAAGGATTACAGGTTGGCAAACAGAGGCAATAGCAAAAAGCAAGGCATCAGATGCACTGTACCAGTTTCAGGAAAGTGACTCAGGAGATGGCACAAAGAAACTCTGTCGGCTGCAAGACAAAGATAAAGACAGTCATCAGATACCCTTCATAAGGGATGCCAGTAACAACCTAGTCACCAGCTCACAGGTTATTAAATGCAGGGGAAATGGATTCTTCTAACAGCTTCTAAATAACGAAAACCTAACAGAAACTGTACTGCTCCAGACATAGCCCATAATGAAAATGAAAGATGACAATTAGCCCACCCTAGAAGAAATAAGAACAATAGTAAGAAATACAGCAGACTCAGATGAGGTCACAGCAGATATGCTCCAGATGTTGGATGAGTTAGGGGAGAAATGGCTCCAGAGGTCATAGCAGTATGTAGAGAAAGGCATATCCCAGGTGACTGGAGAATAAGCATTTTAGTGACAGTGTACAAAAGCAATGGGAATATTCTCAAACATGGTCATTAGGTATTAAATTCCTGTCACACTGCATGAAAGTTTTGGAGAAAATGATAGATAAACAAATATGCAGAGTAGTACAAAGTAAGACTGGAGTTGAAAAGCTCAGATTCAGAAAAGGATAGAGTACAACTGACCCAATGTTTGCAGTGAGACAGATAATTGAAAAGAAGCTATAGACTGGGGAAGAGTCCAACTGGGCATTCCTAGACTTAGAGAAAGCATATGACAAGGTCCCAAGAAAGCTGATTTGGGCAGTCCTTCAGTGGCTCAAAGTCACAAACAGTGGTAATATTAGTGCAAGCTATGTACAAAGGACCCAATAACACAAGTATAAACTGTCTAGATTCTCAGAGGGGTTACCGGTGGGGGTGGGTGTTCATTAGGGTTCAGCTCTGAGCCCTCTGCTGGTGATGGACTACATTAGCAAACAGTTTGGAGGGGACAGATCAACAAAGCTGCTATATGCAGACATTGTAGCATTACAGGCAGACTCTGAATAAGAACTGCAGCAAATATTAGAGGAATAAAATGCAAGACCGAAGGCATACAGGATGAAAAATGATTACAGATAAGATAGTCATAATGGCATGAAATGAGGAAAATCAGAAGAACCTGAAAACTGAGGTAGAAGAGAAGTAGTGGAACAGATTAAGAGCTTCAAGTATCTCAGAGGGATGGTTGAGTTAAAGGGAAGTCTGAATGAAGAGGTCAAAGCTAGAATCAGAGGGGCTGCAGCTAACTGGCACAGCATATCAGGGGTAATGTGTAACAGACGAATGCCAAAGAAGTTGAAAGATAAGCTGTCTGTACAAAACAGTAGCTTAACCAGTACTAGTGTATGGTATGGTAACATGGGCAGTGTAGGCAGAGCAATTGAGGAAGCTAGAGGTGATGGAGAAGTACATGACATGGGTAGTAGAATGCACACTGGGACAGATGAAAAAAGTAAGAAATCAGAAAAGAAGCCCAAATAGCCCCAGCTGAAAAGAAGGTGAAAGAGAACAGATTTCAGTCATTTGGGTACATGCAGGAACGCTGAAGACAATCTGGTAAAGAATATTTGGGAGAGACAAGAAGAAGGGAAGAGGAAATGAGGGTGTCCAGTAAAGAAATTAATAGATTGTGTGAGCGAAGCCCTGTGATGGTCAGGCTTGGCTGTTGAAGAAGGTAGGAGAGTGACATTGAATCAAGAGAGATGGTAACTTTTGACGCAACACCCCAAGTCATTACAGAAAATGAGAAAAAGGGGGTTGATGATGATGATCATTCAACTTATCACCAAATTGTTATTCCTTTCCCGTTCTTTAGATCACTTCAATGTTGATAACCTTACACCATTTTACATAAAATCCCAGCTGCCATTTGTCTGCCCACAATTCAAGGTTCTATGAGTGCCAGTAGTAACCTTTGTTTGCTTTCATCCTGCTGTTTAGGGGTTTGATTCCGTTATTCCGTGTCTATTTGCCTACTGTGTGGCTCTGCACTAGTTACTTTACCAGACAGTGCTCCTGACCTGAATGTGAAAAAAGGCAATCTGAATCAGTGTTCTTCAAAATGTATAAGTAAATAAAATAAAATAAACCAACATCACTATCTTTGACTGTTTCTCTAGTCTTTACATAATCATCAGAATCTCACTCTCAGAAGTTAGTGTAATAAATAACACAGACCAGGTCACAGAGGTGAACTGTTGATACTGTACTGTTTAATGACTTTACCTCTGACAAATACTTCTTGTGATCTCCCTCTTCTTCTTATCAACAGCCAATCTGTAATGCGGTATACCATTTTTGGGTTACAGCCCCCTGCCGTTTTATTGTTTTCTTATCTTTTCTACCTTATAGTATCACAGACATTGCTGATGCTTATCACATTGACACCTAAGCCTGTCTATGGCAGAGGGCATTTAGTTACCTACAATGCCTGCTGATCTTGGTCCTTTTTGTCCAGTATTCCCATCCTATAATCTTACCCTCACATTTGATGGTGCATTTCTAAACAGTAGTTATGCTGCTAATTAGAATCAATCTATATACACTGTTCATGCATATTACATTTACACCTGCCCTTGTGACCCAGATCATGGCTAAAAAAGCTTTTTAAGACTGTGTTCATTTATTAAACCAGTTATATAATACACGCAAATGGGTTTATTTCTGATAATGGGCACATTCTTATTATGTAAGTATACCTGGCTGTGGAAGTAAGTATTGGACTGTGATGATCACTAACAAGGGGTACAGTTAAGCACAAATTATTGCATTTGTACAGCCAGAAAACATATTTTCCCTTATTATATGGAAATAAAAATCCACGGCTTACACTTCCAAATAGTTTGATTCATCCAATCAAATAATTTAATTTCAAGAGACATACAATACTGTTTCAGAAGCTATTTCAGGACCTTGCATCACTCATGGATAGCCAAATATACTGAATGGAAAGTAGTTTCACTCTGAAACGATGGCTTTCTAGAAATTAGAATCTTGTTTGTTAGAACAGAGGTTGTACTTTGTAACTACAGCATTGTATTGCTGTAAGCTTGAATGGGGGCAGGTAAATCCTTTATAAGCATTGTACAAAAAATATATATCATTACTAGCATTGCTGTAAGAATTGTGACAAAGTAGTCAGCAACAGTTTGCTTAACACCAATTTTCAACCACTTTCTTTCCTGAAAGTTCTCTGGTGCCTTATTCCAGACCACTTATGTTGATGGGACTAACCCGGCAAACTTCCTCCTATAGTATACACCAGTTGAAGATTTTAGCCCTTAGATGCATCTATCGGGACAACCCTTCAATTCCTGCCCAGGAAAACTTTCAGCTTATTTATTCCCACAGCTGCAAATATTAGGTGATAGGAAGTAGGTCAGCTAGCTGGTCCCTTGGAACAGCGTAACCCCAACCTGCCTGCTTGCCAAAGCTGCTTGGCCATGGGAGGAGATAAGCATGTTCCCACTCACTTCTCTTATTCATCAGTCCTTGCTTGATGCATTACGGACCATTGAGGCCCACTGCACGTAGGTGATGTAACCATCCCTCAGAAGGTGTTATCTGTGCTATAGCTGTTGGGGATGAGCAAGTTGGCATGCGTCGCTTACACTCATCCTCTCTCACCTGGTTCCCCTGACACTAGTACTGCTAATGGAACATGGGACATCTGGATTAGAGTCAGAGCATCATCCCTGTACATCTCAGGGTCAGCACATATGATTTACATTTATGTTCCATAATCACATTTCAGTTTAACTGCAAAAAAAATTACCTTCTGTATTCAACAGAATCTGCTCTGATGCCTTGATGCATTTGTAATATCAGCAGATACATTTGTAATTACTAAATATAGTCCTTCCAATCACCTGTCATAGTCCTTCCTACGAAGATTGCCCTTTTGTTCTTGCCTGCCTTTGTATCAAACTGTACATTTTCCATTCAAAATAGTGACAAAATCACCTCCCCTGCTACCCTTTCCAGGTGTCTCACAAGGATTAGTGCACACTCATTTTTCTCTCATTTTTAATAACATAACAACTGCTGTATCTACTAACTACATTGTACGCTATACAGGTGATATCCTTCCCTATTGCTCTTCTGTCTCTCAAAGATCTCAAGATTAATCTTCAAAATGACTTTAATTTGTGCCTACTTTATCAATAGCAAACTTTAACTAAACCTCTTCAAATCTGCTGTAGTGCTGTTTGGTACACACCATCAACTAAAATATATCCTATGTATCAACATTTTTGACCCATATAACACAATTCCTTAACACTCCACCTCTCATTATCTTGGACATCAACCTGATTCTTCATTTAACTTCTCTCTTTTCATACAGAATACATAATTTTGAAAGTACTCAAACAGCTATAAATGTGGTATAACATTTCTAGCACTGTCACCCCAATGGCACAACAGATTAGCCAGAAAGCACTTATTCCAAGATCAGAGTATGGTTTTACCCTATTGCCTTAAATTTAGCAAATAACACAAAAATCTTGTAGACCACCATGAATAAAACGTGTCACTTCATTCGTTTTTCTGCTAGTAGAGGACATTATTGCATTTCCTTATAGATGTGCAGCTGACTCCATATTCCCGATAGAGCTATATTTCTTCTGCCCTAATTATAAATTGCTCATTTACAAGTATTGCCTCTCCCTGTCCAATAACATTGATGTAAAATCTGCTGCATATGACCTCAGCATTACCACAACAGATTTTATGATATTGGTCAGACCTTATTAAAAAAAATATATGGAAAATTCTTCTATAAACTTATCCCAACAAAGTGGAACAATCTCCCTAAAGGAAATGAGAAGGGATACATAATCTATAAATTACTGTTGAAACAACCTATGCCCATCAGTACTGTGTCATCTCTTAAAATCTAGCTGTAATTGCTGTCTTTCTCAATTATCTAAACTTCTAGATATTAGCCTGACTTTGCTATTCTGTAGTTTTCATTGTTTCTTTCCTCCTTAACTTCTGAGTCACTTTAAGTCCATCACTCTTTTCTTTTCGTTATTATTTTCCCAATTTTGAGATCGCCTCACACTCTATATGTTCCTTTCCTTACTCCAACCACAGTTGATGGCAAACTTTGAAATGTACATCAAATGCTTGGTAGGGATACTCTGGTAGAATAATATGCTATAACAACATTTGTAAATGTGGGTAAAATTCCATATTAACTGATATATGTGCTTCATATGTGTAACCTACATATAATGTTTCATTTTAGTGTCATCATTGTATTTTATAGATATGAATTTTATAATCCTTGTGTACCTATCCCTAAATTGATTTTCCTTGTATTTTAAGTTCTGAACTATTTACACCTTGTAATTGTAACTGTTTAATCCTTGGATGCTGCCTTACTTAACGCCCATGTCATGCCTGAAAAGGGACACAGGACCAGTGAACTTAGTCAGTAAACAAATGTCAAAAAATAAAATGAATAAATAAATATTACTTGTAACTACTCTGTGTTTAACTGGAACTCAGTATAATGCAAAGAAAGCAAATGGAGCTTTTCTCCCTGGGCCTCTGCTGAATATGGCTATTACCCAATCAGAGTAATCCTGATAAACAAATACAAATAAATAAATCAGTCCTCTACATAATGTATACTCAGTTCTTATGTGGCTATTTTGCATCTCTGAATAATTGTTCCCAGTCTAGTATTGATTACTGCCTAACTTCTCAATGTTCCTTGTTTCTGGAATTACCACTCTTACCTACTAATCCACTAGCAATTATCATTCACAGTTATGACCTGAATAATGGGAATCCCTAATTTGTAAACCTTTTCTGATATTAGCTGAAGATGTCTACATTTGATAATTATTAGAAGAGTCTTGCAGAATTTCAGAACATCAGTCTTTTTTCTATTGCTTTTCAAGAATTAGTAAATAAATCACTGATCCCTTGAGCATATAGCACTCCAGCCTACCCAACTCGGGAGCATAAAACTGTACAAAAATAAGTATTTATTGAATCATGACATACTTGTTTAAGAATGAAAAGTCTGATCGCTAGCATAAACTTTTATACTGATTCTCACTGCTTTGATTGGCAACTTTCAGAAAACATAGCCAGCCTGTGAGTATTCACTTTGTATGCATCTGTATATACTTAAATAAGTAAATTGAGTAACTCATTTCCTGGTTGCTTATGTCAATGCAAAAGCACTAAACCAACACAAATATTTCCTCTTTGCTTATATGCTTGATTTCATTTACATTTCAGTCATCTGTGTGTGTGTGTCTGTGTTTATGTGTGTATATATATATATATATATATATATATATATATATATATATATATATATATATATATATATATATTTGGGTTCATAGGTGTGTACTAGGCTAATGGTCCTGGAGCCTTGACAAACCTAGCCCATAGAAGTGCCCTGGCATCAAGTAGAGCCACTGGAGTGATCCCTGGGGTGAACTTTCTATTTCCCATCCACGATTTCTCTTGAAGAGGGCCAGGCAGGTGCTCTGCTTGACATGTATGGGAAGTCTATTCCAGAGCATGGGCAGTCTCTCGATTATGAACCTGTCCCTCCAGCATTTTATGTTGATTGTGGTAATGAGGTTGAGGTCTCTGGAGTGTGTGGTGTGGAGGGATTGGGATTTCTTTAAATGTAGCATTTCTAACAGAGCTGGGTCAGACATGGCTTTGTAAGTCAAGCAGAGATCACCTCTTAGTAGATGATATGAGACAGAGAATAGCTGGAGTTTTTTGAGTCTGTCCATGTAGGGCATGTGTTTAAGGCCTAGGGTTCTCTTCATGGGGTACTTTTGTGGCCTTTCCAGCTGTAGCATTTGTCTAGTGAGGTACATGCCAAATGGGGTATTATACTCAATGACTGGCCTAATGAGGGAAGAGTAGAGAGAGATGATGACCTCTTTCTTCCTGGATGCAAAACCCTTGGTAATGAGATGTGCCACATAAAAGGACTTTCTGACCAGAGTGGCAATGTCGTGGTCAAAGGAGAGGTTGATGTCAATCTGTGTCCCCAGATATCTTATAATGCCTTCAGTGTTCAGTGGACTCCCATCGATGTGGCTATTAGTGGGAACTGAGTTTTTCCCAAAGTGGATGATGACGCATTTCTTGGCATTAAGCTTAAGGCCATGGTTTTGACACCAGTCATTGATCTCAGTGAGGCCTTTCTGTAGGATATCTACATCACTTGGGGAGTTAATAATGAATCCCAGCTTGCAGTCATCTGCGAACCTGGTCATCCAGAGTCCCACTGTGTTGGCCTGGACTTTTGAGAAGTAGATGCTAAACAGGAGAGGACCCAGGACCGATCACTGTTGGACTCCATTCGCGACTGGTCGGCAGTCTGACTTGGAGTCCACTGCTTTCACACTGTGAGTTCT
Organism: Protopterus annectens; assembly: GCF_019279795.1. Taxonomy (NCBI): domain Eukaryota; kingdom Metazoa; phylum Chordata; order Ceratodontiformes; family Protopteridae; genus Protopterus; species Protopterus annectens. Next base: position 617,221,480 of record NC_056748.1, on the reverse strand, counting down.
ATCTGTAAGCCAATTTGCAACCCACCTAGTGATATAGGGGTTGATGCCTAGTTTGGTGAGTTTATCAATAATTCCTGAGTGGGGACTGGTATCAAAGGCCATGGCCAGATCAAGGTAGGCTGTATGAACTGCCTTGCCCTCATCCACAGCTCTGGTGACTGACTCAAAGAAGTCAACCAGGTTGAGCAGGCATGATCTGCCTTTCACAAAACCACATTGCATGGGATCTAGAGTTTGGAGATTCCCTATATCCTTGTTAATTAGGCCAATGATGATGCACTCTATAGCCTTACATATCAGACTTGTCAGGCTAATGGGGCAATAATTCCCAGGGTCTGTAGTCATTCCTCCTTTATGGAGAGGATGACTGTAGCAGTGCACCATTTGGTAGGGACAAAGCCTGAGTTGAGGCTGTGATTGAACAGGGCACACAAATGTGGTGCCAGTTCACTTTGTAGTTCATTTAGGTGTATTGTCGGGTCCCATGGAAGCTGTATTCTTGGCCTTGAACAATACAGCTTTAACCTGTTCTGCAGTAATGTTGGATGCCTGTCATTCCTCCGGTATTGTGATTGGTCCTTTGGGCGGGTGAATAGGGGTAAAGCTGGCACTGAATCTGTCAGCCAGTATGTTGGCAATATCTGTTGGCTCAGTATAGGAGGTACCATTGTGCAGTAACTCAGAGGAAACCTGGGTATTGCAGTGGAGATTCTTGATATAACTATAGAAGGCTTTGTGGTTGTTTTTAGTGTATGTTGCAATTCTACCTTTATAGCTGGCTTTAGAGGTTTTGATGAGGGATCTCAACTTTTTGTTGAGGCTAATAAGGGAGTTTTTCCGGTCCTGGAACTTCACCTTTTTTCTGCAACAATCTCTTTCTTTTGTTGTAGAGTTTATTAATGGCAGGAGACCACCAGATTGGCTTCCTTTTTTTGTAAGAGAGTGTCTTGGTTTTTTGAGTATGGCTAGTTCCATGCATTTATGTATGTGTTCGTAGAGTGCATTGGTGTATGATTCGGCAGTCATTAATCTATTTTTCATTGACATGGGTGCTGTGAAGTTAACCTCCTCTGTTTTTAGCAGCCCAAAGTCAGCTTTGGAGAAGTTTTTCATGGTGGTTACCTTTGCATGTGTGGGTGAGATGCCGATTTCTATGGTGATTAGTTTGTGGTCAGATCTAACCAGGGAGGAATTGACTATTGGTGTAGAGCAATAGTTACCCATGTTTGTAATAACCAGGTCAAGGATGTTGCTTCCTCTAGTGGGGGTAAGAATGAGCTTGTCCAGGGCATTGGAAGTGATGAATTCCAGGGAGCATTGGGCCAGTGTATTGGTGCATGAGTAGGTTTCCCAGATGATGGGGGGGGGGGGGGGGTAGTTGAAGTCACCTAGTATGAGAGTGTTGGGTTGGACCCTAATAGTTTCCAGGGTGCTTAGGAGAATGGAGTGAGAGTCTTGGGACATGGTTGGAGACCTATAGCAGGCCACAACCTGAATTGCCGTCTTACCCAATGTTAGTTGTACCTGAAGTATCTCAAATGTGTTATGCTGAGCTACTGGAGGTATGCATATCCTTTATGAATATGGAGACACCGCCGCCTTTGGAGCTTCGGTCCATGTTCTGGTGCTGAAAGGTGTGGAATGAGTTATAGCCTGGTAGTGCAGGGGTGCTTTCTGCTGCTTTAAACCAGGTCTCCATTACAGCACAAATGTCGATGTTCTCCATTTTGAGGAGTGCTTCAAGCAAGTGCATCTTGAGATTTAAACTTCTAGCATTGAGCAGCATGACCCTCAGATTGCATTTATTTATAGCTGTTATGATGGTAATTTGGTCTTTGGATCATCACCTAAAAAAGGCACTTTAGGGGTGTCAAGAGCCTTAGCCAGTATCTGGAAACCCAAGGGTGACAGATGCAGGCCATCTCTGGCAAAACATCGAGGTCTGTCAGTCATGTCATCCCAAGCAGACAGTTACTGGATCCCCTTAGAATGACACCAGAAACTTAGCCAATTGTTGAAGTCAATCATTTTCTGCTTGTACTGCGGTATCATTCTGGGTGATGGTAGGATGCTGCTCAGGGCTAAGGTCATACCTGCCTGGGCCACATAATCCGAGAGCTCCTCCATATCTCTTTTCATGTAGTACAGGGAGATGCATCTCAGGTCATTCACACCCAAATGGACAATGACAGAGTCATACTTGTACTTGTTGTGGAGTGACCTGAGTGTGTGCGTTGTGTGTCAGATTCTGGCACCTGATAGACAGCTGACTGTTACCTTCTCCTTATTTAACCTAGTGAGTGGGACGTCAGTGTGCCTCACTATTGAGTCACCTATGATTAGTGTATTGGGCAAGCTGTTTTGCCTTAGTAACTTAGGCTGAGGGGCACACTGTGTAGGTGAGCTGTGTGTCTTGTGGTTTGTGCTATGTTGTGGTGGTCAAGTGTGTTTCTGCCTTGGAAGTCTCTGCTGTTTGGGTAAATTTCTATTGAGACCCTCCGCGAAACTGGGTGCATGGTTTATGTTTTTATGTGAGAGCTGTGATGGTGGGTGTTCTGGAGGGCTATGTGTTGCATGTGGTGTGGTGCAGGTGTTGACTTTCTCTTGACCAGCTATTCCAGTCTTGGATTGAGAGTGCATGGCTTCCAATTTGGATATACAAGTGCATCTCTCACAAGTCTGAGTGTTGGGAGGTAAGAGGAGAGAGTTGTCTGTGTACATGAGGCAGTTGCTACACTGCCTCAGAATGCCCAGGTTCACCAAGTTAATAGGAGAAAGCACAGGAAACTGACCTTTAGACATGCCAGGAGGGATGGTCATTATTGCTAAGTACTGGAGCTGTTTCCTTATATATTCCTTTACAGGAAAAATGTCACTCAAGGAGTCTGAGTCTGTACAGTGCACTGCCAAACACTTGAGGGGAAACTAATACATAGACCCTGAAAATGTAAGGATGAAGTATTTAGGCAGATATTCTGAAGTTAGAAAGAAATCAAGCAGTACTTACTGAAAAAAAAGAATTAGCTTGTCAAGAATGATGAAAAGAGGGGAGTCGCATGAATGGCTACTGCCTGGCTACTACTAATGCTGGTCTCAGCACAGCTTCACTCTGCTGGGATACAGTACTTCTTTGCTTCTTCTCTTACACATACATAGATGCAATCAGAATGCCTCATTTTCTGCTTAGCTACTGCACTTAGGCGTGAATGCAGGCAGCTTTGTATATGCAGATGAAATGTACTAAAATAACTTCATATAGTCTATAATTCATTCCTTCATACAGACATATGTTTGATCTTTCCGATGGCACCATTCAAGACATGCAGTAATTATTATGACATATTGCTTTTTTACCTAAAGTATGTAGCTTTACTTGTTTTATGACATACTGGCAATTTTAAATTATTACGCAAGTTTTCTGAATATGCCGACACAGATCTCTGTTTGTGTTAGAAATCTTAGTGTCCACTGCACAGAAACTTGCTTATTATACATGGTGAAAAATTGAGCAGGCTAGAAAGATGTGCCTATATTCCCGTAGTGAAAAATGAATCAACATTCTTAGGATTCTAAAATACATGATTAACTTAATTGAAGTACAACTTGGTTAACTTTCTTTAAAGTCTTGCTATTTTATTATCTCAGCATTTGCTTGTAATGCACTGAGGCACAACAGTATTTTCATTAGGAAACATACCTTCTTGGCCTAAGGCACAGTGACCTTCAACTTAATTATAGTAAGCCTGGGGTACGAGGTGCAAAGACACTGCATGAGGAGTATGCAGGGCTTGCAAAAAAAAAATAAAAAATAAATAAATAAATGGTATACAACAGCAGTACCAGCCATGCTTTTTTGCAATCAGCACTGTTTTTGATGAAAACATTTTTGATCTTCTACCACAGAAACAAATAATCATGACAGTATTTGCAGAAATCACAGTTAACATATTGATGTTGCTGACAGGAAACTCCATAATTTTCCGTTAAAGCATAATGCATTTTAGTAAAATTCTTTGCTTTTATTGTCAACAAGGGAAGGCTGTACTAATCTACTTATACTTGGGTTTAGTCTCATAAAGGGATCCTGTAATGTGACATGGTGGCATGATAGCATTTGTTATGCTTTATTTATTTATTTTGGTCCCTTAAAATTCTCTAGTGCCCTTTTTCCATGCTAGGTCTATCAGCTAATCTCCTTCTCTCCAGACTTACTCCAGTTACGGATCTTAAGGGCTTCCTGGGGGCTCTGCCATCTTTGCATCCATCTTTGCATCCACTCCCTTCTCCACCTGCATCACTCATCAACTATGCTCGATGGCAACTGCCCTGTTTTTACCATGCCTCCCCTAAGGAAGCATCACTGATAATCATCTTTCCACCCAGAAAAGGCTTGCCCATTCGACCTTGCTGCTCTGTTAGTCTCATGAGCCAATAATCAAACCCGGGTCACCTGATCCAAAGTCAGAACTTTATCCCTGTACTCCACAGGAGTGGCCACTTCTTATGCAAAGTAACATATTTATGAAATGTATTTATTTTCTTTTATTTGTTTTATACATGGAAAAAGCACATTAATAGAAAGATAATGTTGAATACATAGTCAGTGCAATGTGGAGATCAACACAGAGAAAATGTTAAGAGAATATTAAGCAGATTGAGATTATAAAAATGCCCAAGTAGCAGAGAGATACTGCAGACATGAACTGGAACAATTTGTTTAGAAATCAATGCAGAGAGGACAAGAGAAAATGGAATGTAGAGCACTGGTGACAAAGAGGTGTCTCAGTACTGGACCATTTAAGAATTTAATGAATAGAACGGCAACCACTGATAAGGTATGGGCTGAAAACTCCCTGAAACCCTGAGTGGAAGTCTGGTGACCCGAGTCTGATTAGCAACTTGGGAACCTAGTGGACTGGGCATATGGAAGGGAAGGGAATGATGAGACTTTGCCTGCTCACCTTTCTTTTAGGGAGGGGGAGTATCAGAGAATGATGTGCAGATGGAGGTGGACCATTCTTTGTAGCTCTTATGGAGGATACAGTCAGAATACTCAATGGGCTGAGTGAGCCACATGGGCTGGGAGGTATAACTATCCAAGTTCTGGGATGAAGATACTTCCAAGGCCATGTCCCATTACTCACCCCGCTTACAAATGTGATCCCATTATGCAAGAGGGGAACAGGGCCTAGCCCATTAAAAGCCTGCTTCTGTAAGCAGCAGCAGTAGTGTTGTCCAGGGCCATTTACCACTAGCAGGTCATCAACGTTATAGAGGAGCCAGTGACCCCATCCTGTGCAGGTCAAACACTCTGACACCAGGTGAAGCACCATGATAAGTGCTGTAGTACTGGGCTGAAGAATGACCTAGAGGATCCATATTACATTGGAGATACAAGTAATATATTACAGAATTAAAAAAAATATTTAGTTAATTTTGATGAGGTAAAGAAATAAACACATATAACATGCTGTCTTTCCTTTAAGGAGGAGCAGAGAGTTTAGCTTCCCATCTTGTGGTTGTAAATGGCCTGCATTCTACCGAGGACATTTATTTGAAACAAGCAGAGCCTAAGTTTATCAACCAAACCACAATGTTGCTGTTTCTCCTGTTTCAAAGTTAACTTATGATTTTGGCAAGAGTGTTTGCTGTATGACTGTAGCTTCTTGGTAAAAACCCACTGGAAATATATAGTTGTAAAGACATCTTCACCAGATTTACTTATGCAAATATTCATTCATTCACTTTCCATTATACACCTTATCCTATTCAAAACTGAGTGACAGTCAACGTCTAGTTTGACAGTTATGGGTATAAAGCAGAGATCTAATTCTAGATATAGTGTCAGACTAGCACAGGGAACAACCACCACACACACACACACACACACACACACACACACACACACACACACACACACACACACACACACACACACTCCCATTCAATGAACACAGTTATAGATAATTTGGAAAATCATCTATTCATCTGTAACATCTCTTTGGCCTATAGGAGGAAACTGGAACATCTGGCAATACTGTTATAGATACTTGTAGGAAATATAGACTCCAAGGTACTTTAACTAGAAACCAAACCTGGAAATAAAAGCTATGTGAGGGAAGAATGCTAATTGTTGCACAAATGTGCCAAGCAAACTCAAACAAGAGGTTATTGCTAGTATTAAAAGATTAATTTTAAAAACCCTATTTCTAGGAATAGACAAATGTATTCATATAGTTAGAATTTGGTTAAGGCTTGATAATGTACAATTACATGAGTGGCAGCAGCATGCATTTATATAGTTTTATTTTATTATAGTTAATACTTAAATGTCTTAAGTTCCTTACTAGCTAAGTTTAACACTGCAAACTCTGTTTTTTACATTTGGGAAGAAAACACGTTTGACATGACCTTGCTTCTTGCAGTTATAGTGGGAAACAATGGAGCTTTACTTAAAAGTAGGTGTAGACAATGCAAGGTATGAATGTCAAAACTCAACAAGATTTGTTTCTAAGAGGATAGCGATCTATAGTAATACCACTCTTAATGAATAGTTATTTGTTTTTCACTTGTAACTTTTTCACATGAGAAGCATAAAGTGAAAACACTTGGTAAAATCATGGTAGCACACTTACAAACTATACAACTATAATAATTTTCAAATATTGTATGGATTCTGATCAAAATTATGAACATTGAGGAATAGGTGCTGGTTCAATTTTACATTTCCTTGATTTTGATTTATCTTATAATTTGTGAATGAGGATATAACTTAACAACATCACCAGTGACATGGCAGCATTCTCAGATACCGAAGTAAGAAATTGCCTGAGAACTGCATATCAGAAATATGAATTCATAATGGCTGCAGAACCACAGACATTTACATTTTCTGTTTATTATTCTTGTATTAATATTTGACAAATGTATGCATAGTACATTTATTGCACCCAATCTCAGTACTAGGTGATATGTATTTCTAAATATTATGTAAATATGATAGCATCTGTTTTTTATTCCCTCTCCCTCAGTCAACAAGTCTGTGGGTTTTTTTCAGTGGTTACCCAAATTTTACTAAATTGTTACATAAGTTCCTTCTTGTGGGGTAAGAGCCAGACAACTCAAGACATGGTGAGAGTCCTTTGGCTCAGTTTGATGGAAGGGAGTAGGCCAGTCTGTAGAGTTTGTGGATCCCCCCCCCCCCAGCTCCTTTGTTTGGGAGCAGCTTTGAGGCTTTGTAATTACTGCTATTCAGCGGTAGGCATGCTGTACTACCAAACATTCCTCTCTGGTGAAGTGTCATACTCCCCATGCAACATAGGTCTGCTAGGCTTCTGCTGTGGGTGATCACCTGCCCACCAGTAGGTGTTATCAAGGCAGCAAGCCAAACCACCCTCTCTCTCTCCCCAGTGATGATTGAGCTCTGGTCAGTCATTACGCCTGTCCTTTGCACCCATCCTATCCCTTTTCACTAATTAAAGATGAATCATTTGGGTTGTAGTGAAGATTTAATCCCTCTAGGCCACAGAATGACAGCAACTGATTTAAAGAGTTTAAGATTATTTATTTTTTATAGACACTTAATAATTCAGCCTTGTATTTGCATTGATGTGTGTAATACTGTTGATAGTACATTAGTATGTGCAAACATATTGTAATTTACAATTCTGAATATTTAAACCTTTCTTCTACTGATTTCTGCTTAATACCTGTGATTAACTGTGAATACCTTTTGACTGAAGACATGACTGAGAGTTCTTAGACCATTATAATGAATAATTTGGAGTAAAGCAATCAAATCATGGCTTTAATTTAGCGTCTCCATTTCTTCTTTTAGATGCTTCAGGATTTAACAGCTTCAGAAGGACAACTGGTTGTGTTAGAAAGCAGAGTTAAAGGAGCACCTTCCCCAAAAGTTGAATGGTACAGAGAAGGAACATTAATTGAAGATTCTCCAGATTTTCGAATTTTGCAGAAAAGTAAGTAAACCTGATCAGCACTGTGGAAGCAGTAATAAAACATCTGTAAGAAACTTTTAGTCTACAAATGATAGTGTATAAAATAATGTGCAGCCAACTGCTATTTAATATTCTTCTATTTTAACACTATACCAGAAGAACCAAAACTACAGCTGTGGTGGTGAGGATGCTTGTTAAAATATAAATTCGATTGTGTTGTGGACACAAATGGCTAGACTCAATAACACCTACACTAAGTGTACATGATCTATATTCAAGAACATCCCTGCCACATTGTTTGTGCTTTCTAGTCACTCAGAAAGATTATAGTAAGTGTACATGTAGTCTACATTTTGTGGTAAGCTTTATGAATCCCTCTCAGTATTTAAATCTGCAAGAAAATCAGTAGGAAAATAAAATTAGGAAGCAGAAGGTGTGAGTTATACTTGTGTTGTCTGTTCACTCAGGACAGTGTACACTTAGTATAGGTGTTAATGAATCCCAGGAAAAATATTTAAATAAAGTTTAGACATTCTTGCTGACCTTTTGTGAATGTAGTTGCTTTGATCATAGGAACTTACTAAGCTATTGGCTCAGAGGCCATTACAAGCCTAGCCAAGAATTTAGCCCATGTTCCAACAAGTCAGCACCCGATGCCCCTGTCCAGCAGGGACACAGGTGGAATCTCAGTGGTGTATTTTCTGTTCCCCATTCAGTTATCCAGGTTGCGCTTAAAAAGGGGTAAGGAGGTACTCTGCTTAACATGGATAGGGAGTCTATTCCATAGAAGGGAGAGTCTCTGGGACACACATCTGTCCTGCCAACAAGTCCTATCGATGGCAAAGTACCAGTTGGAGGTTGTGCATGCAGGTGACTCGAGTGGAGCTTGACTTGCTGATATGCAGCAGTCCCATCAAGGTGTGAGGTCTGCGATTGCTTTGTATACTAGGCAGAGGTCACCTCTGAGGAATCTGTATGAGCCAGAGTTGAGGGGTAGGGCTTTTAGCCTGTCTGTGTAAGGTAGATGTCTGTAGCCCTGGATTCTCCTGGTGAGGAACCCCTGTTGTCTGTCCAGCTGCTGCATGTGATTTGTGAGGTGCATGCCTAAAGGGGTAATGTACTCAATCGGTCTTATCAGGGAAGAACACAGGGATGTTATGACCTCCTTGTCTCTGGATGAGAAATCCCTACTAATGAGGTGGGCCATGTAGAAAACTTTCCATACAATGGAGGCAATGTGGTGGTCAAAAGTCAGTTTGCTATCAACTGGGTGCCCAAGTCCCTTGTAATTGATTGCATGCTTAGGACCTTGTTATTAATGCAATAATTTGTGGGGATGTCACTCTCCCCAAAAGGGCCAATGATGCATTTTTTGGCATTCAATTTGAGGCCATGTTCCTGGCACCAGTCATTTGTTTGGGTGAGAATCACTTGACGGATGATGACATCACTAGGGGAATTAATGACAACACCCAGCTTGCAGTCATCTGCAAACTTGGCCAGCCACAGCCCGCTGGTTTTGGCCTGCACCTCAGAAAAGTATATCCCAAACAACAGAGGCCCCAAGACCAATTCCTGGGGTACACAGATTGTTATGGGTCTACTGCTTGAGCTGGCTTCCCCTTTTCTGACTAGGTGGGTTCTATTAGTGAGCCAGTTTGCTACCCATCTGGTAATATATGGATTGAGGCCTAGTTGAGAGGGTTTATCTATTATACCCGAATGGGGAATAGTATTGAAGGCTTTGGCCAGGTCAAGGTAGATGGTGTGCACTGTCTTCCCCTCATCCATGGCTTTGGTGTCTGTCTCAAAGAAAACTTAAACCAAGAAAATCACCAGCAGGACAAATGGAAATCACACTGTTTTATTACCAAGTTGAGCGCTTTCATCAATAAAATTTGACTTCATCAGAAAGATGTCTCAAAGAAGTCAACCAAATTTAACAAGCACGACCTCCGCTGAATGAAATGAAACTGTGTGGGATCAAGTGTTTAGATGCTGCCAGTGTCCTTATTAATGAGGTCCATGATAATCCTTTCCATGGCCTTGCAGATCAGGTTAGTTAGGCTGATAGGTCTATAATTTCCTTGATCGGTGGATGGTCTACCTTTTTGCAAAGGGATGACAGTGGCTGTCTTACACTTGTCTGGGATGAAGCCGGTACTCAGGCTTTGGTTGAACAGGGTGCCTAATGGTGCTGCAAGTTCATAGGTTCATAGATTAGTACTAGGCTAACTGCCCTTGTGAGCCATTTTCAGCCTAGCCAGTTACCCGATGTGAGAATCAAACCCTGCACCTTATGTTTGTAAGGTAAACACCTTAACCATTATGCCAACCTCCCACCTCATGTAGGATGCAGCCTGGGATGTTATCAGGTCCCATGGAGGCTGCATTTTTTGCCTTTGAGAAGGCAGTGATGACTTGTTCCCTAGAGATAAGGGGAGGGGGGCTGGTGCTGGGGATGTCCTGATTTACTGATGGGGGGATAGGGGGGACAGGGGGGTGAAGTTTTCACTGAACTTGTCTACCAGCATGTTGGCTATATCTGTGGTGTTTGTGTATGTGGTGTCCTTGACCACAAGTTCTGAGCAGATCGGAGTGCTTCCTTTGAGACCGCAGACATATGTGATTATGATTGCTTTTAATAGATGTGGGCAGTTTGCACTCAAACTTTGCTTTGGAGGATTTCACTAGTGCTCTTATTTGCTTGTTCAGGCAAAGGAGAGATTGCTTCCAATTAGGCACCTGCTCCTTCTTGGTCCTGGACAGCAGTTTTTCCTTTTATTATAGAGTTTATTTATTGCAGATGTCCACCAGTCAGGTTTACTCTTCCTTGAGGAGGATGATTTTATCCTGCCGGGTAGTCCTGATTCCATGCAATGATATAAATGCTTGTATAGTACTTTGGTGTATGTTTGGACATATCTGCCAGTTCCTATGGAGGAGGAGGAGACTGAAACTGTTTATACCTTCCCTCAGGAGGTTGTAATCCGCTTTGGAAAAGTGTTTTTGTTTGACCCTAGCTGGGGTGGAGTCAGGGGGGATGGTGACTTCGAAAGTGACTGCTTTGTGGTCAGATCTTACCAGGGAAGATGTCACTGTAGGGATACTGCAGTGGTTACTCTTGTTGGGTAATACCATGTCCAATATATTATCACCTCTTGTGGGGGTGTTCACTAGCAGGTCCAAGGCATTTGCACTGACAAAAATCAAAGAATCTCTGGACATTTGTGTTTTGGCATGAGTAGTTCTTCCAATCTATGGTTGGATAGTTAAAGTTGTCCCGGATCAGGATAAAGGGTTGAAGCTTGATAGATTTGAAGAGGTCCAGGTAGGTGGAGTGGGCATCTTGAGTCAAAGTTGGGGGCCTGTAGCTAGCTATGATTTGAATAGGGGTCTTGTCAATGGTTAACTGCACCTGGAGTGTCTCCTGTGTGTCATACTGTTTTATCAGCCTGGAGGTGTGCATGTCTTTAATATATATTAAAACTTTACCTCCTTTTGCTTTGCTGCCCATAGTTTGGGGTCTGAATGTATGATAGGATGAGTAACCTGGTATGGCTAGGGTACTCTCCACACCTTTGAACCAGTTGTCTGTGACTGAACAAATGTCAGCATCTTCCAGGGTTAAGAATCCTTGCAATGAGTGGTTTCATGTTTAGACTCCTAGCATGACATTTAATTTGCATTTTGATGAACTTTTTATATTGGTAGTTTTCATCTCATAGAATTGCATAAAAAGGCACTATGGGGAGGCAAGAGCCTTTCCCAGAAGCCTAAAGCCCAAGGGCAAATCATTGTGGTCTGTCAATCATGTCTTCCCAGGCTGTCAGTTACTGGATCCCCTTGGATAACACCAGAAACTAAGCCAATTGTTAAAGTCAATCATTTGATTAGTGACAGTGATTGCTATTCCACTCAAACCACTTTGTCCAGGACAAGATGTATATTTGTTCAACAGGTTGACAGAGAACAGTACAAGACACATTGCTTATTTAAGCTTTAAAACACATCCCGACCCCACCCCCAGCCCAGAAAACCACAGTGAAAAACTTCTCAAAAGCGAACTTCTCACTTCTCAAAACTGAAGTGGAATCCATCAAGGCCCCAGGGCCAGTGGAAACTACACCCCAAACTGCAGAATCCTATATAAATGCATTCTACGGACATCTCCAGGAATGCATGGATCATGCTATCCCAAACAAAACCAAGACCCAATCATCCAAAGGCAGGCGTCCAGTCTGGTGGACCCCTGCCATAAATAAACTGTACAACAGAAGGAGGAAGCTACTACATGATAGAGCAAAATCCCTAATAGGGAAGGCATCTCTGATCAGTACTAGCAAAAAATTATGATCCCTCATAAAATCCTCCAAGGCCAGCTTTGAGAGAAAAATTGCACAGGACACCAAAGACAATCATAAGGCTTTTTTCAGTTATGTTAGAAACCTGGGATGCAACTCCCAGACTTGTTCTGAGTTGATTCTAAATGACAAAAAATACACTGAACCCACAGACATCGCCAATATCCTGGCAGACAGGTTCAGTGCAAACTTCTCCACCCCCCCCCCAAAAGAGCAAGTATCTATCCCGGCAGAGGGCTGGCTCCCAAACATCTCAGATGCTCAGGTGAAGGCTGCCCTCTCCAAAGCAAAAAACACTGCTTCCATGGGACCAGATGGCGTCCCAGGTTGCATCCTACATGAACTACAAGAGGAACTAATCCCTCAAATAAAACAGCTATACAATCTCAGCCTCACTACAGGATATGTGCCCACAGAATGGCGTACAGCAACAGTGGTCCCACTCCACAAAGGTGGAGCCTCTACGGACCCTGGAAACTATCGCCCCATAAGCCTGACTAGCTTAGTCTGCAAGGCTATGGAGAGGATCATCATGGAGCTCATAAACAAAGACATTGGGGACCTACAGATACTAGATCCTACCCAGTTCGGCTTTGTCAAGGGCAGATCTTGCCTTTTGAACCTGGTTGACTTCTTTGAAACAGTCACCAAAGCCATAGATGAAGGGAAGGTAGTCCACACAGCCTATCTGGACCTTGCAAAGGCATTTGACACAATACCCCACTCGGGCATCATAGATAAGCTATCCAGCTTAAATATAAACCCCTATGTCACAACATGGGTCACAAACTGGCTCAAAGACAGAACCCACAGAGTGAGAGTTGCTGGAGCCATGTCAGACTCGAAACCGGTCACAAGTGGCATCTCACAGGGTTCTGTCCTGGGACCACTCTTGTTCGGTATATACTTTTCCGAGGTACAGGCAAATGTGGGAGGACTATGGCTCACCAAGTTCGCAGATGACTGCAAACTGGGCGCCATAATCAACTCTCCAGCTGACACAAACATCCTTCAAAAAGGTCTTACAGAGACAGATAACTGGTGCCAGCGCCATGGTTTAAAGCTAAATGCCAAAAAATGTATAGTCATACCCTTTGGCAAAAACAATGTGCCCACAAATTACCACATAGGTGGAAACCCATTAAGTACAGAGAAAGTTATTAGGGACCTGGGGACCCAAGTTGATAGCAATCTCTCCTTTGAAAACCACATTGCCAAAGTGGTTAGAAAGACCTTCTACATAGCCCACCTCATCACGAAGGGTTTCACATCTAGATCAAGAGAGGTAATCGTGCCCCTTTATTCATCCCTTATCAGGCCCATCATAGAATACAATGCCCCTTTTGGGATGTACCTTACCTGACACCTACAGCAATTAGAAAGACCCCAAAAGTATCTCACCAAGAGGATCAAGGGTCTCAAACAGATGCCATATGCTGGTCGGTTAAAAAAACTCCAGCTCTACTCAGTTGCATACTGCCTACTTCGAGGCGATCTATGCCTGACATACAAATCTATGTCAAATCCAGAATTAATGGACATGCTCCACCTCAGTAAATCTAAATCCCTTAGAGCCACATGCTCGAGGGACTTGAACCTCAGCACAGAAATAAATAGAACTTGCTGGAGGGACAGGTTCATAACCCAGAGGCTCCCTTCGCTCTGGAATAGAATTCCAGTTCATGTGAGGCAGAGCACCTCACTGAATCTCTTCAAGAAGAATCTTGATAAGTGGATGGGGGATCGTAGGTTTGTCCCATGGATTACTCCCGTGTCGCTATTAGACAGAGGCACAGTAAACTAAACCTTAAAAAGGGCACAGTATACTCAAATCAAGGGGTGGCGTAAGCCATACAGAATCGGGCAAGGCTTATAATTGCCCCAGGGCAGATAGCCTAGTATGAACCTATGAACCTATGAACCTAAGTGTGGATTAGTTAGGATGCAGCTACAGGAGGTAATTCATACTCACTTACATACTTTCATGTCCCTACTATTATTTGTGCTAGTTTAGTTTCTTATGAATCTCTGGAGTATTGTTCTTAGCTATATAGCCAATCTGTGTACCACAGCTCTATGGTCTCTGTGGCACCAGCCTTTCTACCACTTAAGCAGCAGACAGTATTTTCTATGCACATTGCTTCTGATTTACATCCTGGTACTATGTGTATGCTAACACCAGATGCCATTCTGTCATTCTTTCTACTACAATATCATCAATGTCTATGTTCACAGAAACACGGTCCATATCTAAAACTTCTCATGTATTAAAAATAGAAAAAGCACAAAGCACTTTCATTACGTAGATATTAACAGACAACTTAACAGACTTACAAAGAACTTTATATAACAACACTTCAGCTGACACTAATTCATTTAAGTTTTTGTTATATTTAAAAATGCCATAAAGCACTTTTAGTATAACAATGCAAAACCAAGTAAGCACAAAATTAAACAAATCAAAACATTAAATGAGTGGCAATATCCAAAGCAATAAAGAAGTGAGATTCTAAAATGGGGCTTTGTTATAGCAGATAATATACAAAAGAGTTGGTCAAAGTAATCCAAGCACAAAAATATCATTCTTTTCAGGAAAAGCCTTTAAAAGGTCACCTTTCCAATTTTAAGAATCCACCTCTTATCGTCCATTGCATTTAATATAACATTTGATCTTATTTCTTGGTATAAGATCCTCAGACATATCTAGTAATAGATTTCTGGAATCCTGTTTCATTTCTGCTCAGTGATATTACATGAAAATTAATACTGTTTAATCTGAACATATTGAAATTTGTGTACAAAAAAGCATTTTAAATTACCTAGATCTTTTTATAATGCTAATACTTACAGGGATATAAAGGATGCATTGAGTATAGTCTCATGGGTGAAATATGCATTAAATACATTTTTAACTGGAATGATCTGTTATAAATGGCTATATGGCTAATCTTAACCTATCATAAATTATAAATCCAACATTTATCATTAAATTTCATCATTAACTAGAACACCATTTGATATGCAGTTTGTATACCAACCACAAATTTTTTAAACAAAAGCTATGTTGTCTTTTTTAATGATAATATTCTTATGTAGTCCATATTTAACATAAAAGCTGCTTAGCTGAGGATCATCATATGATCATAGGAGGTTACTAGACTAATAGCTCTAGAGCCCTTATAAGCCTAGCCAAGAGTTCATCCCCAAAAAAGAAACCTCAGTCAGCACCTGCCACCCCTGTCAGTGAGGGACACAGGTGGAACCCCTGGAACAAATTTGTGGTTTCCCATCCACTCATCAAGGTTGCGTTTGAAGAGGATCAGCGAGGTACTCTGTTTGATGTGTATGGAAAGTCTATTCCAGAGATGGGGCAGCCTCTGGGAGACAAACCTGTCTCTCCAGCAGGTTTTGTTGGTGTTGCATATTAGATTCAGGCCTTTCAAGCATGTAATGCATGAGGAGTTAGAGTTGCAGATATGAACCATATCTAGTAGGGCAGAGTCCAAGATTGCCTTGTAGGCAAGACACAGATCACCCCTGACCAATCTGTACGATACTGAGTAGAGTGATAGTGATTTGAGCCTGTCCCCCATGGATTCTTGTCATGAGGTATTTCTGTGGCCTTTCCAGTTAGTTCAGATGTTTGGGGAGGTACATAGCAAATGGGGCATTATACTCAATTATTGGTCTAATGAGGGAGGAGTATAGAGAGGTAATAACTTCCTTTTTTCTAGATGCAATCCCTTTACTTATGAGATGAACCAGGTAAAAGGCATTTCTGACCACTGCCGCTACATGATGGTTGAATGTGAGAATGTTGTCAACCTGAGTACCCAGGTCTCTTACCACAGGTTGTGTGCTTAGGAGTTTGCTGTTGATGTGATAATCAGTAGGGGGCGTGCTTCTGCTGAATGATATGATGATGCATCTTTTTGCGTTTAACTTGAGGCTGTGACTTTGACACCAGTCATTAGTTGCTGTGAGAGCCTCTTGCAGTATGTTAACATCATTTGGGGACAGCTAGGGAAGTAAGCATAAATGTTAATTATTTAACATTTGTAAACAAATAAACCATTCATTCCCATTACTTAAGATTTGCTGTCCAAAAGCAATATATAATCATTCAGTCTGGATATTTACATGTAGTATGATGTTATGAATAATGTTATTGATTACACAGACATTGATCTACATATCTAGCAAGATTAGAATCAAACAGAGAGAATAGTGAACAGGGCTTTAAAAAGATAAACCTTATAAACAATGTTCTGCATCAAAATTTTGTGAGTACCCCCTCTTTTTAACATAAAATAAATAAATGATCTATGTATTGAGTCAACCCAGTTCACTGGGAGGGGGTACATGTTCTGTAGATAAAAGTTTAAAACAGGCAGCGCAAACATTTTAATCACATTAACTGATCCTAATAAAGAAAAATAGTTTGTATTGTATAACTCTAAGTACATCTGATAATCTCTTTACATGTACCATAGTTCCTGTCCAGTAGTTGCTTGCTTGAATATGTTTATTTAATGTCCAAAAAGGTGAACTAGTATCTTGTCTGTTATTTCTACATATTTGGAGTGTATCTTTTATTACTAATTGATAATTACTGTAGTTTACTGGAAGAAGTAAGGTATCATAAGCATAAAAAATAACTGTAACCTTATTGTTTCCTGCTTATTTTCCTATAACTGATGGTCAACGCCATGTAATAATTCATTTATTGTATGATGAACAAAGATGTCAGGGGGCATCCTAACCTAAAACCTGTTGGAAAGCTGCTTTTGATATGCATAAAATCATTGATTTCTTTGACGTTAGCAAAGGTAGGTTGATACTGTTCGTTTTTTAAATTTATCCATATATACTTCAGGAGCACGATAATAAGATAACCTTCCATATATAAACTCTGTAATTAATCAAAAACTTCATCTGCATCTTATGTAATTCAGTTTAGATTACCCTTAAAATGCATAATGTTTCTCTTGGAACATCATTAACTAAAACTAAATAACCAACCATAAAATAAACAAAAAAAATCCACAAATGTTATTTCAAAGCCACAAGAATAATAAAATAAAAATAAAAAACCTTATCGGTTGAAATCAGCTACAAATACTATTTAACTTAGAAGATTATTAAGCACTTTTAGTCTTCACTGAAGTCTTCTTCCAAATAACAAAGAAATATTTACACATCTGTTATATACAAATTAAAATGACATATCACGTGATGTTATATCAACCTCCACTTATTTATTTATACTTTATAAAACCATTTAAACCTGGAAAAACATATGCATTCAATAAAATTTGCCATTTCATTTTCTTAAAATCCAGTCCATCTTTGTTACCATTAACATTCTCAGGAACCTGATCCATTATGTAAAAAAAATGAATCCTCTAAAACTAACACAATTCATTGAATGCTTCCTCAAAACATCGCTTCCATTTTTATTTTTCACAGCATAGTCATATGCATAAAAACGTTGTTGTATTTGCATATTAGTTTTTCCTTGTATTTGCATTTTAGCACTTTCCATGTCATGCACTGAGCAACATGTACAACAAAGGTAGAATTACAAGTGAAGTATACCGGTGCCCCATATACCATAGTAGTGGATGGACAAAAGCAATTAGGGCTGTCAGGCCGTGTATCTACACTGAGAACACCCACAGAAGGGCCACGGTGAGACAGATGCCTGGTGTTAGAGCCATGGCCTCAAGCTCAATGCCAAAAAGTGCAGTGTCATCCCCTTTGATAAAAAAACTGTACCCATGAACTACCACATAGGCAGCAATCTACTTAACACCAAATGTGTGATAAGAGACCTTGAGACCCAGGTGGACAGTAGTCTCTCCTTTGATAGTCACATCGCCACAGTAGTCAGGAAGTCCTTCTACATGGCACACCTCATCATAAAAGGGTTCCCATCCAGGAAAAAAGAGGTCATTGTTCCCCTCTACTTGACACGCATTAGACCCATTATAGAGTACAACGCCCCTTTTGGAATGTATCTCACAAGACGTCTGCAGCAGCTGGAAAGGCCACAGAAGTACCCCGCAAAGTGGATTACTGGCCTCAAACAAATGCCCTACACTGACCGCCTCAAAAAACTCCAGCTTTACTCCATAGCATATCGCCTACTCTTACTTCTTACTTCTTACGTCTTACTCAGATATTTGGTAACACTATACCATGTCAGACACCGTATTTCTTAATTACCTATCAGTCATTTTATTATCTATCTTTTCTATTTAACTCTGTTTGCTCTCTGCCACCTTTATTTTGACCCTCCTTTTGGATACCATTAGTTCCACTGCATATGACTACACAGAAGTTGTCACAACCCATTACAGACATTTATCTCATAGCGGATGCTAGATCAAGGAGAAGGGAAGCTGAAAAAATGAACAAGGACCCAATGGCATTGCAGCAAAGGTAGAAAGACAGGGGTTTTGCTCATTTGAGATAGGATAAATACGGCAGAGGTGGAGTACTGCGAAATAAACATGAATATCCACTGAAGTATTGAACTAGGTCTGGTTGTAGATGAAACTAAATGGAGTATAATACCGTTCAGTAGAATTTAGGCTTAAGAATACCATTGTAAGTTAAAATCTCCAATAGTAGTTCTATTATATTTTTACTAAGAGGACTAGTTCATCTATGAAGAAGCTAATGCTACAAAGTGAAGAGAGTGGTTAGGTATAGATACCTGCAGTTCTTACACTGAGATATCCTACAAATAGGTATTCACAATGATCCAATTGGAGTCATGATCAGTTGTGCAGAGAGAAAGAATACATCTGATGATCAGCTGATGAAATGTTTTTTCCAGAAACAATACTTCCGGCCCATTTTTTCCTCGTTTTATACTATGGATGGTATAGTATGAATTAAGTAAGGGAGGGGGATATTCCAGAGAAGGCATCATTTAAAGGAAAACTTAGCCTTGGAACACAAAAACAAATGTTTTTTTTTTTTTTTCAGTGTAACTTTGTTTTCTGAGATTAATGCAATAAAATAACTCTAGGTGCTTCTTACAAAATGTTTATATGTTTTTCCACAAAATGGCTGACATGGGGACTGAAGTATTAACATGATCCTGTTTTAGTGCTTTCTTTTCCCCTTCCCAGGGTCCATTTCATGTCCAGTTAGTGTTAGTCATGCTAGACATAAGGAAGTTATGTTGTCATCCTTATCCAGTGAGGTAGAATGGCAGCAGTGTGAGTCACATTCTACACACCTTTTGTGGTAGGAGTGCTTGCATTTTAGTCCTTAATGACCGTCATGTACAATTCTTTCAGAGCCTGTGTTAAACAATTTAGCCCAGTTTAAGAACTGCAGCCATAGAAAGAAGCTAAATTACAGGCTTTTATCAGGATTGCCATTTTTAGCACTTTCAGACAACCCCCCCCCCACTCTCTTCTGAGGTATCAAAGCTAGCACTGCAATCCAAGAGCTGCTAGTCAACATGTCAAAGAACTTTTTGTTCTGCTACTCACCGGATTAGTATCTTCAGTAGTGCGAAGATCTGGAGAAATGTGCTAATGTACTTGCTATTTTTGCTCAAAAGTATTTTCCAAGCACAGTACAAAAATAAACAAATAAATAAAAATACAACTGACTATGCCCTTGTAAATTATATTGTTCCACTTATGTTGCATTGCTACCCCCTTGATTTGTTATATTGCAGCATACTAATACTTCATCAAAACCAATCTTTGATTAGGACAAATCAGTTGTTCTGGATGTAAGACTAACACTGCGTTCTATAAAACTGTTGCAGTTATAGAAAATACCACCTTCTAGTGGATCGATATACAAGATATGTGGTCAGCTGTTAGGGTTGCCATTTTCTAGATGCCCAGAGTGGGACTTTCTTACTGAAACCTGACATTGTGCAGGAAAAAGCATGCCCTCATTACATGAAAAACAATTATTTTCATCTTATTAGTAAAACAAACTCTCAGTAGTTACTTGTATTACTTCATATGATATTAAGATGACTTAAATGTAGCATCACAGCTTTCTGTGACATTTAAATAAAAAACAAAAAATATTTTTCTTGTAAAATATCAAGACATTTGCCCTTTTTTCATGCACCCCAGGACATAACTGCCCAAATTAGTACTGCTGTGCAGAAAGAGAGACAGGTTGTAACGTTCAACGAGGTACAATGATGCTATTTTTCATCTTCTCTGCAATAAAAGCAGTAGAAAACATTTTCACAAAGGCCAGCTTCATTAATCCCTGCACTAAGTGTACACAATTTGTATTCGAGAACATCCCTACCTCTTTATTGTGCTTTCTAGTCACTCCGAAAGATTAACGTGTACATGTAGTCTGCATTTTGTGGTAATCTTTATAAATCCTCCTCAGTATTGAAAGCTTCAAGAAAATCTGTAGGAAAACTAAAATTAAAATGAAGAAGGTGTGAGTTATATCTGTGTTATCTGTTCGCTCAAAATGTGTGTTTGTGTACACTTAGTGTAGGGGTTAATGAATCCCAGGGTTTGTCTTTTTTTAAAAGCAGCTACTGATCTACTAACATCAGTAGGCCTAATTGTCTGTGCAATGTTGTGGGTAGTACCTGACAGGGAAAACTGCTTATTTCCCTTTGTCTGTGCTGTGTCATGCTAGCAGAGGCAACACATTCCTCTGCCAAAGCATATGGGAAATTAAACTTAAGAAGGTGGATAGCCTTTCCCTTCCTTTGATTCGAAAACAAGGAAATGAAAGTTTCATGACGTAAACGTAGTATTCATATTCCTATCAGAATGCATAAGTGTCGATGCTAGCCTACCACCGAGTTCTGACTCCTTGGATATCTAAAAGCCAAAGTATCCCAGTGATTACAGAAAGATATACTAAACAGTAATGGTGGGAAATGTGTTGACATCCTCTTTCTGGTTCAGTACCATCTATGACACCCACTTGTATAGTTAATATAAAAGAAAACACCCAGTGGTTTGTTATACTCTAGTACATCATCACAAATACTCTGAAATGTACCACTTCATTTCATCTGGATTAGCCAAAGCAAGACTAGGTGGTTGTTCACAAGTAGAGCAAAACCAGTATTGTTTCTGAAATGCCCAACAAGTTTCAACTTTTGAATCTGTCACCAGACTATTTGGCAGAGATGGAACCAGCATGTTTTAGGGACACTGTTTAGAACATAGATTTTAATGGTATTAATAACTGCTGTCAAAATTTGTCAGTATCATATGTGGAGCAAGGGACATATCGTTTTCTTTAAAAAGTCCTGTCACAATTGAATAGAAAATGTTATATATAGCAGTGCTCAGAGTTTGAATGGAATACACAATATACAAGTGGGAGTATTTCATGCTCTTCTACAATCCCCACTTAGCTGTGTATTGTATACAATTGCTTAAACTGAGGAGTATTGATAGGGAATGTACCCTCTGCTAATACAAATGGCATGCAAATTAACCTTGCTAGGTTAGTTGATGTTGTAATGACAGTCTCAGGTGCATTGTTCGTATTATCTTCTCTCCACCTTTTGATGAATTCACCTACTTTCAAAGGTATCATGTCAGATGTCAATGCCCCTAAATCAGAGAGAGATGTCTCAGAAACTGTGTTTTCACATTATCATTCTACCCTGAACACTTTGCTTTAAAGCTTTAGTCTTAGGCAGGTGCATTACAGTTTCTGTAGAAGTTGATGCCAGTACATCTGATACGATTTAACATGGATCAGCTGATGACTGAATCGCTCGAGTTCTTATAGTATCCCTAGTACTTACAATTTTATTAATAGCATCTGATGCATGATGGTGAGCAAAACATTTCATCAGCTGTTCACCCTCACTTTTCAGTGATGCACCTACCCTTACATTTGTCAGATGATTTTTTAACACAACACTAGTTTTTACTTATTTTTTTACTGTTTTCCCAAATGATGAATGTAGCTCAATGTCTAGTTCAGGTTTTCATTTTTGAGAGGACAACGGTAGAGTAACATTGCCCTATATTCCAATGTGCTGTGTCAGTCATTTTTTTGTATCTGTTATTGCTGATATTGAACAAGTAGTAAGAAATATTATCTGATAGTCAAACGTATTCAAAGTATAGTTTCCATATGAAACAAGATCATAATACAAAGGTACACCTTTAAATAAGATGCTGTTCGACATAAACATGTCATACATGGGACATAACCTTCACGTAAAGCAACATTATAAAGCAGTATATGATATTCCGGGCACCTTTCAGTATTTTATATTAGCAATATGTAACGTTCTTAAAATATGAACTTACCATTCTTTGGCGATACAGTTTTGCGTTGTTGTAAGTATGATAATGAGTACTCAAGGTTTGCGTCACAGTACAGCAGAACTCTCAATGGAGGATTACTTGGGGTGATCTGTTCTTACATGAAAAGGTGAACAAAACTTTAATCGTCTTTTTCATATGTCAACTGTGAATGCCTATGTGTTAGGCTATGCACATGGACACTTTGTTTGGTATGCTTATTGCAAATTTTGCTTAGTCAATGAGTAATACCGTGTATAACTGTCTTCTGTTTTATCATTTGCTCATTATTTGCAAAATATCTGATGTTTTGTGCCACATCTTCTCTGTAATTCCTAGATATGTATGTGCGTGTGAGTATGACTGTAAGTGGGTGTCTGCATCTGTGTCTAACTCGTATGAGAAAAAATAATGTGGATGTGGCTGCTTAATTTCAAATGCTTATCACAGCATGTTTGGAGTGCTCCCTAATTTGAGAACTTAAATGGTATTCTGTGTTTGGCATTCCCTTGATTACTTATTATGGGTCCATGATGTTGTCAGGATGTCAATTTACTATTCAGTAGTTTGGGTGTTGATTTACTCATGGTAAATCTCATGATACAAATAGTATACAATCACTAAGGCAGAACAGGAAGATTTTACTTGTATATGAAGTCCACTGGAAACAACCTGAAATATGTTTATGAAAATCATCATCAATCCCCCCTTTTTCCATTTTCTACATTGGGTCAGAGTGTCATATTAACTGTTGTCATCTCTCTCGTTTCAATGCTACACTCCTGCCTTCTTCGACAGTCATGTCTGGCTCTTGCAGATCTTCTCTCACACAATGCATCCACCTCTTTCCTGGACACCCTTGTTTTCTCTTACCTTCTTCCTGTCTGTCCCAAATCTTCTTCACCAGGTTGTTTTCTGCTTTTCTGCACATGCCCAAACCATTGTAATCTGTTCTCTTTGATCTTTTCTGCAGTTGGGGCTACTTTGGCTTCTGCTCTTATGTCCTCATTTTGTTGTCTGTCCCACAATGTGCATCCTAACACCCATCTCAGGCACTTCATTTCCATCACCTCTTGCTTCCTCATCTGCTCCCCCTTTACTGACTAGGTTTCTGTACCATACAGTGTACTGGTCACACCACTGTTTTTCACACCTTACTTTTCAGTTTATTTGGTATTCTTCTGTCATACACTAAACCTGACACTCTATGCCAGTTGGCTGCAGCCCCTCAGATTCTAGCATTGACGTCTTCATTCAGACTTCTCTTCTCCTCAACCACCGCTGCTTTTCTGATTTCTCCAATTTGGTACCATTACCACTGTCTTATCTATACTTAGTTTTATCCCACGTGCTTTAAGTTTTGCATTCCATTTCCTATCCTTTGCTGAAGTTCTTACACAAAGTCTGCCTGTAATGTCACATCATCTACATATAGCAACTTTGTTGATCTGCCTCTCCAACCTGTTTGCTGTTGTAGTCCATCACCAGATGAACAGCAGTGGGCACAGAGATGAACCCTGATGTACACCTACTCCAACTGAGAACCATTCTGTCTGACAGAACACTCTTTGTACTTGTGGTCACTGGGTCCTTGTAAATAGCAGTACAACACAGAAACAGCAAACCAGGATCCAAAAAAGCCACGTTTATTCACTGAACACTCTAGCTCCTCGGCCACTGTAAGCCTTCAAGGAGTAAAATACCAGTAACAAAACACAGTTTATATAATCACACAAATCAATCAATAAAACAATTATTCAATTGAATGATAAAATTAATCAATGCCTATTAGTTAAATCACATTTTTCCAACAGCATTCTGTATTTAAACCTCTAGGCAGTAAAGTACCAAATTTTAAAATAAAAATAGTTTCCTTTTTTAAAAGTAATTTACCCACCACTAAGTCATCAGACTCCAATTTTGCTACCTGTTGTAAAATGGTAGCTTTTAAACTATCACTACTACCATTATGAAATTCACAAAAATGTTGAGCCAAAGGGCTCTCTATTTTCTTATTATGTATGTCCCTCAAGTGTTCTAAAAGCCTAATTTTGAACATTCTTTTAGTTTGCCCAATGTAAAACTTTTTACATCCACATGTAATGGCATAAACCACCCTGTTTGTCCTACAATTATATAAACCATCTGGACAAAAATGTGTATTATTAATATTTGAAAAAACTCTATATATAAATGGGCAAGCCTGACATTTACCACATGGGAATGTCCCTAAATTAGATGGTTGAAATGATATTTTATCCTCTGGTCTAAAAAATTTTGTACGCACAACCATATCTTTGATACTTTTACCTTTTTTATAAGAAAAAAATAATTTCTTCATTCTTAAATTTCTTAATTCATCAAAATTATCTAAAAACTCCCAAAAACATGATTTCTTAGATTTTATTATGTCACTGCATACATTATACGTGGACACTACAAATATATTATTTACCAAATTATTTTCTCTATTTACTGTATACCTGCTTGCATTCTTCTTATTATTATATCTTTCATATCTTATATTTACAACTTTTTCTATATCAGCCTCCACTAATTCATCATCATATTTTCTTCTCAGAAACATATTTTTAGTTGCTTGAATTTCCTTAAAGAACACCTCATCATTACTACATAATCTTGAAATTCTTAAGAATTCCCCATATGGCAATGCTTTAATAATATGTGCAGGATGACAACTGTTAGCTTGCAAAAAATCATGTGGTTCACCAAATTTCCTATGTAGACTTGTTAATATTGGTGAACCTTCAATGCCCTGTAAGTTAATATCTAAAAAATTCACTGACTGGCCCCATTGTATCCCGTCAAAACTAATATTAAATCTATTTCTTTGAATTTCTGTTACAAAATTCTGTATATGGTCATTTCCCCCTTCGCACAAAAATATCAGATCGTCTATGTATCTATAATACATTTTCACATATTTTTGTACAAATCTATTACTATAGATACATTCTTTTTCCACCAAACCCATGAATATATTTGCATACATCGGAGCGAATGGGGCACCCATGGCTGTTCCCTGTTTCTGTTGAAACATTAAATTCTCAAAATAAAAATAATTATTTTCTAAACAGAATTGTACAAGGTCAAGTATGTAATGTGTAAATGGCAAGTCTCCCATACTATTAAACAAAGCTTCTAAGCCAAATTTATGTTGGATATTCGTATAAAGACTCTTGACATCTAAAGTGATCCAAAACATATTTTTGTTCCAAATAACTGATTTTATTTTATCTAAAAAATCAAAAGAGTCTTTAATATAGGAAGGAAGACCAACAGCTTCTTTTAGTAGTACTTTATGTAACACAACACCTAGATTATGTAAAAAATATTTCTTAGCAGACACAATGGGTCTGCCTGGTGGTTTGTCTAAACTCTTGTGTAATTTGGGGAGACAGTAAAAATATGCAGGACTAGTATCTATTAAACAAAATTTTTTTCTTTACATCAAGTTTACATTGGACATTATTCAGTCCAATAGCCTAAACGTAGACCCCTTTGAATTAAGTTAATATACTTAATTTTTGCCTGTTCAATTACATCTTGATGAACTACACTATAAATTGTTTCATCCCCTAACAAATCCCAACACATTTCTAAATACTGTGTATAGTGCATGATTACAATTTTGTTGCCCTTATCCGAAGGCTTTATAACCAGCTCTGTTTGTTTCGAAAAATTTCTTAACTCATACCATTCCGTTTTAGACAAGTTATATTCAACTAAGTTCCTATTGAAGTGTTGTAACTCAAATTCTATTTCAAAATCTAACATTGCGTATAATTTTTTAATGCCATCATGGCAACATGGAGGCATAAATGTGCTATCTACTTTAATATCTGTTGTGTCTATATATCGTTGTTCATAAACTTCACTATCACAAGACACAAATGATTCATCTGTATCTGAATCACCACATTCTATATCAGAAAAGTTGTTCACAACACTGTTTTTAGGTACCAAAACATTAAAATAATACCATAAATGTAGTTTCCTAATGAAACTATATAATTCAATTTTACACTCATATATTTTCGGAAGTACTGTAGGCACAAACTTCAAACCATGATTTAAAACAGAAACTAAGTGTTCCGAAACATTACAACCCGATAAATTGACCACATTATCAGTTAATAGTTCAAATTTAATACCATCTTGTTCTCTTATTATCTCTCCATGGTCGTTGGGGCCCATTTCTGTAGTATTCCTGCTCGCCAAAACCTCGTTTACATTGCTGGCCACCTTGTAAATAGCCTGCATTAATTCTACCAGTGTTTCTGTAACTTTAAACCACTACAGTACTGCCCAAATCAGCTTTATTGGGACCTTTTCATATACTTTTTCCAAGTCTAGGAATGCCCAGTTGGACTCTTTCTGCATCTCTAGCTTCTTCTCAACTATCTATCTCACTGCAAACATTGGGTCAGCTGTGCTGCATCCTGATCTGACTGGAACTGCTCATTTTGCACTTATTTCTACTATTCTGCATATCTGTTCATCAATTACCCTGTCCTAAACTTTCATGCAAAGTGACAGGAGCTTGGTGCCTCTTTACTGTCCACAGTTGTGGATGTCCCCTTTGTTCTTGTACACTGGCATAAGTTTGCTTCTCCAGTCATCTGGGATACGCCTTTCTCTCCACACTGCTATGAGTACCCTCAGGAGACATTTCTCACCTATCTCACCCTGCATCTTTATCATATCTGCTGTGACCTCATCTGAGCCTGCTGCTTTCCCTGACTTCATTTTCCTTAATGTTATTCTTATTTCTTCTAGAGTGGTGTCCTCTTCTTCTCTCATTGTAGGCTGTGCCTGGGGAAATACAGCTTCTGTGGGGTTTTCTTCATTTAGAATCTGCTGTAAGTACTCCTTTCATCTGCCTTTGATGTCCTGTGGGCTGGTGAGCAGGTTATTGCTGGCATCCCTTATGAAGGGTGTCTGACTATCTTCTTTCTCTTTCTTTGTCTTGAAACCTAATATAGTTTCTTTGTGCCACCTACTGAGTCACTTTCCAGAAGATGGTAGAGTGTCTTTGATGCCCTCTTCTTTGCTATTGCAACTCCTTTCTTAGCTTCTTTGGTAGCCAACCAGTAGTCCTTTTAGACTGGTCTGCCTTTTCTATCTCCCACTTTTTCCTGCACTCTCTTTCTTTTGATGAGTTCATCGACTTCTGCATTCCATCACCAGCTTTCCTTATGTACCTTATTAGCATAACTGGCTCAGCCTCATATCTCTTCTGTAATCCTGACATATGCCGTTTTGCTATTTTGTGGCACTGCCATTCTTCTTCAACTCTGCCTATTTCCTCTTCTTCTTGAGGTGCTAAACTCCTGAGTAATTCCTTGAACTATTGTGCTTTCTCTGTAGTCAATTTTCAGGTCTTCAGTCTAGTCTCTGTTGACCTTAGAGCCTTCTCTGACCACTGCTTGTAGCTGATTGTGGCAGCCAGTGGTTTATGCTGTGGGCCAACTGTTTCACTGGGAAGGACTTTGCAATCCCTGATTCTACCCCAGTGCCCTTTCCTTACTAGAAGAAAGTCTACCTGAGTTGCATTTTGGCCACTCTTGTAAGTGATCTTGTGACTATCTTTTTCTGAACCATGTGTTGGCTACTGTCAAGCCATTTGCCAGACAGAAGTCTAGAATGGCCTCTCCTTTATTCCTATTCTCCCACTCATGTGGACCCAGGTAGTTCTCAAAACTTGTTTTGTCTGTCTTAATATGTACATTCAAGTCACCCATTATCAGCACCAATTCATACTGTCCTACTTTATCTAGTAGATCCTGCAACTACTGTATGCATGCACTCTTTTCCTCACTATCACAACCCTGCTGTGGGCATAGGCTGAGATTATGAATACTGCCCTATTATTATATTTGCGTGTAATTGTCATGTGTCTATTACTAATTCTGATGACATCCCTCACTGCCTTCTGAAGCCTGTCTCTCACCACAATTCGGACACCATTTCTAGCTAGTCCTTCTCCTGAGTATTAGACTCTGGATCCCAAGCCAAGTGGCTTTGCTGCACTGCCCTTGCATCTTGTCTGTTAGATACATAGGATGTCCAGCCTCCTCTGCACCATTATGTCATCCACTTCCAAGCTCCATCCTGTCAGTGGACTTACAGTGAGTGTAGCAATTATTAGTTCATGTTTGGTAGGTTGATTGGTTTTATGTCCAGCTTTCACTCAGTAGAGCTATCTCAGGTAATCCAGGTTGAGCAACTGGACACTGACCAGCCACTAGCTTATTGACCTAGGGCTGATGGGCTTTATGGCAGGAACACACTGGCCAACAAGGACACATATACCTCTCCCACAATTAGCATGGGTCCCTGGCATAGGTTGGACTAGGCCTGGTCCTCAACCCACTTATCACTGTTAACTACCCATGTCCATTTTGGCAACATGATCGAACGACCTAGAGCTATATTTTTACACCATTGAGTAGCTATCCCTGCTGTGGTACACCGTTTGTTATCCATGTTCTCCTATCTTGGGGGCACTGTGCACCACAGTAGATGGTCAAAGTGGTTTGTTTATATAACTCTTCCTCCTATAGGGCACCATGTAGAGTCAATGCTGCCGCCACAGCTCCATTCATTGGCAAGTTTGAGATGAAAAAACTCAGCTTCTTTTTCGGGGTGGAAGGAGCCCACAGAGACACAGGGAAAACATGCAAACTCCAAACAGGAATTGGCCGGAGGTCAGGATCAAACCTTGTACCTTGTGTATGTACATGAAAATTACATCCTTAAAGGGGCCAGTTGAGGTACCCCAGAAAGAAAGTCCAACAGGTTGCACATAAATTCACATTGCTGGTGAAAAAAAACAGCAACTGAGATGAACCAAAATATGGGACCCTCCACCTTTTAATGCAGTAAAAACATAAGTCATCTCCCCAGCTACATTTTAAGAATATAAAGCATAGAGATGATGAAGTGGAACACATTACCAAATCATGAATTAAAGTACTGTATGCATAGTAATATTAAGCAGAGTACAAATAGCGTCATAAATATAACAACTGTCCTATTCATATGCAGTGATATACTTCAACAGCATGTTGGCCAAATAAACAACCTAAACAAGTAAGACTTGTTAAAAATAAAATTGAAATATAACAAACCACTGCAAGATATGCAAATCCTAAAGTATTAAAAAATAACACTAAACTGAAACATGGCATCACAGGATGTACCAATCTTAAGGTCACAGGTGTGCTGTTACTTCCTAGGAATGACTCACTTACCACTCCAGCTACCTCAGTTACTAACACCTCACTCTTGTTTACCATTCGACACTCTGCTCCTACGCCTGCCTAAACATCTCTACAAACTATCACCAGTTATACTCCTACTACTTCGCAATAACATTGAAGCTAATTCAGGTCCATCTCCACTGTCCTGCATCCTAATTAATGCATAGAACATAAGAAACAAAACAGACCAGATTAATGCCTTTGTTACCTTACGTAAGCCTAATTTAGTGGCTAGTACAGAATCATGGGTTGAGATAATCAATCCTTTCTTATACCATTTTCCCTTGGTTACAGCTACTTTTTTGACCTCAGACCAAATTCAAGACAAGGAAGTGGGCCTCCCTTTCTGTTCAAATCACACTTAAACATCTAACTACTTACTCACTAATGCAGAAACGTCTTGTACCCATACCCCCCTAAGAATAGCATACTACATCTTGCTGTAGCATATCTATCATTTCCTACCTCACCTCCCAAACTACTACCTTCTCTCTCAAAAGAAGCATGGGTTTTGGTCTAGTTGTAGTAAATCCACAGCTATCTGGATACTCAGTAACATCCTTCTTGGAATGGTCAAATGCCTAATTAGTGGAGCCATTTTTATTGACCTTACCAGAGCCTTTGATCGTGTCCATCATTCATTTCTCCTAGACCATCTCACTGAAATAGGAATTAGTGATGACAACTGCCCTGGTTCAAAAACTACCTCTCTAACCACCACTAATCAGTGAATTTTATCTCATCAACTTCTCCTTCAGCCTTTCTGCAGGAAGATGCCCCTGAAAAATCTATTCTTCTACCTGTCCTCTTTTCTATGTACATCAATAAATTCCCCTTTGACTTACTCCAACTTTGCCTCTTGTTTTATCCTGATTACACGGTCCCATTCCATTCCAACAATTTTGTCTCATCTCAAATTCAAATTTCAGGCTGATTTTCACTTGCTGATTCAATGGGTCAGTGATACAAATTTACTGCTTAACTTCTCTAAAACAAAAGCAACACATTTTGGTATTAGGGAAAAGCTTCTGTCTTCAGACTTCTACAAATCTTTGATTTTTTGAATAACACTATTGAAATTGTAACTTCTTTCAAATACCTAGAGATTTGGTTGGACTGCTTTCTAAATTTCCATCTCCACTTGGACTACATGCACAAACACGCACACAAAAACAGCTATCTCTTATTCTGGACTAATGGGATCTCCCCTTTCCTATTCAGAACCTGTAGGAATGCTTATAGGTAAAGGTATTTTACTGGTTTTGCTAGAATATGGTCTCTGTCTGATAGCTGCAGGCTGTAAAAGAAATGTATCCATTATTCAGCCCATTTCAAAAGTCATATGCAGAATCATCAATCTATTCCCAAGAAATGAACACCACTGCAAAACCACTGAAAAAGCCAAATGGCTCCCTGTGAAACAGTCTGCTGCCATTCTACTTGCCTGTCACCTGTTTAAACTTAGCAAGAATGAGACCTTCCCCTCACTAGCCTCCAGACTATTCAGAGATGCTCCAGTATACAATTTTAGAAATCTTAACCACTCAGGTCCTCTCCTCCAAACACCCCCAAAATGGGCTTCAGTGCATAGAGTATAATTTCTTAGTCCATGGTTCCAAACTTTGGTAATTTCTCCCTTTTTCTTTTAATGATCATTCCTCTTACCCCACTTACAGTCAGAACTAATGGCACATCACAAGACTCTAGGAAAATGCAACTGCTCTCTCTCTTTGGTCATATAACTTATGCTCTTCCTACCCTACTTCAGTCTACATACCTTGTTCAGACTCTTACTTTTCAT
Source organism: Protopterus annectens (assembly GCF_019279795.1). Taxonomy (NCBI): domain Eukaryota; kingdom Metazoa; phylum Chordata; order Ceratodontiformes; family Protopteridae; genus Protopterus; species Protopterus annectens. Next base: position 617,189,782 of record NC_056748.1, on the reverse strand, counting down.
TGTAATTCTTTCATAGTGCCAACTATGAATATTATCATATCCACTCTGTAGATATATATATATATATATATATATATATATATATATATATATAGTGTTTTGTCAGGCACTGAATATATAATGCCATGTAGATATTGTTATTATAGTCCCTCAAGCCATCTCTGATATTCACTTTGTATATATATATATATATATATATATATATATATATATATATATATATATATGTGTGTGTGTGTGTGTGTGTATATATATTGCATTTTGTCATTTATTCTGTATATAATGCCATGTATCTATTCTTTTTACCCCATGCTGAGACTGAAATATGTTCAATGGGATTAGTAACCTATCATGGTTAACAAATTCATAATAAAAATACAATAAATGATCACAGAGTCAGAATATTTCAATTTTTTTCTGAAAATGTTATCATTCCTGATCTCTCTCTCTATTTCTTACTTCAGAGTCTGTTTCCATAAAGATATTACAGAAAAAAATGTATTTATTTTCAGATGATGATGATGATCGTCATCACCCCCTTATTCCTATTTTTACATGGAGCAGGGGTGTCACATCAACTGTCACCACCTCTCTTCATTCAGTGCCACTCTCCTTCCTTCTTCAGCTGTTGCAGGTCTTCTCTCATGCAATCCATCCATCTCTTTGCTGGACATCCTTGTTTCCTCTTGCCTCTTTTCTGTCTCTCCCAAATCTTCTTTATCAAATTATTTATTTATATTTATAATTACTGTATTTATTTATTGACGTTTGATTGCCGGGAAAGTCTGACAGGGTAGGTGCTCATTTTCAAAGGAGGCCCAGGAAGAAAAGCATCAAAGTATTACAAGAAATTTTAACAATAATTTTTACAATCTTCAGAAATAATACAACATCTACAGTTTAAATAATTATACCACATTAGGATTAATGTGAAAACATTGGTTTAGAATAGATACAATTTACTGTCTTACACATGATCAAGTCACCATAATCTATTCTCTTTGACCTTCTATGCATCTGAGGCTGTTTTGGTTTCTGCTATAATGCCCTTATTTCTTTATCTGTCCATAGTGTGTATCCTGTCAGACACCATCAACAGCATCTCTAGCTTTCCCAGTTGATGTGCTTTCACTGCCCCAGTTTGTGCATCATACAGAAGTACTGGTTGCACCACTGTTTTGTATACATTACCTTTCAGCTTTTTGGCATTCCCCTGTTACACACTACTATGCCAGTTTGAGTGCACCATTCCAATTCTTACTTTAACCTCCACAGTTACACTTTCCTTCTCAACCACTCCACTCAGAAACTTGAAGATGTTAACCATTGCAACATGTTCCCTTCCTATCTGTAGTCAGTTTCATCCCATGTACCTTCAGTTTTTCATTCCATTCCCATGTCATTTGTTTAAGTTCCTCTTCCTCTTCTGCTTGTAATGCCACATAATATGCATACAGCAGCTTTGTTGATCTGTCTCCCCAGAGTGTTTTCTAATGAAATCCATCATCTGCTTGGACAGCAGTGGGCTCAGAGTCACCTGCATGGACAGCAGTGGGCTCAGAGTCCCCTGCATGGACAGCAGTGGGCTCAGAGTCACCTGCATTGACAGCAGTGGGCTCAGAGTCACCTGCATGGACAGCAGTGGGCAAAGAGTCACCTGCATGGACCGCAGTAGGCTCACAGTCACCTGCATGGACAGCAGTGGGCTCAGAGTCACCTGCATGGACAGCAGTGGGCTCAGAGACAAACCCTGATTAACCTCTCTCTCCCTAGGAACCACTCTGTGGGCCTGAACACTGTATGCATTTGTATTATTGTGTCTTTATACAAAGCTTGCAGTATCTGTACCAATGTTTCTGGGAATTTATATCATCCCATGACTCAAATCAGCTTTTTTGGGACCTTGTATGCTTTCTTTGAGTCTAGGAATACCCAGTTGGACTATTTCCTTGCTTCTAGCTTCCTCTCCTCTATCTGTTTATCTGCAAATATTAGTATGTCTGTGCTGCATTGTGATCTGAATCTGAACTGATCTCCTCCCATCTTATTTTTTGCTAATATGTGTATTCATTCATTAAGCACCATCTCCACCACTTTTTAAGCAGTATGACACAAGTTTTTGCTTCTGTATTCTCCACAGATGTGGATGTTTTCTTTGTTCTTGAACACTGGCACTAGCTTGCTTATTCTCCAGTTATCTGTGATGTTTTTTCTCTTCATATTGTTGTGAGTACCCCCAGGGAACGATTCTTTCGTAACTTACCCAAAATCTTGATCATGTCTGCTATAACCTCATCTGTGCCTGCTGCTTTCCTAAGTGCTGCTCTTACCCTTTCTAGGGTGGAGTCTTCTTCCTCTTTCTCCATAGTTTGTGCATGGTGTAGTACAACTTCTGCATTTTTCACTCAGAAGCAGCTGGAAGTACTCCTTCCATCTGCCTTAGATGTTCTGTGGACTGGTGAACAATTTGTTCCTGGCATGCCTTATTAATTGTTGCCTGATGACTGTGTTTTTTTTTATCTTTCTGCCTTTGCCCTACACCTTGATAAAGTGTCTTTGTTCCATCTCATGAGTTACATTCCAGAAGCTGGTAGAATGCTTCTAATTCCTTGCTCTTTGCTATTGTAACTGGTCTCGTAGCCTCTTTGTCTGCCAGCCTTTACTCCTTCTTAGCATTTCTTTAGCAGCTGTCTCTACTAAATATATTACATTCAGAAAAACCTTTTGCTAGGTCTGGAAATTGCTCTGTAATTGTTCTGCATGCCAGATCTGGAAATTGCTCATTGGTTTCTTCAGAAAACAAGGGTTTTTAGACAAGGTTATTCTACTGAGTCACAAATCAGTCAATCAATCAACACTCACCCTCAGGCTGTATCACCTTTTGCAAGTAGGGTTGCACCTGTAAGTCTGCAGCCAAATTTTAGGGTACACAGTCAGTGTTCAAGCTATGTTTGAAGGATGTCAAGGAATCACATTGCTTGTCATGCAGGTGTAGACTGTTCCAGATCAGTGGGAGGTATGGGGGGGGGGGTTAATCTATCTCTCTCCACCTAGTTTTATTTATTCCTTGAGGAAGGTTGAAATCTCAGGTTGCAATATTAGCTGCACAATTTGAATTTTCAAAGAATAGGGGGTTGAGAAGAACTTGACTCCTGAGGGCACTGTAACCTAGGCTTGTCTCCTCTAAGGAGCCTGCCAAACCTTGGGATAAAGACTCCAGTCTCTCTTGTAGCTAAGGTTTTAAGACCAGGGATCCTTTTTGTTAGGAATTTGTGTTCTTTCAAGCTCTTTAATGTGCCTGATAACAATCATGCAGAAGGGTGCATTATAGGACTAGGGCAGGATATAGAGGAATGGTGGCTTCCATGAGGTAGAACAGATGGCTTGGCAATTAGTTGTTAAACAGAGTTTGAGCCCCTTTTCTAACCTCCCAAAACTGACTTTAGTTATTTTGGAGGGTATATGTATCCAAAATGTGATTTAACAATCACAATTAGCTTAGAAACACAAACTGGAAAAAGGGATATATAATGAATGGAAAAACTCAAAATCCTGTGGGGAGCAGCAATCACAATTCCGATAGCAATATCACAGCTTCAAAAAATAAACCAAACTTTAAAGCTCAAATTCTTCATTCACAGTTAAACACTTTTGTCTCTTAAATTATAGAGACTTCCTCAGAATTGAATATTCATGTATATTAAGCATGCCTTTAAATTTGAAATTAAAAGGTGTAACCGACTACCAATAAAACAATTAAACCTTGATTGACTTTCAATAAAAAAAAAAAATATATATATATATATATATATATATATATATATATATATATAGTCTACCTGAAAACACTGACAGCGCACAACACCGACAACGAGAACACCGACACCAGAAGATCGACAACGGAGAAGACCGACAGTTGAGAATCCCGACGCTGAGAACACCGACATGTTAAGGTAAGTGTGTGATAGGGACAGATGTTAGGGTCAGGTTGTGGGTAAGGTAAGTGTGTGATAGTGACGGACGTTAGGGTAGGGTGCGGGTCAGGTAAGTGTGCAATAGTGACGGACTTTAGGTTTAGGGGCAGGTTAAGTGAGTTAGGGTTAGGGTGCGGGTAAGGTAAGTGTGCGATAGGGTTAGGGTTTGGGTTAAGGTTAGTGCATAGATAGTTATGTATGTAAGGTTTAGTGTAGGTTTGTAAGGTTTTTGGTGTGCTTGTGTTGTGTGTGTGTTTTTCAGGAAAGGTATTTGTTTTGTTGATTGTCAGGATTTTGGTTTGTCGGGTATGTGAAGTTTCGTGTTTTTGAACTCTCTCTTTTTTGTCGTTTTTTACGTGTCTGTTATTTTGTTGTCAGTGTTTTGGCGTGTCGGGTTATCAGGTAGACCCATATATATATATATATATATATATATATATATATATATATATATATATCATATATATATATATCATATAGATACAATTGTCTAAAAATCTATAAATGCTAAAAATAATAAAAATACTTTGAATGGACACTTACACTTCAAATGTTTTAACTTTAAAACCGGATTGATGGAACAACATTCTACTAATGACTTTACTTTGTTCAGTTTTTCAAATAAGACCATTACCTCTCCTAATGATAATGTTTTATCCAAAGGACTTAGTTTTATACCAGCCAGGAGAGCTAATGTGGCATATTGCTTAATGGCTTTAAAAATGTTTACACAGAGATTACATTTAGCACTGTGGTTTTCTAACAGTGGTGTTCCACATAAACCTAGTATCTTTAATCCCCCCCTTAATCATATTGTGCATTGTTTGTTTGTTTCTGCTTTTCCCGGTTAGGGGTCGCCATAGCGGAACTCCTGTCCGCTAATGATTGGCAGTAGATTTTTACGCACTGGCTTGCCGGGCCTAACGCACAACCTTCAACGAAGGAACGCCCATTCACGCATGTCGCCACACAGAAGACACACTAACTGAGAATCGAATGGGCAACGTCTAACTGTGAGGCGACAACGCTACCGCAGCACCACCACCGCGGGTGTCCTTAATCATATCATATTGTGCATATTTTTGAAAAAAAAATGTGTGAAATGGAAATTCAGTTTGCTTTCTAAGCCTTGTAATAGTAAATATTATAACATGTCGACTGCTGAATTAAAATTTTTTAAAGAAATTTGTGATGATAAGATCATAAGAGTTATGAAACCAGATAACGGAGGTGGATCGTTTATTATGAATTATGAAGATTATAGTAACAGAATGAATGCACTGTTATTGGGTGAAAATATTCAGTTTTCTCCCAGTGAAATTAATATTGCTTTTGCTAAAATAGATTTGTTACTCTATGATTTATTAATGCAGAGACAGCTAAACCAAAATTAATATGATATTTTTGGGAATAATCATCCTGTTATAGCTGGGATTTTTGGTATCCCAAAAATCCATAAATGCTTATCTGATCCTCCTCTTTAGACCTATAGTGGAGCCTAATAGATCAAAGCCCCACTATATAGCAAAATTTCTGGATTATATGTTGAAAGATTCCATTCAAAAGCTAAATCAGATTTGTAGAGACTCTTGGCACTTTTTAAGTAAAACCAATGCTTTGACCTTTGAAAATTGTTTATTTGTAACTATAGATATTGTTAATTTGTATTCTGTGATTCCGCATGTTGAGGGGCTAGCACGGTTCAAAGAGATTTTATTTGCTATAGGTCAGTTATCAGCAGATAGAGTGAGTTTAGCCACTAGTCTTTTGGATATGGGATTTACAAACAATTTTATAAATTTTGAGGGCTAATGTTTCATGCAGAGTACTGGTGTTGTTATGGGGGCAGCTTGCACCCCCCTGTTTTGCAAACCTTGTTATGGCCCATTGGGAGTCTGAATGCATTTTTAATAGCATGTATCAAAATTCTTGGTTGAACTATAGCAATCTTTTTGGGTTCATAGGTTCATAAGTTGGTACTAGGCTATCGGCCCTAGGGCCTATACAAGCCTAGCCATAACAATTCCCTGGCTATTTCTTCCCACACTATTTACTTCCCTGGACCCCTGCTATTTTTATTTTATGGACAGACATAGAGGATAAATTTGTACAGTTTATTAATTATATTAATACTTTTTAAGATTCCAACATGAATACAGTTCGGAGAAAATAATTTTCCTGGATGTTGAATTAACAAAAAATATTGACCTGCGATGTTTTACTTCAAATGTTTATAGAAAGCCTACTTTTTCATTCATCTGTCTTCAGTATTGTAGCTGACATCCTAAACATCAGAAAAAGGCTGTAGTGAAGGGCCAGTAATTGAGATTGTATATGATGGTTTCAGATGAAAATACATTGATTAAGGAATGTGATGTACTATTAGATATGTTTTCCAATAGGGGATATCCCATGGAATTTTATTAGAAATTAAGGACGAAGTGCTGTATAAAAGAACCCATGGAGTATATACACCCTTACTGACTAGACGAATGCTGTATAGTGGTAGGCATGACAGTAACACTTTTAATAGTGCAACAAATGTATTACCTAACAATATGGAAAATCAAAAGTTTATTTCAACTTTTTCTTTAGACAGCTACAATATTTTTGACATATTAAAGAAGAATCGGGTATTTTTTTTTCCCACTGACAGTTAGTTGTTTAAGTTACTTGGAAATAAGCTCCATGCAGTGTATAGAAAGGACAGATCCTTTAAAATGTACTAGAACAACACAATACCAGTATGAGCAGGACACCAGGTATGTTTAAATGTGGGCATTGTTCTCAGTGCCCACATATTATGAATAAGGACAATGTTCCTATTAGAGAAAGAACATATAATATTAATGGGTATTATACATGGAGTCCTCTCAAGTGATTTATTTAGCCTGCTGTGTCTCATGCCCTGCATTTTATATGGGCAAAATATCCAGAAAACTTAAAGAAAGTATCAATGAACATTTGTTAGACATCAGAAAGTGTAAAACACTAATGCTGTGTATTGGCATATTTTAGTGTGTCCATTGCATTCATTTAAATGTAGTGTTATGGAACAAGTTAAAAAATATATGTGAGGTTCTATAACTGATGAACACTTGAATAAAAGTGAAATAAAATGGCAACTTAAACTCAGTGCTATGCATTTCCAGGATTAAATGAATGTTGTTCCATCAATTCAGTTTTAAATCAGTCGAGGTTTAAATGCTTTATTGGTAGTTGGTTACACCTTTTAATTTCACTATTTAAAGGCACGTTTAATACACTTGAATTCAGTTCTGAGGAAGTCTCTGTAATTTAAGAGATGAAAGCACTTAACTGTGAATAAAGGATTTGAGTTTTAAAGTTTGGCTCTTTTTTGAAGCTGCGATATTGCTATCGGAATTGTGATTGCTGCTCCCCACAGGATTTTGTGTAACCACAATTAGCTTGCAGTTATCAGTAAACTTTGTTAACCATAGATCATTGTTATCAGTTTAGAGGTCTAAAAGAATAGATCCCACACAGGATGGGACCTTGTACAGATCCCTGGGGGGTCATCACTGGCCACCACTTTTCTGTCTGAGGAGGCATCACACACTCAAATGATGTGTGTTCTATCCTTAAGCCAGTTTGCTATCCATCTTACCACTTAGGAATTTATGTTTAAGGCCACCAAGCTATAAACAATTGCATTATGTGGTATGATATCAAATGCTTCAGCCAAATAGATGCTGTCAGTATGAATTGTGTAACCACTGTCAACTGACTGAGTGACCTTCTCAAAGGAGCTTGCAGCATTCAGCAGGCAGGACCAGGGTGGGGGGTGGAGGTGGAGTCACTGGGATGGTTTGAGAAAGGATGGTAGTTTCAGGAGAGAAATTTGCTAAAAACTTGCAAGACAGTATGTTTGCAGTATATTTTTGGTTTGAATGGGAGGATCCATTATAGTAAAGTTCAGAGCAGTACTGAGAGTTAAATTTTAGTTTTCTGATGTAACTGAAGAAGTATGTATAGTGATCATTTGCTTTGATAGTCTGTATAGTTACCTTCAGTTTCCTAGTGAGGTTGTAAATGCAGTTCTGACACTGTGGGGATTTGGCTTTACAAACCAGTTTAAGGTTTTCTGCCTACTATTATACCATTTGTTTATATGAGTAGGTCACAAGGACAATTTGATTTTTAATTTCCCACCATATTTGATTTTGAAAGGGACTGCCAGATACATAGATTGAACTTAATGGGCATAAAAAATATTTAGGCAGCTATCTGTGTAACCAGGGTCAACCATGGAGTTGACGTAGGTAAATTTAGAGATTTTTATCAAACAGTTTTCTGATGTTTGCCTTTCTGAAGTCTCTAATGAAGGTGTTATTGGTTACAGAGGGAGTGAAATTTCTGAGGGTAAAGGTAACCAGATTATGGTCAGGCTTTACTATGAAGGGCTGACCATGTATGGTGTGCAGATAGGAGCTCAGTCTGTGAGTACCAAGTCAAGAATGCTTTTGCCCCTGGTGGTTTGAGGACAGTCTGATCCAAGGCATCTTTATTTACTTGATCCAAGAATCACTGAGCATAGTCAATGTTGGAAGTGTAGGTGCTCCAATCAATGGAAGGATACTTGAAGTCACCAAAGATTAAAGAGAACTTGCTTATAGGGATATCTTCTAAGAATGCCAGGAATTTATTATGGTCATCTGGGACCATGGAGGTTAATCAACAGCAGGCTATGAACTGGACATTTCTGTATCATGAGCTGAAGTTCATTAAGCTCATGGGGGCAGGGTCAGAGTATAACCATGTTGAGGGGATATTATCCCTGCTGTGCACAAAATCTCTGATCCAGTTACTGGTAGGTATAATGGCATTGTAGGCACAAAATCTAGACACAGAATAGATCTTCTCAAAGGATTTGAACCATGTCTTGGTAGCAGTGCACACATGGATGCAGTCCAGATGCAGAAGTGCCTTCAAGGACAGACAGTTTATTGTTAGGAGTCTTTGCACTTAGTTGAGCCATCTTGATATCAACTAGTTTGAGAATGTGTTGTTTGCTAGGTTGGGATGTTCATTAGATGAAACCTGTGTAAAAAGGTATAGTGGCAGAAGAAAAGGCTTTAGCCATTATGTGGAGTCCCTTTAATGAAAGATATGGACCTTCTTTTGCTAAGCAAAATGGACTTTCCGCCATTGCCTCCCAAATTGATACAAACTGGATCCTCACTGGAATAACTCTAGTAACTTAGCCAATTGCTGGACCCAATTATCTTTTTCATGAATCTAGGCATCATTCTAGGTAAAGGGAGGCATCCATTCAGAACCACTGTCTTACCCTTAGTGGAAGTTAGTGTGGTAGACTCCAACGTATCCTTCTGCATAATGTAGAGGGGTTTGAACACCAGGAATTTATCTACATGTTGTAGTCATACTCACTGGACAAGAGCATGTTTAGGGCTCTAATTACATCTGTTAACTTAGTTTCTGAGAGACAGCTGACTGTAACCATGTCACTATTCAGCCTAGTGAGTTTGGATTCTTTGTGCCTAAAAATAGCGTTACCAGTAACTAGGATTTTGTTTTTAGTGATTTGAATTTTGGGAGGGTTTTTATCCTGAGAGTGATAAAATGAAAATCTCTGCACATTCCAGACCAGGGATAAGTATATGTATAGCTATAGCACGCTGGGCTCCAGCCGTTAGTAAGTCCAAAATGCTGTGGGCTACCTTCAGTTGATGTGTCACACTGGCAACCAAAGTATCAACATATCTAAAATAATTCCAAGGTATTTTTATTCTGTGCTCTTGAGGAACAGTGATGCAAAGATACAATATTTTGGTTAGTCTTTTACCAGCCAAAGATCAGTACTGTGAGTTGATTTCTGTTAATGTTTAGTTTGTGTTTAGGATGGAGGAGAAATTTGTTGTAATTTGTATTGGAGCTGATTAATACTTTTATTCACATCAGTCAGTGCAATGTCATCAATGCTCATAATTATACTTAGATTTAGTAAATCTCATGGAAGAGAATTAATGAAAATTGAGATGAGCAGTGGTCATAGGACTGAGCCTTGAGGTACACCACTGTGAATAGCTCCTGATGGTGAGAATGAGATTTTAGTAGTTTTATATTAAGTTCTATTAGAGAACTTGTTATTGAACCAGTTAAGGGCATTAGTAGAACATCCATAATGAACAAAAAGCTAACTCTGAAAACCACAAAAAGGGGAAACCAGGCTGTGACAGAAATTCCAAGCTCTCCTTTATTAAAACCTAAGCTCTTTAATTTCAGATTTGTGAAAATTCCTCACATCACTTGTAACTTCATGGAGAACCTTAAGATGTCATTCACTAACACTCCATTTGATGGGTTCTCCCTCTTTGGACCTAAATTGAAGGAGAAACTGGTCAAAAGTAAGCAAGAGTGCAAAATCTTGTGCACCACAGTGGTTATATGGGCAAACTCAATCTAAGGAAAACAAGGAGGAGCAGAGCCTTGTGGGAAAGTGGAGAGTATACAATTCAGAAGGCACTATAGACATTTGAAATAAAAGTAGTGAGATAATGTATATGTAAAATTCATGGTTATGAATATTAATTCAAATACTTTATGGCAGTAAGGCCTGGAGTTCCTTAAGTTTAGCAAGAGTGTTACTAGCATCTTTTGAGTTTAATTTATGTTTGTGTGCAATGATTTTTTCTTGTATTATAGAGCCTGTTTATATTAGGGTTTATAAAATTTGGCATTTTATTTACTTCTGAGGAGGACAGAAGCAGTGGGGTTGTCAAGATGGATGGGTCTTTTGAATTTAGTCAGTTCATCACTCAGTTTTAGTAGATTAGCTTTGGCATTATCTCTGAATATTGAGGTATTAGAAGATGCTTCTGGTTTCAGTCTTAAGGTGAAAGTAACACATCTGTAGTCTGATTTGACCAGGAAGTAAGTAATAATTGGTGGGCAACAAAGCTACCCCATACTGGTAAGGTCCAAGTCCAATATTTTATTCTCCTGGTTGGGATGTAGACCAACTGGTCCAGACAGTTTGTATTGATGAAGTACAGAAATTTCTAGGCATACATTCTTGAGGATGTCTAAGTTTCTGACTTAATGGAGGGGCAGTTGAAGTCGCCTAGGAGAATGGTGCTTGGCATAATGTGTAAAAGCTCCATTCTAGATAAGCAGGAGATATATAGGCTGAAGGAGACATAGAGGGAATCTTATAATTAGCTATAATACAGTAAAGGGTTTTGTTAATTCTAAGTTGAATGTGGAGGTGTTCCAGATCATTATCTTGTCTAACAAGCCTGGAGGCAATGTCACATCTCTAGCAGCCTACACATGCATCTTGTATTCCAGAGCATTTAATGAAAAATAAACTTAAAAAGCATAAGACAGACAAATGTAAATATTTTGTGAACAATCAAAGCTATTAAAACTGTAAGACTAGCAATGTTATCAGTAAAGTATTCTATACAGTGATAATAGTCAGTGCATTCATAGTCTTGTCCATAAATACTCTTATGTATTATAACGCACACAAACCCCAAATTATATTTTTTCTAACCATTCACAAATTTTCATATTTTAATACTCCAATACCAGATTCTATTACTAGTTCACAGGTGCCTCTCCTTTGGTCTATCCTAGCCATAGCAAGGAAAGTAGTTAATGAAAATTGGAAATGTAAAACTGCTTTACCTTTCACTGAATTTATCTTCTTTGCTAAAGATGTTTGTAAGAAAGAATTGTCAACTTTTAAAATGAAAACATCTACTCTTATGCATCAAAGTAAATATTGGCAAAAACTAAATGATTTATTAGAACAGTATTAATGGCTTTGTTTACTATATCAGATTTTGTTGTGGACTTCTGTAAATAGTTTTCTTTCTTTCTGTGATTATTTGAATCTGTTCAGTTTTAATCTTTAAAATTCAATAAAAAATGTATTATAAATAAACAAATTTTCATATCTTAAAAAACTATATAACCTAGACATTTTGTTAACCAGGCATAAGCTTTCACATGATAACAAGAAAGTGGTTTGTAAGTGCATGTTTACTGAGATGTTTACAGAAATATGAATAAATATATTTAATTGCATAATTAGCAATGCAAATAATACTGGTGTGCAATTTAAAATGAAAAATTCAAAGACAGTTTTCTTCAACAATATGTAAGATTTCATGTAATGTCATTCATCAGTTTGTAAGTCACTTGTTTTGTGAAATATAACTACAAATGGAAATATTGTTTATTTTCATAATTGCTAATGGAAAACTAACAATATTTCCAGAGCAGTGTGATATAACTAGCATTTTCAATAAATTGCCCAGTCTCCCACATTATTTCTCACTATATACATCAATAAAATGCAAGTCCGTCAGGTATAAAAATATAAATATAGATATGAAAATACAAATAATAAGTGGCAAAGATTAATTTCTCCACTGCAGGACATCCTAGACTAACAATGTTAGTCTCATTTTAATAACTCCTTGCCCTTCCTAATACTGCCTATTATTAGGTGGTAAGTCACTTAGTTAAAGAAATCAGACCAAAAAAAGTTTTGGATGCCATAAGGAGGTATGGGTGTGAACTGGAAATACACAAAAAAGTGTTTTAGGCTTGAGTGAATTAAGAATAGGTTGACACTGCTAACTGCAATGCTTCCATCTAATGCAATTGGCCTGAACATGTGGTCAGCATCGAATCCCTGCACTAATGGAATGCTGTCATTGATCTTTAACCAAGTCTCTGTGACAATAGATTTATTGATGTTTGCCAGGGTAAGGAGTGCTTGTGGAGAGTAGATTTGTTTTTGTTAAGGTGTCTAACACTGAGCAGCAGTCCCTTTATGTTATCTGGATTCTGTTTTGTTATGTTGGAAGCTTTACAAGACTGACCATGCCTAAAGAAGGCACTATAGCGTGGATGAGGATATAGCCAATATACAAAAGCCTTGGAGGGATAGATGCAGACCATCTCTGGCAAAGCAGATAGGAATATCTGTCATCTCCTCCCTGGGTAATATATATTGTACCCCCTTAGAATAATACCAGAATTGTTAAAGTCAATAGTCCTTTGTTCATATTGCGGCATTATTCTTGACAATAGTAGAACGCTGCTCAAGGCTAGGTTCATACATGTCTCAGACACACACTCCGAGAGCTTCTTATTTTTATTTTATCATTTATCTATTTATTTATTTATTATTCATGTCTCTCTTATTATAGTCCATAGACGTTCATCTCAAGTCATTTACACTCACATGTACTATGACTGGGTTATATGTGTACTTTTGGTGCAAGATCCTGTGAGCATGCATGACTCAGCAAATCCTGGCACTTGATTAGGGAACTGACTGTGACAATCTCATTTCACAGTCTGGTGAATGATGCATCTATATGTCTCACTATGGTGTCATTCGGATATTGGATTGAGTGATGGTTTGCCTTATGGGTTTTTCAATTAAGTCAGTGTGACTGGTAGATGTAGGTTAATGCATGTCACACTAGAATCAGATAGCCTCCACTGCCCCGTGGCAGCTTAAGTTTTCCTCCACCTTTCCTCTATAATTAATGAGGTATACCATGTCCTACATGGCAGCCAGCACTTTCTAAATTACTGTTTGCAGTTCTGCATTAGTAAATCTTCCTCTTTTCTGTACAGGCAGTTCTATGTTGGTTTACTTTTTTCCTTCTTTTCCAAACCTTGAATATTTACTGATAATGAACAAACAACTTATAGTTTGAGCCAAATCTAACGTCTTACCTAAATTTGAAAACAGACCCAAGCTGGTACAATGACTTAGCATGTCATAGATTGTTTCTGGATTATTGCAGTTATATCTATATTTTCGAGGTGGGCAAAACCCACTCCATTCACCCTCGCTGTCACTCAGGCTCACTTCATTCCTCTACCCTTCCCCCAATATCATCCACTTCACTCATCATTACTAATATACTCCACAAACTCCCACAATTACCTCACAATCAATCAATATAGAATTTATTAGCCTCTGAAATTATATCTTTTTCTTTCAAGCTGTCAATATCGCCTCTTAGCTAACAAACAATACCCTTACTGCTAAGTCACGTTTGCCATCATACCTATCGGGACACTCCACCTTACAGTATGTCTTCTTAATCCATCCCTTACGCAAGCTCCCCCCTTTCAAGCAGTATTTTGTCTTGACCTCTCAGCATTCTAGATATTCATCATATTGATCACTGTTGCACCAGTGTTAGCTATATGATTTATATCCCATCAAGGATATAACAACCAGCCGGCATCCAAAGCTTCAGGGCACTTTCCATGTGATCAAAACTTTAAACAGCTCAAGCTGCCTAAAATGCAGGTGTCAGTGCCAAGCCCTTCAGACCTTTCCTGCCACCAAAGAGAGTGCTTCTCTATGAGCTTTCAAGGATCGATGGCCAGCTTGTGCTGTTCCATTTTTGAGAAGATTAGTTCCCTTAGGGGAAAAATCTACCACATTTTAAATTTATTCTGTAATTGTACTTTCCTGATTTTGAAAGATTTTTTTTTTTTTTTTTTTTAGGAGTTTGTATTTTAATGGACTGTCATAAGACTTAATTGTACTTTTAAATGGAAGCACTCTTTTTTCCTGTTAGTTTAAAAGTGCATTACAGTACTGTGTTTATTCTTTGCAAAAGTGACTTTTTGCAACTTTAGATTTTTATTAGCTTGTCCTGCTTGTTCTCCCTGGGACAGAGGCACAATTTTTTTGGCATGCCATGGAACAATCTGCCGGTCCCATGGTCGGTCTTTCTTCCAGCCACAAAAAGAAAAAAGTTCAGCAAACAACCTTTGCCACCACAGCAGAGTAGCAAATTACCTCAGCTGGTTGACTCTGCTGTGGCCAAAGCTGCTTACACAGACCACTCACCTTTTACCCTAGATCCCTCTAGTGTAGCACCTACAGCCACTATGGACCTAGGATTAGCCACAGCCTCTGTATCTGTTGGGATCCCCTCAGTGGTACTGGGAGAAGGGAGCTGGGAAGTCTTCCCTGTTTAGTCAGAATGTTGTGCCTATCCCAGGGGAAGCTGCTGCTACCATTGACAATTTTTTTTTTACCAGAAACATCTTTATTAAATTATCTTGTGTGACATAGACAATCTTACATTTATATAAATGAAAATAAATCATAGTGGCACAATCTCAATTGCAAATATTATGCCTTACAAACTGTGCCAACACAACTGTACCTGCAAACATTATACATCACTTTTAATCTATCCAGTCATTGTCAGTCAACCATTTCATAGCCCATTCAGATCCTGCCTTCTTTTAAACATCGTTCCTCCTCTGCATGTAGTGGTCCCTCATTTTCCATTTTTTTCCTGTGGAATTTACTCCTACCCTTTTCTAAAGATCCCAGTTCAACTTGTTTTATCTCTGTTACTGTCTTTGTTACTTCTAGTGAAGTCGGGTTAGACTTTGATTTTTATTTTCTAGTTATTGTTTTTTTTTTGGCAGCCATCATAATTAGACTCTGCAAGGCCTTACTATGTCTAGGCAATTCCAAGTCTGTATCATAGTTCAAAAAATCATCTCCCTAGTCATCCAGTTTGGTCACCCAGCATGTCTGACAGAACAGTCTGCAGGGAATCTTTAAAGTCAGCCAACTCATTACACTCTCAGAAAATATGTTTCCAGTTTCATCTTCCTTCCTGAACACATCACTAACATTTGCTGTCTACCTGAGGAACGTTTCTTTGGAGCCTGCTTGGGGTATAAAAAATATCTATGTAAACATTTCCAGGTAAAGGTCCTTAATTTTCTATATTTTGTTGCATATTTTGGAGACATACATATATCACTCCATTTTTTTGTGAAGTCTGTATCCAGTCTCTCTTTTCAATCCTTCCTAACCTCTTCTGATTAATTCTTATAGTTATCATGCTAAATTTTATATGCTCTACTATTTATTCATTTCTTAATGGCAACTTCTGTTCTAGATTCTACTAAGAACTCTACCAATGCTGGTCTTTCATTTAGGAACCCTCTATTTTTTCTCTTTGCCTGTACTCTGGAATCAGTCTTTGATATGGAAGGCAATCTCTAACCTTCAGTCCAAATAAGTTCTTGGCATCTTCCCATTCTATCACATTTCCCTCTCTAGTTATTTGCTCCCAATACCTTGGTTCCTTTGCCAGTTTTCTCCAAGATACTCCCACCCTCTCTTGCTTTTCTTTTTCCCACTCTTACCTGGCTGCTGCATGTCCTGCTCTGATGCTTTTCCCTACACCTTTGGGTCCTGTATCTCCCTGTACTATTTCATCTGAACCCACCCAACTGGACACCTAAGGAAAATATTCATTTTATTAAAAAGGAATTAACCTACCAGCTCCTTAGGAAACCTACTTTGCTAAAGATAGTGAAAGTATGTCTTACTATAGCTTCTAATAAACTATAATATTAATAAGTTGTTATAGATACTGCTAAGTAGGCAACCCTCACTGTCAGGCTTCCCAGCAGCCAGCCAACCCCCCCCCCCCATATTTTACATTATAAATACATTGTGCCTCTAACCCTTTCCCTCTATATCTGCAATTTGTTCCATCTCCCTCTCCTTTCTGGATTGCCATCCCTTTAGGAGACCTATGATTTCGAATTAAAGTAACTGACCACTAGCTGGCTGTTCTATATCAGTAACTGTATTTTAGTTTCTTCTCACTTGCTTATCCCTGTCTCCCAAATTCACTTTCTAGTCTCTTCCTCTGAAATATTGTCTGACCCTCTCTCCATCGTCCTTAACTATATCTAGTCACACTCCACTCCTCATACACTTTACCTCTTTTCCCTGTCAGAATCTCTATACTCCCCTACTTTCTCTTACCTTCAGATTAATCCACTGAACTCCATACTTCACTGATTGTCTTCCTTGACAATCTACTCTTAGGTCTTCCTGCTCCATTCGCCCTGTGGGCTCACTCTGCTCCCCTACCCTGCCCCCAATTCCCACCTGCCCCCAGTGCTCCTACACTTATTCCTCCTTAGCCACACCCACTACAACTTTAGCACCAATCACACAACTCATAACATTAACACCCCAACCTCCTTTAACTTAATATAACTCACAATCACCTCCCTTCTTCTCCCTCCTTATTATAATACTCTACCTACAAAGAATTATCCCAACGAGCTCACAAACTTCAGCAACCAATTTTCTCTCCCTCTTCTCAAACTTCTATAATGCTTACCTCAACTACCCTGCACCAATTACTACCACTTATCTTACTCTCCCTCTTATCTCTTCTAACCTCTGTCTATATCATAACCTCATTTGAGCAACCACTATACTCCACTTTTCTCCTACCCTCTAAATATACTTCCACACCACTAATAACAAACTACCCCAATCATCTTAACCTTCTACCCAAACCCAACTACCTACTTCCCAAGTTTCATAGACTATCTCACATTAAGTACACCAACCAAAATGCAAATAAACTATTAGACTATTATTGTAAACTTCTCAACCCTAAACACATAACACTCCTCCACTCCCTTATAGATGGTGACATTCACCCTAATCCTGGCCATAACCGGTACCTTAAATCTCCAGACATTAACCCTCATAAAACTAATACATCAACACCTACTAAACCAGCTAACTCACTCTATATAGCACACCTCAATACACGTAGCATCTGTAATAAAATTACACAACTTCATGCCCTCTTAGATGTCCACCTATTTGACATCCTTTGCCTATCTGAAACGTGACTTAAACCTACCATCAAGGACAATGAAGTTACCCCACCCAGGTATAATATCATTAGACTAGACCGTACAGCCAAAAAGGGAGGAGGGCTAGCAATCCTTTATAAAGCAGAGCTACAAGTTAACACTGTAAATCTAAACCCACCTTCAGATAACAACGCTGAAATACTCTTCACTAAATTACAAATTAACACGCATAAGGCTATAAACATTATCTGTATATACCTTCCACCAGATAACAATATCAGTACTCTCGAGAATATCCTTAACTGGTTTTCAATAAATTCCCCACAAGAAACCATAGTTCTAGGAGACTTTAATATAGACTGGAACAACTGCAATACTATATACCCAACCACACATATTAACCTTTATGGCTTCTCGCAAACTATTATTTCCCCCACCAGAACTAATAAACCAAACAACAAAGAAAGTACCTTGCACTGGATACTTACTAATAACCCCAAACAAGTATACATAGCAGGAACCCTCCCAGAAGACCTAAGTGACCACTTACTAACTTATATGATCAGAAATAAAACCAACCTAACTTTCCCATCTTCATTTAGAACAGTACGCACTAAAAAGCAATTTAACCCAGAACTTTTCCAAAAGGAACTTAAACAATGTAATTGGTCACCATTAAAAGATCTCCCAATCAATGAAGCAGTAGAATATTTCAATTCTGCATTCCTAGATATACTTGACCACCATGCCCCATCACGCTCAGTAAGAAATCAGACTAAGCCAGCCCCTTGGCTTACTAATAATACTAGACAAAACATCTGTCTCGGAAACAAATCCTGGGCAAAATGGCGTACTACTAAAAACCCTTTAGATCAGCAAATCTTTAGACAACATAGAAATATTTCTAAAAAAGCCATCCTATTAGATAAGAAGAACTTTTACCTACAGCACTCCTACCACAAGGAACCACAAAAATTTTGGGCTAGTATTAACAAACTCCTACACCCGGGTCAAACATTCACTCCCAACCCAACTGGCTCCAACCCAGACAATCCCTCTCAAACCGCAAATGATTTTAATTCTTTCTTCACAAGTGCCATCCAAAATCTTGCTAGCCATCTATCTCCTGACACCTCAAATTTGTCCACCTCTAACACTATCCCATCCCCACCATTTCATATACAACCTGTACCTACTTCCTTCATCTGCTCTCTTCTCCAAAAACTAAAACCTACTACCCCCTCAGCAGACAAACTCCCAGCAGAGTTCCTACAAAAAGGAGCCAAAGCCATTGCCTACCCCATTTCCATTCTGATCAACAGAACCATATGTGAAGGAATCATCCCATCCATCTGGAAAATTTCTCATAACATCCCACTACATAAAGGGGGCCACTCCATTGAATATTCTAACTTTTGTCCTATAGCTCTGCTATCCTCCCTTGCAAAAATGATGGAAAAATGTATCCATAAGCAACTACTACACCACCTTCTCCATAATGACCTACTTGCCAACTGCCAACATGGATTCCGACCTTACCATAGTACCACCACTGCCCTTCTATCCTTCACAGACAGCATAAATAAAAACCGTAATAATAATACTATTTCCTCTGCAGTATTCATTGATTTATCTAAAGCCTTTGATATGGTTAATCAACAACTCCTACTACACATACTGAAATCCCTCTCACTCAGCACGCTAGCTATAAATTGGTTCAGATCCCACCTTGAAAACCGGCAACAGGCTGTACTATGGCAAAATAATCTCCCAAATAACCTTCCTATTTCTCTTGGTGTTCCACAGGGCTCCATTTTAGGCCCACTCCTATTTTCTATTTATATTAATGACCTTCACTCTGCACCCCCTCACACTGCTTGCATTCAATATGCAGATGACTGCACTATTATCTGCACAGACACCTCTCAAACTGAACTTAAATCTCGTACCCAAGAAGCTTTCAACACCGTAGAACTATGATTCTCTAACCGCTGCCTCCTCCTTAACCCTAAAAAAACGAAACTGTTACTCTTTACACCAACCCATAACTCCACCCCTATTCATTTCACACTCACATCTAATGATGGTACTGTTATCTCTCCTGACACAACCACTAAGCTATTAGGAATAACAATAGACAACAACCTTAACTTTGATAGTCATATTAACAACACAATAAAATAAGTGAACAAAAAACTGGGCTCTCTTTACAGAATCAAGCCTTTCCTTACACCAGTAGCTAGGACCACCATAGCCAGGACCCATTTAATCTCAACTCTACTCTATGCCTCACCTGTATATACCAATCTTTCAAAAAATAACATCAAGAAATTGGCTACATCCTATAATAATATAGCCAGATTTGCTACAGGTTCTCCCTTCCGAACTCATCACTGTCTTAACCTAAAGCAACTAGACTGGCTAGAATTTGCTAACCTTCTTCAATATCTCCAACTTGCAATTGTCCATAAGACCCTGCATCAACCTACTAATACTCCAGTACTCTCCACTATCATCGAACCCTACAAAAACCTCAAGAACCTACGCTCCTCAAACAAACTACTAATAAACATTTCAAGATCCAACAACTCATCAGGTGACTCCCTCTACTCTAACTCTGTAGGAAAGCTATGGCATTTACTACCCACCGAACTAACAACTCTAACTTCTCTCCCACTCTTTAAAAAGAAACTTATGCTATTTCTAAAGACACACTGGCTATGCAGCTGTATTCACCCTGACTAACTTTTTTTACTCACCCCGACTAACTTTTTTATTTTTATTTTTTAAAGGCTTTAGTTACTCTGATACTCTTTACATTTTCCTAGATCAGGAAAATACCATTATATTACCAACAAACTTTATTATATGTAACATATTAGACCATTGAATATATCGCATTAAAAAAAAATTTTTGATCTGTATTTGCTCTGTATTTGAATTTTTTATGTATCTCTTGGAGCTTTTCTCCCCGGGCCTCTACTGAAAATGTACATGTATCCAGCTAGACTAGCCCGGTCAACAAATGTAAAAATAAAAAATAAAAAAAAAAAAAATAAATAAAAAATAAATTATTGTCTGTATCCCTAATTGCAGTCATCCCTATCAGCAGAATCTCCTTTCTCCATTCTTGTATTGGCTTAGTTCTTAGAGTACTTTCTGCTACTTTATGAATATAATATTCTGTATGATTATTGTTGTTCTCCTTAAAAGTTTGCATTCAAAAATCTCAGTCTTTCCCTGTTACATGAACTTCCCCACAGTTTCTTCATCATCTCTTTCCATTTTGAGTTATAGTTTTCAGCTTGCGCTATGTATAGGAGTCTTAACTGTGTTGCTCTGAAATACCCCTTCAAATCAGGTAATCTCAATCCACCCTGTTCTATTGGAAGAATAAGCTTATCCCACTTGACTCTTGTCATTTTCCCCTCCCAGATAAAATCCTTCAGTTCTTTATTAATTAATATCCATAACTTTTCCTCTGGTTGATAAAAATATGCCTGACCTATACATAAAACTAAAGGGACTAAAAACATTTTAACTGCTTGTATCTTACTATCGGTCTTTATTATATCATCAAAGTTTTAAAACTTCGAATGCTATAATATCGATCTGTTTTTGTTGAAAACTGAAAATAGCGAAGCCATGGAACTTTGAAATTTTACCTAGAGTAAGATTTCGGTTGTCCGTTCCATGGCTTCACTATTTACTTTACTATGGTGGGAAGGTTACAGACTGGGTTAAGGTAAGTATGTGAACAGAGGTTACGGACCGGGTTAAGGTAAGTGTAGGAATGGATTGGGGTGAGGTGAGTGCGCGATATTTAGGGACTTTAGCGTTAGGGAGCGGGTAAGCTGAGTGTGTGGTAGTTAGGGGCTTTAGGGTTAGGGAGCGGGTAAGGTGAGTGTGAGGTAGTTACGGACTTTAGGGTTAGGGAATGGGTAAGGTGATTGTGCGGTAGTTAGGGGGCTTTAGGGTTAAGGTTGGGTTAAGGTGAGTGGATAGGTAGTAGTGTAGGGTTATAATTATAGTTTTGTTAAGTGTGTGTGTGTGGTTTGTTTATTGTGGTGTGGTTGTGTTGTGTGTATGTGATTTGGAACAGCAAATTCTTTTCCCTGGGAAAAAAATTCACTGTTCCGTGTGTTCGATATTTTGTGGTTTAGATATTTTAGGTACGATTAAATAGAGTTTGCTATTTATATTGTTTGATAGGGTAATATAGATGCTTGCTATCAATATCCATGTAACAGAGCTACCATTTTCTCAATTTTTGCATCTTTTGTTGGTCTCTTCCCACATATCCTTAGCTGCCACATCAGTATCATTTTAATCCATATTCCTAAATACTTCATTTTATCATGCCCCCATAAGTATGGATATTGCTGAACCAATTCGTATGTGGGTACATAATTTACAGATATTGCTTTTGTTTTGGCTTCATTCTTTTTGTATCCCAAAAAGGTTTGAAATGGTCTGAATATGTTCCACAGCACTGTAATGTCCCTTTCTGGTTTTGTCAGGTATAAAATAATGTCATCCGCAAATAGAGCCAGCTTCTCTTGATTGCCATACCAATTATATCCTTGAATTTTTGAGTCCCTTATTTTTTTTGCCATTGGTTCTAAACATAATGCAAACAAGAAAGGGGAGGGAGGACATCCCTGTCTACTTCCTCTGCTCAAGCAGAGATTACCAGAGAGAACCCCACCCACTTGAATTTTCGCCTCCGATCCCTCATATATCCTCCTAATCAACCTTACAATTTTATCAGGGAATACAAATACTTCCATTGCATAAAGTCCCACCTCACTCTGTCAAATGCTTTCTCTGCATCAAGACCTACCAACAACAGTGGTATTTTCTTATATTCTGCTTCCATTTGGATCATAATTGTTCTGTTAATGTTATCAAATGTTTGCCTCCCCTCCACAAAACCACATTGATCCATATCTATCAATTTTGGCATCACTTTTGCCATTATAGACATAAACACGTTATAATCATGATTTATTGAAATGGGCCTGTACGAAGCTGGCTCTGATGGATCTTTACCCTCTTTAGGTATTACAGCTTCTACCGCTTTCTTCCAGGATGTTGGTACTTCTCCTCTTAAAATACTGTTAAACAAAACCTTCCAGATCTTTATCAGTTTTTTCCTTTCCTAACTTCCAAACTTCCACAGGAATACCATCTATTGCTGGGGACTTTCCTGTACATTGGTTATACATCACCATTTTTATCTCATCTCCTACTATCCTAACTGTTAGTAATTAAGCCTCCTCTACCTCTAGCCTGGGCATAGTTAATTTTTCCATAAACATTCCCATTTGTAACTTTTCTTGATTTCCATATTTCTCTGCTTTATACAGACTTTCATATAATTTTTCAAAGTATTTCCAGTACTTCTACATGATCCCTTGTTATCTTCCTTGTTATAGACTCCTGAAGTTTGGTGACAGCCCTTTCTATTTTCTGTTGCCTGAGTCGTTGTGCTAAAAGGTTTTGTGCTCTGGGGTTATTATCAAATAAACAGTTGCATAACAGCAATCTTTTTAAACTCATGCGTATTATCGAAGTAATTCCTTTCTGTTTAGCATTCTGCAGTTGCCCAACTTCTTGTTCTGTGAGAGTTCCCGTCTTGCAGTACTTTAACACTTGTCAGTCCCTCTAAGTAATTCTTGTACTTCTTAACCATGTTTCCCTTTCTTTTATTTCCACCCTATTTTTAAATGACACTTTAATTTTATCCCACTACCTAGCTATATTTTCAGAAGAAATTCATATGTTTTCTAATAGCTCCTGAATAATTTCAACTGCCTATTCCTTAAATTCCTCTCTTTTTCAACAGATAGGTTCATAGGTTCATACTAGGCTATCTGCCCCAGGGCATTTATAAGCCTAGCCTAGCTTTTGCCACCCCTTGGGATGAGAATACTACGCCCATTTAGGGTTTAGTTTACTGTGCCTCTGTCTAGTAGTGACACAGAGATGACCCCCGGGGTAAACCTACGATCTCCCATCCACTCGTCAAGATTTCTCTTGAAGAGAGTTAGTGAGGGGCTCTGCCTAACATGGACTGGGATTCTGTTCCAGAGTGTAGGGAGCCTCTGGGTTATGAATCTGTCCCTCCAGCACATCCTATTTATTTCTGTGTTGAGGTTCAAATCTCTTGCTCTTGTGGCTCTGATGGATTTGGATTTTCTGAGGTGGAGCATGTCCATTAATTCTGGATTGGACATGGCCTTGTACATCAGGCATAGATCACCTCTGAGTAGGTGGTATGTGACTGAATAGAGCTGGAATTTCTTCAGCTGGGCAGCATATGACATATGTTTGAGACCCTTTATCCTATTGGTGAGGAACTTTTGGGGTCTTTCTAACTGCTGCAGGTGTCGGGTAAGATACATCCCAAATGGGGCATTGTACTCAATGATGGGCCTGATAAGAGAAGAGTACAGGGGCACAATGACCTCTCTTGATCTAGATGTGAATCCCTTCATGATAAGGTGGGCAATATAGAAGGTCTTCCTAACCACCTTGGCAATGTGAGTGGCAAATGAGAGGTTACTGTCGACTTGGGTCCCTAGGTCCCTGATTACCTCTTCCATACTTAATGGATTATCACCTATGTGATAATTTGTGGGTACCTTGTTTTTCCCAAAGGGTATGACTATACATTTTTGGCGTTCAGCTTAAGGCCATGGCACTGGTACTAATTATCTGTTTTTATGAGGCCTTTCTGAAGGATGCATGTGTCCGCTGGAGTATCAGTTATGGCGCCCAGTTTGCAGTCATCTGCGAACTTTGTCAGCCACAATCCTCCTATGTTTGCTTGCACCTCGGAAAAATAAATGCCGAACAAGAGGAGTCCCAGGACTGTGCCTTGTGGGACACCACTTGTGACTGGCTTAGAGTCTGACATAGCTCCAGCAATTCTGACCTTATGGGCTCTGTCCTTGAGCCAGTTTGCAACCCATCTTGTGACATATGGGTTTACATTTAAGCTGGTGAGTTTGTTAATGATGCCCGAGTGGGATATTGTGTCGAAGGCTTTTGCGAGGTCAAGGTAGGCTGTGTGAACTGCCTTACCCTCATCAATGGCCTTAGTGACTGTTTCAAAAAAGTTGATTAGGTTCAAAAGGCAGGATCTGCCTTTGACAAAGCCGAATTGGGTAGGATCCAATGTCTGTAGGTCCCCAATGTCTTTGTTTATGTGTTCCATAATGATCCTTCCCATAGCTTTGCAAACCAGGCTCGTCAAGCTTATGGGGCAGTAATTTCCAGGGTCCATAGAAGCACCTCCTTTGTGGAGTGGGACCACTGTTGCTGTACGCCACTCTTTGGGTACGTATCCTGTAGTAAGGCTAAGATTAAACAGCAGCCTTATGTGCAGGTTTAGTTCCTCTTGGAGTTCATATAGCATGCAGCCCGGGACACCGTCCGGTCCCATTGATGCTGTGTTTTTAGCTTTGGAGAGGGCGGGTCTCACCTGGGCATCTGAGATGTTAGGGAGGCTACACTCTGCTGGGACAGATATTTCTCCTTTTGGGGGGGAGGGGGCGGAGAAATTTGCACTGAACCTGTCTGCCAGAATGTTGGCAATATCTGTGGGTTCAGTGTATTTTGTGTCATTTTGGACTAACTCTGAGCATATCTGGGAGTTTCCACCCAGGTTTCTAACATAGCTAAAAAAGGCCTTGTGATTGTATTTTGTGTCTTTTGCAATTTTTCTCTCAAAGTTGGCCTTGGATGATTTTATGAGTGATCGAAGTTTTTTGCTAGTACTGATCAGAGATGCCTTCCCTTTTGGGGATTTTGCTCTGTCATGTAGTAGCTTCCTCCTCCTGTTGCAAAGTTTGTTAATGGCTGGGGTCCACCAGATGGGACGCCTGCCTTTGTGGGAATGGGTCTTGGTTTTATTAGGGATTGCATGATCCATGCATTTTTGAAGGTGTCCGTAGAAGGCATTTATAAAGGATTCAGCGGTGTGAGTTGTGGTTTCCACTGGCCCAGGGGCCTTGAAAGATACCACTTCAGTCTTAAGAAGTGTGAAGTCGGCTTTTGAGAAATTCTTCACTGTGGTCTTCTGTGCAGGGGGTGGGGGTGGGATGTAGATTTCCAGTGAGATTAATTTATGGTCTGATCTCACCAATGAGGGGTATACTTCCGGTGTGGAGCATTTTGTCCCCATGTTTGTGATGATCAGGTCTAGTGGGAGTGGTGACTAGTTGTTCCATCGCATCTGAGTTTATGAATTCTAGGAACCTTTGGGCTAGGGTGTTGGGGCTTGAGTAATGTTCCCAGTCTATGTTTGGGTAGTTGAAGTCTCCCAGTATGATGGTATTTGGAGAGACATTCATACTCTCCAGTGTCTTCAGGAAGGCTGAGTGGGGTTTCTGAGTTTGAGAGGGTGGTCTGTAGCATGCTACAAACTATAGGGCAGTTTTGGCTATGGTTAGTTGCACCTGGATGGTCTCTGATGCTTCGTGCGTTGCCACTAACCTGGAGGTGTGGGTATCTTTGAAGAATATGGATACTCCCCCTCCTTTTGTAGTTCGATCCAAGTTTTGGGGCCGGAAAGCATAATATGAGGTATAACCTGGTAGTGCTGGAGTGCTCTCAGGAGCCTTGAACCAGGTTTCAGTCACTGCACAGACATCGATGTTCTCCATACTGAGGAGGGCTTCGAGAGCGTGCATCTTGAGGTTTAGACTTCTGGCATTGAGCAGCATTACCCTTAGTTTTTTTTTCACTTGTGTTTTCTAGGGAGGTGGGTTTGTCTTTTGAGCCTTGCCTAAAAAAGGCACTATGGGGGTGGCAAGAGCCTTGGCCAATATCCAGAAGCCCAAGGGTGACAAGTGCAAGCTGTCCCTTGCGAAGCAGCGTGGCTTGTCAAGCATGTCATCCCAAGCGGACAGATATTGGATCCCCTTAGAATGACACCAGTAATTAAGCCAATTGTTAAAGCTGATAATTTTGTCTCTGTACTGTGGCATCATTCTTGGTGAGGGTAAGATGCTGCTCAGGGTCAGGGTCAGGGTCAGGGTCATACCGGCCTGGGCTACATAATCAGAGAGCTCCTCTATGTCTCTTTTCATGTAGTCCAGGGAGGTACATCTCAGGTCATTCACACCGGCATGGACATTGACTGAGTCATATTTGTACTTGCTTTGGAGTGACCTGAGTGCTTGTGTTATGTGGCAGATTCTAGCGTCCGACAGGCAGCTTACTGTAACCTTTTCCTTGTTCAGTCTAGTGAGCGGGACGTCAGTGTGTCTGACTATGGAGTCACCTATTACAAGTGTATCTGGCATGTTGTTTAGCCTTAAGGGCTGTGACTGTTTAGCACACTGACTTTGTGAACTATGCGTTGCATGTGCTATGTCTTGAGGTAGTGGTCACTTGGGTGTCTGCTTTGGAGGCCTCTGTTGTTTTGGTATATTTTTAATTAGAGCCTCTGAGTATGTTTTTGTGTGTTTATGTGTTTGGTTTGCAGTTGTGATAGGTCTATGTGAGACTGGGATTGTGGTGTGCGTGGTTATCTTCTCCTTCTGACTGGTTTTGCCAGTACTGAGTTGAGAGAGCTCAGCCTCCAGTTTGGCTATATAGTTGCATCTCTCACATATATTTGTATTTGTTGGGAGGAGGAGAGGGTTGTCTGTGTACATGAGGCAGTTGTAACATTGCCTCAAGATTCCCAGATTCACCAGCTGAACAGGAGAGGACACCAGCAACTGACCCTTCGACATGCTAGAATAGTGTATAGGATTGCTGTGTAACTGAGTCAGAATGGACCTATAGGAAAATGGGTACTCAGGGGGATTTAGGTGAATGAAGTACTTCCTTTTTGTTTAAGAGTGCTTTATCTGTATAAAAATGCTTTAGGAGCAAGTGCTGGGCTTTTCAGATAGAGAATAGACTGTTTAGATTGCAAGTAGAGCAGTTCTAAGGGAAAAATTGAAGAGCAGACTTTGCAGAGCCAGAAATAGTTTAAACTTGATTAACCGGCGCTACCCGATGCTGCTCTATGAGCAACTTTGTGCAAATTCGCTCAAAAGCGCACTAAAGCGGGATTTATAGCAGGGGGTTGAAAAGAGCTAGGAAATGGCCCAAAACGGCTAATAAACTACAAATTGCTGGGCTGGAACCACTCCTTTAGAGACAAATAGGCTGCTCAGTGCTCCCCACTCCCACTGGTGAACAAACAAGCTTCCTCCTATCCAAATAAGGATATGGACAACACAGGAACTATGACACAGCCCAGAGATCAGCAAAATCTGAAGACTGGACTATTCTAGTTCAGTAAAGGCGGGAAAACAAGGATATTATTTTGTTTTTTGTTTTTTTTTTGTTTCAAACAGACAAAAAGATACAGTAACAAACAGTAAATGCTTTAAATCGGCTAGCACACTTGAGTGTGTTAGCCTAACAGTTAAATTAAGCAGAAAACAAACTTTTTAAAGTGCAAACAGATCAGAAGCAAACACAAATACAGTAGATCAACTTGCAGAGCTAGTTTAGTAATATAAAAATGCTTTTAGGTGAAATACAGTCAAAATACAGCAGTCAAAAAAAGAAATCCAGAAACATACTTATAAATCAAAGGAAAGTCCCTCTTTCACTCTCTGCTGCTTGTAGAACTCTGCAGGACACCACGAGGAGGTAAGTGGGAAAGCTCCAGTGTCTCATTTTTATTTCATTGCCCTGTGTTTTTATTTTGGTTATTATTGGTGCCTGATCTGAAATAGTTATTGGGTGTGTATCAAGACCTTTAATTAAATGCACATGTTCCTGTGAGATATAAGTTCTATCTATCCTAGCCCAGTTTTTATATCTTAGAGAATAATATGTAAATTCACTCCAAACTCCTAGTACTGAATTCACATCTTCCAGCCAAATATTTTCATACATTTCTTTAAAAATAAACCCTCCTTTGTTATATTTTCCTTCTGGGCCCCACAGACGAATCTTCACTATTGCAAATCAAATTCCAGTCCCCAGTCATTGACAATAATGTTGGCCCAATTTTTACTGTCAAAAAGAAACAGAAAACTAAACATGCATCTGTTCCTCCTCAAATTTCTCTGGTCAGGAGTAGTTTACTAGATCTGGCTCAGGGTCACTTCAGGTGGTTTCTGGTAAAAGAAAAAAGGATGTCTCTCTTTCCTGCAGACATTCAAGATTCTGAATCTGGACAGAAGATGAAGGAAAAGATATATGGTTTTCACTCCAGATTTCTGATTCAGATTCAGAGGAGAGTATGGTATCTGAGTCTCCCTGTGTGTGTGTGGGTATGCGTGTGAGAAGGTTGTTTCTCTAAGGCAATTTTCAGAATGTGCCAGTGTTTTCAGTTTCTCAGTCCCCTTAAAAATACTATGAGCTGTTACAGAAGGAATTTCCAGAACCTTCACCTATGCATCCAGTACTGCCAGTATTGGAGGATATGTGTATCACTGGCTACAATTTTCCCAATAGTCAGCCTGCTGCTCCTAAAAAGCAGATAGATTGTATAAAATTCCTCAATTTTTTTATATACTCATCTCAAACCTGACTCTGCAGCTATAGCTTTATTTAGTCATGAACATTTAGTTAATAACAATCCTATGCTTTCTGGCAAGGATGGAAAAATAATTGATAAGTATGGGAAAAAGTATATGCTTCTGCAACTCTGATTTTCAGAATTTTGAATTGTCAGGCTAATATGTTAAAGTTTACTAGGATTATTTGTGACTGCATGAGTAATGTTTTGTCTTCAGTTTTTTCTTGTGAGCACAAATCTGCATTAAATGATTTAATGTCTTCTATCTTACAGGACACACTGCTCATTGTTTAAAGTGGGTGTGACGCCATGATACCTCTTCAGGGGCTATGGCCACTGGTGCAGTTTTGAGACGGTTCATCTAGCTGTATTCCTACAACCTCCAAGATGATGTGAAAAATGAGATTTTAAAGTCTCTTTTAGATAGAGATTTTGTTTTAGGAAGTTATCCAAAAAGTGTGATGAAAGGGGCAAGCTTATACAAGGAATCTCTTAAGATTTGTCATTCTTCCTTTTTCAAAATTTCCAAGAGATTCTCTACCCCCTCACCCAATTTTGGAAAGAAATAAAATAAAGCAGTCTCAATAAAATGCTGGTAAACAGACACTGAAGAAATAATCCCAGAACAAAATATGGACACAGGCAAGGCTCCAGGTTCAGTGTAAAATCCTTTAATAAGACACGAGCGCTTTCACAAACTGAACCTGGAGCCTTGTCTGTGTCCATACTTTGTTCTTTGATATTTTGTGCTTACATTCGTTTGGATACTGGTGGCTGTTTTTTGTGCTTGATTGAAGAAATAATGTCAGGGCACTCCAAAAATAATATAGGAATGCCCCAAATTAAAAGGCAGTCTAATAAATCAAAATAACTATTAAGGGACCATGTTCCTTCCTCCCACCAAGCGGGGGAAAGTCTGAATTTCCACTTCTGTTTTGGCAACAGATAAGGCCGTATTCATTAACAGCTACACTAAGTGCAACTGTCATGTACTGGGTATATATCAGGTCTGTAAACTTCCAGGTTTTCTGTAATGCTAAAGGGATCATCTAAAATGTCTATGCAGGTAACCTAGGCTGTTTTCACAACTCACACATATGGCACACCTGTGAGGTGTACACAAGGTTTACCAGGAGTGACTTTTCCACAATGGCATCCCTTGAGGGATGCAGGTTATGGCCTGGAACCATGGCTTATGACACCTGTGAGAAACACACACTGCCCCACCAAGCAAGGATATAATGATGCCCATGCTGAAACTAGGAATATCATAGAATGTGTATTTGCCTTGCTCAAATGAAGGTTCTGATGTTTATACACTTCAAGAGGTACCCTGCAGTATGATTCAGCTACCTTTACTGATATACTTACAGCCTGTTCCATGTTGCACAGTATCTTTCTCAGGAGACAGCTTAAATAAGGACAACTAGGGACAGGACCACAGTTCCCAGTACCACAGGCAGGGCCAGCAGATCCAGCAGATACAGATGAGGAGTCTGAGGAAGAACCACCAGCTGCAGATACTGCCAATAGTGGTAGGCATGCACAATATGCTATGGCTCTGTAGGACACAAAAAATAGCATACACACTCTGAATACCTAAAAGAAAGAATAACATCTTTAGCACATACAAATATTAAAACATGATGCCTGCCAAACTGCACAACCTTTACTTAACCATGCAATGAGTGTATTCTGTAAGTATCAGACACAGGCACCCCCCAGGCGACATCTCACATCTGCATTATTACCAAAGTACATATGGAGCCTTTATGGAAAAAGCAGTACAGTTATATAAATGATTACTGTGTTATGCAAATTTGCATATGTCCCTAAGGTGATACATGTCCCAGGTGTACAGTAATGTCAGTAACAACAAATATGCATATGTCCCTAAGGTGATACATGTGCCAGGTGCACAGTAATGTCAGTAATACGTTATGATTGCTGTTTATAATACACAGCTATAGATTTTGCCCAAGAATGTGCATTAAGCATTTCAGCTGGCCACTGTATATAAACCATTGAGCAGGTCAGGGATAGCATCATTTGCACAAGTATAGCAATGAGTAAGACTTAACCATCTACTTTGACTGCATGAGTAACAATAGTAGCAGAAATACAGTGAGGGTCAATAGTTACAGAAGCAGTCATGCACATCTGATTGTGAACTATGATTAAAAGCATTTATTCTGCAATACATTTACATTAAAGTAAGGTTCTGGGCAAACAAACAGCTATGCACACTGTGTATCAGACATAAATGCAACTTGATGTCATAAGGAAATGTTCAAAGGGCAGGGCACAGTCATCATCACTTGTACAGGGTTTGGAGATGGTGGGGAAACAGGAGGGTACGCCTAACACCAAGAAGTATGTGTCTGCAAGTAAAACAAAAAGTTATTACTTAAGTATCGAATTTGCAGGTCTAGTAGCAAGATATGTTTAGCAGTCAACAGGTTAACATCTGCAACAGTTACATAACTGTTGCAGATAGGAGTGGCTTAGGTAAGGGAAGTATTTATTGCACAGTCAGAGGGCAACACTTTTAAGGCATCACCCTCCATGATAGGGGATCTATACCCATTACAGTAGGGATGATCTGTAACCCTTCAGTTGTGTTCATCATAATGCACACAGTGTGCCTGTTTCCATGGCATCACAGGTTGATATACACCTTTCAAATATTTGCCCTGGCATATGTTTGAGTCTTGAAAGATGTCAATGTTGAGTATGCCATTGATTGTTCACAGGCATTACATAATTTCCAAATAACAATGCACTGTATAGCATGTCTTCCTCCAAACATTTAAGTATCACTGTAATTGTTTTCTTCACACTCTACAGCTTTATTGGACAAGTACACTTACATAATATGTCTTCCTGCATGGCAGATGCCAGATCATCAGAAAGTGTGATTGGGCCTGTGTTTGGACTCTTTCTTCTGTGAGCCTTTTGTTTACATGCTGTAATGGCAGTAGTCACTGTAATGTCTTGTGAGCATGCTCAGTATAATCCTGTATTAGATGTGATCCATTTACAAATGGAGACCATGAACTATTGCAGTGCCATCAGATCTGTGTTGTCATTTGTCACTTGTGTATTTTGATTGCTGTTATATTACTGCTTATAATGCACATGCATATAAAATGCATGCTTGTCTAAGGCATGTGCCAGGATAAAATACCCCTGATCTATGGTTGCCCAGTGACAACAAATGGTAAATCATGTTATTTTGCATTGCATTACACAGCTGCTGTACAGCTCATGCCTTGTTTATATAGGATGAATCAAAGGATACAGCATTACAGTCAATTATCAGACATGCATTCCCTGCATATACATGTAATATTAAATAAATGCACTGAATGCGAATAGCCCATAATGTATGCACTCTCCGTCCTGTTATCTCAGCTAAGTATGTTACCAACATTAATATCACATTAACTCCTCTTTCTTACAATACTGCATTGTGTCCCTCTCACAGCCATTGTTACCATGTCTGTTATGTACATGGGTAAACAACTGGAAACAGGATAATTTATTATTAACAGCAATATGGATGTCTTTCTGTTGAAGATGTTTCATTGTGACATCACATTTGCATGCATTAACTGAGTACTTTTTTTTCCATTTACCCTCCCCTCTTTCTTACCTTTGCACTATTAACGTTATCTCTGTGTGCATTCTCCCAATTTCATGTCCCCTGCATATACAGTCTTATAATTCACTTGCCTTTACTTTATGTAATCTGTCCACGCATGTTTGCATATGTGTGCCCGCAGGCAAGGAGTTTTGTTTACATTGTGTACTTATGACTCCCAGCACCATTTCATGGCCACCAACATTGCTACCGGCCATAAAATGGTGCTTGGAAATGTGTAAGCATGATGATCAGTGTGCATATTCAGTGAGCGCTGCTGATCATCACACTGATGAGCTGTAATCGTGAAGCCTTTGTGTGAAGCCTACATAATTGTTAATGAATTCCAGGGATAGTTTCAGACAAATAGGTTTTCAAGATCGTTCATCAAGGTTACAGATGGCAGTGAGAGAAATTTTCATCTTTCCAGGGGTAATTCTTCAACTATCAGACAAGACTCCTTTATGTCCCCATCCTTCAATATATGTTGTCTCAGGGAGTAATAGTCAGTGCCTTTTTCGGAATTTGGGAAAGGTTTTTATTTAAGGATGTTTTTGGTGCCAACGCAAGAATGAAAATGCTTAGAGACTAGTTCTAGATCCTTCTTTCCTATAACATTTTTTGATAGTGCTTAACTTCAAAATGCTGTCACTTCATATTTTTTTTATCCTTTCTTCCTCATTTAAGTTTCATGGTAACACTAGATTTGAAAGTTGCTTATGATCACATCCCTATTCCTCAAGATTTCAGGTGTTTTTTAAGGTTTTGTGTGGCTGGATCACATTATCATTTGTCTGCCTTACCCTTTGGACTATCCACTGCTCAAAGAACTTTCACAAAATGCATTGCAGGTTACAGGGTATCCACATATTTCTAGCTTTAGATGATGTGCTTACCTCTGCAGAGTCTTTTTCAAAGTGTCAGGAATCTCTTATACGGATGAGAGATCTCTTACACAAGCTAGGATTTCAAGAGAACATTCACAAGTCTTTTTTGACTTCATTGCATAGGATTATCTTACTGGGGTATCTGCTAGACACCTCAATTCAGAGAGTTTTTTTTTTTTTTTTTTTGCACAGGAAAAAAGAGTTACATCTAGATCTGTATCTATGCTTTTCCACTCAGATTGATGTCATTGTAAGGGAATACTTCAGGACTTTGGGTCTCATAGCATTTATGATTCTTGTCTTACCCTGGCATGACTCCAAGTGAGAAAGGTACAATGGTATCAAGATTTTTAGGTCCCAGCAGTAAAACCCATTATCATTTATATCCTAGCTATAGCTCATTGCAGTTTATGGGATATCCACATTTTTCCATATTTAGATAACTTGCTTATCTTTGCAGAGTTTTTTTTTTCAAATTGTCAGGAATTTCTTACTTTGGTGAGAGATCTCTTACCCAGTTTGAAAGAGAACACACGCAAGTGTTTTTTGACTCTGTCACACTGGATTGTATTCCTGGGATGTCTATTAGACACCTCAGTTCAAAGAGCTTTTCTTCTACAGGAGAAATAGATCTGTAACTAGATCTGTTTCTAGGGTTTTCCACTCAAACTTTAGTCTCTGCAAGGGAATTCCTCAGGATTGTGGATCTCACATCTACCCTGGCAAGACTCCACATGAGCAAGATACAATGGTATCTGAAGTCTCTTTGGTCTCAGCACCAACATTCATTATCTTCTCAAATCCCAGTTCTGGGATTTGCCAGATGAGAAATCACTTGGTGGACACAGCAAATATCCTTAATTCTAAGTCTCCCCTTCTTTTCCTTGTGCCCCAAAACAGTCAGTTACGACATATGCCTTGGACTTTGGGGAACAGTGTCAAGAGAGATAAAAGTGCACGGTGTTTGGGACATGATGGACAGATGCAAGCACAAAAATATCAAGGAGCTCAACTCTCTTAATCACTTTTAGTCCCCTGGATCTCTTCAAGTTGTTATATACAATACCAAAGTCATGTGATGCATCAACAAGCAAGGGGGCATCAGGTCTTACCCCCTTTGTAGACTAGCATTGTTACTTTGGGATATAACTTTACAGCACAGTTTCACTCTACAGGCATTCAACATTCCATCAGGGTCAAGTTGTCTGTCTGACAAAAAAAAAAAAAAAAGGCAGGGCTAAGGCAGACCCTCATAAATAGAAATTAAATCAGGGCATCTTCCAAGATTTGGTCCATCTGTGAGGAGTTTCTCAATTAGACCTCTTTGCCTCCTCTTTGAAAAATCAGCTGGGAAAATCCTGCCCCAGGACTTCATGTAAAAAGGCCTGGAACATAGCTGCCTTTTTCTTTCCTTGAACAGGAATTCTCCTGTATGCTTTTCCACCCTATCAACCAGTTTCCAAACGTTCATAGGTTTATAGGTTCGTACTAGGTTAGCTGCCCTTGTGAGCCATTTTAAGCCTAGGCAATTTCGCTTTTTGTGGTAGAAATAATCTGATTTGGTTATAGACTGGCATTACCCATCACAGGGTGAATAATTATATATTACCCCAGTGAGAATAACTAGGATCATACCATAGAAAATTTGTATGACTTCATCAAGTTTTGAGAAACTCGAAAATCATATGGTCGAAAAAAAAACTTGAAACAAAAAAAAAGCACAAATCTATGCTTTTAAAGGAGGCAAGCCTCACACACCCCCTGTAAATTATATATACCAACTCTGAGATCAGATTCCTCTTTGAAGCAGTTCTATGTAGATTGCAGTACAGTGGGGATCAGGGAGTTTACATTTTCCCCACTGCAGTGCAATCTCAGAGAGTTAGTATATATAATTTGCAAGGGGGTGTGTAGGGTACAGACCTCCCCCACCATAGATTTGTTTTTTCTTTCATTTTGAGTTTTCAGAAACTCGATCATATTGTGTCAACCATATGTATTTTGAGTTTCCAAAAACTTGAAATCATATAAATCCGATAATTTCAGGGGACCCATGCATATGATAAAGCATTTAGGAGATGCCTCTGTCCAATACAGGGGGCACTTCTGGGCAAATTTTCTGTTTCCCATTCATAGATTTAAACTGCGCCTGAAAATGGAAAGTGATGAACTTTGTTTTATGTGAATGGGGAGTCTGTTCCACAGTACTGGTATCCTTTGTGAGATAGACCTGTCCCTCCAAACTATTCTGTTGTTGTTACAGAAGAGGTTTAGATCCCTAGACTGAGTATTTCTGATGCCTTTTGATTTGCTGATGTGCATTTATTTTACTCCATCAGTAATGGATCAGAGGGAGCATTATATGATAGACATGACACCTGTTAGAAGTCTGTAGGATACCAAATATAGTGACAAGGCTTTGAGTCTATCCATGTAGGGCATGTTGTTTAGCCCTTTTGTGCGTTTGTGTGTGTGTGTGTGTGTATGTGTATGTATGTATATGTATATATGGTTCCCATTCAGAAGCCTGAAACATCATAAGCCTGAAAATCAAAATCCTGAAACCAAAAGCCTGAAAATTCAGAATCCTGAAAACTCAAAATCCTGAAAGCCCAAAATCCTGAAAGACCAAAATCCTGAAACTCAAAATCCTGAAAACACAAATAATGCTAATATGTCACTATAAAGACACT
Source organism: Protopterus annectens (assembly GCF_019279795.1). Classification (NCBI taxonomy): domain Eukaryota; kingdom Metazoa; phylum Chordata; order Ceratodontiformes; family Protopteridae; genus Protopterus; species Protopterus annectens. The sequence continues at coordinate 617,153,354 of NC_056748.1, read as the reverse complement.
AATATCTGCCAACTGACCCTGACCCTAACCCTAACCCTAAGGTCCATCACTATCGCACACTCACCTGACCCGCGCCCTAAACCTAACTCACTTAAACCGCCCCTAACCCCAATATTTGTCACTATTGCATACATGCCTAACCTGCGCCCTAACCCTAACTCACTTAAACCACCCCTAACCCTAAAATAAAACCAACCGCACACTTACCTGACCCCAACGTATGACCTAACACCACAGGGCTAACAATAGCAAAGCCACAATGACATCAGTATGTCTATTTTGTGTTTTCAGGATTTTGAGTTTCAGGATTTTGGTCTTTCAGGATTTTGGGCTATCAGGATTTTGAGTTTTCAGGATTCTGAATGGGAACCGTATATATATATATATATATATATATATATATATATATATACACACACACACACACACACACACACATAGATATACATATATAGATATAGAGATAAGATATATATATATATATATATATATATGTGTGTGTGTGTGTGGGTATCTGCCTGACTTTGTTGAAATCCCACTTCATCGAATCACAGTTCATCGACACTCAAAATATCAGAATTGCACTTCATCAAAGCAGTGGAATGAGAAACATTTTCCCATGATAAGTAGGTATATGCCCTTTTCCCCACTGTAGTGCAGTCCTGGAGTTAGTATATACAGTTAGGGGGATGTGAGAGGCATAGCCCCCCACCTATTTTGATTTTATATCATCCACTTTACAATTCAGTATGTTGAAATTTAGCATTGTAAGATTTCAGTATTATGGGTTTCAGTCAAGTGATATTTCATTATTTTCAAATTTCAGTCTTATGGTCTCAGTCAAATGAGTTTCAGTCATACAAAGTTCCTATCATCTGATAGGGATCAGTGGCGGCTGGTGACTTCAAATCAAAGGGGGGCTGCAGGAGACAGCTGAATGGGTGGGATCAAGAGGAAGGGGTGTGGCCAACTAGAAAGGGGAGGGGCTATGCTCAAAACCACAAAAACTAACTTTAATTAAATACGCTGCCCTGGGTGCCAAACCATCATTATGAGAGTCCAATCAAGACAAAAATAAGTGTAGAAGAATAAAAATATTTCAAGGCATTGGCTGCATGACAGCTTACTTAATATCTAGATGGAAACAGAAGGTTGTGAGGCATGAAAAAATAAATTACTTTTTAAATACATTACTGGAATGCCAGTCAAAATCAAGTATAAAAAAAACAAGAAGCACTCAACTCAAACCACTTCTCCTTGCACTACAGTTCTAATTATAATTTATATTCAGCTTTATTAAAGTACCAAGTAACATGCTGAAAGTAGAAATCTCTGTGATGCCCCCACTTGTAAAAATGTTTCTTATCCAAAAAAGACCTGCTGCCTGACAACTATCTACTTATTTCATGGGGAAAACATGATCAAAGTAAAAAATGAAAAGCAAACAAGAAACAAGCTCAAGATAAATTGCTTAAAGGATTACTGTACAGGTTATGGACCACACATGATTGGCATTCTGTTTAGTTTACGGGTAAAGTCTGTAGAGATGACTGGAAGTCTCCAACAAGTGTAATGAGCTTTTTAAAATAATGGAATCCTGTCCTTTAATACCCAAGGCTTATACATTATCTAGTCAAGTATTCTCTGCTTGGCAACAACAGAAAGGCTTTCAATGTTGGCAATTCTTTAACAGTATGCTTATTAAAGCTTACTTGCATCTTACTATCTCAGACAAGCTTACCTTATGCTCATTAAAGCATTGCTACTTAAACACAGAGCAACAGGTACTTTCTGAGTAATAAGCATAAATCTGAGTAATAAGCATAAATCAACAGTACAAAAATATGACAGAAACCAGACCGTTCTGCAAAATCAAGGACAGATGAAAAGCCACTGTAGTACTTGTGTCTACCTTGGATGGGGGGGGGGGGCACTGCACATTTACACTGCATAACTACTCCTTGCCTTGCTTGGACACATCCAGAGTCACTACATGGGGGAGTGGGGTGCAACAAGTATGTCACAATTTGAAATGTCTCTGGCTGACTGTGATGGCCCTGACACATTTGTCATACCTCTCAACCTCAGAGCAAGAAATCTGGACAAAGCCATACACAGAAGTGGGACAAAGGCCCAAAAATAAGGACAATTTTTAAATATTGCTCTAATAAACTTAGAAAGATAATAGAATAGGTCTTGCATTAGTATAAATTTTCTGAAGGGTATAAAATCTGAAACTCAAACGTCTGTCATTATTTTCTAACTTCATTCTTTAGTGATTTGTCACTAATTTGCCAAAAAACACAATTTTATGAAAAATGGACCAAGAATGTGATGCAAAAATATAAAATAGCCACACAATACAGCTGGGAACCTGTCAAAGAAGGGGCACTTTAATATTAGTACTGCTAACTTGAGCAGCTGACAAAATAAAAGAATCTACATGCATTTGAAGTAATCTATAACTTTGATTATTACAGTTATTTCTTAATTGTAAACCCTCCTGTTTTCTTCCAAAACTGCTATTTTGTGGAGGGATTATTAGGGGGAAAAGCAACATTTTGAGCCAAAATCGGGGACAGTTGAGAGGTTGGCTATGCTTAATTCTATAAAGCAATTTATTTGCATGTACCTCTCAACCTATTAATGCAGTAAATCTGAACAAAGCCAAATATATTGGGGGAACATATAAACAGTACTAAAAATTGCTCTTGTATAAATTGAGACAGTTGATAGAATAACAGTTCTTACATTAGCATGCATTTTTCTGAAGGTTATGAAGTCTGAAACTCAGTGTATCATTATTTAGTGACTTAATTCCTAAATGATTTGCCAGAAAACTACAAATGTTATGAAGAACAAACCAAAAATAAGAAGCAAAAATCTATTCATTCTTTGAAAATCTGGACAGTTGGGAGGTATAGTTCAGCTGGGCCTGTCTGAGTTTGCTGCCCTTCCCCCCTGACAAAATCATGGTTGAATGGAGCCTCTGCAGCCATTCCAATGAACCATTACTTGGCTATTTCACTCCATTTACCATAAACACTAACGTGCATACTGCTTTACTTCTATGATGAGTTGGACTTCATTTGAAAGTTTTATTTTGTATTTTACAGCACAAACACTAAGTCATCTGCTTAACAAAGCAATGCAGTCTCACAATGAAAACTTAGCATTAAAACGTCTCTGCCCGTGAAACTCACAGTCATTGAAACAGCATTGAAACCCACATTCAAAGAAAATACATTTTACCAGTGGCAGATAAAGATTAATTTTGGGCTGTTTTCAAATCATAGGCCCCTTGCATATGAAACATACATGTGCTCTTTGATACACCTTCCTCATTGTACTAAATTATATTCCTTGTACAATACAGTACAGTTGTTAGAGGGCGTTTTAAATTTGTTTTGAACATTTTTCCAGTAAGCAATGAAACAAAACGCATTCACCCATAATGGCAAAACTGCCCAGTTCAGAACATTTATCATAAAAGTCTACTCAGACTTCCACAGTCCACCATTATTAGTAAATATGCCCAAGTCTACAGTCCACCATTATCAGTAAATATGCACAATTCTACAGTCCACCATTATCAGTAAATGTGCACAATTCTACAGTCCATTATCAGTAAATATGCACAATTCTACAGTCCATTATCAGTAAATATGCACAATCTCTGAAGAAGTAAAAGTCATTTAAATAATTCCACATTAAAGAAATCTGTAACTAATGAAGAGGTTGCTGCTAGCAAACACCTTTATATTTCATGGTTTCATCGAAAAATAAAGTGTCTGTTGCCCCTCAGGAATAAATTGCCTATATTACATTAAAAAAATAAGCTAGTAATATTGCAAGAGGAAATGGATGGCAAACTGATAACAGACTCATAGTTAGTATCTTCACCAAGGAGAACATTCTCAGTAAGGCAGCATCCACCCCTTGTGTGAGTAGAACCCACAGCCTTCTGCATCAAAAGCAAGTACACAACCTGTTGTGCTATTAACAAAGCAAACCAACTTCACTTAAGCAACGCTAAACTTCTGTTCCCCTGCAGCTCTCAGCTCCTTGTAAAATCTACTCAATACTCAACTGCATCTCAACTTCGCAGCACAAGAAAAGTGGAAAAAGCCAAAATGTATTGGGGGGGGTCAAAAGCCCAAAAACCAGGGACACATTAAACATTGCTTGTATAATCTTGGAAAGTTGCTAGAATAAAATGCTGTGTTACCACCATATATTTTACTGCCAAGGTCCCTGTGCAAAACAGTCAGAGCAACATACCATTACACCAAATCAGCTGCTTTGTAAAAGAGAGGAAGACTGAAACTTAAATGGCTATCATTTAGTGAATTCAGTTCTCACCATAGCTGTCAACCTCTTAGTACAAAACACCTGGACAAACCCAGTAATGAGGGAATACAGCCCTCAAACATATTCAGTGAATTCAGTTCTTGCCATAGCTGTCAATCTTAGCACAAAAAACCTGGACAAAGCCAATAATGGGGGAATACAGTCCCAAAAATAGGGACAAATTTCAAATATTCATCTTATAAACTTAGAAAATTGCTAGAATAAAAGGTTGTGTTATGGTTGTTTTACTATGTATTTTCTGAAGAACATGAAGTCGGAAATTCAAATGCCTGTCAATTTTACTGCTGACAGAACAAAAACAATTTTCAGCAGAGACCTAGGGAGAAATACTGCAGACACGTCTTTGTAAAATGACAGGGCACCAGAGCAAATCCACACAAACACAGGGAGGAGATGCAGACTCCACACAGAAGGCACCTCAGCCAAGAATCAAACCAGAAAACCTATAGCTGTGAGGCAACAATACTACCACTGCACCATCAACTATGCAAGGAATTAAACATTCAGAAACCTGAAGTCTGAAATTCAAATGCCTGTCAATTTTATTTAACATTTGTTAATCAGGACAGTCTGACTTGGAACAAAAAAAAATTTTTCAGCAGAGGCCCAGGTAATGCAGACATGTCTTTGTAACATGGGAGGACACAAAAGCAAACCTACACAAAAACAGGGAGAAGATACAGACCCCACAAAGAAGGCAACCCAGCCAAGAATCAAACCTGAGAACCTGCACCTGTGAGGCAACAATGCTACCACTGCACCATCAAATATCAAGCATTGCAACATTTACAAACCACAGATATTATGAGGAACAGATCAGATCAAATATGAGGCAAAAATCTGCAATTTTTTTTTACAAATGGTGGTGGGTAGGGAATTCAGGTCTTTAACACCTGCATACAAGGTACAGGGTTCAAGCCTGAGGTATTCCCTACCACACACACAGACACACACACACACCTGTAGTAGCAAACCACAAAAACTAAATATACTGCCCTGGGTGCCAAACTGTCATTATGAGAGTCCAATCAAGACAAAATTAAGTGTAGAAGAATAAAAATATTTCAATGCATTGGCTGCATGACAGCTTAATATCTAGATGGAAACAAAAAAGGTTGTGAGGCATGAAAAAATAAATTACTTTTTTTTAAATACATTAATAGAATGCCAGTCAAAATCAAGTATAAGAAAAACAAGCAGCACTCAGCTCAAACCACTTCTTGCACTGCAGTTCTAATTATAATTTATATTCAGCTTTATTAAAGTAACAAGTAACATGCTGAAAGTAGAAATCTCTGATGCCCCCACTTGTAAAAATGTTCCTTATCCAAAAAGACCTGCTGCCTGACATCTACTTGTTTCATGGGGAATACATGATCAAAGTAAAAAATGAAAAGCAAACAAGAAATAAGCTCAAGATACATTGCTTAAAAGGATTACTGTACAGGTTATGGACCACGCGATTGGCATTCGGTTTACGGGTAAAGCCTGCAGAGATGATTGGAAGTCTTCAAGTGTAATGAGACTCTTAAAATAATGTAATTCTGTCCTTTATTGCAAATACTGGTATATGCATTTCAATACCCAAGGCTTATACATTATCTAGTTAAGTATTCTCTACATGGCAACAGAAAGGCTTTCAATGTTGGCAATTTTTTAACAGTATGCTTATTAAAGCTTACTTGCATCTTGCAGTCTCAGCCAAGCTTACCTGATGATCATTAAAGTATTGCTACTTAAACACAGAGCAACAGGCACTTTGAGTAATAAGCATAAATCAACAGTACAAAAAATATGACAGAAACTAGACCATTCTGTAAAAATCAAGGACAGATGAAAAGCCACTCTAGTACTTGTGTCTACCTTGGATGGGTGGGATTCTCTGCACATTTACACTGCATAACTACTCCTTGCCTTGCTTCGACACATCCAGAGTCACTACATGGGGGAGTGGGGTGCAACAAGTATGTCACAGTTTGAAATGTTTCTGGCTGACTTGTGATGGCCCTGACATATTTGTCATACCTCAACCTCAGAGCAAGAAATCTGGACAAAGCCATACAAAGAAATGGGACAAAGGCCCAAAAATAAGGACAATTTTTAAAATATTGCTCTTATAAACTTAGAAAGCTAATAGAGGTCTTGCATTAGTATGAATTTTCTGAATGGTGTGAAATCTGAAACTCAAATGTCTGTCATTATTTTCTAACTTCAGTCTTTAATTATTTGTCACTAATTTGCCAAAAAAACACAATTTTATGAAAAATGGACCAAAAATGTGATGTAAAAATATAAAATAGCAACATAATACAGCTGGGAACCTGTCAAAGAAGGGGCACTTTAATATTAGTACTGCTAACTTGAGCAGCTGGCAAAATAAAATAATCTACATGCATTTCTGAAATAAAAGTAATCTGATTATTACAGTTATTTCTTAATTATAAACCCTCCATGTTTTCTTCCAAAATTGCTATTTTGCGGAGGGATTAGGGGAAGAGCAACATTTTGAGCCAAAATCAGGGACAGTTGAGAGGTTTGGCTATGCCTAATTCTATAAAGCAATTTATTTGCATGAACCTCTCAACCTGTTAATGTAATAAATCTGGACAAGGCCAAATATATTGGGGAACATATAAACAGTACTAAAAATTGCTCTTGTATAAACTGGGACCATTAATAGAACAGGTCTTACTTTAGCATGCATTTTTCTGAAGGTTATGAAGTCTGAAACTAGTATGTCATTATTTAGTGACTTAATTCATAAATGATTTGCCAGAAAACCACAAATGTTATGAGGAACAAACCAAAAATAAGAAGCAAAAAATCTATTCATTCTTTGAAAATCTGGACAGTTGGGAGGTATAGTTCAGCTGGGGCTGCCTAAGTTTGCCGCCCTTCCCCCTCACAAAACCATGGTCGAATGGAGCCTCCCCCCCTGCAGCCATTCCAATGATCCATTACTTTGCTATTTCACTCCATTTACCATAAACACTAATGTGCATACTGATTTACTTCTATGATGATTTGAACTTCATTTGAAAGTTTTATTTTGCAATTTACAGCACAAACACTAAGACATCTGCAAAACAAACTTGGCATTAAAACTTCTCTGCCCTTGAAACTCACATTCATTGAAACAACATTAAAACCCACATTCAAAGAAAATACATTTTACCCGTGGCAGATAAAAATTAATTCTGGGCTGTTTTCAAATCATAGGCCCCTTGCATATGAAACATACATGTGCCCTTTGATACACCTTCCTATTGCTTTGAACATTTTTCCAGTAAACAGTGAAACAAAACTGCCCAATTCAGAACATTTCCATCATAAAAGTCTACTCAAACTTCTACAGTCCACTGTTATCAGTAAATATGCACAATTCTACAGTCCACCATTATCAGTAAATATGCACAGTCTCTGAAATAGTAAAAAAGTCATCTAAATAATTCCACGTTAAATAAATCTGTAATGAAGGGGTTGCTGCTAGCAATCACCTTTATATTTCATGGTTTCATCGAAAAATAAAGTGTCTGATGCCCCTGAGGAATAAATTGCCTAAATTACATTAAAAATAAGCTAGTAATATTGCAATAGGAAATGGATGGCAAACTGATAACAGGCTCATAGTTAGTATCTTAACTTTCAGTACGGCAGCATTCACCCCTTATGGGAGTAGAACCAACAACCTTCTGCATCAAAGGCAAGTACACAACCTGTTGTGCTATTAGCAATGTGAGCTGGCTTAGCATAATCAGCACTAAACTTCTCTTCTCCTGCAGCTCTCAGCTCCTTGTAAAATCTACTCAATACTCAACTGCATCTCAACTTCGCAGCACAAGAAGTCTGGAAAAAGCCAAATTTATTGGGGTGGGTCAAAAGGGCAAAAACCAGGGACACATTAAACATTGCTTGTATAATCTTGGAAAGCTGCTAGAATAAAATGCTGTGTTACCACCATATATTTTACTATAAAGGTCCCCGTGCAAAAGAGTCAGAACAACATACCACTATGCCAAATCACCTGCTTTGTGAAAGAAAAATGCTGTGTTACCACCGTACATTTTACTGCCAAGGTCCCTGTGCAAAACAGTCAAGAGCAACATACCACTATGCCAGATCAGCTGCTTTGTGAAAGAGAGGAAGACTGAAACTTAAATGGCTATCATTTAATGAATTCAGTTCTCACCATAGCTGTCAACCTCTTAGCACAAAACACCTGGACAAACCCAGTAATGAGGGAATACAGCCCTCAAACATATTCAGTGAATTCAGTTCTTGCCATAGCTGTCAACCTTAGCACAAAAAACCTGGACAAAGCCAATAACAGTGTATTACAGTCTCAAAAATAAGGACAAATTTCAAATAGTCAACCTTATAAACTTAAAAAAATGCTATAATAAAAGGTTGTGTTACTATATATTTATTGCTAGAATAAAAAGTTGTTTTACTATGTATTTTCTGAAGAATATGAAGTCTGAAATTCAAATGCCTGTCAATTTTACTTCTGACGGAACAAAAACAATTTTCAGCAGAGGCCCAGGGAGAAATACTATAGACACCTCTTTGTAAAATGGCAGGACACCAGAGAAAATCCACACAAACACAGGGATAAGATGCAGACTCCACACAGAAGGCACCCCAGCCAAGAATCAAACCAGAAAACCTGTAGCTGTGAGGCAACAATACTGCCACTGCACCATCAAATATGTAAGGAAGTAAACATTCAGAAACCTGAAGTCTGAAATTCAAATGCCTGTCAATTTTATTTAATATTTGTTAATCAGGACAGTCTGACTTGGAACAAAAAAAACAATTTTCAGCAGAGGCCCAGGAAGAAATAATGCAGACATGTCTTTGTAACATGGGAGGACACAAAAGCAAACCCACACAAACACAGGGAGAAGATACAGACCCCACCCCCACAAAAAAGGCACCCCAGCCAAGAATCAAACCCAAGAACCTGCAGCTGTGAGACAACAATGCTACCACTGCACCATCAAATATCAAGCATTGCAATATTTACAAACCACAGATATTATGAGGAATAGATCAGATCAAATATGAGGCAAAAATCTGCAATTTTTTTACAAATGGTGGTGGGTAGGGAATTCAGATCTTTAACATCTGCATACAAGGTACAGGGTTCAAGCCTGAGGTATTCCCTACCACACCACCATGAGTCTAACCACCAGTATATTGCACCTGGGGCATTTTCACACACACACACACGTGTACCTGTAGTCCATAACTCCAAAGTGCAAATCCGAAATAAAATAAATCCTGCCTGTAAACCACCACCACACATCCAATCCCTATCTAAAACCCGTGCACATCTGACCCTGCCCGTCGCAAGATCCTAAATTCTTGACTGCTGACGTTGCAGTCCGACCCCGACACGAGTTCCCAGGACAGTCTATGCAGTTTAAAACTGCATAGACTTCTGGGAGCTCTGTTCTCCATGTTTCCCAGTCAGGACTGCTGCTGAGACAATCTGCGCATGCTCCAGACTGTCTCAGCAGCAGTCCGGACTAGTGCGCATGCGTGAAGTCCGTGATTTTTAAAATTTTTCTTTTTTCTATTTATTTCTTTTTATTTTTTTATTTTAAAGTTGAGGGGGCTGCAGTCCAATAGCACGGGCCGCCCCTGATAGGGATCCATATATATATATATATATATATATATATATATATATATATATGTGTGTGTATATATATATATGTGTGTGTGTATATATATATATATATATATATATATATATATATATATATATGTGTATATATATATATATATATATATATATATATATATATATATAATGTGTTGTTTATGTATTGTAAATGCAGGGGTACTTTAAAAGATTTAGAAGGAATCCCGTAATATCATTGTGGTGACCCCTTCTGGCCCAGGCAACAGTGGTTCTCCCTTCTTTTGGAAATTGCAAGGTACAATTACCACAAACTTCATCCCAGAATGGATCTGCTCACACTTGAACAGGGGTATTTGATATACTGTGACCCCAATCAAGCTCAGCTGACTGCATGGAAGATAGGGTCATAATTCCCTTTAGGCACCCATTTACTGAGGATGTTCATCAGGTAGTGATTGGAGGCTAGAAGGTATGCTACTAAAAAATCATATATTTGCAAATGGAAACATTTTTCCAGTTGATGCCAACAAAATAACCAGGAATCATTCAGAGCTAGTGTTTCTCTTGTTTTACAATATATATGTGAGTTACTGCTCAACGGCCTTTCTTATTTCCTCATCAAGATTCATTTGTTGGCCATTTCAGAGTATCTGTCCATAGATTCCCCCTCTTTCAAAGCATCCTCATTTGAAATGTTTTTGAAAGGGTTTTTGCATAGGAGACCTCCAAGAAAGCTGATGGCTCCTTGGAGTCTTAATTTTGTGTTAGAGAAACTGACATTTGCTCCATTTGAATTAGCTCATCAGGTTGACTTGAGGTTTTTAATATGGAAAAATCTTTTACTGATTGCTCTGACCTCTGCATGAGGACTATTTGAGTTGCAAGCTCTTATGGTGTATCAATCCTAACTCATTTTCCATAGAGGCAGGGCTTCTTCTTTGAGAACTAATCCTTCTTTTATGCCTAAAGTGGTATCTGAGTTTATTGTAAGCCAAACTAACCAACTCCCTATTTTCTTTCCTGAACATAAAAATGAGGGGGAAAGGATATTCCATACCTTGGATGTTGACAGACAGCTGTGGTACTATTTTGACAGAACTAAATCATTCAGATCTTTGGATCAGTTCATTTCTTGTGAAGTTAAGAAGAAGGGACAACCTGTGCCAAAACAGACTATTTCCTAATGGTCGTCTCAGGTTATTACCTTTTGTGATGCTCACCACAGCAAAAACTATTTCAGACAGGGTCAAGGCTCACCCTACCAGGGCCTTGGCTTCATGTGGTGTCCCCGGATGTGTGCTACACAAACTCAACGAGGAACTAAACCCGCATATAAGGCAGCTGTTTAATCTTAGCCTTACCACAGGATATGTACCCAAGGAGTGGGGTACGGCAACTGTGGTCCCACTCCACAAAGGCGGTACCTCTACGGACCCTGGAAATTACCGCCCCATAAGCTTAACAAGCCTGGTCTGCAAAGCTATGTTGAGGATCATAATGGAACTCATAAACAAAGACATAGGGGACTTGCAGACATTGGACCCGACCCAGTTTGGCTTTGTCAAGGGCAGATCATGCCTTTTGAACTTGGTTGACTTCTTCGAAACAGTCACCAAGGCCATTGATGAGGGAAAGGCAGTCCATACAGCCTACCTTGACCTTGCAAAAGCTTTCGACACAATACCCCACTCGGGTATTATAGAGAAACTTACCAGCTTAAATGTAAACCCATATGTCACAAGATGGGTTGCAAACTGGCTCAATGACAGAACCCACAGGGTTAGAGTTGCTGGCGCCATGTCAGACTCCAAGCCGGTCACAAGTGGGGTCCCACAGGGCTCAGTCCTTGGCCCCCTGTTGTTCGGCATCTACTTCTCAGAAGTACAGGCAAACATAGGAGGACTATGGCTGACAAAGTTTGCAGATGACTGCAAACTGGGTGCCATAGTGGAAAGTACATCGGACACAGATATCCTTCAGAGGGGTCTCACGGAAACTGATAACTGGTGCCAGAGCCATGGCCTGAAGTTAAATGCCAAAAAATGTATAGTCATACCCTTCGAAAAACAAGTTAACCCCAAGCTACCATATAGGTGGCAATCCATTAAGCACAGAAGAGGTTATCAGGGACCTGGGGACCCAGGTTGACAGTGGCCTTTTTTGACACTCACATTGCTAAAGTGGTTAGAAAGACCTTCTACATTGCCCACCTGATCATGAAGGGATTCACATCCAGATCAAGTGAGGTCATTGTTCCCCTGTACTCTTCACTTATCAGACCAATGATCGAGTACAATGCCCCATTCGGGATGTATCTCACCCGACACCTGCAGCAATTGGAGAGACCCCAAAAGTTCCTCACCAAAAGGATAAAGGGACTCCAAAATCTGTCATATGCTGCCAGACTGAAGAAACTCCAGCTCTATTCAGTCGCATACCGCCTGCTCAGAGGTGACCTGTGCCTGACATACAAGGCCATGTCCAACCCGGAATTAATGGACATGCTCCACCTCAAAAAATCCAAATCTACCAGATCCACTAGAGCAAGTGACTTAAACCTTAGCACGGATATAAATAGGACATGCTAGAGGGATAGATTTGTCACCCAGAGACTCCCTATGCTGTGGAATAAAATCCCAGTCCATGTGAGGCAGAGCACCTCGATGGCTCTGTTCAAGAGAAATATTGACCGGTGAATGGGAGATCATAGGTTTACCCTGGGAATCATCTCTGTGTCACTGCTGCACAGAGGCACAACAAACTAATGGGCACAGTATTTTTTAACATAAGGGGTGGCGTAAGCCACAAAACTTTGGGCTAGGCTTATAAATGCCTTAGGGCAGATAGCCTAGTATAAACCTATGGACCTATGTGTCATTTTTGTAAAAGGTTGAATTCTAGAAGCACTCTAGAAGCAGCAGCTTAGTTCTCTGTACATACTTTTTACAAAGCACCACAAGCTTGATTCCTTCTCTAGCTCTAGGTTATACTTTGCTAGGATCATTCTCTGCAGTTTTCTAGACCCATTCCCTTCCTCCTCCCAACTGTTATAAGGTAGGGTAATCTATCCATATAGTGAAGGCTACTGCATCAGCGATCAATATATCACAGTTGTGTAAGTAAACCTACCATAGCAGTAGATGTTTGAATGATCACTGCTGCAGTAGATGCTTCCTCCATCCATCCACAATTATACTTTCCCCTGACTTGCATACTTTCACATCTAATGAAAAACAATCCCTAAATTCCATCATTATATACATTTTCATTGTTATCAGTGCACCTCACACCCTCAGACACAACTCCTCTATATCCTAACTCCCCTTCTTCCATCATAATCTAACTCTAACCTCTAAGAAAGTTCTACTCTTCTACTTATATATTAACCACATTACCACAAAATCTATTTCCACTCACCAATCTCCTACTTCTGCACTCACTACTACAAATTACCATGTTGCATCCTTGTCTGTGTGTTACTTCTGTATTCTTTTCACCTTACCACACACACGTCTTCCTTACTTAAAACAAATATCCTCCACTCTAGAAAACATAATACCTACACTATGGACCTCTGCTCCTAAACAAACCACATTCTCCATAGCATCTCCCCTCACCTGTTTCCACACTCTTACATCATGCTACAGAAAATCTTCTACAAACTGCATAACCTCTACCTATTTATTTATTATTTATTTGACATTTGTTGACTGGATATATCCGACTGGGCATGAACCCTTTTTCAGTGAAGCCCAGGGGAGAAAATCTCCAGAGATAACAGAAAACAGCAATTAAACAATAGGTAATACAATAGGTAGCTATCAGAATAGCAAATTATCCAAGTTTAACATTAGCAAAACCAAAGTCAAATAGTGCTCCAGTTGACAAGTAATAAAGCAAAAAACAAAGGGGCTTCCAAGTACAGATGGAGCAGGGGAAGATATTCTAAATAAAGAAGATTAAGTTATTACTTAGTATCAGTGATGTAGAAATTATTTCAGAGGAAGTATGGAAGCCAATTATAGATAGAGGAGAGATATTAGTAAGGAAGCTAATTAAATAAAAAAAGTGTAATGGAGAATTGGGATAGAGCAGGGTGAACAAGCAGGAGAGTTAAGAATTGGTTAATAGAGAGTATGGCTAAGGAAAGAGAGACAGAGAGGTTAAGGCAGAAAAGGAAGAACAAGAAAAAAGATGAGTGATCAGGAATAGGAGGAGTAAGAAAGAGAGAAGTAGAAAATGATTAATAAAACACAGAAAGTAAGGAGGAGGTTGGATGTAAGTAGGGAGAGAAGGAAGTGGAAAGAAAAGTGAGGGAGGGGAGTAAAGACAGGTAGGAAAAGGAGGAAAGGGTAGATTAGGGAAGGAGGAATATGTAGGTGGGTGGTTACATGGTTTTAAAGTTAGATATAAACACATATACTCTACCCTTATCCAACCTCTGCCAAACCATTAACATCCTCTGGTTATATCCACTCAATCCCAGAGCTCACTACTCATCCCTCCAATATGCTGCACCTCTCAGTTTAATAGCTGTAGCAGCACCACCTCCTCTTAGTTTAATGTCTCTTTCAGCACCACCTCCCCTCAGTTTAATGGCTCTCCCATCACTAGCTCCCCTCAGTTTAATAGCTCATCCAGCAGTACCTCCCCTCAGTTTAATTGCTCTTATTCAAAGAATCACCTTGTCCCTCGACATGTCCTTTATCACACGAAATCCCAAGATATATGCTATAAAATACATGAGTTACACTGTATAATCCCAATATTTTACTTTTAACTATAACCTGGCTAAAGCCCAACATTAAAAATTATGAAATACTTACCCCGGGCAATAAAAACTTCTGCCTAGTCAGGTCACACAAAATATCACATGACATAGCAGTTCACTATGATAACCCACTGGTACTCTCACCATACCCCATCTGCCGACACTCCTTTAACAATTCTGAAATACTTATTTCCCTTATAAACATCAGTGATCACAAAAATATTTGTCTCGTCACTGTTTACATTCCCCCAAAGAACAACAACTCAGCTTTATAGGAACTTTTGTCTCTACATTTGGCTATCCACAAATATCAACCAAGAAACCATTATCCTAGGTGATGTAAATAATGATTGGCAATTTGTTTCTGCTCATAAGCCTACCTCTGTCATAAATCTATACAACTTCATGCAACTCATCACCTCACCAACGAGATGCAACAAACATTTCAATAGATATTTTACATGTGACCCAAGCAAAATTATCTCTTTTAATAGCTTTCCTAACTTTACAAGTGACTAGCTCCCAGTCTTTTTAAAAGATTGCCAGTTCCCCCCCAGAAGGACCACTACCTAACATAGAACACAACCTGGCTTGGTTTAACAAAGATACATTCAAATAAATACTTAAAGCTTTCAACCAGCATCTACTAAAAAGCTATCCTTTTGGATGAAGACGTTGCATATTTTAGTGTCACCTTTCTCAATATATTGAAGCAGTTAGCCCCAGCTAGACACAAAAATAATCAAATACAACCCTGACACCTGGCTCACAAAAACTACTAAACAGTTTGTGAGAGCCAAAGACAAAGCTGGAAATCTTGGCTTCATAATAAAACAGACAGCACTCTCCAAAAGTTCAGAGAGCTCCACAACTGCATCACGAAATCGCTCAGATCAGATAAAAAACTCACTACTCCTCAATCCAAGATACATGCATAAAGAACACCAAACAATTCTGGTCCTTCATTAACAATTTTTTAAAATCCAACCTGCCTAGTCCCTACTATAACAGTGACCATAATAAACCTATTTCTAACTAACTGAGCTTGCATTTCATGCATTCAGTCACCTCCCTCATAAACAAGTATCCACCTCTCCCAATCTAAGCCAGCAAGATTGTCCTCTAAAATCCCTGTCTTCCATATTGATCTGGTTTCCTTCTCTACTATTAAAAAAACTACTTCATGAGCTAAAACCTATTGCATTCACTTGTGATACTCTTCCCTCAGAATTCATTAGCATGGCTGCCGACTCTTTACCATACCCTGTCTTCTCTGTCCTCATAATCAGATCTATCCAAAATAAACTGTGTACCCATGACCTGGAAAAAAGTCATCAATTGTTCCTTTACACAAAGAAGGAGATTCCAGTAAATTCTGTAATTACTGCACTATAACCATTCTTTCTCATTATCAAAAATACTTGAAATGTGTAATACTCAAACCTCAAAGACTTAAAAGATAACAACCTCCTGTCCTCTGCCTAGCATGGCTTCAGGCCACACCACACCACTATCACAGGGACTTGGGGAATCTTTTATTCCTCTCTATTCCATGACTTATCTAATGTATTTCATACTACATCCCATCGGATTCTTCTCCATACTCAACTAGGCCTTGGCACCCCTCCCTCCCATGGTTCTATAGCTACCTTCCTGTCAGACTTCAGGCAGTAAAGTGGCAGAATGAACAATCTCCATTCTTGCCATCTCAGTTGGAGTGCCACATGGCTAAGTCTTGGGCCCCGTCCTCTTTAACATTTGTATTAATGACCTCTACACTGCTAAGAACACAACTGTCATTCAATATGCTGATGATGCTACAGTGATAACAGCCTGCTCCCTCCATGAGCTTTGTCTTCTATAGAAACCTGGCTCTGCAATTCTAACCTCATGCTGAATGCGAAGAAAAACAAGGATGTTTCACATAAAGTATACAGTTGGCAGACAACTCAGACACTAACTTGACAGAATTAAATCATTTAAATCTTTGGATGACTTGTTCATTTCTTATGAAGTAAGAAGAATGGGCAACCTGCATCAAAGCAATCTATTTCCTATTGGTTGTCACAGGCTATTACCATGCTTTTCATACCAAAATCTGTATCCTATGCAAAACATAACTTCTCCATCATCTCATCAAACAACACTCCTATCAAACTTGTGTACATAATTGGTGTCTTTATAGATAACAACCTAAAGTTTGATATTCAAATACAACAAGCTATCAAGAACCCTCTCACAGAAAAATTACAGTCCTATACCATTGCAAACACTTTTTAATTGCAGTGATAAAAATAGTCTCTGCCTATCTCCTACTTTCACTGCTATATGCCCTCACCCATACCAACCTTCAGTAATCTCTACTAACAAAAAATAAACAAGATAGATAAGCTCACCACTAAATCCCACAACTAGCTGGCTTTAAAACAGGTAGGCTGGTTAGAGCTTCCATGCAATCTCTCATCACCCAGTTAGCAAATGTTTGTAGCATAATCTACAAACGTCAAACTTGTTCTGCACTCCAACCTTTAGTGGAAACTTACACTCCTGCACTAACTGTACTTTCCTTGGACAAATCCCTATTAACCATAACTATAACTTACAACTCTGTTGGTCTGTCCATGTACTCAAATTATGTTTCCAAAAGTCTGGAATTCTATCTATGACAAACCAACTTATCCAAATTCAAAAGCTTGCTAAAACAAGACTATACAAAAGACTTGACTCTGCTCTTGCACCTCCCCAGGCAAGACTGCCGTGAGACTTGCATTCCTACATTACCCCTATATACCTAAACAAACAAATTCTCATTGTAAATGCCCTGCTGTCTTCTGCCCCTTTGTCCTTGCTGCCACTTCTACTGCCTCTGCTTACCCCCATCGAGTTTTCTCTCCAGCACAATTCCCGCTCATATTCATTGCCTTTTACATGTACTTTAACTTCTCTACAATTTTCTTTTTCTCTATGTCACTTAAATATTCACACCACTCAGCCTTCCTTCACCTACTCTCAGCTTTTTCCTCATATCTCCCACACCTCCTATCTCTTATTTTTCTACCCATGCATATAAAATTTTAATCTGACATTTTAAATTTCTCCATATATACCACTTTGTCTTGTATTAATACATAACAACCCTATAGTTTACTGATTGCAGATTTTCCTAGTATAGCTTCCTTTCAGTTATATAGTTAAGTTTCTATACTGTAACTTTAAGGTTTACATTTTACTGTATTATATAAAACTGCCTACTCTATAATTGAAACTTTTCTCCCTTGGCTTCTCTAAAAAGAGGCTACTATAGCCCAATCAGACTACTCCAGTCAACAAAAGCACTAATAAATATAAATAAATAAATGATTCCTGGTGGGTGCTGCCTGTATTGTGAGTTTGTGAGGTTGCTGAGGGTACTTTTTTTTAGGTTCCATTTAGGAGGCCTTTGTGGTTTAGGTAGATTAGTTTTACAATCTTTAGCATATGTACGTCTATTTGCTTGGCTTGAGATGTATGTGATCACTTTAATGTGGTGTTGTGTGATACTGACAACATGCGTGTTATTTGTTGTGACTTCATGTGAGAGCTTTGCCTTCAATAACATTATATAACTACACCTCTCGCACATTATACCTGTTTAAGTAGTAGGTGGTTTTCTGTAAGCATGAGACAATTGCTGCATTGTCTCACCATGTCCATTTCAATCAAGCTGGCTACAGAGACAGTTGAAAAGGGTAAATCCATGGTTCTAGGTGCTTACTAATGTGAGCTGAAGGGGGTAAGTGCTTATGAGGTTTGGATACATATGCTCGTATATTTTGCTGAACCCGTTCATACACACACACACACACACACACACACACACACACACACACACACACACACACACACACACACACACACACACACACAAACTCTGCCTTTACCTTGGAATCTGTGCTTAGTATACCCTCCTTGTCAGGATGTGCCTCCACAAGCTGATGTTTAACAACTCTAACATTGAGGGCTCCATTACCATTGAAGAAATGGTATGTTAGATAATGTTAAGAATATAATTTCAGGACTATATAAATCCTTAGTGTGAGTATATGCACAGTTGATCAGTGAACACTTTATGGCCACAAAATTCCACTCAGATAAAAATTCATGATACAGAAGTTCATCTTCAATTTTTCCGCATAGATGCAAAGGGCTTCTACCATAATCTTTGTATGTACACTCATTAGTGCTAAGTATTACCATTCATATTACAATGAAAATAACTGATATTGTTGTATTGTTGTGTAATTGTTTAATACTACAGAACACCAGCATTTTAAATTTAAATTAAATATGACTGTTATTTAGATGCTTTTAGATGTGGAGATTTTCTGATGATTTTGACAGTGGTTTTGGAAACAGATTGCATCAGAAGCCTATGTACTGCAATACTTTACTTCCTTCCAGTACTGCACATACGGCCCTTATTTGTAGAAATGAGATTTCTTCTCAGTTAGTTATAGCTTAGAGGTAAAGCACAAGTTACCAAATTTAAAGGTATGTGTAACACGCCAGACAAACATGGATAGTATATTGCTGTTATACTATAACTAATGTTGTCTTTGCGATTTATATGTCTTCATTTTCTTTGTTTTATTCTTCTGTTTTATTGTAATCTGCAGCAGATAAAATAGTTTATATTCTTTGGTCCTAATGTTAATAAAAGTGGTACTATTTTTTAAGACTATATGATTGGCAAATACTTGAGAAAGAAGAAACAAAGTTGTTTAATCCATTCCATTATTTGTATACATGAAAACAGATGTTTAGTCCCTTTCATCATATATATACATATTCAAAAACAACAAAAACATTGCTGAAAGTACTATATAACACACTTTGATAAAAAGAAAAGCAATAAAACTACAGAAAACACTTTACTTTCATTCAGTGCAGGACTTCATCAGTTTGATACTGTGGCTTTATTGCTTTTGTTTTTATTAAAATGTGATGCACGATACTTTTATAATTTTGTAAGGCCTTTTCCATGAGGCCTGAACCTGGATTGGGTATCCTCTCTATCTCTTTCTTCTTATTTTGTCATCCCTTCTTAACTGTGTCTGAGAAAGAGAAGACCGAGTATGAGAATGTGAATGGTCCCCTGACAATATTGTAGATGGTGCACAGTAAAAAACATAAGGAGTTTAGAAAGTGGTACAGTACTGCTTACACTGTATTAGTCACATACTATACTGTATTACCTTTGGACAGTGCTTGTTTTGTCAAGTGTCATAACTAAGAAGGTTTTGGTAGCTGCTTCTAAGACTGTTATTCATGGGCACAGTGCTAATAGTTGATTTGGTTTGCAGGTAATTATCTTAGTATCATCCTTATGGCTATTACACATGCTGATTAGCACTGTGCTATGCAGTATATGTTTGTGAAATTCAGCCTTAATGACTAAATGTATCCTACATCTGATATGTAAGTTAGATTTACCATGAAAGCTTTATCATGAGGTCAGAAATATATTTTGTTAAATTTTGCACCAGGAAGTTTATCATCATAATTTTTTGATGATCGCAGGATCAGTATAGGTACATCTGTAAAGTAATATGATTCATCCTGTTTAGACAGTAAGATAAAAGCTAAAGTTATAAAATTTTAAGTAATACATGGAGTACTTTGTTCTTTGAATGAGAGAATGAGAGAAAAAGTATATTTGTTACAGTGAGGTTCATACATAATAGCCTTCATGTAACATATAGCACCATAGAACCCTAGCACCATATTCAGGCTGTCTCCCTGATGGCCTAAGTGACCATCTGCCAACCGTCCTGATGAGAACCCACTTGCAACAAATCAGCCAACCCACTCTCTGGTTAATAAGGAATAAAAAGAATTATAACCCACCTACATTTATCCAGGCATTAAAAAGATGCAACTGGAAACCCCTTAGACTACTACCACTAAATGCGGCTGTCAACTTCTTCAACTCCTACTTCCTAGATGTACTAAACACCCACGCTCCCCCTAGAAGTATTAGAGTAAAAACTAACTATGCACCCTGGCTAAGTAAAGAATGCAGATCCTTAGTCAAGGATAGAAACCAAGCCTGGGATCACTATCTTATGACCAAAACCCAACCGGCAAAACAGGCATATTTAGAACTCAGAAACAGACCCAAAAAACTTGTAAAACTAGACAAAATCAACTACTATCACAATATCCAAAATAAACATGACAATCACTCTCAAAAGTTCTGGTCTGCAATTAACAATATACTACAACCAGGTAAGATAGGCACCCCAAACCCAACATCAACCTCTTGCTCCAACAACATAGCAACCCAATTCAACAAATACTTTACAGAAACTATCCAAGCTCTAGCTGCCTCACAAAACACCTCCAACAGTCCTAACAACCCTACCCATCTCTCACCACAGAACAGCTCCAACCACAATGACCCCATTCAATTTTCACTACATCTCATATCCATCAGTATTATAAATAGATTACTAAAAAATCTTAAACCTACCACACTTGCCACAGATAACCTCCCAGAAGAGTTGCTGAAAACTGCAGCAGAAGCAATAGCGCACCCAGTAACCATTCTCATAAATCAATATCAGAAAATACAGTCCCTTCCATCTGGAAGATCTCCCACATCATTCCATTCCACAAGGGGGGAAATTCCACCGAATTCAACAACTATCACCCTATAGCTATTCTGTCTCCCCTATCCAAAATATTAGAGAGAGTCAAACATTTCCAACTCATGGATTTCCTACACATGCACAGGCTTCTATCAAACACTCAACATGGCTTTCGACCACATCACAGCAGAACAGCAGCCCTCATGGCCTTTACTAATATGGTTAATAGTCATAAAAATAATGGGCAATATGTATCCACTATATTCTTAGACTTATCCAAGGCCTTCGATATGGTGGATCAAAATAAACTCATTGAGGTCCTCTCCAAATTTAACCTAGGTAACTCATCTCTTTCCTGATTCCAAAGTTACCTTTGTGGATGTCAGCAAGCCATCCTGTGGCAACAACAACTTTCTTCACTCCTCCCAGTCTCTATAGGAGTTCCACAAGGCTCCATCCATGGCCCCCAACTCTTCTCCATCTTCACCAACCAACTCCATACTGCCACACTTCATGCATCAGTAATACATTACAGAGATGACTCAACTCTGATATGTTCGGCCTCTTTCATACAAGACCTGCAAATAATAACTCAAGATTCCATTCTATCTGTGGAAAATTGGCTCACTGATTCCCAACTCATATTAAACCCTAACAAAACCAAACTACTTCACTTCTACCCAGCGAGAACTCCCTCTCCCCCAGTCCTTTATCATCCATTCCAAAAACTAAACTCCCATCCTACCAACCACTCATACCGAACTGTTAGGAGTTGAAATTGACAATAACCTAAAATGCGATATCCACATCACTCAAGTCATAAAAAAGGTCCATAAAAAACTAGGTCTATTATACAGGAATAAGTCCTTTTTAACTGCCAGTACTAAAGCTACTGTTGTGTGTGCACACCTCCTCTCAACCCTCCGGTATGCCTCTCCTATACTAACCAACCTACGCAAAGCAGACCTCTCCAAATTAAACTCATGTTACAATAAAATAGCCATATTTACAACAGATGCCCCATACAAAGCTCATCACTGTATATAACTTAATCAACTCAGTTGGTTAGACCTTCCTCAGCTACTTCACTTTAACCAACTAACATTTGCCTTTAAACTTCTGCAGAAACCTGATAATACCCCAGCTCTCCAAAATATTATAAGACAATACACCTCCTCTAGATTCCTTCGCCCAAATAGCAAACTTCTCCTAGATGTCACAAAAACCAATCACTCAGCTGGAGAATCACTCTTCTCCTACTATACCTCTAAAACTTGGAACAACCTCCCATCTACTATAACCAATAGTAACTCTATGACACAATTTAAAACCTTACTAAAATCCCATTTAATAGACACTTGGCTTTGCCATTGTAACCATCCTGGCTAACCCCACTCTTATCACTACTAACCTAATACTACTATTCAGCTTTACTATCCAAAGTCTACTCAGTTAGTGTCACCTACACACAAACACTCATACATTAAAATAACTCCTGCTCTCTCCATCTCTCTGAACAGTGCAGAATTATGAATGAGTTTAACTTGCCCACCTCTAAACAATAGTTTCCAGCATTTAGCACTGTACATACGCATTGTAAATGTCTCCAAGTATTTTTATTTACTCTAACTACTAAACTACTTTTTCTGTCTCACCATGTGTATATTAGTTACCTTTCATAACAATTTGCTTGCGCTATTGCAATTGGCAAGTATGATTACCTGTATAAAAATCTGCTTTTCACTATTACTTTAATTGTATAAACGTATATGTTCTTTTGAATTCTTACTACTTACAATTGGAGCTTTTCTCCCTGGGCCTCCGCTGAAAAAGGACCTGTGTCCAGTCGGACTTTCCCAGCAAACAAATGTTAAATAAATAAATAAATAAATATGATCTTCATTAGGTTCCTTATCATAAACAATGTATGTGATTGAAACATTGATGACATAAAATTTACCTCAAGTGCAATGACCCACTCTTAATTATTTATAATACATTAAATTATAGCTGCCCTGATGTACTAGTTCCAGAAAAACATGTAAGAGCATATGGTTTGCAGCTTTATACATTTATGCTGCCGCACAAGTAACAGACAGAAACCAAGTATACCTTTCATAGTGTAAAATGCTGCAATACATTTTGCTGTCCAGAGACAAAAAAAGAAGTATGACGGCCCAAAATGCTTTAGTTTTCAATGCTGTTTTAGCCTCTCACTACTGCTCTGTAGTGGCATCTGCTTATGCTGTAGTGAGAGACTACAGCTTAACAGTATCAGCAGGCATTTAATAAAACTTTTAAAATATTTTTCCTACTTCAGAAAGACGTTTAACAATGTTGACTTTTCCCAAATTTGGAGTGTAATCCCAACATTCCATGCACTATAAGCTTGTTAGAGCAAGGTTTTTACTTATGTATCATACTGCTATAAAACTAAGTGGACCCTACACTGCCACAAAGATGTCAGAGTGTACCTCTATACAGTCAACAGCTTTAAAAGTTATTATGTACATCCTATTGTTACATAATCTTTTTAAAGTTTTTAATGAGTAGTTATTACATACATCACAAATCATTATGATCATGTCTTCTCTCATAATAAGTTGCATGTTCTCAAAATGGATGTTAAGCAGTTTACCTCTCAAGATTCCGTGTTGGTATGAATTTCTTGACATCCATTTCTTGAATACATAGTAGTTTGTATCTGGTTAATGTCAAGACTTGATAAATATACTCACTATACTCTGTATAATATATAATATATGGTTTAAGAAATCTGTATCAATCAAAGAATTCCCAACATACCAGAGCAGCAACAGCAGCAGAGATTCCTTCAATTTGGAAAATTCTGAATTTTAGGTAAAAGAACAATTAATCAAGTTATGGGAGGTAATCCCACATCCAATATAAGGACTTGTGCTTCCACAATGAAATATGTTTATTCCTTTCTTACAATTCCTTAAAAAAGTTGTTTAGTCATGGAAATCCTTTTAATAAAAAATAGTTTGGATGTTGGAATAATCATGACTTTTACATAATAGGGGTACATAATGAATTATCATTCACAAAAACTACCTTCATTCAGGCATTGAACTTGACTGAGCTTGTATGTTACAAATGAAAAGAACTCCTTTTTGATCTTTCACTTACTCATAATTAGCACTACTGCATTTATTTACATTTTTTCTGAATAGCACACCCCATCTATTGTACTTAGAGATTCAGACATTAGGAAGTAGCTCCTCCATTATTTCTGAGAAAAAACATATTGTAGTGTTCTTTACTGAACCTATTCAGTATTGGCATATACACATATACCTGGCACAGAAGAAGTTTTCTCCTTTTGCATAGACAACTGAAAAGTCTTTATTTGAAGCAATATCTCCAACAATGTTTGCAGGTTAATGTACTGTTGCATGAATATAGGCTACATTACTTTAATATGTATACATTTGAACTATTACATTATATTAAAGCAAGGCATGAAAAAGAGAACAACTTGAATGAGTTAATGAAAAGAGACATATGATTTAAAGTTTGATGAGTTATGCAAAGTAGGAGTCATACTTAATTTCAGCTGTTGATGACTTATAGGAATGTTTCTCAAAATAATATGACTGAAGTACTTCTAGTGAGGCATGGTTCATTTTATCTAACTGTGTGACCAGGGAGTCTGATAATATAGATGGCAAGCCACTCCTAAAACAGCAGACAGTATAAGCTACGTAAGAAAGTATTGGCTTTTAACTTACAGTTATCTAACAACAAAGCAGTACTAAATTAAATAAATATTTGGAATTATTATGCAAATTTTGCTTTATATCAGTAGAAAATATACAGAGGCATTACTACCTATATTTAGATCACCTATAAAGCATTGAAGAGTATGCAATGCTCAGTTTGTTAGGCTTAATGAATATAGGAATATTCTCTAAACAGATCTCTCATGCTGGATACTAACCTATGTAACTAGACTAGAAGAACTCGAGTTGTATTCAGTAACATATAGTAACATATCAAATACTGAGAAGGGTTGTACGTCTCAACTATAATGCTTTAAGAGGCTACAGACTGTTTACTGAACTTTGTTTGCAATGTCTGTTATCAGCAAGACATACGTTCTTGTAATACACTATTAGAATTAATAAAATCAGTATACAAAAAGAAAAAAGTTCATCTGCACCATGGAACAAACTATTTGAGGCAAAAAAGAGAATGCCAGTACATGATGATTTTAAATTAAATGTTGATTGCTTGCAAAAATATATTTTATTATATTATTCACTTTGAAGCTTCCTGGTGGCTTTGTGCATGGACCTACATTTTAAGTTTATTTCCAAATATAATGAGAAGAAGAAGTCATCTGAACAAAAGAAGGTAGACACATAACACAGACATCCCAAGGAAGTAATTGGATAAAAGAGAGTTAACTGAAAATTCAGTAGGACCTGCTTGAGTAAGTCTAAAGTTAGGTATAGAGAATTATTAGATACTGTTTCACAATGGATTAAAAACCTATCCATTAGACAACAAAATGGGGGAGGGGGGATATATTAAAGGTATTTTTATTTACCATTAATGCAGATCTCTGTTTGCCATATTCCTCACATTTCTGGTATCCTGAGAAAACATTGTGTATCAACCATTTTCATTCAAAAACATTGTAGTATTTCCACATTTGTTGGTTTAACAGTTCATTTTTCCCACTTTAGTAAGTTAGCATAGAACAGAGTTGAGATGTATGCTTATCGTACCATCTTGACAGCAATGATAAATAAAACATAAAGCTCCAAAGCATATAGAGCAAGCACAGCAAACAAGACATCATGAATTTCTGATTGTGATGAATCAGTGTAACATGACATACTTAGAAAAATTGTCATGCGTTATGAAGTATAATGCTGATATAACATTGTCTCTGTCTCTGTCTCTCTTTCTCCCTCTCTCCCTCTCCCTGTTTTTAGAGCCGAGATCAGCAGCAGAACCAGGTAAGACAATTAATTCATCATGTCATCATGTTTCAGAATCAGTGTGATCTCACTAGTCACAGTGGTATGCTAAAACTTATTTATGCTATGGAATAAAACATTGCCAGGTATAGTATGACTGCACTAAACAAAAGAAACAAAATTAATTAAATATTTATTTATATTCAATGCAATATATAGTTTTTACTTGTGTACATCATTAACTGACTGATAAAGTAATTAATTTTTGGAATAGGGGGTATGTACTAAAAATGGCAGTGGGACAGGAATATATATTTGATTCTTCAGACATAAACTTCGGTTTCCTAAATCACTGAATCAGGAATGTCAACCTAGAAATAAATATAATTACTTTATAATGAGGTGCATTGACAATTGAAAGATAATAATTTTGGGTTGGCTGAATCACTGACTCCAGAATATCAGCCTAGATGTAAATATAATCGCTTGGTATTTAACCAGGTGTGTTGATTCTGCATACATAGAGAAAACAAATAAGACTAATAACAGTAAAATATTTTAAGGAAGATGAACACAGGAAGGGAACACCTGCTGAAGCCAGTGGAGTATGTAAATAATGTAAACAGGTTTAGGATTGGAACCAAATAAGCTCTGTTGGATTGTGACTGTATAAGGTACTTGTGAGCAAATGTTTGTGATCCATAACCAGATTAACAAACTGTGGAAATAAAGTTTAGATAGTTGTGTGACTGAATTATTTTCATTGTATACAGTTAAAATTAACTAAGAAGAAGAATGCTTCTTATGATAAATATAAAAATTGTGGAAAATCAGTTGATGTAACCAGTGTTTTTAGATCTGTTGCCTTGTTTAACACAGCATTAATTCTAAGAACCAACATTAAACAAGCTGACCATTACTGGAAAGGAATGCCTAAGATATAAAGTAAAAAAGTTTGTTAATAAAAGATTGAAAGGGAAAAAAAACTTAGCAATTTTGGATTGCCCGAATCTTTAATTCAGAATGTCAACCTATAAATATAACTACTTTGTCACCACCTGCAACTCAACAGGGATAGTGTGAACCTCAACAGGAAATTATGTAACTACAATGAAATACTAAATGCACTGGTAATAATGTTAAAATACTTAAGGGTTCTGTATACATTATTGTTTGCAGTACTTGCTAGCAGAAAAAAAAAAAAAAACAGATCTTGAAAAGTAAAAATGTATGTGCTGTTTAGTTGATAACTGAAGTTTAGGTAACAGCTATCCACTGACTGACTGACAAGTGAAATTTACATCTGCTTAGTGAAATGGTATCCTTAATTTAGTATGTTTCTATGACTCCCCCCAAAAATATTGCCTGAAAAGATGGAGTTTATATTGAGATAACGGCCTGTAGATGGGTGTTATCAGGCTCAATACCATACACAGGAGTGCAAATTAACATGCTGAAAGGCCCTTTATTTCCTTAAAACATTCACTTTGGGAGGTATTTTTGCACTTAGAAAGTAGAAATTTGAGTTTTATTATTTGTATTTTCTTTGTGCTGGAAAGGATTTTTTAATTATTCTTGCTGGATGTCAGAAAAAGGAGAAAATACAAAGGTAAAAGGAATGATGAAGGGGTCTCAACCAGTCATAAATTTGCAAACAGAATGTATGTATTACAAAATCAGATCAAAACTTAAAATATAGTTACAACTATTTTTTTCTTATGCAGATGTCCAGTCATAAACAAAATATTCTGAAAATCATCTTAAAACCAATTAGAGTTTCCCCAATATATTTTTAACCCACAATTTGTTCTCTTAAAATCAATAGTTGCTATCCCCATACCTGTTGTTTCAATGACGCATCCTTCTGCAATGAAATCCTGAATGCGGTGTTAATAATGTTAAAATATGTAAAAGTTCCATGCATATTCTTGACTGTAGTATTTACTAGCAGGGAAATTGATCTTCATAATTAAAATCTGTATTCAGTTTTAGTTGATAACTGAAGTTTAGATTGCCACATTAGATATTTGGCTGATATCTAGTGATAAAAAAAGAAGCTTACATCTGTGTTTGTAAATGCAATGACTAGTTTAGGCAGTTTCTGACTCACAGAATAATTCTAAGTAGGTATTACTGTCCAAAATGTTGGGCATTATAGCAATGGACTGCCCAGTGATGTTGTCAAGCCCATCATTTTTGTCAGAAGGCTTCTCCACCTCTGGAAGGTCCATTATTTACCTATAAACCCACACTGGAAGGAATTTTCTCACATAGAAAGTAGCTGTAGTAGTTTTACTACAAGTAAGATAATTTTCCCTGTATTGGAAAGGATTTTATACATTTTATTGCAGGCTTCAAATACATCAGAAGAACATAGCCTTGGTTTTGTGGCACAGAAGGATAAAGTCCTTACTGGGACTTGAATGTCTCCAGCTTGATTAGCAGGAGCTTTGGAAGCTGGAAGACCCAGGGATAGGTAGGCATGCAATGTCTTATGTACACTGGAGAGCTTACTTGGGAAGGAGGGTTATGGTGGAAACAGCTTACATATGAGGGAGGGTTGTAATGGCTTTTCTCCCTAGAGTAACCTGGCAGTCTAAGAAAGTAATGTAGACCATTCCCCCAAGAAAAACCCTAGGAGGAGGAGGGATGCAGGTTGGGCCACCCAAGCATGTGTGGTTGCCCTTGTGGAAACATGTCAGGGAGCAGGGATGCCTCTGTATTCAGGGTTTAGACTGTCACTCCACAGTGGTGTGGAGCCCATATCACACTTGGGGGATGGGATTAGGAAGAAAAATAAAAATGCCTTAATGGCTCCCAAGATGATGACTCTGGATTGGCTAATTCGTGCCCCTGTGCAGAATGAATCAATTGATTGTGAGGAGATGATGATCAGGAGACAGTGGAGAGCCAGTAAAACAACCCAAAAACATAAAATCAGTAGAACAGGGGACGAAATAGAGAGGAATGAATAATAGTGTTCCAACCAGGCACAAGTTTTTATGAAAAATAGATTACAAATCAGATAAAATTTACAAATGAAGTTGAAACTATTTTCTTTGTACTTTTGTCCATTCATAAACAAAATATCCTGCTCATTTTCTCCTTAAAACATGTTTGAGATGCACTATTGTAATTTCAACCCATGCTTTGTTCGTCAG
This sequence comes from Protopterus annectens, assembly GCF_019279795.1. Classification (NCBI taxonomy): domain Eukaryota; kingdom Metazoa; phylum Chordata; order Ceratodontiformes; family Protopteridae; genus Protopterus; species Protopterus annectens. The sequence goes on along the minus strand of NC_056748.1, from coordinate 617,123,823 downwards.
CAAAATAGTTGTCATCAGTGTAACTATTATACCAAAGAAACATCTTTCAGCTGTATACTAGACTAATTGAATTCAAACCACAATAACCTCAAAAGTGACATTTACTGAAGTGTACACAAACTTTTGTCCATAATATAGCCTGCTTCCTACTGCATCTTTCTTCTATGACAATGCTAATTTCCATCATATCATTTTTGAAATGCAATTGCTGCCACAGTTTTACAGTAGGAGGGGATACCTGCTTCCATTTTTTGAGATGCATTTGCATGCTGATATCAATATACCTTAAAACATTTTTTTCTTGAGGCAGAAGAGCATGCTAACATAACAAAACTATAAAGCATGCAGCTTTCAAGAAAACCTCCCCCTAGCATTTCAACATGATAACATTTTAATTTTTTACACATAACCAATGCAAGAGTGGTTACCTGAGTAAAGAAACCCTTAAGACACTCTGCTGGTTGCATTAAAATAGAAGAGCTGATTTCCTCCATATCCCCAAAACCAAACAGTGTTTTTCCTCAGGTTATTCATCACTTACAGACTCAAAGATATAAATATCTTCATCATCTATGGTCCTGTGTACCTCTTCAGTGGATTACAGACATCACAATGATGTAGCATATGTAGAATATTTACAAATGCTGCTTTCTAATCTGTATTAAATGCATAGGCACTAAGGTAAAGTGAATAAAAACATATCTTTAAACATGTTTACATTATCTAGACAGTATTTATTTTATTTATTTATTTATTTGACATTTGGTTACCCGGAAAGTCTGGCTGGGTTAGAAACTCATTTTCAGTGGAGGCCCAGGGATAAAAGCTCCATCACAAAGTAGACTAGATATAAAGCTTTTACAGTATTGAACAGTATCATATAAGTATAATACAATCATATATAATAATAGAGAGTAGATAAATGAATAACAGTGTGCAAATTTTAACAAGACTCAGGAAATTGGTTACAGATAGAAATCAGATGATGTTTAAAACAATTGATTAGTAAGAGTCCAAAATAAAGTAAAAATGATCTTGTTATACATTTGTCTAGAAAAAAATGTTTGTTATTGTTTGCTGTATTAACATATGTACATATTAACATGCTGGAAGATGTTACAAGGAAAACAGAGGGAGCAGAAGTTAATAAGGGATAGCAAATGAGATACAGATTCAGTGGTACGTAGGTTAAGTGTACAATAGGAGTTTGAGACTAGGTTATACAGAATAGGGTATGAAATAGTTTTGGGGTCAGGGCGAGTTGGTGAAGACAAGAGTGTAGGAGTCGATAAGCATAGGAAATTGATGGAGGGTGAAGAAAAGGGCAAGATTAAGAGAGGGAAGGTGGGTAACAGGAGAAAGGAGGAGGGAGGACAAAAGGTAGAGTGGAAGAGTCATAATAAAGTGGCTGCTATTCAGTTTGGATTTGAACAGGGACAGTTACTTGACCTGATTAGTAATTGTTTTAGCTTAAATTTCAGTTTCTTGAGATTTGAGTTTTTTTTGAATGTATAAAGGTAGTAAGTTCCAAAGTTTAGTTACTGAATAGGAGTAAAGAGATTGTCCAGCTGTTGTGCTTGATTTATATAGAGCTAATAGTTGCTGGTCTTCAGAATGGAGAGCTCTATTGGGTATATATATTTGGAGCAAAGAATTCATGGAAGGACATGTTTCAGAACTGTAGATAATTTTCTGGGCCATAGTTAGTTGTTGGAAGGTTAGTTTGAGACAGTTAAGGGAGGTAAGAGCAGTACAATGATGTTTGTAGAGTCAGAGTGGTAATACTGTTTCAGATTTGGCAATTTTATTGTAACAGGATTCCAGCTTATTTACTAGTGTAGTTTTTAGGTTGGTTAGTGTGGGGGGCACCATATAGTAAGGAGGGTAATATGTATGCAGAGGCCAGTGTTGTTTTAGTGTCTGAGTTCATAATATTTTTGTGCCAATATAGCATTGCTAATTTTTGGTGTGTTTTTGATGGTATTATGAATATATAGGTCAAAAGTTAGCCTATTGTCCATTGTTACCCCTAAAGGTTTGGCATGTGGGACCACTTTGATTTCTGTGTTATTAAGGGAAGGTATTTTAAAGTTGGTAGTGTGATTTGGTGGATTTGGTGTGAAGAGAAGTAGCTTAGTTTTATTTGGATTTAGAAGGAGTTGTGCATTGTTGAGCCAGATCTCAATGGATGAGAAGGCTGTTTGGGTTATATATCTAAGGTGTGTAATATTTTTTGGAAATGATAGTTGAATCATCAGCATATTGGATAGGGGTGCTTTGGCAGGAAGCAGTATGGAGGTTATTTATAAAGATGTTGAAAAGAAGGGGTCCAAGGATAGAGCCCTGTGTGACTCCTGTTCTTTTGGGTAAATATTGTGATAGAGAGTTTTGCCATTTAACACATTGTTGTCTTTGAGATAGGTAGCTTGAAAACCATTGTAGAGAAATGTGTGTGTAAGGCCTAGGGAAGATAGTTCATGCAGTAGTTTGGGGTGTGACACTGTAACAAATGCCTTTGATATCTCAAGAAATATGGCCGGGGTTAGTTGGCCTATGTCTCTAGCTCTGTTGATTCTATCTGTAAAGTATATTAGGACAGTTGTTGTACCGTGTGCTGGCCTGAAACCGTGTTGGGTAGATGTAAGTAATTTGTTATAAATGAGGTATAAACACATTTTTTGAAAATTTTTGAGAGGAGAGACAGAACAAAAATGGGGTGATAGTTGACAGTTCATTAGATTTTCCTCCTTTATGTAGGGGAGTGACAGCTGATTGTTTTCCAGATTGTTGGGGCATAAGCTTCTAAGGAGGATCTGTTTATGAGAATACTAACAGGGTAGGCAATAGCATCAGGTGCAAGTTTTAAATATTTTGCTCGGAGGTTGTCAGTGGAGAGACAGCTGGGTTTTAATTAGGCACCTGCTGATTTCTGAGAATTACAGAAATGCAGCACTGGCTGTCAAGAAGAAGAAAGCTGTGAGACAGGTTCCTGTAATGCTTACCTGGTGTTGATGGATGACTCCACTGTGGCCATAATGAAGCCCTCAGACCATTGATCTCATTCCTCTGACACTCTGGTGCTGCTTCTCAGGAAGCCACTAAAGGTTGGCAGTTTAGCATGTCCTCCAGGGTCTGACATAAGCCTGTTGCAGACATGGGAGAACTGTACTTGGTCATCTAGTCTAGTAAGAAGTTTGTTTTGTCATCTTGGGTCAATTCATATATTATGTTAAGAAACTGACACATCAATTTCTGTATAACAGAAATGGTGAATATGGAACTATTTCACAAAACTACAAATTGACTGTCAAGTCCAATATTTTGAAATTATTCTTTTGATATTGTTTTACTCCTGAATCAGGAATTCTGATGACAGAAACTTTACCTTCTGGAAACTTTAGACCTGGAACCTATCCAGTTATTATTTGGATAAGTGCCTTGAAAGTAGTATCAGTGGATGAATTACATTATAAATCAAGGCACCAGGGCAACAGAGTTTTCTGTTATTTTGATTTCTCATCTATTAAACAAATGTCATAACTCTAGTGAAACAACTTTACTTTCACTGACTGCTGAGTCCTTTAGAGTATGTATTTTTCAGCTGTTTCCTTCACTTGTCCTCTTTTCAGATGGTTTGCATTTTTCATTGTTTCTGATGAGGCCGTATTCATTCTTTCGACAGTTTGCTTTACATCTGGAACCAGTATGGTTTTGACATTTCCCACAAAACTATTTCTTTCCTCATCTGTTTATTTATTGGCTAACTTGAGACAATGGAAACTGTTTTCTGTAATATACTTGGGGCTCTTATATGAGAGTAAAATAAAACAATCCCCTCCCAAATGTAGGTTATAAGCATGCTTCCTATTTAATCTTCTTTTTCTTAATATTATAAAAGTAATTTTAATATAAATGCTTATTTACTGTACAGCTTTCTTTGAAACTAGTACATTATGACTGCACCATTATTGGTTCCTTATACTTTCTTTAAAGCTATAATAAACATTTAACACTGATGCTGCATGGCTTTTTTCAAGAAGATATTATTCTTAGAAAATGCATCCCATGGCATAATGGAAACAGCAGGACACAGTAAATCATCTGAAATACATTGGCTACAGTTCAGATTTTTGAATGGAGGCCCTTTGTCCTAGACCTTTGCTTCAGTTTATCATTTCTGTCTTGTTTTATTTCTTTTCACTACTTTCTATTTTTCTCATTTCATTCTTAAACACTTTCTGCTTCTTTTTACAGCTGTGCATTGCTAGACTCAGCAGAATAATCTCAATTGTTAAATGTAACAGAACCATTCTGGTTGAGAGCCCACAGCTGTGGTTTTAGTAAACTGTTGTTGAGCAGAACTCCTTCTAAAATAGTACCATATCAGCAAACTATTCTACCCTGATATTTCTGTGTGAAAAGAGATGGCATATTAAGGAGTGGAAGCATTTTAGCTGATTGTCATACTCCAGAATAGGACAGAACATGTGTGATTACTTGTTAGCATGTTGCAGAAACAGAAAAAGGATATAGAAAGTAAAATGTTGCAGGTTCCAAACCAAAAGCCATATAAACGGGATATATTGAAAGCTCTTACTAGCCCGGGGTAATGATGGCTGGAGAGGTATGAAAGAAATGTTTGTGTCTCGGACAAATTGACTTAGTCTGAAAAGCAACAGTCTTTAGAAAAGGGCTTGCCTAAACAGGAGCTCAGTGCGAATTCGAAGGAAGAATATAATATATACTTGATACAGTATGTCCTTACGTCTTATTATAGATGGAGAGCAGTATTTGCTTGACTAACCTAAGTAGGTATTAAGACTTGGGAACAATGGAGCACTTCTGTGTTACACTCAAGGTGTAAGGGAATTCTGTTGAGAAACAGGTGAGTGCAGGATGTGGATTGAATAAAACTGATACTTTATCATACAGACAAGAAACTGAAAGAATAAATGAGCAAGTAATACTTCTGTGCTGTCTGAATCTGCATTCCCTGCCTTTTTCTTTACTAATATAAACTCTTGGTCTGAATACCAAGTATAGCAACTCTTGGTTGGCCATTTTATTTTAAAGAAACACAGGTAACATTATGAAGAAGTTTATCTATTTGTTTATTACACTTTAATAACCATGTGCATGGCCTGGCTGATGGCCCTTTTCAGCCATGACCTGGCCTAATGTGGAAAAGAAAATGAAGTGCAAAACACAACATTATAATGCATATCAAGAAGAAACAGATAACAACAAGATTTACATTATAAAGTTAGTATGTCTAACGATAACAAGGAAGCATCCTTACATGTATTACATTATGTACAGTTGTACTAATATTACAATATATGACATATCGAGGTGTATAAGCAGTTGATACAACTCACAGAGGTGTTTAAGCATAGGGAGTACAAAGTAAATGTAGTAGCACTCATATGCAGCAGATGCAGCATTTCAGAGAAACGTTAGCCATTGTCTTTGAGGCAACTGCAGCATGAATCCTTGAACAGTCCTTTTTAACTTACTTTGACTTTTTCTAGGGTAATTTGTCTAATAAAGCTGCGGTGGTACAGCGGTAGGATTGTTGCTTCACAGGAAGAGGTTCTCCTGTTCGATTCTTGGCTGGAGTGCCTTCTGTGTGGAGTCTCAGAAAGACATGCGTGAATGCGTGTGCCTTCGCTGAAGGTTGGACATTGGGCTGGCAACTCGGCACCATAAAAAAAAAAATCTACTGCCAATCATTAGCGGACTGGAGTTCTGCTGTGGTGACCCCTAACTGGGAAAAGCCAAAAAGACAAACAACAACTTTCTGGTATTTTGCTCCAAACAGAAGGTGAAACCTTTCTTCTTCTCCTCCTCCTCTAGTTGTGGTCAGCATAAGGGTTAGTCTCCTTTATTAAAAACTATTCATGACTAAACAGACCAAAGGCACTATTGCAAGAACCCACCTCCTTTCCATCCTTCTTTATGCCTCCCCTATCCTAACTAATCTTCACTTTACCGAACTTCACAAACTGGAATTATGTTACAACAAGATCACCAAGTTTGCTACAGACTCCACGTATAGGTCCCATCACTGTCATTCCCTAATGCAACTCAAGTGGCTGGAGCTTCCTCAACTACTATGACTTAATCAAGTCTCAGTAGCAGATACGCTGTACCACTACCCTGAGAAAACACCTGCACTCCAGCAACTAATTCAGCCCTACACCACCACTAGAACTCTAAGATCTAGCAGCCAAAACCTCATTCATGTAATCAGACATAAAAATGAAGCAGGAAAGTCTCTCTTTGCCTGCACAATAGCCCAAAACTGGAACTCACTCCCAAGCCATATAACTGCCACTACTCCTAATACCCAATTAAAATACCTCCTGAAATCCCACTATTCAAACAATTGGCTTTGCTCTTGCTACTCCCCAGGGTAAACAATAACTATGCACAGTTGTAACGATTCTGCTACTCTCGAACACTTTCCTTACATAGCCTTCCTAATATGTTTACACTTACCTCCAAACTCAGCATCAGAACAATAGAGTAAAACATACCAACACTTGTATACTATTACATCTGTACCTGATAAAAGATACAATCTCTATCTAAGAAAGGTATATACCTTATTAGATCTCTTCATCTTCTCATCATGGTCTAACTCAATACCTATACTTTTTGATGTGTGGGTGTGAGCATATATATATGTCTATGCAAATGTGGATTTATAAATATATATGTGAATGAGAATGTATATGAAAAAAAAAATGATTTTAGTCATCTACTAATTTTGTTTTACTAGATGCATTACATGCTGGGTAACTTTTCATTTTTGTACTACTTTGATATATTGTAACACCTAAACATGCCATTAAGAACGCTTAGAAATGTATAAATGCTAATAGTGTAACATGGAGCTTTTCTCCCCGGGCGTCCGCTGAAAATGGACCTGTGTCCAGTTGGACCCTCCTGGTTAACAAATGTAAAATAAATAAAATAAATATTTAACGACAAGGATGACTTACTGAGTCTGCTAAAGGATTACTTTCTCTTTTTAATGTGTTAAATCCTTTTTCTTCACTGATTTCAAGGCGAAAAAGAAAAGGATTTTCTTACATTTTGACACTGATTCTCAGTCAGAAGAGCAGGGAGTTGTATTTTTTTCTGAGACACAGCCAAAATGAAATAAGCCTTTCATTGGAAACGGAGTGAAATCCTGATTTCCTAGCAAAAGAACTATGATTTGTTGCAACTGGATTTTCTTCAGCCTGCAGCAGTGCCTCCTGTTTTAGCAGCTTTAGAGGATACTTTCCTAACAGCCTGCAATTTGCCTGACTGTCAGCCCCTAAAAAGTCTGATTATGTACACAAAGTACCTTGGAATTATAGATGTCTGATCCTATTCGTTCAGTCCATCCGATCAGATATTTGCAGCCTCCAGCAACTACTCAGATCTGATTAGGCAGAAGTAGTGCTCCAACCTCGAGCCCTTTATGCATCTGTCCTCTAGTTAGCTCAGATCTTGTTTTCTACCTTTGCGACCAGTAGCATGATCTGAATCATATAAATGCATCAGCTTGTAAATTTTAAATTTTTATTTTGTTTTTTGCTCAGAGTCATTTCTATACTTAGAATATACTTATATCGTCTCTTTAGTTCTATTCTTTGTCTCCTTTATTGAAGTTTTTCTGTCAAAGTTTGTACTTTCTTGACATTTATTGCCATTTCTTTCCCACATTCTAAGTAGACTTATAGACAGTTCAAGTGCATTGTACATTATTATTGATATTATGTAATTATTAGGTTTTATTTCATATTATGTTAGTTATAAGGTGTTATTGTTGAAAAGTTTGCAGTGCTCTTTAATCTTCAAATTTCCTGTTTCCCAGCATTTGATGCTTTTATTATATATATATATATATATATATATATATATATATATATATATATATATATATGGTTCCCCTTCATAATATCGAATTACTGAATGCTCGAAAGTCAGTAACTCGAAATTATAAAGTCGAACCAACAAAAATCCAAAAACTCACAAGCACGAAAACAAAAAACCCTGAACATACAGAACACATGCACCACACAACACGCACACCATACAACCCACATAACATAAACTACAAGCCCTACACTACATGTATGCAGGGGGGCAAGCCCCCATGCACCCCCCACACCCCCCTACTTATATATTCTAACTCCGAGATCGCACTAATACACGAAAAAAAAAACAACACACAGACATTTTAAACTGCCTCGCGCGCACACACACACACACACACACACACACACACACACACACACACACACACACACACACACACAAACACAAACACATCACACATACACAGACACATCCAACACTCACACTCATACTCCCACCTCCCTACCCTAACCCACATGCACAACTTATAAAACACACACATACACTCACTTACCTTCACTTCCGTAAAACATCCCAACTCACACACTTCCCATCCCGTAGCTGACATGCATAAGCATGAATTCGAGATATTTGAATTCGCGCTTCTGCATTTTCGACTTTGCAGTCCCGAGTTACTGAATATCGAGCATTCAGTAATTCAGGATTGTGAAGGGGAACCATATATATATATATATATATATATATATATATATATATATAGTTTCATTTCATAAACATGAATCGCTGAAATATCGAATTTCAGAAATTCGCGTCCATGAAGTCGAAACTTCAAAATAACGAAAGTGCATAAGTGTGAATAGGACTATGCCGAATTCACACTTATGTAAGTTATGTTGCGGAAGTGTTTGGCTGGGATGGTGTCTGCAGTTTAAGGTGAGTGAGTGTGCGTGAGTATTTTTCTAACTTGAACGAGTGGGTTAGGGTAGGGAAGTGGAGGTATGACTGTGTGTGTTGGCTGTGTGTGATTATTTTTTTCTTTACTGTTTGTGCAATCTCGGAGTTAGTATATATAAGTAGGGGGTATGGTGGGTGCAGGGGGGCTTGCCCCCCTTCATTTGTGTAGTGTAGGTGTGTCTCTGTGTGGTGTTTTGTTGTATTTCATTGTTTTGTAGTGTGGGTGTTATGGTTTGTGTGTTGTGTGCTGTATTGTGTATGTTTGATATTTTGGTTTTGTGATTGTGAAGTGTTGGTGTTGTGATGGTTTCAGCTTTATACTGTCGAAATGCTGAAATTTGATATTTCAGCATTTTGGTAATATGAATTGAAACCATATATATATATATATATATATATATATATATATATATATATATATATATATGGATCCCTATCACATGGTCGACAGGCCATATGATCGACTTCCATTTGGTCGACAGCTCATTTGGTCGACAAGCAGTTTTATGCCCCCCACACCCCCCCTAACTATATATATCAACTCCAGGGTCACACAACATTGGGGAGGGGGGCAAATCTGCCTGTCGACCAAAATGGCTTGTCGACCATCTCAGGTAGACCCATATATATATATATATATATATATATATATATATATATATATATATATATAGATAGATACATGAGAGGAGTTTGCTTAGTATTCAGTGTAGTTTGGCATGTAGTTCGATTAAAGTTTCTATTTTGATATGGAGAAGCAGACTAGATTTACAAAGTGTACTAAATATGGGCAGAAGATCCCACCTCAGGATTTTTATGATTTATATGTTGTATGCCTTGGAGTTCCTCCTCACCTGCCCATTCCCTGTGAAATCTGCACATATATTGGACCCAGGGCTTTAGTAGATGGGAAAAGTAAGCTAATTCTCAAAGGCCCCCTTCACTGGATCCAGAGCCTCAAAAAACTAAAAGGTCTACAGAGAACTCTTAAAAAGCAAGGGATAGGACCCAAAAAAAGAGGTCAAGGGAGACTTTAGCTCCGACTCTGGCTCCAAAGTTTTTCTAGGCTTAAGGAGCATTGGGCATGAACTCAAATCTACACTGGATTGAAGAAGTAATGTATACAGTTACAATTCAAGAGGCTCATAAAAAACTGGCATGCGATAAATTGGAATGCCTTCCTTCCAAGACCTTAATCTGTCCTTTCAGTGCGATCCTTCAGGTCTAATAGGAATACATCTGAGATGGATTTGGATTGCCTGATGCAGAAATTTCTCAAGGATCAGATTGAGGTAGGGGTCATTTCATATTCTTTTGCTCCCAAGGTGGTTGGATCTGTCCAATTCAGCCCTATCCAGGCTCCCTCACTGGTCTGACTTTTGACTTGGGTTCCCTCAGAACCATTACCGCATCTGGATCCTGTGTCCCAGAGACTGATTTTTCCATGCTTCTTCTGTAGTAGTTCTCATTCCTCTGACTCATTTGACTCCTGCCTTGTCAGATCTATTTGAGTCCCAGATCTGAAGAGTTGTAGCAATGCCTTCTGCTACACCAATGGAGCTACTACCCTCTGCACCAGTGGTGGTGTCAGATGTGTCTACCTTTGACTTCAGCATTCCAGTCCCTTCATCATGGCTGGCTTCCTTCATAGTTTGGCAGTCCATCCTATGTTGTCATCCTATTATTTGGAGGAAGAACTGGATCTGTCAGCAAGTGGGGTCTCTGGATCCACTGGGGGAAGGCATGGCCTTCTATTTGCTGACAAGGATCATTTCATCATTCAAGAGAGGAGAGTAGCAGGTTCCACCACTCATAGTTACACCCTGTGGCCCTCATTCAGTCGTGTCTTTTATTCCTCTGGTATCCATGGATCAGAGGCAATCTATTAAGCTCAAGCTCACCATCCACATGCAGAAGCAGTCCAATTAGGATTTGGGAGACTCATCTCCTTAATTTCTGAAGGAGATATGTTAGAGGAAACACACCGACTCACCTTCAAAGTCTCCCATATCAGATACTGACTCCGAACATAGAGAGGATTCCCCACAGTTCCCTCTGGAGGATGCTTCCTTTGGCAAAATACTGGAACTGATACTTCAGAGAGGATTTTGGCCCACAGACTCCCCCTGAATATGAAGAGGTATTGTTTGAGGTGTACAAGGCAACGCAGTCTACATCTTGGGTGGTCCCCCCAGCCAACAAACTGATTGACTTGGTAGTTAGAAGAACATGGCAGGAGCCTGACATGTGTGAAGCAATCCCCAGGGAGCCAGATAAAATCCTCCACCCATCAAAGGACAAACTTTTCTGGTCCAGGTCTCCCCTGACTGACTCCACTATTTTGGCAACCACTATCAAAAGAAAGTTATCTGAAGATGCTACATCTGTTCATTCTCCTAACAGAGTCCAGCATGAAGGAGAGACTAGGGAAGTGGGAGTATGCACATTTGTTCTTTGGGCCCTGAACTACACCACTCATATAGACAGATTTCAGATAGATCTGTCTCAAGAGGCTTTATCTTCTATGAAGAATCCATTGACAGTGGAATTGCAGAAGTAGCTGTAAGCAACTCAGATGATCATGGCTACTATCATGAAACTCTCCATGTGCTTGATGTACAATGCAGCTATTGGAGTGGCTGGTACTGCTGCAGCAATGAGACATCATGCATAGCTGCACTTATGCGACTTTGCAGACAACTTTAAATCATCCTCTACATATCCCCCTTTGATGGGTCATTTTTGTTTGTCTTGTATGTTAAAAAGAGAAGATGCAGAAGAGTAAACAAAGTGGTAAGACCCCTTCTGCCCTTGAAGTCAAGTTCGAGGCCCCTCAACATCCTTGCAATGTGAATTAAAAAGGGCCTCATTCTCTATGGTTTCGTAAGTCTAGACATCACTTTGACTCACCTTCAGATGGGGCAGCTGCAGCAAAGGTAGCCCGTTTAACAGACACAGGTTTAGAGGCTGAGGGGGTCTGCAGAATTAGGAAGATCTTTAGCCCTTTTCTGACATGAGATCCCAGAACCCCTGAAGGTCTGCCTGACACTGCCACTCTAGAGGCAGTCAGGGACTGCAACTGCCTCTACCTAGACTAGTGATTCAACATCACACGAGACAATGGGATAAGGGTTATAATATCCAGAGGCTAGCAGATTGCATTTTTGTAAACACCTCCCCAAAGCAAATCATCCATTTCTGGATGTCCCTCCCAACCAAGCAAAGATCACTTTAAATGATTTTCTCTGTCTTCTCAAAAAAAAAAAAAAAAAAAAAAAAAAAAAAGCCATCCAGGATGTCCCACCAGCCCAGACAGGACCAGGATTCTATTTCAAATTCTTTTTGGTTACACCAAAAATAAAGAATCTCAGGCTCATAATAGACCTCAGCCTCCTAAACTCTTAAGAATGTTCACTGTAAAATCAATTCTCCCTTACCTTGAGGAGAATGAATATATGTGCTCAATGGCTCTCCAGGAAGCCTGCCTGTGCATAAAGATAGCAAATGAGTCCAGGAGATATTTATGCTTCTGATTAGCACCCAGCCATTATCAAATTAGAGCCTTACCATTTGGCCTCACCACAGCCCCCAGGGTGTTCACCAAATGTATGTCAGTTGTAGCAGCCTATCTTTGACTTCAGGGACACACAGTCTTCCCATATTTGTATGACTAATTCCTGGCTGCACCCTTGATAGAGTCTCTTCAAAAGACCAGGGATTGCCTTCTTTGAATGTGCAACCCCATGGGGATATCTGTGAACCTACAGAAATCCAACTTAAATCCCTCACAGCATTTAATCTTCTTGGGATGTCATTTAGATACCGTTCTTCCATTCTCTCACTTCCTTAGCAGAGAAGTCAAATGATACATTCTGCAGCTTAGAGTCTATTTCTCACCAGTCATCCAATTGCATGTACAGATCTTACAGTCTTACTTCTGATGGCTTCTTCAAGACTCATGGTCCAGTTCACTCACTGTCACATGAGAATCTTATAGTGGCTCCTCCAAACACACTGTTTTCAGAACTGCTACCCTCTCTTCAAGATTATAAATGTCAGTAAGTCTTGCAGGAAGCAACTTTAATGATGGCTGCAAACTTCAATTTTGTACACAGGCAAACCCTTTCAAACCCCAATGTCATCAGCAACAATAATCACCAACGCATCCTCTCTGTGATGGGAAGGCATTATGAAGGCAGAATGATTCAAGGCCTTTGGACAGAAAATTACTACAACTTCCACATAAATGTCCAGAAGTTGCTGGCAGTTCTCCTTGTGTTGCAGAAACTTCAGGATCGCCTCTCTCAGGGCATGATATCCACACAAATAGATAATATGACCATAGTCTGATATATCAACAAACAAGAGGGGACCAGATTGTACCCCTTATGTTAGGAAGCTATGAGGTTATGGAAATGGGCGATGACCTCTCACCATTTTCTGAGATCAACACATTCCTGGGGAACTCAGTGGACTGTCGTACAGACCAAACAAGAATCTTCTATTGCCTTATGAGTGCTACTGCAATCTGGCAACAGCCAAGAAGATGCTCAATGGCTGGAGCATCTCCTGCTGTGATCTTCTTGCCATTCAGTACAACACAAATTACAGTAGATACTTTGCCATGATCCTTCATTTGAGACAATAACCTGTGGTACTCTGTCTCAGCATTGACCCCCCCCGGTTGCTTTACAGATATCCGCCCCTTCCACGAATGTCCAAGTTCCTGCAGAAAACTTTACATTGCACGGTAACTATTATCCTCATAACACCCTATTGGCCCAGACAGATTTGGTTCAATTCACTCACTATCACATGCGAATCTTATAGTGACTATTATATATATAATGGCCCTTATTGACCAGATAGGTTTAGTTCTCCCTTCTGAAGCCTTACTTGAAGGAACCACCCTGGCTTCTAGAGCCAATTCCAGATCTGATCTTGCTTCTATAGCCAATTCCAGATCTGATCTTTCACCCCCTCTGAGGAGCCTCATCCTGATCTTTTCAATCTGAAATTAATAACCACCTGGTTTCTCCTATTCCATTGATGGTGAGGGATGATTCCCTCCCTCAAGAAGTGGTCAACATTCTAACAGCTTTTCAGAATGTTGCACTTATAAAATTTACCCCAGCAAATAGAAGAGGTTGGTTCTTGGGCTTGTTCACAGAACATTGATTCCTTTTCTGCCTCCATAGCAAATGTTTTATGTTTCCTCCAATTTCTTTTCTACTTGCACAAGTATCTCTACCATTAAGTTTCAATTAATGGTGATCTCTAGTTTTCATACTGTTTTTTAGGATCTCTCTTTAGCATCTCATATATTTTGCAAGGCCTTCCTCAATGACACTTGACCTTCCTACTAAATCTTCCTGTTAAAGACCCAGTCTCTCCACAGGACTTAAATTTTATTTTGGAAGCCTTGGCCAAACCTTGATTTGAACCAGCATCATCCATGCTTGTGTTTTTGTCTTGGAAAACACATTTTCTAGTGGAAATCACCTCAGGTGGAAGAATTTTGGAGCTCCATGATTTATTCTTATTTCTTCCTTATTTTATTCTCTGCAAAGACAGCATAACCTTAAAAACTAACCCTTTCTTTATTCATAAGATGCCTTAGGAGACCAATGTTTCTCATGCCATTCATTTTACCCCTCTTCTTTCCTAATTATGAAAACAAAGAGGAATACTTGCTCCATACCACAGATATTCACATGTAGCCATGCTTTTACCTTCAAAGAACAGATTCAGTCTGGAAATAAAAACAGCTCTTTGTTTCCTTTGCTCAGAATAAGTTGGGGAAAAAAGGTGTCCAAAATAACTCTCTCCAGATGCTTGTCTGATTGAATTTCATTCATATATGAATCCCGGAACAAATGTCTATCATGTAAACTGAGAACTCACTCTATTAGAGTTATTGCAACATCTATAGCTTTCTTTAGAGCGCACTCCTTGGATGTTATATGTGAGGTGGCCAGTTGGTCTTTTATGTACACCTTCATTAAGCACTACAAGCCAGATTGTACTTCCAGGACTAGAACATCCGTTGTTGCTTCCAAACTGAAGGGTGTTCTATCATGATACCACCTGGGATTTTACAAATAAATTTTCCTGAGCTTTTCAAACCAAACTCTGTCATCTGCCAGGGAATTTCTCATGATTCTGGGTTTCATAGCTGCTATGGATATCATGGTTCAGTTGGTCTGACTTCACAAGAGAAATTGTCAATGGTAATTCAGTTCAGATTGGTCTCAGCTTCAGTACTTTTTATTTTGCAGATTCCACTGGTGGGGTTGTGAGAAGGGGAGGTATTGTGAGTGGACCAGTTCTGTCTCAACAATGGTCTCCCCTTCTCCCTTCTGCCTTTGCTTCAGTCTGTCACAACAGATGCATCAGACTCTGCCTGTGGGGGGTGGGCAGCTGTACTGACAGGAATTAAAGTGCAAGGTCTGTTGAATAAACAGACAGACAAGAGCACATACATGTGACAGGAATGCTTTCAGTAATCAATATTTTAAAATCTTTACATCATCTCTGGTCCCCAGAAGTTCTACAAATTATCACAGACAAGACCACACTGAAGTGATATATAAACAAACAATGTGGTGACAGATCTTACCCTCTTTGCAAACTTGCCATTATGACCACTGAGGTGCCATTTCAGTTCAGTTTGTCTCTTCTGACCTCATATGTTCCATTAGAGCAAATCATTATAGCAGACAAGCTGAGGACCAGGACTTGTCATCACAAATGGAAGGTGCACCCAGGGATCTTACAGGAATTGATCCAACTGTTGAGAACACTTCAAACATATCTCTTTGCCTCCATTCAAAACACACAGTTAAA
Organism: Protopterus annectens; assembly: GCF_019279795.1. Lineage (NCBI taxonomy): Eukaryota > Metazoa > Chordata > Ceratodontiformes > Protopteridae > Protopterus > Protopterus annectens. Next base: position 617,108,148 of record NC_056748.1, on the reverse strand, counting down.
GAAATCGTGCTTCATAATTACTTGTAAACAGGCCAGAAAGACTGATGCCTTCCATTTTCATGGACAGGATTATTCCTGTATGCTTTGCAACCCTTTCCACTGATACCCAGGTTCTTCTAATGATTAGAAAGATAATGATAGGGACTCCCTTTTTGGCCCTGGAAACAGAGGTCCTCCCTTCTTTTGAAAATTGCCAAGGACAATTACCACAGGTTTCCCCACATACTTGATTAACTCACACAAGAGAGGGGTAGTTTGATGCACCCCAACCTGGAAAAGGAATCCAGTTTGTAATGTTTTGTAAATGTATGTACAGAGGACTGACTGTTGAATGACAGAGTTTTGACTCCTTTTATGTACCTCTATTTCTGAGGAAGTGCACCAGGTACTAAAGGGGAGCTAATATAAATGCTGCTATGAAATTATGTGTGCAAGTGGAAAAGATTTTCGCATTGGTGCCATGCTGCTTTTGAACCAGGACCCTTTCAAGGCCTACATGTCTCTGGTTCTAGAAAGTTTGTGAGGGTTATAACCCTCTGGCCAATCTTACTCTTCTGTTAAGATTCATCTTTCAATAGTTCTATTTGTCTATCATTTGATCCCACCTTCTTTTTCCTGTCGTCAAGTCAAGTACTTTTGAAAGGTGTTTCCATAGTCCTCCGCCTAGAAAATATGTGTCTCCTTCTTGGAATCTTAACTTTGTGCTTGAAAAAACAAACATGTCTTCCATTTGAACCAGCTCTTTATGCTGAATTGAGCATCTTAACTTGGAAACTGTTACTCATTGCTCTGACTTCTGCAAGAAGGTTATCGGAGTTACAAGCTCTAATGGTGAGTCAACCTTGCCTCATTTTCCACAAAGGATGTGGTTTATTATAGCAATAACCCACACCTGGGTGTGGGTAATGCGGGATTTACCCACGGTTGGTGTGGTTTGGTCCTGAGGGTGAAGCCCGAGGGACCAAACAAAGACAACCGTGGGTAAATCCCGCATTACCCACATCCAGAAGTGTGTTATTGCTATTATACTATGGCATTATTTAAGAAAATAAATAATTACTTTTCTTAAATAATGGCATTGTATAATGCCTCTTTGCTGCCCTTCCAAAGCTGTCTGGTATCCGCGGCAGTTCTGATGTACCGCGCATGCCTACGCAGTACATCAGAGCTGTGGCCAAAAGCAACGGAGAAAGCAAGATCTCCATTGCTTTTTACTGTTTCGCTATGTTAAATGGGTTTAACATAGCGAGACAGCTTTAAAATAAGCAACGGAGATGTCTATTGCTTATTTTAAAGCTGTCTCGCTATGTTAAACCCATTTAACATAGCGAAACAGTAAAGCATGGAGATCTTGCTTTCTCCGTTGCTTTTTTTTTTAAACCTGCCTCGCTATGTTAAATGGGTTTAACATAGCGAGACAGCTTTAAAATAAACAACGGAGATCTCCCTTGCTTATTTTAAAGCTGTCTCACTATGTTAAACCCATTTAACATAGCAAGACAGGTTTAAAAAAGCAACGGGAAAGCAAGATCTCCGTTGCTTTTTAGACATTGTGTGGCTTTGTTAAAGGAGTTTAACATAGCGAGACAGCTTTAAAAAAAGCAACGGAGATCTCCATTGCTTTTTTTAAACCTGTCTCGCTATGTTAAACTCTTTTAACATAGCAAGACAGTGTTTTAAAAGTGACTTATACTAATGGAAAAAGTCCGGGCGACCGGACCTTTTTCCATTAGTATAAGTCGATTTACAACATGCACGCTGGCCAATCAGCATGCACGTTTTGGAATATTAATGGGGGGGTCATGGTATAATTGACAATATATCCTTCTTTTATGCCTAAAGTAGTTTCAGCGTTTATACTGAGCCAGTTTATTAATCTCTCTGTATTCTTTCCAACAAGGGACAAATAATTTTACACACTTTGGATGTCCACACATAGCTCAGATGATCTGAGTCTGATCAAAATTCTTTAAGAAGGCCAATCAGCTATTTGGTTCCTATGAAAGTAAGAAGAAAGGACAACCAGAGTCAAAGTACACAATTTCTAGATGTATGTCTCATGCTAATTCTTTCTCTTATTCTCACCATAATACATCACTTTCAGGCAGGGGCAGGCCTCACTTTGCTAGGAAGTTGGCTTCTTCTGTAGCTTTTTGGAAAGGGTTGGACTCTAGAAGTATTCTAGAGTAACCACCTTAATCCTCTGTACATACCTTTACAAAGCATTACAAATTCCTTTTCCAGGTCAGGAACAAGCTTTGCTATGACCATTCTCCAGAAGCACCCGGAATTCTTGAATTCCTTCCTCCCTACATTATCCTAGGATATGGTAGTCTATCCAAATAGCTTGGGCTACTGTAACTGTGGTCTAATGTTGAACATAGTGTAGTTGTATAAGGAAACTTATCATACCAAGAAATGTTCTAATAGATTACTGTTGCAGTAGCTATTCTTTCCCTCCACCCCCCTTTGTTCTGCTTTTCATGTATTGCAAGGATGTGGATGCATTTACTTTATTGTATTTAGTTACATATGTTATATGTTGAATTTTTCCTTTTCTAGCATTTTCCTTTCAGGCCTCTAGCCTCATTTCTTGAAGCCAAAAAGCTCTGCAGGTTTTTGTGCTGTAATTACTGCTTTTATGTGGCTCTCTTTGAGGCACAATGTGATTAGGGCACATGAAGGACTCGGTCATTGTCCATGTTGGTGTGAACGACCTAAGACGTACCTCCCTGGACTACATGAAAAGAGACACGGAGGAGCTCTTGGATCTTGTAGCCCAGGCAGGTATGACCCTAGCCCTGAGTAGCATACTATCGTCGTCTAGAATGATACCACAGTACAAGCAGAAAATGATTGACTTCAACAATTGGCTAAGTTTCTGGTGTCATTCAAAGGGGATCCAGTATCTGTCTGCCTGGGATGACATGACTGACAGACCTCGATGCTTTTCCAGAGATGGCCTGCATCTGTCACCCCTGGGATTCCACAATACTGGCAAAGGCTCTTGCCACCCCTATAGTGCCTTTTTTAGGCAAAGCCCTTAAAGACAAATTTGCCACCATAACAACTACAAGCAAATGCAACCTGAAGGTTATGCTACTCAACGCTAGAAGCCTAAATCTCAAAATGCACTTGCTCGAGTCACTCCTTAAACTGGAGGACATCAACCTCTGTGCAGTAACAGAGACCTAGTTCAAGGCTCCAGAGAGCACCCCAGTGCTACCAGGCTACATTACATATCACACCTTTTGGCCCCTAAACCTGAACCGAAGCCCTAAAGGAGGTGTGGACTGAAGTCCCAAAGGCGGTGGTGTTTACATTTTCATAAAGGATACACTCACCTACAGACTGGTTGCCCAACATAATGCATCAGAGATACTACAGGTACAACTAACATTGGATAAAACTACAATCCCGGTAGTAGCCTGCTATAGATCCCCCACAATGACCCAAGACTTCAACTCTGCATTCCTGAACACTCTGGAAAGCATTAAGGTTCAACCTAATACCTTTATACTGGGAGACTTTAACTACTCTCCCATTAGCTGGGAAAATTACTCCTGTTCCAACTCATTTGCCCAACGATTTCTGGAATTCATTAATTCCAATGCTCTGGACCATTTCATTTTCAACCCTACCAGAGGTAGAAACATTCTCGACCTGGTCATTACAAACATGGGGAACTGCTGCTCTACACCAGTAATCAACTCCTCCCTGGTTAGATCTGACCACAAGTTAGTCACAGTCGATATCCAAATCCCACCCTCACCCCCCCCCCATGAAGGAAACCACAGTGAAGAAATTCTCCAAAGCCAATTTTGAGCTTCTAAAGACAGAAGTGTCAAACTTCACGTCATCCATGCAAACAGGGAATGGATGTATGGCCACTGAATCATACACTGAGGCACTGTATGAGCATTTACACAAGTGCATGGATCAGGCCATACCAAATAGAACCAAGATCCTGTCCTCCAAAAAAAGGAAGCCAGTCTGGTGGTCCCCTGCCATTAACAAATTCTATAACAGAAGGAAAAAACTGTTGCAGAAAAGGGTAAAGTCCCAAGACAGGAAAAATTCCCTTGTAAGTCTCAGCAAAAAACTGAGATCCCTCATCAAATCCTCTAAAGCTAGTTATGAAAACAAAATTGCAACAGATGCTAAAGATAACCACAAGGAATTCTTTAGTTATGTCTAGAACCTGCATAACAATATGCAAGCGTGTTCTGAGCTATTGCAGAACAGCATCACTTATACCGAACCAACCAGATATTGCCAATATCTTGGCCAACAGGTTTAGTGGCCCATCCCAATACCCGAGGAATGCCAAATCCCTAATATCATGCCTTCACAGGTAGAAGCCACACTATCCAAAGCCAAAAATACATCTTCCATGTGACCTGATGATATACCTAGCTTTGTTCTACACGAATTACAGAGGGTACTGGCACTACACCTGAGTGCCTTGTTCAACCCCAGCCTCACTTCAGGCTTTGTTCCCACCAAATGGCACACCGCTACAGTCATTCCACTCCACAAAGGGGAGCGACTACTGACCCTGGAAACTACCTCCCCATCAGCCTGATGAGCCTGATCTGTAAAGCCATGGAGCACATCATTATGGACCTCATAAATAGGGATATAGGGAACCTTCAAACCCTGGATCCCTCACAGTTTCGATTTGTGAAGGGCAGATCATGTCTGCTCAACCTGATAGACTTCTTTGAATCTGTCACCACAGCGGTCGATGAAGGCAAGGCAGTCCATACAGCCTACCTCGATCTGGCCAAGGCCTTCAACACCATCCCCCACTCAGTGATGATTGACAGATTCACTAACCTAGGCATTAACCCATACATCATAAGATGGGTTGTCAACTGGCTCATGGACAGAACCCAGATGGTGAAAGTAGTGGACCCCAAATCAGACTACTGGGCAGTTACAAGTGGAGTCCCACAGAGATCCATCCTGGGTCCTCTCCTGTTTGATATCTACTTCTCTGAAGTTCAGGCCAACACCAAGGGAATCTGGCTAACCAGATTCACAGATGATTGCAAACTGGGAGCTATTATTGATTCTTAAGCTGATGTAGTCATCCTACAACAAAGCCTCACAGACACCAACGACTTATGCCAGAACCATGGTCTTAAGCTCAATGCCAAAAAATGCATCATCATCCCCTTCAGGAAAAACACAGTGCCCACAGACTTCCACATTGACGGTAGCCCTCTCAATTCCCAAGGTGTGATAAGAGATCTAGGGACACAGGTAGATAGCAACCTCCCCTTTGACAACCATGTTGCCACGGTAGTTAGAAAGTTCTTCTATCTGGCACACCTCATTACAAAAGGTTTCTCATCCAGGAAGAAAGAAGTCATAATCCCTCTCTACTTATCCCTCATTTGACCCATTATAGAGTACAATGCCCCATTTGGCATATATCTCACTAGGCACCTACAACAACTGGAGAGGCCACAAAAATTCCTCACAAAGAGGATCCTAGGATTCAAACACATGCCCTATGCAGACAGACTAAAAAAACTCCAGCTATACTCCATCTCATATTGCCTACTTAGAGCCGATCTCTGCTTGGCATACAAAGCTATGTCTGACCCAGTGTTGCTAGACATACTTCATCTGAAAAAGTCTCAATCCCACTGCAACACTTGCTCCAAAGACCTCAGCCTCATCACAACAATAAACAGAACCTGCTGGAGGGACAGGTTCCTAACCCAGAGACTTCCCATACTTTGGAATAAACTCCCCATTCATGTCAACCAGAGCACTTCACTGGCCCTCTTCAAGAAAAGCCTTAACGAATGGATGGGTAACAGGAAATTCACCACAAGGATCATTTTAACAGCCTTGCTGGATAGAGGCACAAGGAACTAACCTCCAGCAGCAGGATGACTGGGAATATTCTTGGGCTAGGCTTGTGTTGGCTCCAGGGCCATAAGCGTAGTACTCACCTATGCACCTATGAAGGTTTGAAAGCTGGCCAGTGAACATATCCTTGGCAGGATATAACCCAAACAGCTTAGGCTCCTGCAACAGGAATCTATTAGAACATCTACTGGTAATGTAAGTTTGCATTATGCAGTACACAAAAATCAAATGCTATCATCTGAAATCCTCTCTCTTCATGGTAGACTTTGGAAACAGAATTTCATGCCCTGAATCTATAACAGCCAATACTACACAGCATCTGCCTTGTAATATGATGTAGATCATGACATCTTGCAGTACCATGCACAATTTCTCCATGTACTCCCATGCTCCGTGTGTGGGTTGTGCCCTCACCCCCCCCCTTTTTTATTGTTCTACGTTTGAGGTCACCATTGTCACTGAAGGAGATACATAGTCATAGTCAGAGTTTCACAGACACACAGTTCACACTACAATAAGCAAGTCAGTTATTCTTACTTCAGAAAATACCAACAGATGTTCATCTTTATGACATACATATACTTACAATGTACAAAACACAATTCTAAAGATATTTAGATTTCAACACTACACACAAACATGTCCATATATATAGTTATATATCTATATACGCGTGTGTGTATGTATATATATATATATATATATATATATATATATATATATATATATATATATACACACACATATATATATATATATATATATATATATATATATATATATATATAAACACACACACACACACACACACACACGGGTACACATATGCTTATGATATGCTTATTTCCTTATTGCCACTCAGGGGCATACTTATAAAGTAGTTGAACCATCTCATTTTGCTCATTTTAATTTGATGTAGCAGTGTCTAAACATTCAGTCTCTGATGGTTCACCATAGTCTTTACCTTATCACAGATAGTAAGATCATCACCCCTGTTGAGAAACCTTCCTTTCATCCACCATACATGTAAACTTTCTTTTTCATTAACCACAGCTCATGACCATAGATGAAGCCGGAGGTAGAGATTAATCAATACACTAGGAATGTGGACTGTGATTTCAGCTCTCACTCCAGCACCACAGCACAATTTACTGCACAAAGGACTGAATGACACCCAGTCTAGCCTACATGTATTTAATCTACTTCACTAAAACTTTATTTTTTCATACCTGAAGATAGCAATGAATGCCTTGGCAGGAGACCACTATACCCTCAGATTAGGAACTACTTAGTCTTAGCCACCTAACCCAGGGCAGTGAGTTGCTCAAGTGAATTTTATACTTCATGGTCAGGTCAGTTTAAATGGAAACAACAGTGATGCCACCTATGTTTTCATGCTAGACAGCTTGTAAACCTTAGCTGCATCTTTATATTCTGTACATGGAAAAAATGAACAGAACTGGTAACAAAACATACCCTTTACTGAGCCCAATACCACCTCAACAAATCTGATTTAATATTAAGAATGGTAACCCAACTTTTACTGCTTTTCCACTAGGACTGGACAGTATGAAACAGTAACCAGGTACACCAGACTCTTTCAGGACCTCTCCCAGCACATAATGGGCAAAAGTTCAGAATCTTTTTTTCCATCTTCATTTTTTAAACATAGGCTGGATTATCTAGCTTCCATGAGCCTTCTAACAAATATATGAGGCTAAAGAGCTTGTTTTCATTCCACCATTCCTGCATTATTCTCCTGAACATGAATTTCAGCTTTTAGCAGGGAGGCTGAGAAATATGGTCCTGTTATAGCAGATGGCATTCTTTCTGGTGCTGCTTTTTTAAACATAAGGACCACAATCCTATGTTGCCAATCCAGGGGCACTTTTTTGTACCTTTTATGTCTCTGTAAAAAAAATACATTAGCCTTGCTACCCCAACTCTGTCCATTGTCCACATCTCTGGCCATATCTCATCCATACTTGCAGCCTTACTACTTGTGAATGCTCTGACCTCTACATAACCTAATACAGTGACAGACCCAAGCCACCAAGAATTTAATTTTACACACTACCCCTTCATGGGAAAGGATGTCCTATAGGTGAAAGAGTTTTTTGAACTGTGCTGTCCACCTAATAATAATCTCCATTTTTAGCTAATACAACTTGAGTGAGGCTCTGCCTTCCCCTCCCGAGTCACTCAATGTTTACTAGAACATCTCTTAGGCCACCATTTAATTTTGCTCCATGGCATCTCCAACACATCACGCAGCTTATTTTTCACTTTTGGTTCACACGGTAGTTTAATGGTAATTGCTGATCCACAGCTCCAGGACAATGGAATTCAATCCTAATCTCTGGTCAGCATCTATATGGACTTTAAAGTACATTCCTAAGGTTTGGTCTTACAGATCCTAAGATATTACTGAATTGACACTGAAAAATGTTTTTCATATAGGAAGGAAAAAGTCTTAACTTCTGTATTGCCTAGTTATATTACTGTCTTAATAAATTAGGAGGGCTGATTAACTTCATGTTTTAAATAATGTTTTAAAAATATATAATATGATGATGCTAAAACATTAAAATTGTTTATGCAGTAGTAATAAGAAAAAAAGACCAAACAATTTGCTTGGATGAAAATATCTATCTACTTAGTTTTTCCATCATTTGATAACTTATGAGATGAGCTTGGCCAGTTATGGTCCAGGTTCAACTCGTATGAAAGTAGCATAAGTCATAGCTCTAATTTGATATAATATGTTAGTGTCAATACATGGCATGGTTTAGAGATACAGATACAGGGCATAGAGTAAATTAGGCCATTTAAGTAATGCAGTGCAGCATACACTACTACTGGGATTTAGAAAGGCTTAGGACAATGCAGAATCCCTAGATCCAAAGGCTTCCAAATCTCATTAAACCTTTCCATTTCAAAGATTGCTCTACCCCTGTGGTTTACTCCTCACGAGAACATCAGTATAGAAAGTCATCTTGTGCAAGAAGTTGTATGCTAATGTGACAGGGCAGGGGAGTGGGTTATGCTGATTAATCATGTCTGTGGCTCCCAATTTGTTTGGCTGACTGATTCAGAGAGTAAATAAATAATTTAAATTTACTTGGCTGAGTGATTCAGAGAATCACTCAGCCAAGTAAAATGTTACTGTAGGAGGAAAATGTGACAGGTATAAAAATGCTGCAGTCACTTGTTCACTTCTATGGGCTTTGGAGGTAGGATCAATGAAAATGGGGTGGGGAATGACAGTGTATGTATGTGAACTTGTGTGCCCTTGTTTATAGGGGCATGAACGAGGCTGCATGGATGTGTGTGAGTGTGTTTGTGCACGTGTGTGTATGTGTGTGTTTTTGAGTGAGTTTCAGCCTAGGTTATTGCACTGGGATGGTTAGGCATAGAATTAAAAGTCTGTGTGTGTGTGTGTGTGTGTGTGTGTGTGTGTGTGTGTGTGTGTGTGTGTGTGTGTGTGTGTGTGTGTTTGTGTATGTGTGTTGGATTGTGAATATTAGCATATGGTTGAATCTTTCAGTGAATGTGATTAAATGTTGGGGGGGCTTGTTCGTTGATGAATGGAGGTAAACATATGTGTTGGGATGTCTGGCATGCTGGGAATGCCCTTGCTAACTTGATACATTGGCTGTTAGGGAGAATACTAGTGCAGTACACATGTAATGAGCCAATAATGGGGTCTTTCTCTCCACACTCGTATTTGTCTCTGAATTACATTTTCTCATCATTGTACTAACTGATCAACCTTCACTGGGCAATTATCATGAGTGGTCAACATTTCTTTGAATATTAGCGTAAATGTATAATTTTTCCATGTTACATGTTATAAGTTGTACTCTATGTACAACTTATGATGTGCAACTTGGAAACATAATATATGGCTCTTTTCTTATAAGGAAATACAAGTTGGATATAGACATAATTGTGAACAGCTGACTTGCAAAGCACACATGATTGAAAGCAGATGGTCAGATTTTGATTTACTTGAAATGGTGAAAGCTGCATTTTTCCATATTTATGAAAATGTCGTATATGTCTTTAGTGTAAAGTCAAGCATTTCCCATTAATAGAAAACAGTAGTTTCAGAGTTAGTGTGCCTTTGGAGTGGGAATAGTTTTGGAGAAGGGTGTAATTCACCAAATATGGGATATACTACAGAATTCCTTGGGGGATTTCATGTACGTTACAGTTACAATTTTTAATCAGCTACATTTGAGCTTTTGTGCATTGATTTACTGTTACCTGAAGCATTCCATAGGACACTTTCATGAAGCAATTTGTACATGAATATGCATATGTGCAAAATAAATTGTTGCTGAACTTCCACTGATATTTGAATGTATAAATTCTATATGGACTGTGTCAGCATGTATTGTTTAGTTTGCTAAACTGTATGATCATTTGTTAGGGTTAATATGTCTAAAGTGATTCATTTGGCAGTTCTATGTACAGTGCTGGGGAGATTAGAATACAGTGATTTATAATGTGTATAATGAGCTTATTAAATATGTAATAGAAGGAAATAGTTGAAAATAAGAAAGGTAGATTTTTTTTTAGTAAGTATACAGAATGTCTAGAGAGTTTAAAGGGTTTTGGGGTTAGAGATGCTGAGATGAAGTATGCTGCTTGAAGATATTAGTATTTGTGCATAATTGGTTTAAGATGGGCTACCAGGCAATATGTGGGGATGGGGTGGTGACTGTGGTCAAACTAAAATATTTTTTGAATTGTACATGTTGAGAAGAGGGGTGACTACATAGTATTCACAAAACATTAACACTCAGCTTGGTTTGTTAAAAGTAAAGCTCTTCTTTTTTTAATGAAACATAGTTAATTGTGTTTGTGAAATTCCTGGAAAAGTGGCTCCAAAGCACAAGGAGCTGGTACCATACCTCTCAACCTCTTAGAGCAAGAAATCTGGACAAAGTCATATATAAAAGTGGGACAAAGGCCCACAAATAGGGACAATTTGAAATATTGTTCTTACAAACTTAGAAAGTTGATAGAAAACAGGTTTTGCATTAGCATGAATTTTCTGAAGTGTATGAAGTCTGAAACTCAAATGTCTATCATTATTTTCTAACTTCAATGTTTAATGATTTGCCGCTAATTTGCCAGAAAACCACAATTTTATGAAAATGGACCAAAATTATGAGGCAAATATTTGGACATTCTGCAAAAATCTGTACAGTTGAGAGGTATGGCCCGAGCTACAGAGGAAAATTTTGTCTAAGTTCCATATATATTAATTTTATTTGAAAAACATTGTTATAGCAGAGTTATTATATTTAAAGCTATACTTACTTTTTTGATTGAATACTTGCACATTGGTTTGTTTAAACCAAGTATTACTTGCATGTAATGCTGAATATAGCCACAATATTGCTTTAGACCAGTGCATATGGTTTTAAACTCATTCAATTTAACTTGCCTATTGGGAAATTCTCCGTTACAAATTAGTAACATTGAGACCATTGTGCATTAATGAAATTACTGTTTAACATTTTCTTTTGATTAAAATCATACAACATCATTTCTATGCTATTCTTGGTCAAACAGGCTGAATAAAACAGCTTAGTATTTTAAGTTTACAGCTATGCTTCTCTAAATGTTAAGCCTTATCCATGCCAAGTCAGCACATTACAACGACTTTATCATTTTTTCTTAAATTCAGAGGAAATCTGTACTTTGGTGATAGCTGAGGTTTTCCCTGAAGATTCTGGAACTTTTACCTGCACCGCAAGCAACAAATATGGCACAGTATCTAGTATTGCACGTCTAACTGTGAAAGGTGAGGAAATCACTTTGTACACATTTTTGAAGTGATAATTAGAGTAATAAACCATTTTAGTAAACTTAGCTGTATTTAATATGTGATATGGAGCAGGTGTTCATGTATACACAGAAGCAGCTATAGAAATATGTTTCTTCCAATGTACATGCGGGAGAGCATTAATCTGAAAGCCATTGACATAATATTATGCAAACTAAAGTATGCCATATATAAACACACTCCTGTCCGGATGACTGCTTTATTGATTTGTTTGTATCTACTCACTAGATAAGGGCATATGCAAAATATCTATTTGCAGATGTGATTTGGAAGGATGACCCTGATAATCAGGCTATGGAGGAATAGCCAGAGATATACCACATGCACATTCAGCTATACATTTAGACCGTCTGTGAATTGTTGCCATGGTCATAGTAAACCATTACTACTTTGGAAATATAAGTAACCCCTGGAATACAAAGGGAAGTTATCTTTTATTTAGTTAGTTCATTATCATCTGAGTTAGAACTTTGCAAAAACAGTCCAGACCAAATGCTTACATAAACTGGAAAAACAGTTTATTAAGAAAACAGAATAAGTACTCAAGTTAAACAGTGCTGAATAGTATTTGAAATTATTTTGGGAATATGTTAAGCAAATGTCAAGATGACTCTGTTTACCACTCCTGAAATGTTTATCTGAATAAGGTACCTAGTCATTCATGACTGTATCTAGTGCATACATGTAACATATATGTGAATTTCTATGTATAATCATCTGATGTGTGTTCTTTCACCAGGCTTTACATTTTCTGTTTACAAAGCATAAGTCAGCTCCTCTCTTAAAGCAATAATTTTGTTTGATTATATCATGTCAACAGGCAAGCTATTTTTAGGGGTGCACGTCTTTATGTTTCCCAACTCCTTAAATAGGTACTTGAACATATCAGTTTCATTGGGGTTTTACCAATTGTTATGTGTTGGAAGCTGAGTAAATATTTTTTGTACGGTATCACTGGATCACTTCATTTTTTGCAGTCAGGACTTATGCTGTAGGTATCTAAAATCTAGATTTATTTACTGCAGTGGCATTGTTTATTCAATTTGATCTTTCAAAACAACTGTATTCAAAGAGCACAAAGCAGCTCAAAACTGGAGCATAGGTTAAATGGTTGTGGCATATAGAGCAGCCATGCATGTCAATGTTCTTCATGCAACTGATCTTAATAAAATGACAGTCTATTTATTGACTAAAGTACAGAGATGGTTAATAAAAAAGTACAGAGATAGTTGCTGTGGGAATTAAATGCCAGGTCTTTATCCACCATTACACCATCCCCACTCAAGAATTATTGATAAACTCACCAAACTAGGCATCAACCCCTATATCACTAGGTGGGTTGCAAATTGGCTCACAGATAGAACCCACAGTGTGAAAGTAGTGGACTCCAAGTCAGACTGCCAACCAGTCATGAGTGGAGTCCCACAGGAATCGGTCCTGGGTCCTCTCCTGTTTGGCACCTACTTCTCAGAAGTCCAGGCCAACACGGAGGGACTCTAGCCGACCAAGTCTGCAGACAACTGCAAGCTGGGAGTCATTATTAACTCCCCAAGTGATGTAGACATCCTACTGAAAGACCTCACTGAGACCAGTGACTGGTGTTGAAATCATGGCCTTAAGCTTAATGCCAAAAAATGCATCGTCATCTCCTTTGACAAAAACTCAGTTTCCTCTAATTACCACATCGATGGGAGCCCACTGAACACTGAAGGCATTATAAGAGATCTGCGGGCACAGGTTGACAGCAATCTCTCCTTCAACCACCACATTGCCACTGTGGTCAGAAAGTCCTTCTATGTGGCACATCTCATTACCAAGGGTTTTGCATCCAGGAAGAAAGAGGTCATCGCCTCTTTCTAGTTTTCCCTCATTAGGCCAATCATTGAGTATAATGCCCCATTTGGCATGTACCTCACTAGACACCTGCAACAGTTGGAAAGGCCACAAAAGTACCTCACAAAGAGGATCCTAGGCCTTAAACACATGTCCTATATGGACAGACTCAAAAAACTCCAGCTATTCTCTGTCTCATATCGTCTACTAAGAGGCGATTTCTGCTTGACTTACAAAACTATGTTTGACCCAGCACTGTTAGAAATGCTACTTCTAAAGAAATCCCAGTCCCTCCACACCACACACTCCAGAGACCTCAACCTCATTACCACAATCAACAGAACATGCTGGAGGGACAGATTCATAACCCAGAGACTGCCCATGCTCCGGCATAGACTTCTCATACATGTCAAGCAGAGAAATCTTGATGGGTGGATGGGTAATAGAAAGTTTACCCTGGGATCACTCAAGTGGCTCAACTTGATAGAGGCACTGGGAACTAACATCACACGACACGATGCCAGGGCACTTCTATGGGCTAGGCTTGTAAAGGTTCCAGGGCCATTAGCCTAATACACACCTATGAACCTATTATTCTTAGGTCATTCTAGATATGCACATTATCTGGTAATGTATTATTTATAAGGTAATATTCATTATGGCTCTCTTTTTCTAGAAACATGACAACAGAATTAGTAGAAATACAGAAGTGTAAATGTATGGCTGTGAACATTCTTTCCCTTATGGTACAGTGTATAATGTCTAACTTGCTACCTCCTGTAAGCTCATTAAAGATTATGTCATGTACTGTTTTTTCTTAATGTTTGAATCTGTACATAAGAGGCTAATTGGTCTTTAAGATTCAGTTTTATGCTTAGGTCACTTTCCTTTCTGAAAAAGTATAACAATTTCCTCTTTCCAGGCAGAAATTCCCAAATTTTCCTTAAGAGATCAGTTTAAAGGATGACAAGCAATTGGCACGTTTTTTGATGTAAACTCTTTTATTTCTAAATTGGCAATTCCTTCAGGGCAACTTGCATTCCTTGCTTTAAATTTCCCTAGCAGTCTGTTAACCTTATCTATAGTATTACACTCATCCATATCAGTTACTTGGATAACACATAAGCAACCCGTCTGAATATTAATGAACAAGGAATTATAGTGTGAGATTAATTACTTAATTGTAGTAATAAATAAAAAAACGGAGGATATAGAACACACAAAACACGTTTATTTAATACCAAATAAGCACTTTCATCCGTAAAAATTAGTCAGACTTCATCAGATCTTTCATGTAGTATTCACAATCTCCTTCATACTTAATAAATGTCCTCAGACAAATTGCACTGCCCTCCTGACCTTTAATGTATCTCAAAATGCTGATGCCCCTTATTCTCCCTTGCTGAACAAAGTGTGTCTTCTGCACTCATGATAGTTTTACAGTTCTTACTCAAGGAAATTTTGCAATGGTTTCCAATGATGTTAAGATATGACTGACATCGACAAAGACTTATGAATTCAAATGATGTATTTTAAGTAGATTCATTCTTCAGCCCTTTTGTCAAAGTCTGACATGGTCAGGCTTTGATATGTAAACATGGATGTGCACCTTCCTTCCTTTCACCAGTTGTAATCCCTCTGAAACACTAATGGCGTTTGATTGATTTCTGCTTATTCAGGTGATGGTTTATGCAGTTATGTACATGGTTCAAAACAGAGACAAACATTATATAACTGTACTTACAATGTTCTGCACTGCTCCGGTTCTAGTAGGCTTGGTCACTGCTTACCTGAGATGTACGATGTGCATAATGATTAATACAAGGTGCCTGCTATTATCACTCAGCTAGCCTTTGGGGGGAAATTTAACTTCCAACAAATTAACTTGCCCTGACAAATGATCTTGACATTCATCAAAACAGATGGCTAACACTGTTATTTCCTTATGGGGTGGGAGTAGTAGAGGTTCAAAATATGCTTAGAATAAATGTGTTTTTAGATGTCAGCTATATCTCTGCTA
Source organism: Protopterus annectens (assembly GCF_019279795.1). Lineage (NCBI taxonomy): Eukaryota > Metazoa > Chordata > Ceratodontiformes > Protopteridae > Protopterus > Protopterus annectens. The sequence continues at coordinate 617,092,549 of NC_056748.1, read as the reverse complement.
CAGGTACAGTCTGGATGAAAGTGTTTTTCAACTGAATGGAGATGTAAATTGCATTGAGTATTGATTTACATATATTACAACCCCTAGCCCTGCAGTATAATTTCTGCTGCTAACATGCAGCAAGTAGCCAAATATATGTTTCATGTTAGAGTCTTGCAACCAGCAATTATTTCTAGATAAAATTTCCCATTTCTATGATGAAACACAAAATAATATTTGTCCCTCTTTTCATCTCACATTTTAACTCTTGGAAGACAGATGATACATAAATCCAACTATTTTGTTTTACCTGATTATCTCTCAGTAATATAATCAGAGAAGAATAAGTTTATTAATAGTGTCAGACTGTCGTCATTTTAGCGGTTTATAATTATGGCCATACAAGATTAGTGAGTTACTTGGCTGGAAATTCATATTAATTAAAATTTGCCCAACAAGAAAACAACACATTAAGTGATTTTTTTTCCTTCCTTTGATGTGACGTGAATTCACCGATATTTATTTCAAGAAAGGGAAGCTTAGCGGCATAGCCTGAAAGCATGAGGGAGTGGGGTTCTACCTTATAGAATAAATTACCTTTCTCCATTTTTTTATCTGTGTTTTTCAATGGGCATCTTTGTCCAGATTACATTTATGTAGTAAACGTGGACCAGCAAATTTCTGAAATATAGTGCTGAATATAACAGAACATGTACACTAATATAGTTCAACAGTCATCTTTGGTGCTGAAGACTAAATGCTAAATGAAACAGCCAATACAATGACCACTGAGAATATCAATGCATCTATAAAAGCTAAGGAAAGTAGTTTTTCTCAATCAAGTGACTTTTTTTTTATTTCCCTAAATATATTATTATTAGAACTCCCTCATCAATCCGAACAAGCAACTCAAGGGAGAAATCAAGTCCACCAAAGCCAAATTTGAGATACATTTGAGAAAAATAGCCTCCTAGGTAAGAACAACTGTGAGATTTTCTTCATTTTTGCTTACAAACTTAAGGCAACACCCACAAATGTGCTGAACTAATGGTGAATGGAACAAGAGCATCTAAATATAGCTAATCTTCTGCCTGATAAACTTGCCTCCAATATTAACTCCCTGTTACCACCAGTCACTCCCCCAGAAAATAACCTCCCAGCATTTTTCATCAACAATCACTAGGGATCAGGTTCTCTCTGTGATCTTCAAGGCCACAAACACTGTTTCTGTGGGCCCTGATAATATTCCAGGATGCCCCCCAAATAACATGAAACATGACCTTTCAGGCACACTAGAATCACTGCTTTACCATAGCTTCATGAAAAGCTTCATGCCAAATTAATGGAGGGCTGCAATGGTTATCCCGCTACACAAGAGGGTGGGCTTCAATGGACCCAGGTAACTACAAACCCAGAAGTTTGACTAGTCTCATATGCAAGGCCATGAAAAGAACTGTCATGGATCTGATAAACAATGACATAGGGAAAACTACAGACACTGGACCCGACCCAGTTTGTTTAGTCAAAGGAAGGTCATGCCTACTCAATCTGTTGGGCTTCCTCAAGAAGGTCACTAAAGCTATGGATGAGGGCAAAACAGTACACACTGCCTATCTCGATCTGGCCAAGGTGTTCAGCACAATCCCTCACTCAGGCATTTTTGGTAAGCTTACCAAATTAGGCAAACCCATATGTCACCTTTGGATAGCTAGTTCAACAAAGAGGCCAGTCATTAACAGAGTTCCGCAGGGATCAGTGCTAGGGCATCTCCTTTTTGACATCTATTTCTCTGAAGTGAAGACAAATGTCAAGGGCATATGGCTGGCAAAGTATGTTGATGACTTCAAACTATGTGTGGTCATTGAATCCCTAAAGACACAGATACCCTTCAAGAGGGCCTGTTGCAGACAAACAGAGGCATGGAGTAAAACTCAACATGAAAAATGTGTAATACTACTCTTTGGAAAGGCATTCACCCCTAGAAAATACCACACTGACAATTCATCCTTAAAAGTAGAATCGGTGGTCAGGGATCTGAGAACACATGGTGACTGTAACCTGACCTTTGCCCACCACCTGGCTACTGTAGTGAGAAAATCATTCTACATTGCAGAACTTATAAGTAAGGGCATAGCATCCAGGTCCAAGCAGGTCACTGTTTTGCTCTGCTTGGCTCTCATTAGACCAGTCATTGAGTACAACAGACTCTTCTGCATGTACTTGACCAGGCATTTGCAACAACTTGACAAATCACAGAGGTTACTCACAAAGAGAATGCAGAGAGTAAGCAACAAGTTCTGTGCATACCACCTTAAAGTCCTACCCTGTTGTTAGTTTTCTACAGACTGTTGTGGCTGCACAGTGATCTATGCCTGGCTTACAATAGCATCCTCTGATCCCACACTGATGGATTTGTTGCACATCTGAAAAATAATTGCATCAGAAATATGCATTCTAAGGACCTAAACTTCATCTGCGACATAAAGTGGACATTTTGGAGGGACAGGTATGTGTCTCAAAGCTTACCCCTTCTCTGTAAAAGTCTTGTCATCCATGTAAAAGAAAGCTCATCCCTAACTCTGTTCAAACATAGTTTAAACCAATAAATGGGAAATTGCAAATTTACCCCTGATTTGGCACCTATGTCCCTGAATGGACAAAGGGCAGCCTGTGAAAGCTTGATGTGTACAACCCGTTATCACAACCATAAAATTCCTTCAGGTATTGACATGTCAGCAATGCAGCAATATGTTGTTGTATTTGTGGTAAGACTGGCTAAGCTTAAAATGGCTCTAGGGATGATAACCTAGTAACCACCTATGAACCCATTAGCACACCTAGGCTGTCAGGTAAATGCTACTTGTAACAGGTATATTATGCTCAATAAAAAAGCTGTTTTACATAGAGTAAGTCTTATGAAAAACCTCAAACTGTATGCATAGCTAAGCTTTCAGCTAAGGGCTGTAATATATTAAAAAGGCAGCAACAGTTAGTTTCAGACAGCTATACATAAAGTTTTATATGAGAAACTCAGATAATATTCAGATGTGACCCCAAAAAACTTTACAGAGGAATATTGTTGGGTCCTAATGCAGGTTTCAGTTGCTGCTTTTATCTTAGGCTCAGTAACAAAACTTCTACTGAGTATGATGCACATTAATGAATATAACTCATCGAATGATCAGTGCACTGACAGATGTATGTCTCACTGATGGCTTCTATTGGGGGTTTGAAGCCCCTGTTGTTTGAGGAGTAGTGGATATGTGTCTTTCAACAGTTTGACTCTGCAACACCATTTTATGGATTGCACTATTATCAGATTTTTGAAACCTCTGTCTTTTAACAGGCAGAATCAAGGCAAATATAAAATGCCAGTTTCATAGAAATAATCTTTATTGTACTTCTTTTACATGCCTCACATTGGTGAGATGTTGCTTACCGATTTCTGGACCTGATTAGCTGATTGTACATTCAATAATCTTTTCTCCTGTCATAAATCCAAGTCATAAAATATATGGTCAATATTTTAACATCTCTGCCAAATATAACATTACTGGTGATTTTCCAAGAATCTGCCAAAACTGCCCATGATAAATATTCATAATATGAGTCAGATGATTTCTTGTATAATTTTAGAATGTAATAACTAGCAGTGAACTTTCAGTGGAGACATATTTCAGTACTGAAAAGGGTATTTCAAAACTGAATGCCAGTGTGTAGTATAGAGTGAATTTGGTTGTTGTCATCACTTTGTGTTCTACAAATCAGATAGTTCTACAGTACCAAAGACTGTTTTTCAATACTCAGGAAATACTAAAGTAGTACTTAAGAGTAGGAAGAGGACAGTGCAGTGTAACTTGCTATAAAGTGTATATGCATGTGTGAGTGGAATAAATAGATGAACAAAGACATACACAAAATAACTGCAAAGGAAAGGAGACATAGGTTCATAGATTCATACAAGGCTAACAATTACTAGGGTCTTTACAAGCCTAGCCATGCAATCCAACCCAGTTTTGTTCCAGAGCTCCTTGAAAGCCTATATGGTGGGGTATGTTAGTAGGGAGGCAGCTAGGGGGGTATGTGGTGGGAGGTATGTTAGTTGGGGATTAATTTACTTACTGTTGACCTCTGTTAATCAGAGGCATGAGGGACAGACTGGGGGGGGGGGGTGAATTTGCAATTTTTCATCCAGTGATCTACGTTTCTGTTGAACAGGGTTCATAAGTTCATAGGTAGGTACTAGGCTATCTCCCCAAAGGCATTTATAAGCCTAGCCTGAATGCATTGGCTTTTGCCGCCCCCTTAGATTAGTTCACTGTGCCTCTTTCCAGCAGAGCCACTGAAGTGATCCCCGGGGTAAACTTTTTTTCTTATCCACTCGTCAAGGTTTCTCTTGAAGAGTGCTAGCAAGGAGCTCTGCCTAATGTAGATTGGAATCTTGTTCCAAAGCATGGGAAGTCTCTGGGACAGAAATCTATCCCTCCAGCGCGTCCTATTTATTGTTGTGGTGAGGTGTAGATCCCTAGAGCATGTGGCTCAAGGGGATAAGGTTTTCTTTAGGTCAAGCATGTCCATCAATTCTGGGTTGGACATGGCCTTGTATGTCAGGCAGAAATCACCTCTGAGCAGGCGGTATGCAACCGAGTACAGCTGGAATTTCTTCAGTCGAGCTGCATAGGGCATCTGTTTGAGACCAGTGATCCTCTTGGTGAGGTGCTTCTGTGGTCTTTCCAGCTGTTGCAGGTGTCTTGTAAGATACATCCCAAATGGGGCATTGTACTCTATGATGGATCTGATGAGTGATGAGTAGAGGGGCACAATGACCTCTTTTGATCTGGATGCAAACCCTTTTGTGATTAGGTGGGCCACATAGAAGGATTTTCTAACCACTTTGGCAATGTGATTATCAAAGGAGAGATTACTCTCTACTTGGGTCCCCAGATCCCTTATTACGTTTTCCGTATTTAGGGGACTACCATCTATGTGGTAGTTGGTAGGTACTTTGTTATTTCCAAAGGGAATAACTATGCACTTTTTGGCATTTAGCTTGAGGCCATGATTTTGACACCAGGTATCCGTCTTAGTGAGACCCTTTTGGAGGATGTCTGTGTCAGCTGGTGAGTCAATTATAGCCCCTAGTTTGCAGTCATCTGCGAACTTGGTCAGCCATAGTCCTCCTGTGCTTGTCTGTACCTCTGAGATGTATATGCCAAACAGGAGGGGTCCTAGGACTGAGCCCTTGGGAACACCACTTGTAACTGGTTTAGAGTCAGACCTAACTCCCACAACTCTCACCATGTGGGTTCTGTCCATGAGCCAATTGGCAACCCATCTTGTGACATAGAGGTTTATGTTCAGACTGGTGAGCTTGTTTATAATACCAGAATGGGGAATGGTGTTGAAGGCCTTTGGGAGGTCTAGGTAGGCTGTGTGTACCACATTTCCCTCATCTATAGCCTTGGTAACTGTCTCAAAGAAGTCCACCAGGTTTAGGAGGCATGATCTGCCCTTAACAAAGCCGAACTGGGTAGGGTCCAGTGTTTGGAGGTTCCCAATGTCTCTGTTAATGAGTTCCATGATGATGCGCTCCATAGCCTTGCAGACCAAGCTAGTCAGGCTTATAGGGTGATAGTTCCCAGGGTCTGTTGTGGCTCCAGCTTTGTGGAGTGGAATAACCGTTGCTGTGTACCACTCTATGGGTACGTAGCCTGTGGAGAGGCTGAGTTTGAACAGTGTGTTTAGGTGAGGGGTTAATTCATCTTTGAGCTCATGTAGGACACAGCCTGGGACACCGTCCGGTCCCATTGATGCTGTGTTTTTGGCTTTGGGGAGGGCTATTTTAACCTGAGTGTCTGTGATTTCAGGGGCTCCACCGTCTTCTGGTATGGTTATGGGCCCTTCTGGGGGTGAGAGGGGGGTGAAGTTTGCACTGAACCTGTCTGCCAGGATGTTGGCAATATCGGTTGGTTCAGTGTATTTTGTGCCATTCTGCACTAACTCTGAGCAGATCTGAGCATTGCCACTTAGATTCTTGACATAGCTAAAGAATGCCTTGTGGTTATCTTTGGAGTTCTTGGCAAGTTTTCTTTCAAAGCTCACCTTGGACGATTTTATGAGGGATCATAGTTTCTTGCTGATACTGATCAGGGATGTCTTCCCTTCTTGGGATTTTACTCTCTTCTATACTAGTTTCCTCCTTCTATTGTATAGCTTGTTTATGGCAGGGGTCCGCCAGACTGGTTTCCTTTTCTTGAAGGAGTGAGTCTTGGTTTTGCTTGGGATAGCACGATCCATGCATTCTTGTAGGTGCCCGTAGAATGCATTAGTAAAGGATTTTGCAGCTTGGACAGCATTATCCTTTAGCATGGGGATGAACTCTGCTTCACATAGATGGGGAGTATGTTCGATAGTGCTGCGATCCTTTTTGACACGTCAGTCCTTCTAGCAGGTTCTGATTATGTTGCAGACAAAGTGCAGGTCCTTGGATCTAGTGTTACTGCTGGTGTTTGTCTTACAGCTGTCCAACAGAGCCAACTGAGCTGGATCCGAGGACAGCTTATATGCTAGGCATAGATCTCCTGTCACTAACCTGTAGGAGACTGAGTACAGAGTTAGGACATTAAGGCCACCTGTGTAGGACAGGGTATTCATACTGGGGATTCTTCTGATGAGGAATCTTTGAGAAAGTTCCAACTGTTGCAAGTGCCTGCCTCAATAATTCCAAAGGGGGGAAATTAACTCAGTGATGGATCTAATAGGGGCTAAGCAGAGTGGTGTTATTACTTCCTTGGACCTGGATGCCATGCCCTTGTTTATGAGCTGGGTGACACATATTGATTTTCTTACTGTCTTGGCTACATGTTGGTCGAATGCCAGATTAATTTCTACATAAGTTTCCAGATTCCTAACTCTAGGGTCAACTCTTAGAGGTGTTTTATTGATAAAATGCTTAGCTTGGGTGGATGCTTTCCCAAAGGGCACTATAATACATTTCTTTACATTGAGTTTTACTCCACAGCTTTTGTACTAGTCATTTGTTTGTATTAGACCCTCTTGTAGAATGTTGGTGTCATGGGTGGAATTGTATGGTAGATCTCAATTTACAGTCATCTGTGAACCCGGTGAGCCAGAGGCCTTTGACATTAGCATTGCTTTTTGAGAAGTAGATGCCAAACAGGTGCAGGACCAATACAAAGCCCTGGGGATACTCCGCTGGTGACCTGCTTCTTGGTGGAGGTAGTCTCATGAGTTCTAACTTCTTGGGTCTTGTCTGTGACCCAGCTGGCAATCTAGCCAATTATGTAGGGATTTATGCAAGTTCTAAGAGTTTGCCAACAATACCTGCTTAGGGTATTGTATCAAATATCTTGGCCAGGTGAAGGTAGGCAGTATGCATAATTTTCCCCTTATCCTTAGCCATGGTGATCCTCTCAAAAAAGTTTAGCAGGTTAACTAGGCAAGACCTTCCCTTAATAAAGCCAAACTAGGATGGGTCCAGTGTCTGTAGGTTGCTAATATCCCTGTTGATCATTTCCATGATAATTTGTTCCATGGATTTGCATATTAGACCTGTCAGACTGATAGGTCTGTAGTGCAGACGGTCAGTTGATGGTCCACCCTTATAAAGAGGGATGACCATTGCAGCCCTCCATTCACCTGGCAAGTGACCTGTTTTGAGGCTGTAGTTTGAGTGCCTTAAGTGGTCCTGCTAGGTCATATTTTAGGGTATTTAGGAGACAACAAGGGATATTGTCGAGGCCCACTGAAGCAGTGTTTTTGGCCTTAGCAAGCACCTCCAGGACCTGTTCCTTGTTGATAGTGGGGGGAAATGCTAGGCGGGATTTCATAGTTGATAGAGTGGGCAGTGGGAGTGAAAACAGAGCTAAATTTATCAGCCAGTAGATTTGCTAAGTCATTCTGATCAGTGAAGATTGTGCTATTTTCCACCAGTTCTGCTGCACACTTTTGAGTATTACCTTTAAGATTCCTTACATAGCTGAAGAAGACCTTCTGATTGTTCTGAGCCTGGGAGGCTATCCTGACCTCATAAGTGGCCTTGCTGGACTTTATTAGACCTCTTAGTTTTTTATTTAATTGAATCATAGAGCTCTTGTCTCTGTGAGCGTTGCTGTTTCTGATTTTGGCCATGATTTTTTTATATTGTTATATAACCTGTTAAGGTAAAGATTTGATGTTAGATCTGGGCTTACTTCTGGTAGATATGTCAGCCTCAGTGCAGCCATTTACATGTTTGTACAGGGTTTCTGTAAATAATTCTGCAGCATTAGCTGTATTATTGGGGTTTGGGGGAGCTATGAATTTTGACAAACTATTGCTTAATGGGATATGATTTGCTTTAGTATTATTCCTAACTGTCACAGGTTTAGTTTGGTTTTCTGGGTTGAATTTTATTTTTAGGGAGACAGCTTTGTTGTCCACCTTTACCAATGAGGATGTGACATGGGGGTGGGGGAGTGCAATGCTCTCCCATGTTAAGTACTAGATCCGATATGTTTGATCCTCTGGTTGGAGAATGCACCATCTGGTCCAGGATGTTTGTGTTAATGAAGGCCAGGAAATATTGTGCTGTGAGTTAGAGGCTGTGTACATTTCCCAGGCTTTAGAGGGTAGTCAAAGTCTCCCTTGAATAGGGTATTTGGTTGGATGGTGAGTGCTTCTAGTAGGGCTAGGTAAGAGTTGTGAGCTTCATGGGTTATAGAGGGTGACCTGTAGCTGGTCACTACATGGAAGAGAACCTTGCCTATGGAGACTTGGATGGGCATCATCCTGTTTAACCAACCTAGAGTTGCATTTGCTGCCGACATATATTGAGACCTCCACCTTTAGTCCTGTCTGTGCTGCTGTTAGTCTAAATGTGTTTAAGACACTGTAGCCTTCCACTGCTGGAGAACTTTCTGTGGTTTTAAACCAAGTCTTGGTAACAACACAGATGTGTACATTCTCATTACTCTATAGAATGTACACAGATATACACATTCTTCACAGTAAAAAGTACCTGTAGGGTGTGGAGTTTCTTGTTTACGCTCCTAGCATTGAGCAGTAACACTTTAAGGTTGCGTTGATTGGTTTTTTTTTTTTTTTTTTTTTTTTTGCTATGTTGGTAATTTTGTCATTTTGACATTGCCTAAAAAGGCTGTAAGGTAATGGATAGAGTTTTAGACAGTATTCAAAAGTCCAGGGGTACAGGTGCAGACCATCCTTGGCAAAGCAAAGTTATCTGTCCGCCCATGCTGATAGATATTGGATTCCCTTGGAGTCGCACCAGAAACTAAGCCAGTTATTAAAAGCAATGATTTTCTGTTCATACTGTGGCCTCATTCTTGGTGAGGGTAGAATGCTGCTCAATGCAAGGCATGTACCTGTCTGTGGCACATATTTAGAAAGATCCATAATATCACTTTTCCTGTAGTCCAGTGAGTTATGCCTCGGGTCATTTACACCCACATGAACTATGACAGAATCATATTGGTACCTGTAGTGTAGTGACCTGAATTTGTGAAATTGCAGATCCTAGCTTCAGATAGGCAACTAACCATTGTATTCTCCTTATCCATCCTGGTGAGATGACTGTCGGTGTGTCATACAATAGAACCCACTATGACAGGAATACTAGGTAAAATGTTTGCTTGCCTTATGGGCTTTGTTCATGGAGGATCATTGGGTGTAGGCTTATGTGTAATGTTAGGTGTTGCTTTTGGTGTGTGCTTTAGTGGTTGCTGATGGTAGATGTTGCATTTTGATGGCTTAAGAGGTTTTTGAGGTTTGGAGAGGTTTCTTTTATGCACCTCAGCATGAGAAGGTCTATGTGTATTGGCAACCTCGTTTCTAAGCAAGATTTTTGCCTCCAAGGAAGTTATATATGTACACGTTTTGCATACTGTGTTAGTTTCTTTAAGGATTAAAAATTTGTCTGAGTACATGAGACAATTGCTACATTGTTTCAGGATGCCCGTATCTTCTAAAGTGGCCATAGAGACATTAGGAAATGTAAACCCATGTTATCAGGACCTGTATTATGGTTTGGCTAATTGGCTATTATAGTTTACAGTCTTGGTTTTACAGGGGTCACCTGAGAGGTGTCTAGCATGAGGGCTAGATGTTAGATGGTGCTGCTGTATGACACTATCTAGCTGCCCTAAGCTTAGCTCATCACAAAGCCTTTCTATGTTATGGGTTAAAGTCCTAAGAACTAGATTTACAGATTAGCTACTATAGAGGGTATAGCTAAAAAACACTGAGCCGTGAACTGCTCCGTAATATAACAGACATGGTCACAAGTAACCCTCTGACAATACTTTGTGCATGGGGTAATTAATGGGAAGGGGAAGGAGATTTAACTGTAACAGAGCTACACTGATGTAACAGCCTTTGTTGTGATTTGTGCACATTCTTTGCAGGGCTCATGGACCCCGCAATCTTAGATCTATTACATATTATCACTATAGGGATTAGATGAATGCATGGCAATTTATATTCCAGTGGCTAATACATCATACCTGCCATTTTCTTTTTGCATTATGCATAGCTGTCACCTGCATGGCATTCAGAGTATTTGCATATTACCTTTTTCTGATGAACTTTGTTGATGGAAAATTCAGCAGGGAAGATCTTGCATTTTATGATTGACTGATAGACAATGCTTACCACTGGCTCACAGAGTGCTGTATTTATTTATGTGCAAAGATATACACACTTCTATTTTCTGCATGTTGTAAAAGGACCTCAATAATTTCATTCAAAATAAATGGTTTCACATCTCTGGGAAATAAAAAGTTATTACATTTTAAAAGCAAAATTACTACATTTAAAAGATAAGCTTCCATGCTACATCATGCCGACTGAATCTCATCAGAAGGTACTACAAACCAAGGAATCCAAAAACAAAGAGCCACAAAAACTAAAGACCATGCTCCAGGAACCAGCTGATCACATAACTAGACTTTATTAGCACTTTTGTCCACTATACACAGATGAACTTCATCAGATCTGTCTGGTTATGTGATGAATTGGTTCCTGGTGCGCGAGCTTTAGTTTTTGTGAAACTCATCAGAAGGTGCATTTGCTTAGTTCTTAACTGGGTCGGTGCAGTGATATAATCTGCACACATTCCTGCTATAAACTATAATGGTGTTTACAGTAAACAGAAACATGGACATGACAGAAGTAGTATTTAATTAATATTTGAGAGATGGAGGGCCACAAAACTGTGTGTGTGATGACTACAGAACAGATATCTGGCCAAACCAGGTATAGAAATAAGATATATAAGAAAAACTGGTGGTGGAATGCAGAAGTCCAGGAAGTCATCAAAAGAAAGAAGGAGTGCAGGAAAAAGTGGGAGATAGATAAGGTGAACCAGGCTAGGAAGGAATACCAGTTGGCTAGCAAGGTTAAGAAAGGAGTTGCAATAACAAAGAACAAGGCATTAGAGGCACTCTACCAACTTCTGGAAAGTGACTCAGTAAGTGGCACAAAGAAAATATATCAGGTTGCAAGGCAAAGTCAAAAAGATAAAGAAAATAGTCAGGTACTCTTAGTAAGGGTTCCCAGCAACACATTGCTCACCAGTCCACATTACATCACAGGCAGATGGAAGACGTACTTCCAGCATACCGCTCAACCTGTTAGCATAAGAAATCTGCACAAAGCCTGAAATAGTGGGGGACAAAGGCCACAAAATAGGGAGAGATTTTTAATATTGCTCTTATATATTGTTGCTAGAATAAAGAGAGTATGCAGTTTCTGAAAGATATGATGTCTGCAACTCAGTATGTGTCATTATTTAGTGATTTTAATCTCTATAGTTATCAACCAAAAAAATATACAAATGTTACAAAGAACTGATCAAAAATATGAGGCAAAAAACTGGACATTTTGCAAAAATCTGAACAGCTTTTAGGTATGACTTCCAGCAGCTTCTGAGCGAAGAAAATCCCACAGAAGCTCTACTGCCCCAGACACAGCCTACGAGGAGGAGCCCACAACAGAAGAAGTCAGAATAACACTAAGGAAAAGAAGTCAGGGAAAGCAGCAGCAGGCTCAGGTGAGGTCACAGCAGATATGATAAAGCAGTTGGGTGAGATAAGGAAGAACTGGCTCCTAAGGGTACCCATAGCAGTACGGAGAAAAAGGCATACCGAGATGACTGGAGAAAAAGCATGCTACTGCTAGTGTTCAAGAACAGAGTCATTCACACTGGAGAAAAAGCATACTACTGCTAGTGTTCCAGAACAGAGTCATTCACACTGGAGAAAAAGCATACTACTGCTAGTGTTCAAGAACAGAGTCATTCACACTGGAGAAAAAGCATGCTACTGCTAGTGTTCAAGAACAGAGTCATTCCCACTGGAGAAAAAGCATACTACTGCTAGTGTTCAAGAACAGAGTCATTCACACTGGAGAAAAAGCATACTACTGCTAGTGTTCAAGAACAGAGTCATTCACACTGGAGAAAAAGCATGCTACTGCTAGTGTTCCAGAACAGAGTCATTCACACTGGAGAAAAAACATACTACTGCTAGTGTTCAAGAACAGAGTCATTCACACTGGAGAAAAAGCATGCTACTGCTAGTGTTCAAGAACAGAGTCATTCACACTGGAGAAAAAGCATGCTACTGCTAGTGTTCAGAAACAGAGTCATTCACACTGGAGAAAAAGCATACTACTGCTAGTGTTCAAGAACAGAGTCATTCACACTGGAGAAAAAGCATGCTACTGCTAGTGTTCAAGAACAGAGTCATTCACACTGGAGAAAAAGAATACTACTGCTAGTGTTCAAGAACAGAGTCATTCACACTGGAGAAAAAGCATACTACTGCTAGTGTTCAAGAACAGAGTCATTCACACTGGAGAAAAAGCATACTACTGCTAGTGTTCAAGAACAGAGTCATTCACACTGGAGAAAAAGCATACTACTGCTAGTGTTCAAGAACAGAGTCATTCACAGTTATGGGCAGTACAGAGGTATCAAACTCCTGTCACACTGCATGAAAGTTCTGGAGAGGGTGATTGATAAACAGATACACAGAGCAGTAGAAAGTAAAATGTGAGATGGTTCGGATTCAGATCAGGATGTAGCACAACTGACCCAATGTTTCCAGTGAGACAGATAACTTGAGAAGAAGCTAGAAATGAGGAAGTAGATCAATTGGGCATTCCTAGACTTGGAGGAAGCATATCACATGGTCCCAAGAAAGCTGATTTGGGGGGTCCTGTAGTGGTTCGATGTCCCAGAAACATTGGTAGAATTAGTGCAAACTACATACAAGACCCAGTGACCCAAGTGCAAACAGTGTTTGGTCTCACAGATGGGTTCCCAATGGGAGTGGCTGTGCCTCAGGAATCATCTCTGAGCTCACTGCTGTTCATACTGGTAATGGACTACATTAGCAAACAGGTCATAGGGGACAGATCAATAAAGTCGCTGTATGCAGTTGATGAGGCATTACAGGTAGACTCAGAGCAAGAACCTCAGCAAAGGAAATGCAAAACTGAAGATATGTGGGCTAAAGCTGAGAACAGATAAGACAGTTGCAATAGCAGCAAATTGGGGGATCAGATGGACGAGAGAATTGCGATATAAGGTAGAACAGTGGAAGAGGATAATGTTTTAAAGTGTCTAGGAGGGGTTGTTGGGAAGAATTCAAGTCTAAATAAGGAGGTCAAAGCTAGAGTCAGATGGGATACAGCCAGCTAGCATAGGCCATGAGGTATAGTGTATGACAGAAAAATGTCAAAGGAGCTGAAAAGTAAGGTGTACAAAACAGTAGTGTGACCAGTACTACTGTATGGTACAGAAACCTTGGCAGTAAAAGCAGAGCAGTTGAGAAAGCTAGAAGTGATGGAGATGGAGTGTCTGAGATGGGTGGTAGGATGCACACTGTGTGACAGGACAGAAGAGCTGAAGTCAAAGTAGCTCTAATTACAGAAAAGGTCAAAGAGAACAGATTACTGTGGTTCAGGCACATGTGCAGAAAAGCAGAAGACAATGTGGTGAAGAAGATTTGGGATAGACAGGAAGAAAGCATGAGCCATCCAGCAAAGAGGTGAATAGATTGTATGAGAGAAAACCTGTGACAGTCAGGCATGAGTGTCAAAGAAGTTAGGAAAGTGGCAGTGAACAGAGAGATGGCAACAGATGAAATGACACCCCGACTCCATGTAGAATATGGGAAAAAGTGGGTTGATGGTGATGCTGATGAGCGTAGCAATGAATTACACAGAAAGGAAACAAGACAATCAGTTTCCTCTTAATTTCAAGTAGCAAGTAAAACCATCTTGTTTTAAAGAAGTGTGAGGTTTCATGTTCATTGTTTAGGATACTAATTGTATGCCTAAATTGTATAACGTTCTTATGGAGCTTTTCTCCCCGGGACTCCATTGAAAATTGGCTCTTCTCGGCCCAATGGACTATCCCGGTAAACAAACTGTAAAATAAATAAATAAAATAAGTAAACTAGTTTTAGAGGCCGATTCCAATTAAAAAAAAAAAAAGAATAATCTCTTTGCTTGCAAAGTGTGTCTTGACTGGCAGTGTTGTGTCAACCTGTCAAAGTAAGAGCATCTACATCATGCTTGGGTATCTTTAGAGCATGCATTGTTGTCATGTCTGGGGAAAACAAATGAGAATACATCATTAAAATGGAAAATGAAATATGTGCTCAGATAAACCAATTCAGAGGATAGGCTGCCAACAGTTCTATGTAGGGAAGGATGAATAATCTAAAGACTGAAGAATCTTTGACGTAAGTAGGGAGGACAAGAAAGATGGGGACTATTAATAGGTCATTTGCATTGGTGCTAACGTAACCTTGCTGCTTTTATATCTCCTTGCATTACAGGCAGGGGGCTCTGAGAAACCTCATAAGATAGTTATAAGATGCCTCTGGGGCAATGAGGGTATAGCATTTTGGGATTTACAGTTGATAATACAATAGGAGTATTGCACTTGAGACCCCCTTGAAAGCAAATTCCTCCTTGTCACCTTAACTTTGTCCTTCAAAAAATTACCTTATTTCTGTCTGAACCAGCCTTTCAGGCTGATTTAAAGTTCATAATTTGGAAAACTGTTTTATTTATTGTTCTGATATCTGTAATGTGAGTCTCTTGAGCTGCAAGCTTTCATAGTGGACCAACCTTATCTGATTTTTCAGGAGAGTTGTTTTACACATTAATCCATCTTGCATGCCAAAAGTTGTTTCTGAATTTACTCTGAATCAAGCCAACTGGAATGTAAAACAAGGGAGAGACTATTCTGTATACCTTGACAGAACTATACCATTCTGGAAAGCTGAACAGCTGTTTATTCTCTATTTTGGAGCTAAGAAGCATCAGCGTATCTCTACCAAATAATTGCTCATTGGTTGTCCTCTTCTCTTGTTTTTTTTTGTTACTCCCATAATGGCAAATCTATTAAAGGCAAGGTTAAGACACACAGGCTGGCTTGTGGGGAGCATCTCAAATAATCTGTCCGCCTCTTTTCAAAACAGATAAGTAAACAAATTTTGCACCAGGACTAATTGTAGGAAGTCATAAAAAACAGATGCATTCTCATTCCTGTGGTTGGGATGTTCCTTTATGCATTTCCACTCTTTCCACTGATATCCAGGGTAATTCTGAAGATTCAGCAGAACTGTCCAAAAATCTTTGTGATGACTCCCTTTTGGCTTAAACAACATTAATTCTGCCTTCTTATGGAACTGACCAAGGGTATTGATACAAGCTTCCTCACAGACTAGGCATACTCAAACAAGACAAGGGGATTTTGGCATACCATGTCTCAAACAGCTTCAATTAACTGCCTAAGTTATTCAGTTTTGATTCCTTTTAGGCACCTCTTTCATGAGGGTGTACAGCAAGTATTAAGGAGGCAAGAAAACCTACTACTGGGAAATCTTATAATGACAAATGTAAAAAAAATTTTTAGTTGGCACCTAGTCAATAGCCAGGGTCCAGTTAGGGATTATGTACCACAGATTCTGAAATATTTGTGTGAATTACTTTGCTCTGGCCCTTTCTTACTTCTCTATCAAGGTTTATCTTGCATCCATTTCAGCATGTCTGCCCAAGAAGTCTTTCCTTTTATCTGTTTTGGTAAAACAGTTTCTGAAGTATACTTTGCATCTTAGGACTCCTAGAAAACAGGTGTCTCTTTCCCGGGATCTTATCTTTTTATGACGAAAAAGCTAACCTTGTCTATTTTGGAATCAGCTCATGAGATGGACTTAATATTTATTACATAGAAGACTGTACTCCTCTGACATCTGCAAGAAGAGTATCTAAGTGATGAACCCTATCTAGTCTTCTAAAGAGATAGTGTCACATTAAGAACAAACCCCTCATTTGTTCTTAATGAGGGATTTGTTCTTAATGTGACCCTATCTCTTTGGAACAAACCCCTCATTTAGACCCAAAGCTGTTTCAGAGTTTACTGTGAATCAAGCCTTCAGTCTCTCAGTGTTGTATCCTGATAACCAGAATCAGGTAGAAAGGATTCTGCATACTCTAAACATACATAGGCTCAGGTACTATCTTGACAGAGCTAAGTCCTTTAGAAAAGCTGTTTATTTCTTATGATGGAATAAAGAAAGGACAACCCATGTTAGAACAGACTCTTTCAAGATTGTTGTTCACAGCTATTGTTTTTTGTTATTCCCATCATGACAAATTTATTCCATGTAGTATCAATGTACATTCTACTGGAGTCTTGGCTTCTATGATTGCATACTGGAAAGGGATGTCCTGTAGAAGTATTCTGGAGGCAGCACATGGTCCTGTGTGCATACATGTACATAGCATTTCAAACTCGATTCCCTTTCCAGGTCCAGGGCTGAGTTTGTTAGGACCATTTTTCATGGGCACCTGGCAGTCCTATCAACTGTCCCTATTTTACAGGGACACCCCCTGGTGTTTCTCAAAGTTTTATTCCATTCCTCCTAAAATTGGAAAAATAATTTTGAAAATTTCTAAGATAATAGTGCCTACCTTTAAACTGTGCTCCTAATTTGGGCCTTTTCCTAAGTTATTTTTTGATTTGTTGCAAATTTTGTTGGTAAACATTTAGAGCTCTGACTGGATCCTTACCCTCTTCCTCTTCTTAGGTGGACAAACTTTGGTAATCAATCCCTTATAGTGAAAAAGCTACTGCAGTACTGGTGTGTCAGTTTCACTTTCTACAACAGTACTTCGTACTACTTTCATAGGTGCACAGGTTCATAGGAGGTTACTAGACTAGTGGCCCTAGAGCTTTTACAAGCCTAGCCATGTTAATCCTAAGTTTCCCTATTTGTTCTTTTCTGGGTAGTTTGCAGAACGAATTTATGAAAAGAGTGGGTCTGTGATCAATACCAGCTACCCCTGTCCACGAGGGCTATGGGTGGCACTCCAGGGGTGAATTTGTGGACCCCCATCCAATTATCTAGGTTGCTTTTGAATAGGGTCAGTGAGGAGCTCTGTTTTATGTGAATAGGGAGTCTATTCCAGTGAAGCAGCAGTCTCTGGGAGACATATCTGTCTGTCCAACATGATCTGTTAATGTCACAAGGTAGGTGGAGATCCCTAGAGCAAGTGACTCTTGAGCCATTTGACTTGCAGATGTGTAGAATTTCCATTAGGGCAGGGTTGGAGATTGCCTTATATGCCTGGCCCAAGTCACCTCTCAGCAGCCTATAAGATAAAGAGTAAAGTGACCGAGCTTTCAGCCTGTCCACATAGGTCATGGTTTGGAGTCCCAGTACCTTCTTAGTCAGAAACCTCTGAGGGCACTCCAGAGTACAGTGGAGTTATAACATCCCTTGCTCTGGATGCTATGCCCTTGCTTATGAGGTGCACTACATAGAAGTCTTTCTTTACCACTGTGAAAACTTGATGGTCACAATTCAGACTGCTATTAACCTGTATTCCCAAGTATGTAGTTAGACAGTATTTCACAGTATATAGTTAGATGTTGAGATATAAAGTTTATGGTTACTGTTATATCTTTTAGAGGTTTGGGATGAGTAAGCTCTTTCTCTATGCATGGGCAAGAAAGTCCTGAAATTGTCTACACTCTAACTGTATCCAAGGCAGGATACAATCCCTATAGCCAAAAGGCTACTGCAACAGTAAGGAATTTGGGCAGTTATTGTTATGCTAAGTGCAGCTCACACAACTGTACTCTCTCCACTGTTGTGGAGACAAGTATACATAAAGTAGCAGGGTTATGGGGTTGAGAGGCTTGATCCCCTGCAAAAACAAAGTGTTTTTATTAGATGATTTAGTTAATTTGCAGTGTACATTTTTCAATGTATTGAATCCCTGTGCAACTTTACATTAATGCTTCAGAATAATTCACACACATGCATTCACATGCAAGTATAAACACACACACACACACACACACACACACACACACACACACATATATATATATATATATATATATATATATATACACACACATAGATAGATATATAGTCTGAACTTCAGTAGACTGACATTGAAAACATTGACTGCAAAAGGTAAAAAAAAAATGAAATCCTAAATTGTATTCTCCGAGACATAACCTCGAACCATACAAAGGAAAGTTACTGTTTTTTGCAGGGTGGGTGACAAGCCCCACTGTACGTTCCCATACCCCCTGCTACTTGAATATTTAAAAATCAAAGTCCAATATTGAGGAATAGGCATATTTCCTATATATGTGTGTGTGTGTGTGGGGGGGGGGTTGCATATGTTGAATTGAAAACTGATAATATATAAAGGCTATAAATATATGAAACTCAAATATCAAAAACTGCTGGCAATGGGAATTTGCCCTTTGCCCACTGTTTTGTGATCCTGGAACATAAGTTGCATGGTGTCTTAGGGGTGCAGGGGAATGGGGGCTTACCTCTTGCATAAAATAGTTTTATTTTTTTTTAAATTATGGGTTTAGACATTTTGGGTTTTAAAATTTGTGAGTTTTATATATTATGACATGAATCTCTCTCTATATATTTATATATATGCAAACCAACTTTATTATATGCAAAATATACATAGATATACAAATGCATATATCTATATTTATATACATATGTCTATATTTATAAACTATATATATATATATATATATATATATATATATATATATATATACATATAGATGAGTCAAATTAAATCTGTCAACTCTACCTTTGATTGACATCTATTTAGCCTATAAAATTTTATTGGCAAAATAGATGGTTAACGTGTGCTAGATCACATAATTCTTGAGATAGGGAAATATGCACCTTCCTTGAGATGGTGCAGTCTTGGATTTAGTATATATAATTAGTGTGGGGGGGGCACAGCAAAAATGATGTTTTAATATAATTTTTTGAATTCGAAGTTTTGTATGCACAGAGATTGTCAAATGGCACATACATAGAATCTTGTCAACATTTGCAAAGCAGAGGTTATGAGTAGGTGCATGGGAGCTATCCCCCTTGCAAAAAAAACAAAAAAACAAAAAAAAAACACTAGCTCTCTTTTGTATGGTCTGAGCTTATGACTTGGACCATATACTTTAGGATTTCAGTTTTTTTTTTTTTTACATTTTACAGTTAATGTTTTTAATGTTGATCTACTGAAGATATTTGGGTGTTTCACTCAATTTCATTACACCTGTACATATTATCAAAATATTATGGCTTTAGCACTGCATGAAAGACTACAAAATAAATCACTTTTACCATATATGTTAATGTATTTGTTTGTATTATGATCTGAAGAAGTTACATTTTAATAATGATCATTCTGTTAAGGTTTCAGTCACTAGGTAGACCCAAGCTCAATTTGCTGTTGTTAAAGCATAGTGATTTAGTTAGCATTTGCTCTGGTTTCCTCACTTACTGTTTTATAGTGGAAAGTTGTGCGTACTCCTGTGTTAATGGGCTGTGGTGGGATGAAAAATAGTTCATAGGTTCATAGGTTCATACTAGGCTATCTGCCCTAGGGCATTTATAAGCCTAGCCAGAATGTGTTTGGCTTTCGCCACCCATTTTAAATTTATTTTGCTATGCCCTTTTTCGAGGTTAGTATACAGTGCCTCTGTCTAACAGTGACACAGAAGTGATACCCGGGGTAAACCTACGATCTCCCATCCACTCATCAAGATTCCTCTTGAAGAGAGTCAATGAGGGACTCTGCCTAACCTGGACTGGGATTTTATTCCAGAGTGAAGGGAGCCTCTGGGTTATGAATCTGTCCCTCCAGCATGTCCTATTTATTTCAGTGCTGAGGTTCAAGTCTCTCGAGCGCGTAGCTCGATGGGATTTGGATTTTCTGAGGTGCAGCATGTCCATTAATTCTGGGTTGGACATGGCTTTATACGTCAGGCACAGATCGCCTCTGAACAGGTGGTATGCCACTGAGTAGAGCTGGAGTTTCTTTAACCGGGCAGCATATGGCATCTGTTTGAGCCCTTTGATCCTCTTGGCGAGGTACTTTTGGGGTCTTTCCAGTTGCTGCAGGTGTCTGGTAAGGTACATCCCAAAAGGGGCATTGTACTTAATTATGGGCCTGATGAGGGATGAGTAAAGAGGCACGATGACCTCCCCTGATCTAGATGTGAATCCCTTCATGATTAGGTGGGCTATATAAAATGTTTTTCTAACCACTTTGGCCACATGGTTGTCAAATGAGAGATTGCTATCAACTTGGGTCCCCAGGTCCCTAATTACTTCTTTTGTACTTAATGGATTACCACCTATGTGGTAATTTGTGGACACTTTGTTTTTGCCAAAGGGGATGACTATACACTTTTTGGCATTTAGCTTGAGGCCATGGCTCTGGCACCAGTTGTCTGTTTCTATGAGGCCCTTTTGGAGGATGCTTGTGTTGGCTGGAGAGTCGATTATGGTCCCAGTTTGCAGTCATCTACGAACTTGGTCAGCCACAGTCCTTCCGTGTTTGCCTGTACCTCCGAGAAATATATACCGAACAAGAGATGTCCCAGGACTGAGCCTTGTGGGACGCCACTTGTAACTGGTTTGGAGTCTGACATGGCTCCAGCAATTCTAACCATGTGGGTTCTGTCCTTGAGCCAGTTTGCAATCCATATAGTGACATAGGGGTTTATATTTAAGCTGGTGAGCTTATCTATATTGCCCGAGTGGGGTATTGTATCGAAGGCTTTTGCGGGGTCCAGGTAGACTGTGTGGACCACCTTCCCCTCATCAATGGCCTTGATGACTGTTTCAAAGAAATCAACCAGGTTTAAGAGGCAGGATCTGCCCTTAACAAAGCCGAACTGGGTAGCATCCAGTGTCTGTAGGTCCCCAATATCTTTATTTATGAGGTCCATGATGATCCTTTCCATAGCTTTGCAGACCAAGCTAGTCAGGCTTATGGGGCGATAGTTTCCAGGATCCGTTGAGGCACCACCTTTATGGAGAGGGACCACTGTTGCTGTACGCCACTCTTTGGGCACATATCCTGTAGTAAGGCTGAGATTGAACAGTAGTTTTATGTTTGGGTTTAGCTCTTCTTGGAGTTCATGTAGGACGCAGCCCGGGACACCATCTGGTCCCATTGATGCTGTGTTTTTTGCTTTGGAGAGGGTGGCTCTTACCTGAGCATCTGAGATGTCAGGGGGGCAGCACTCTGCTAGTATAGATATTTGCCCTTTTAGTGGGGAGTGGGGGGAGAAGTTTGCGCTGAACTTGTCAGCTAGGATGTTGGCAATGTCTGTGGGTTCAGTGTATTTTTTGTCATTTTGGACTAATTCTGAGCATATCTGGGAATTACCACCCAGGTTCCTAACATAACTAAAGAAAGCCTTGTGATTATCCTTAGTGTCCTGTGCAATTTTTCTCTCGAAGCTGGCTTTAGACAATTTTATGAGTGCCCATAGTTTTTTGCTAATACTGATCAGTGATGCCTTCCCTTTTTGGGATTTTGCTCTATCATTTAGTAGCGTCCTCCTTCTATTGTATAGTTTGTTTATGGCTGGTGTCCACCAGACAGGACGTCTGCCTTTGGAGGATTGGGTCTTGGTTTTATTTGGGATCGCATGATCCATGCATTCCTGAAGGTGTTCATAGAATGCGTTTAGAAAGGATTCTGTGGTCTGGGCCATATTTTCCACAGGCCCGGGGGCTTTGAAGGATTCCACCTCAGTTTTGAGGAGTATGAAATTTGCTTTAGAGAAGTTTTTCACTGTGGTTTTCTGGGCAGGGGGTGGGGTTGGGATGTGAATATCCAGTGAGATTAGTTTATGGTCTGATCTTACCAGTGAGGGATACACTTCTGGTCTGGAGCATAGAGTCCCCATGTTGGTGATGATCAGGTCCAGTATGTTTTCCCCTCTTGTGGGAGTGGTAACAAGTTGTTCCATAGCATTTGAGTTTATAAATTCTAGGAACCTTTGGGCTAGGGTGTTGGAGCTAGAGTAATGCTCCCAGTCTATAATATAGTGAGACAGTGTTATGTTTTTCACTGTGACCTCAGAGTAAGAAAAATATAGTATTGGAAGTGGTGAGGCAAAGTCTCTTTCAGGGAGGTGCTGGGGTGGGGACTTGACCCATGGAAAAATGCTTTTTTTTTTTTTTTTTTTTTTTTGATGTCACAGTTGTTTGTATATTGAGCAGCTTGAATGCAGGCATTATTATTGTGTTGTCATGTGCTCTTCTAGCCATGATGGGGTCATCCAAGCTTGGGTAAAGAAAGCACAAGAAGTGTATCCAGCCTTTTATGAGAAATCATTCCCATTTTATCATAATCATATGTGTGCATTAAAAATGGCATTTGCACCCAAAATGATGAATGTTTTAGAAGAGAATGCAAAATGAATGACACTTTTTAGTTAAGTAAAACACAAATTATGCTTTATTTTACAGGTGCTGATGAGATTAACAGTAACGCTCCAAAAGCTCTAAGTACGGTAACTGTTGAGGCCTCTCACCATCAACTCCCCCCTATTCTTCCACCTTCTAAACCACAGAATATTCCTGCCCCAGAAATTCCATCCTCCCCAAAACCTAAACTGGAAGGAGTTCTTGTAAACCACAATGAGCCAAGATCAAGCTCTAAAGCAGGGCTACGTGTACACTTTCAGTTACCGGAGGATGACAAAGGAAGCGAAGCCTCGTCCGAGGAAGGAATAACAAGTGTATTGCAGTTACGCTCAGTCTTTGATAAAGAAATGGTGAATGGGCAACCATTAGGAATGCCTACTCCAACATCACCAACAAAGGAACCGCCACCAGTGTCGGTTAAGCCAAAACTGTGAGTATGCAGTAGACAGTATGACCAAATAGAATGTATCTGTTGGGAGCACTTAAATGACTGCTTGATTCTAATGCCATTAAAGGGTTAGAAAGTCTGTAGGCACAAACTTTTAATTTCCTTTTTATCATGAGTGCACAATTTGACCCTATTGAAAGATATGATGCTTACATTTCACAATTTGTTTTATTTGTTACTTAGTATGTGAATTTGTCAAACATACAGACAAGGAAAATAACAGATCTATTTATGCATAATATGAAGAGCTGAGACTATTGTTAACAAGCTAGATTTTGTTCTGCTTTGTTTGATTCCTTAAGATTCCAGTTGTATAGCACATGACTCTAAATTAATCTTGTGACCAGACCAATATTCATAGGCTATCTTTAAAACGGATACTTGTATATTATGCGCATTGTTGTTGTTTAGTTAACTTTGACTCTTCAAGACAGCCTGCTGGTCAATAACTGATTCTTTAAGACCTTGCAGATTTATATTTATTACTTCAGTAATGCTGTCCATGCACCTTATCCTCTGCTACCCCATTCTTCTTTTACCTTCACTCTTTCCAGCATTAGTGTCATTGCTGGCAAATCCTGTTTTGCACTATGTGTCCAGAGTATTTGAATTTTTATTTTACTATCAGGCTTTCTAGTAAAAGGCCTGGATTTATTTCCTTAAGTATTGACTGGTTCAATCTTCTTGCAGACCATTGAGTTCTCAAGAGGTTTTTCAAAATCAACAATTTCCTGGTGCATAGTCTTCCATAGGCCAACTCCCACAGCCATGTGTTACTTCTGCAAAAACCATACCTTCAAATATATGAACCTTTATTAATATATCTATATAATGCCTTTGCTGACTGAAACTCTATCCAGATTTGTTGTAGCTTTTCCACGAAAAAGCTAATGTCTTTTAATTTCATGGCTGCAATCACTATCTGCAGAGATATTTGAGCCCAGAAAAACAAAATATGTTACCCAATTCATTTATTTCCCATCTGTTTGCAAATAATTGATAGGTCTACATGACATAACTTTAGTTTTTCTGATGCTGAGCAACAAACCAGCATTTGAACTATCTACTTTTAACTTCATCAGCAGGCTTTTCAACTCTTCCTCACTTTCAGTCATTAGTAAGTAATTTTGATTCCAACATTAGATTTGTCTAACCCAGCATATAAACTGAATAAGCTGCATTATTCTTTCTTAGTCTTAAATCAGTCATTTATGCCATATTCAGTTTTAACTGTTACTTCATGTTTTGCATGAGAGACCCAAAGGTCAAATAAAGTGACTCAGTATCCCCATTTCTCTAAGCACTTACCAACTATATTATGGTCCACATGGTCAAAGGCTTTAGAGTAGTCAATAAAGCAGAAGGTCTGCTCACATGTCCAGCAAGTGCTGCCCATGAATAGAATAAATGACCAAGGTTCAGTATTATGATAAGTGTGACAAGATAAAGGAATTGATGAGCAATATGTCTATTATTAATTAATTGCAAAAGTATTGGAGAACATGTAAAATAACATTACAAATGAGTTAAGCCAATTCTAAGACAAATGCTAAATACCAAATGAGAGAATGTGATTTGACTAAAAGAAGTTAGACCGAAAATACTTTTGAGGGACAGGCTTTACTGCTCGCCTTTTTAAGATCATAGGAGGTTACTAGGTTAACAGCCCTAGTGCCCTTACAAGCCTAGCCAAGTTCAACACTAGTTCCCTAGAGTGTCTTGAGCAGACACTAAAATCAGCACCTATTGCCCCTGTCCAGGAAGAAAACAGTTGTAACCCCTGTGGGTGAATTTCCATTTTCCCATCCAGTTGTCCAAATTATGCATTTAGATATTCTCACTTCAGGGTAGTATGACTTTAGAATAAAACAAATATTTTTTTTCTCTGCAGCCAAATATTTTCTTTTACTACAACTTTGTGAGATCTCAGAGCAAGAACATATTAGTGTGGGTGTTCGGGTACAAACAAATTTATGACGTGCAAGGAGGCCTGATCATCTGCAAAAAAAAAAAAAATACTGCATAAGCATGCATTGTTTTGTAAGATTTTTATTGTCCTTATCACATTCTATCAAATTGCTTTCAGTTACCTTCCTCTGTTTTTATAAAGATTTTAGCCCTAACTGCTTTGAAGACGACTTGGGTACAACTGAAAGACTACATGGCTGAGGAATGAGAGTAAGTGTGTGGCACTCATCCATTCTGAGATGGCAAAGCTGGTAAAGTCTTGTCATAGGAGGACCACACAGTGGAAGGCTGAAATCTGCATATGGATCTTAGTTGTGAGCAGAGTTTTTTCTGTTCATTGTGGTTATGTGGAAGCATGGGCACATACTATCTCAGTATAGCCTGTATTGCACTGGGGAAGGGGGTGTGCTGAGACGCATATAAAAATATCTGAAGCCATGCTTGGTGATGGTCATTATTCCTGGATTACACATCTCTTCCTTGGTGTCATGAGATGTGAACAGTCAAGGGAGAGAATAGGCCAGTATCTGATGGTAACTTGGTTGGGCAAAAGTGATTTTAAAAATGCTTTCAGTCTTTAACTTTCCAGTCAGCTTGAATTTGGTCTCTTGGCAATCTTCAGTTGTAGAGCCCAACAAAACATGTGACCTATAAACAATGTAGTTTAAAGGAGAACTTCTCATACTTGTGTCTTCATAACTGATGAAAGTCATCACAAGATCACCTCTAGTTTTTCAAAAAGGTACAAATATCCTGCTTTGTGAAGGTGTTGAAAGTCAAAGAAAGGTACCCATAATGCAATCATAGCCCAAGGTAGAGCTAACAGATATCAGTTGTCTTGAGTCACTGTGGCATGGATACAGTTTTTTAGTTCAGTAAGAATATTTTTAACAAATCTGAGGAAATGTTTTGTGGATTATTTCTAAGGCAAAGCAACAGAAACATCAATTTGTATCAAATATTTAACTGTGGCCAATGTGAAAAAGGAAAAAAAAAAAACAGCAGGAACACAATGTGACTTAATAGTGGAGGCAACATTCATTCAGGGTTCTAATAAAAGACAATCCATATCTCTTCTGTTCAATTACAGCAGATTTCAAAATGGTTAGAATTTAAGTTTGCAGCAACTATGCATTAGATTACTTCCATATAACAATATGCTGCTAATTAATTTATAATATGTTGCATTAATATTAAGGAAGCAATAATTAATTGTATGATAAAAAACTGAAGTATTAATTTAGCACAATAGTTGAAATTAATTAAATTGAATTGGGTTCCTATCAGAAGAGCGAGAGCTTAAAATAGCAAAAGCTCTTCTATTGAACTTTAAAACGTGAAACCTGAAAATGTCGAAGGCACGGAACATCGATTTTTTTCCCCAGGGGAAAAAAAAATCGCTGGGCCGTTTTCCAGAGTTTGCTGTTTTCTCCACTGTGGTGCGATCTCAGAGTTGGTATATTTAAATTGGGGGTGTGGGGGGCACAGCCCCCCACAAGGGTGTGTGTGGGCGGTGAAGCCCCCCCCCCACCCACTTTATTTTGCCTGCACATTTTTTTTTGGATCAGCATTTTTTTTCCTAGGAAAAAATTTGTTGATCTTTTCCTTCGACATTTTAAGGTTTCGCATTTTTAAGTTCGGTAGAAGAGCTTTCCCTATTTTAAGGGTTCGTTCTTCTGATATAGACCCAATTTAATTAGTTAATGTGATACTGGGGAAACTTACAACATGTAAACTAATAGGAATCATCAATTCTCCTAATTTAACAATCTAACAACATTCTAAATCAGCTGGCATCTAGCAGTAGCTGAGAAACTTTTTATTTAAGTGATGCAAACTTAGACTACACCCTATTTACAAGTTCAAATGACTTTATATGACACCATTACTTTAGTTAACTAGTTACCCTTTCTAACAGAACTGAGAAGAAATAGGAAGAAAAATATCCTGGACTGGATTGCTTTCTAACTGTATGTCAAATGTTTTGCACTTACTGCATGAACTTTGATTCTTAAAACAGTATGCAGCTTGTGCAGTCAGACCACCTGTAACCAATGCATTGTACAGGTATGATGATGGTAAAAGCTAGATGGGAATTTCATGAACTAATGGATCCTAAGTCTCATATGCCCATATCAAAAACACCTCTTTTGCACAAAATAATTAACATTTATTGTTAACATTTTAGAGGTAAACATGCACCACAACACTGAGTGCTGTCATTAAAGAAATGTCCAAGGAGTGTGTCATGTACCAACAGACTAAAACCCATACTGAAAGCTGTCTTTTCAGGTAGCTTAAAAATGTAGAGAAAAGCCTACTTTAATTGGAATGAGCAGCCTTCTAGTTACCAGAAAATCTTATGCAGCAGGTTTAATAAGGTGTTTAATAAGCTATTGAGTCTTGCTAGTAAATCCATGCCACCCACCTCCCTAATGCTTACAACAGAGATACATCGGAACTTTTATAGAACTATTTTGAAAACTAGCTTAAAAGTTGCAAATTACTTTTTTTCATTGCCATTGACAAACACGCTTACCATCTTTGAGAAATTTTGCTCTTAAGAAAATTTTAGCCAAAGTTAAAGGGAACATCTTAGCCATTTTAGATGGCATTTCACTGAAGTTTGTAAAAATGAATTCTTTTTTCTCCCTAATTACAGCAGTGTCTATTCTAATCGAAAGGAACATTTGTAAAAACTTGGCCCCGTCTCTGTGGAAGGAGGTTCACATAATTCATTTTTGTTGGGAAAATTTGAGTACATCACCACCATAATTTCAGTAACTAGAAGAATGTTAGAACACATGATGCACTCATAGCTCAGCGACTTTATTGAAGCTCATAATAGCATTAATCTTTTTTTGCAACACAGCTTCAGAAAGTTTTTTTCTTTGTTATTACCACACTAGTAATTCTGACAATATGAGGGAAAAGCTAACCAGTAGCATGATGGTGTTTGGTGGATTTATCTAAAACTTCTGACACTATTAGCCATGCAGATTCTATTCAAAGTTACCTGCTTTTGGACTCCACAATACTACTATCTGCTAACTCAAAAGCTGTCTAATGAATAGCGTATTTAACATTATATTGGGATATGAATTCCTTTTGGAATGTGTGAGTGACAAAGTTGTGCCACAAGGACTGCAAGCACCTTCTGCAGACACTCCTTTTCAGCCTTTGTGCATTTTTTTTTATCTAAGCATTGCAGTGATATCAAGGTTTTAGTCAATGACTCAAACTTAATTGCAGTCTATATTGCCAGTATTACAAAAGTATTGGGCTACTCACATACCCTCTTTGCTAATATAAATAAATGAATATTTTACATTGTTTGCAAATGTCATCAAATGATGCAGTATTTAATGGAGAAGCAACATGGGCTTGATTGTTTGGCAAGTGTTATGTGATATCCAGAAATTAGTCAAAAATAAACAAGATATCCAAGTTCTGGAGCATGAAGTGTGAGCAACCCACTTGATAAAAGTATACAAGTGAATTCAATACACTTACATTCAGCAGAACTCTTCATGCCTGTAGTAGAGCAGGATAGTATGTATAATAATTCATAAACAAGCATATATAAAACTATTTATATTGATCTTGGCCAGCCATGAAGGGTGTCAGATCTGCAGCTGAAGAGGCGTGGTTTGGCAAAGCATCAGGCTGATGCATGGGGGACTAAAGAAGCAATAAAAAAACACAAGAGTGCTGCTTGACCAATATATATATGTGTGTGTGTGTGTGTGTGTGTGTGTGTGTGTGTGTGTGTGTGTGTATATATATATATATATATATATATATATTTATACACACACACACACACACACACATATATATGCATGTGTGTATATGTGTATGTATGTATATATATATATATATATATATATATATATATATATATATATATATATATATATATATATATATATATATATATATGGGTCTATATGACTGTGACAGTTCATATGATCGACTGTTTATTTGGTCGACAGTTCATTTGATCGACAAGCATTTGCCCCCTTCCCCAATGTTGTGTGACCCTGGAGTTGATATATATAGTTAGGGGGGGTGTGGGAAAATGCTTGTTGATCAAATGAACTGTCGACCAAATAAACAGTCGATCATATGAACTGTCGACCAAGTCATATAGACCCATATATATATATATATATATATATATATATATATATATATATATATATACACGCACACACACACACTGCATCATATGCCAAGTATGTGACATCTTCCATTTATTATAAAGAAAAGATGCCTCTCTAGCACTAATATTATATACTGTTTGTAGCTGTACATTCATTTTAGTAAGCTAACTTTATAGCTACAAATAGTAAATCATGTGAATATTGCATTTTGTAAAACCCAATGAATTATATTTTATTTATAACTAGGTAAAATCCTGGTATTGAAGTAGATTATTGAATAAACTACCATACTCAGTGTAATATCATGGGAGCTCAATGGAAATAATTTTATAAATGGCTGATTAGTAGATTCAAACATTGAGCATTTACAGATAAAATACAGCCGAGGACTGACTCACTAAATATGTCACTGATAGCTCATAGTTGGATTCATTCACTGGAGTCTCTGGCGCAGAAGCTTGCTCTGGTAGTTTCAGTAAATGTGTATGATTTCATCTGTATATCACCCTTTGAAGTACATACTGTCTTGGATTTTGGGTATATTATTATTATAATTTACTTGAATCTGTAACACCTGACTAAAAGCTCTGGTCCAAAATCATTATGATAACAATTTTTATTCTTTTAATAAAGATAAATTCAGTGGTCATCTGTCAAAAAATTGTATTTCAGCTGCATCCTGTGCAGAAGTTCTGTTGCTGGCATCCTGATTTTTAGTTGCAAAGTTGATCAAAGCTGTAGTTCAAACAGTTTCTTCAGGAAGAAAAACCACGTCAGGAACAAAAACAAGTTTATTCTGCAAAGTTTTCGGGTTAACACCCTTCCTCATTGCATTATAAAATCAATTAGTACACCCATTTTAAATAAGAGTATCAATTAATCACATGTAAGCCAGCTAACCTATCAAACCCATATACCCCCCTTTTTTTCATATATACAAGTTCATGTAAAATTTAAAGTTACAGAATTATTCAAAAATCACAGTTATTAAAAACACTCATTAAACATAATACAGTCAATAAATATAACTAGGTTAATAAATATAACTAAGTTAATAAATATAACTATAACTAATAACATTTCATTCTTATTTTATTTCTTTTTGCTTTTTTACTAAAATAGGTTTTATACTTGCCATACTATTAATACCTGATTTACTTTCTGCTCTCAACCTTACTATCCATTCATATTCTCTTGTCTCTAAAAAATTATTCAAATTACCACCCCTCATACTCATAACTACTTTATCCATCACTCTGAATTTAGAATAATGCCCTAAAACATTATCTGTTATCCCCCTCATTGATGTTATCACAGCAGCTACAGTTAAAGCACTTGAAAGTACCTGTTTTATTTAATACGTTCTTTCCTTTAATATTTTTAAAATCTTTATAACATAACTTTAACTTTAGACTTTCAGAATTTCTATAAGCAAATATGAATCTTTCTCCTACTATTTCCCTTAATTCTGGCATTGCCATCAATATTGTCCAATTTTTATATATTATACTCTTTACTTCATCAATTTTCAAGTTATAAGTTGTAACATATCTAATTACATCATTTTTATGCACATCCTTTCATGTCTCTGTTGTATTTCTCAATTTATTCCCAAAAATCAGGGTGTATTCACTCATTCTCCCATCAGTAACTCCTTTATATACTTGCTCTACCATCTCAGAATTATATCCATTACTGATAAATTCATCCATCATCTCTTTAATTTACTTTTCAAAGTTTTCCTGATTTGTATTTAACAAACTTGTTCTAATCACTTGTGCTTTCAGTATACCTGTAAAGATATGGGGGGCATGCATGCCGTCCCTATTCACATATCTACTGACATGCATCTCTTTCCTCTGTATACTTGTTTCAGTATGGATAGATTCTATAAAGAATTTTTTGAATGTAGAAGTAAAGTTACCAGTAAGACAAACTGATAATATTTGTGTATTACTAGAACTAGTTCTGAGTAAGAACAGCTTTATTTTTGATAATAAAATCTATTTACAACTAGCAGGGGTGGCTATGGGTACACCAGTGGCAAATACCTATGCCAAACTCATGCTATATGAATGGGAGAAAAGCTATGTCTTAAGGGATAGTAATGTTATGAATAAGAAAATATGTTTCTACCAGAGATTTCTAGATTGTTTTTTTAATTTGGGATGGAACTTTACAACAACTAAATGATTATATGGAATATTTAAATACAACAACAAGTTTCCTTGAAATTCAAAATGTCAGCTTCAGAAGAGAAGATAGTTTTTTTGGATATTGAGTTAAGTAAAATAGGAACACATATTGAAACAAGTATTCATAGGAAAGAGGTTCATGTCAGTAGATATATGAATAGGGACAGCATGCATGCCCCCCATATCTCTAGAGGTATACTGAAATCACAAATGATTAGAACGAGTTTGTTAAATACAAATCAGGAAAACTTTGAAAAGCAAATTAAAGAAATGATGAATGAATTTATTAGTAATGGATATAATTCTGAGATGGTAGAGCAAGTATATAAAGAAGTTACTGATGGGAGAATGAGTAAATACACCACAATTTTTGGGAATAAATTGAGAAATACATCAGAGACACGAAAGGAAGTACATAAAAATGATGTAATTAGATATGTTACAACTTATAACTTGAAAATTGATGAAGTAAAGTGTATAATATATAAAAATTGGACAATATTAATGGCAATGCCAGAATTAAGGGAAATAGGAGAAAGACCCCTATTTGCTTATAGAAATTCTGAAAGTCTAAAGTTAAAGTTATGTTATAAAGATTTTAAAAATATTAAAGGAAAGAACGTATTAAATAAAACAGGTACTTTTAAGTGCTTTAACTGTGGCTGCTGTGATAACATCTTCTTCTTCTACTTTCGGCTTTTCCCAGTTAGGGGTCACCACAGCGGATCACCTGTTTCCATTTCTTCCTGTCCTCTGCATCTTGCTCTGTCACACCAACCACATGCATGTTCTCTCTAACCACATCCATATGCCTTCCCCCTCTTCTTCTCCTTCTCCTCCTCCTCCTTCGGCCAACAGTAGCCCAATTTCCGCCAGCACCCTGTTGGCTAACAGTACTGGTGGGACCGGCACAAAGAAATGCACTAGCTTGTGCATCCCCAGTGACTGGGTTGGTTGCTGTGATAACATTTATGAGGGGGAAAATAAATTTGTGCACCCTGTAACAAAAAAGGAATATAAGTCCTTCTCTTATGCAAACTGCATCACAACACAAGTTATATACCTAGCCACCTGTGTAGCCTGCCCCTTGTTTTATGTGGGAAAGACTACCAGGAAACTAAGGGAATGAATTGTGGAACATAAATCAGATATTAGGAGAAGTATAAATATGAATGCATTAAGTAAACACATAACAGATAATAATTTAGGGCATTATTTTAAATTCAGAGTGATGTATAGAGTAGTTATGAGTATGAGGGGTAGTGATTTGAATATTTTTTTAGAAACAAGAGAATCTGAATGGATAGTAAGGTTGAGAGCAGATAGTAAACCAGGTATTAATAGTATGACAAGTATAAATGTTTTAGTAAAAAAGCAAAAAGAAATAAAATAAGAATGAAATGTTATTAGTTATAGTTATATTTTTTAACTTAGTTATATTTACTAACCTATATATATATATTTATTAACCTAGTTATATTTATTGACCGTATTATGATTGAGTGTTTTTAATAACTCTGTGATTTTTGAATAACTCTGTGACTTTAAATTTTACATGAACTTGTATATATGAAAAGGGGGGGTGGTATATGGGTTTGATAGGTTAGCTGGCTGACGTGATTAATTGATGCTCTTATTTAAAATGGAAGTACTAATTGATTTTATAATGCACTGAGGAAGGGTGTTAACCCGAAAGCTTTGCAGAATAAAGTTGTTTTTGTTCCTGACTTGGTTTTCATCCTGATTTTTAGTCCCAGCAGTGAAAATGACATAGGAAAGTCTGTTGCATTTTCTTCATCTGTAAATGAGATGGTGAAAGCCCTGTATCCTGTAATGGTGTATTGCTGTACTCCATTATTGCTAAATGTTAGTCCACTTGATTTGATTGATCAGACATCTTGATAATATTCTTTATAGTTTGAATCATACACTCAGCTTGCTTATTAAGTTGTGAATACTTTGGGCTTGATGTGAAATGCTCAGATTCCCAAACTCTGGAAGATCTTTAGAACTCCTGGAATGTAAACTGTGGTCTATTATTTGACATGGCTTGTCCAGTATACCTTACCTTGAGTACATTGTGTTGAGTGTATTAATCACTCATGTTGCTGTAGTAGCTTCAAGCTGAATAACTCCCAGATGTCTGGAATAATAATCAACACAGAGTGACTAGTTGAGGTTGCTGTGTTAGAATAAATCTACTCCGAGCTTTACCCATGGAAATGATGATATTTCACTGAGTTTTAACTAGTATTTCTGCCTTTGGTTCCCACAAGTGTCTTGAAGATCACAGCCTTGCCACATCTCTCTAGCTATATCATCATGTTAGGCCAACACATAATAGCTTTATGTCTGTGCTTACACTTTGACATTACACAATATTATTTGTGTACCTTCAACAACATTTAACTTTATTTTTTTATTTCTTTCTTCATTAATTTAATTTTATTTGTTAATCTAAGTAGAACATTGATCCAAACAGACCATTTTCAGGCTCACCCCAAAAGACTACAATAAACAGAAAATAATAAAGCTGACATACCCAAATGGATGTGTTGTTAGTAATGAACAGCAAGGACTGTTTTACAAGCATAATACTATAACTAAAGAAAAATAACTGTTAGCATTTTAAACTTTAAGACATGCTGCATAACTAATTCAAAATGCAACATCCATCCATCCATGCTTATGACACACAACTCTCTTCTATAGCAACCCAATGAACAGCCTCCACCAACCACAGAGTTACCCAGGCAAGAAGGGGACTGAAGTAGATTTCCAGGACTTTCTTCCATATAATATGCACACCATGCACACACATACATAGGGAGAACTTGGAGCCTCCTGTTGCCTACTGCAAGTCTTTGGGAGGTGAGAGGAAACCTTCAGTATAAACACTATGTAAAATTAGTTGTATGGGGGAATGTAGAAGGGAAGACATTGTTAAAGAAGAGAGAAAGGAATGTGAGAAAAATGAGAAAGAAGGATGGCAGGGGGAGACTTAGTGGGTAGAATAACAGTACAGTAAGAAAAAAACGAGAGCCTCAAGAGAAGGGAAAAGGTTTTAGCTATATTACCTCCTATATGGCACTTACAGGAAACTTCATAATTCAAATGTTTTTTCAAGTTAGTTACAGAAGGATTGATAAGAAGGGAGTGATTCCATTTCGAGGGACGGAACCCATTATGCAAAGAGCTAGTGCTGATAAACCTGCAGCACCATACCATGAAGTCTGTTTTTGAGGCAAGTAAGGAGGGGACGTTTAGATTATCCAATTATCCACTACAACTAGAGGGATATTCTCAGTCAATTGACTCTGAACAAGCAACCGCAGCTGCTCTAAAGCACTCAAGCTCCTTCTCTGTGCTCATCATTCATCTGTCTGTCCCAATATTTCTCAGATGTAATTTGCAATCCAAGTGACTAGAAACTACTTGGGTTTCGCTTACAGTTAAGTACCATTTCTGTTATCCTTTCTACTAAATTTTAGTCAGTTGTCACTTAAATTTTGCCCATAATTTATTCTTTTCATTTTTTTTTTTGTTTTCTTACCTCACTCTTGCTAGGTGGGTAATTTCTAATCTTAGATTGTCAACACTTGTTTATATTGTAGCTGTTTGAAGTGCTTATACTTATTTTTCCTTCCCGTCACTGTTGCATATTTGTTAATTCTTGACTTTCAATAGTATCATGGGCAGAGAATTAGACTTCAGGACATGTGGCTGCTGTGGCCACAGAATCTTCCCCCAGACTACCCATGAGCAGTATGTGGCATGCCTGTGGCTGAGTCACCTTGTGATATCTTTAGGGCCTTTGGTCCATGCTCCTTACAGAGCACAATAGCAAACATACTTTTAAGGCACTCTTACCCCCTAATGTTGAAGATAAAGAGGGCAAAAGGGAAGAAAAGAAGGAGAAAGAAAAGAAGACTTGAGACTAGAGCTTCAGAATTCTCTCCCTTGACCAAGGTACTAAAAATTAAATTGATACAGGAGATGCTAGTTCTGACTACCTTAATGCCATTCACTTATTTCCTTCTAGAACTGTTTCACATAGTGATCATGGTTATGTTCAGTCATCCTTTTTGAAGAATGGCCTTTAGTTGTTCTTCAAAGTTGGAGTTTTCCAAGTATCTTAGATCCTGTCAGTCATCCAATTCTTCTCTCTGCTTTGCAAGGTTTGCTCAGGATACTTCCTTTAATTTTGATTGGGATCACACGATGTCAAGGCTCAGATTAATATGTGTGCCATTCTATACTCCTCTGTATCTAGGGTAGATAGGATTGGCTCTATGACTCCAAGGCAAGAAGCTCAATCCTCTGCACATTTCTTGGTGGCAAAAGTAGCAGAACTGATTACTATCCTAGTAATTTCTTCTTCAGCAGTGACTGGATTAGATCCCCTGGTGCTAATTCCTAAGCATCTAATGCACTTGAATTCAAATCCATTAGTACCCTTCACTGACTCATTCAGTGCCCTACTTGGTAGAGACCTCTTCAGTGTCCAAGGTGTTGATGCATATCGTAATGTCAGGGTCATCTTGACAATTGATGTTGATGGTGCATGCTTGGGACCATTGACTCTGCTTCCATTAGGTCAAAGATGGTATCTAAGATGGGCATCTTCAGCACTGACTGAGTCTATCTTGGCATTTCACATTAATGCAGTCAGGTGTCACTCCATCTGTTTTGACTCCTTCCCATGACATCACTCAATGTATAGCACTAAGCCCTCAACATTTACTCCAAGGACAGAGCAGATCTCAATGCTTCAAAACTTCCCACCAGCAAGGACAACATCAGTCTGCTGGAACTTTGGACAAGTCTGCCTGTTTCCACCCTGAAAACACATCTGCAAAAGGAGGAATATAGATTCCCCTGTGGAGTTTTTAATGCTAGATACAAGCTTTCTGATGAGAGTTCAACAATTTGACCTACTAACATGGAGTCTGGGATGATCCATATATTGTAGTAAGCTTAGGGTCTATATCATATGTTTGAAGACTAAAAAGGTCGACTCACCTTTAGTCGACACAGAAATGTTGAAGCTGCAGTTCATTGATTTTTTTCCAAGACTTTCCCTGACAGTAGTGCGATTTCAGAGTTAGAATAGTTAGGATGGGTGTGAGGGGCACGGCCCCCCACATTGGGGGTGTGGGGGGTGACCCCCTCACTGAAAAGTGTTTTTTTTGTGGTATTCGTTGTTGGCCTATCGATTTCTTTCCCTTAGAAAGAAATTGGTTATTTGGCCATTTGATGAATTGCAGGTTCGAGAATTCCATGTCGACTAAAGGTGAGTCAACGTTTTTAGTCTTTGACTATATAATATAGGCCCGTAAGTTTACGCTTCAGGTAACTTGCTTTCCAAACATTAAACTATCTTATGCATATGACTAGGTTTCGAAGAGACCTGGCTGAACAGACACCAACATCTTTGGGAAAACTTGTTACATGTAAAACTTGTAAGCAGATCAAGTCTCATGTTGTAACTGCATTGACCATATCTCATCATTCCATGAGGCTGTTGCATAATGTCCCTAAAAGAGCAGTTTGAGCAGTGGGCATAGGGATAGTTATGAAATGTCACATCTGGCTTCATTAATGGAGAATTTGTAGACAACTTTATGAAATCGTAAGTTAATACCTCTTGCAATGGCTGTACTTTTTTGATGTTAAAGAGTAGCTATTGGAAGTGAACAAGAATGAAAAATGTTATCTGTCTTAGGAATACAATTTAAAATCTGTCAGCATTCCTTTTATAGGATCCAGAAGAGTTCCAAAGCCCTCTGGCTTACAAAATGGCATACTATTTTCTGTTTGATTCATTTTGTGGATAGGAGAAGCCATGGTAGGGAAGGCCTCCTTTAATGGACTCCAGCCTGGGGCAGAGGAGGTCTACAAAATCAAGGATTTTGAGACCCTTCCTCGGGGAAGCAACCTCATCATCCCTGATGACTTACATGACCGCTCCACTCTGGGGGCATGTAGAAGAGGAGTGACTGTCTCTTCACCAGGACTCATAAATGGCTATCACATGGGATGACAAAGTGAAGTACATACTCAAAATCTTCAACCCTTGTCCTCTAAGATGTACCACCCAGATAGCAGAGGGCAGTGGCACAGGATTTCACTCAGCTCCATCAGAAAAGAGCCATCCAAATGATCTCACCAAACCAAAGAGGGTCCAGAGTCAACTCCAGAAATTATTTGGTTCCCGAAAGATCAGAGGGTCTCAGATGCATTGAACTTATGCAGCCTAAAAAGACAAAATTCTAAATGATCATGGTGCAAGCTATTGTTCCATGTTTGTAAGAAGTGGAATGAATGTGTTCTGTCAACCTTCAGGATGCTCCTCTACACATAAAAATTGCTGAAGTGTCCAGAAGGGATCTCAACATCTGGAAGGGAGACAATCAATACCAGTTTTGAGCACTGCTATTTGCATTCACCACAGCCCCTTGGATGTTCACCAAGTTCATGTCAGTCATTGTAGTCCTCCTAAGGTCATGAGAGGTTCCCATAAATGGATGATTGGCTCCTAGATGCCACAACAAGGGAGTCTCTTATATGAGCCAGAGATTATTTACTTCACTTGTGTTTGTCCTTAGACATCTCTGTAAACACTGCATAGTCCCAGATGGAATTTTCACAAAGTCTGATTTTCATGAGGTACCATCTGGATATGAAATTGAAGATTGCTAAACTTTCCAATGAAAGAATATTGACACTAAGGGTCATTATCTCAGTTCTTCTGCTTACACCTTCTTCCCCCCTGCATATATAGTTGTGAGAGTATTGGACTTATTGGCAGAGTCAATCCAGCTAGTTCCTCATTTTGTATGAAGGTGCTATAGTGGAACTTCAGTGTGCAGGTCCAGTTAGTAGATGCAATAAGCAAACCTGTTAGACTGTCCTCTGTGTGCAGAAAACATTTAGTCTGGTGAATTTAGTCCCCCACTGTTCTTCACTTCCGAGGGCCACAGTGATCACAGACACCTCCTCTCTATGGTGGGAGTTGCAATTCAAGGGCAAAAATATCCAAGGTACATGGAACTAGCACGAAACAAATCTTCACGTTAATATCCTGAAGACAGTAGGGTTCCTTCAGAATGTCCTTCCCCAGGGTGTGATCTCTATCCATATATGTATACATCAGTGGTATGATATATCAGCAAGAAAGGAGGATCCCAGTCCTACCCCCTGTGCTTAGAGGTCATAAGGGTGTGACAGTAAGTGATGTCTTTGCGGTGCTTTCTGGTACAATGCACATTGCAGGATGCAATAACTATTTGGTGGACTGGCTCAGCAAGTGTATGCTGATGCCTCACTAGTGATCACTCAATCTGGCAGCACAAATTCATTTTTACTGTAGGAGCAAACCTTAGTGTGACTTTTTTGCTTCCCTGAGCAACACCAAATGCAGCAACTACTTTGCCCTAATTCCTCCTCAGAGACAGACTCAGTGGGATGCTCTGGTCAGTCAATGGCTTCCTGGACTTCTTTATGCCTTTGCCCATTATCACTGAGTACAGAATTGCTGAAGAAGGCATCCCTCCACATTAATCTGCTCAGCCCCATCCCTTACCACTCTTCAAAATCTTACCCAGGAATCCTTCAACGCCACGGAAAAATGGATTACTGATATCCAACTGATCCTTAACCCCAACAAGACAAAACTACTACTTTTCTCCCCAACCAAATACAAACCCACACCCCTCTTTTTCACTATCACTTCCAAAAATGGCACCACAATCTCCCCCTCCCATCACACAAAACTCCTTGGCATTGAAATAGATAATGACCTCCACTTCGATGTCCACATCTCCCAAACTATTAAGAAAGTACATAAAAATTAGGAACACTGTATAAACACAAACACTTCCTAACAGACCAAGCACGAATCACCCTAGCCCAAACCCATCTTCTGTCTACACTACTGTATGCATCTCCTATCCTAACCTGCATTAAGAAAACAGACATGAACAAACTAGAATCATGTTACAATAAGATTGCAAAATTAGCCAATAACTCTGCTTTTAGTAGCCATCATTGTCTTGCCCTAAAAGAATTACAGTGGTTAGAACTTCCTCATTTAATTAGTTTCCACCAACTTGTCCTCACCTACAACATCCTAAAAAATCCCCACAAGACTCCAGCCTTGAACCAACTAGTTAAACAATACTCAGCAAACCGTCCACTCCGCTCATCCAACAAAACCCTGCTGCACATAACTCAAGCCAACAACACTGCAGGAAAAGCTCTATTTGCTCATACCATAGCAAAGACATGGAATAATCTCCCCCAGAATATCTCCTCAGCTCCATCTATCTCACTGTTCAAAAGATCACTTAAATCACACCTCCTGCATTCCTGGCTCTGTCCTTGCATCACATAAATGCTTTCCTGTTCTACCCAAATACTTCCGACCCACTCTATATCCTGCTTTCTATCTCTATACTACAGTACTAATTTCTCCTCAAAACTGATATACAGTGCCTTCCTGGGCTCATGCTCAGTCCTGCATCAGCAAAGTTTGTCTGATCATGCTATCATATGTGATATATCTGATGATTGTATTGATACAATGTAGTCCTTTCATTAGTTTTTATACAATTCACTTCTTCATATTGTTTTTTTTTTTTTATATCTTGTATTATAAATAATATCTAGTATTGTGTATATT
Source organism: Protopterus annectens (assembly GCF_019279795.1). Taxonomy (NCBI): domain Eukaryota; kingdom Metazoa; phylum Chordata; order Ceratodontiformes; family Protopteridae; genus Protopterus; species Protopterus annectens. The sequence continues at coordinate 617,052,290 of NC_056748.1, read as the reverse complement.
TACCTCCAAACATGTAGCTGTATTAGTGGAGCTTTTCTCCCCGGGACTCCGCTGTAAATGGACCTCCGTCCAGTCGGACTTTCCCGGTTAACAAATGTAAAATAAATAAATAAAATAAATAAATAAATCCCTGTTCAAGGCCTCAGTTATCCTCCTAGACAACCTCTTTTGGCTAAGGCAAATTTAGTTCCCTAGGATATGGTCGCACCTCAAGAAGGAGCCTTGGTTCCTAGATCCCAAGATGGATCTTCTATACAACCCACTTGGCAAGCATCAACCAGACTTTGTCCCTCAAAAGCTACACAGTTTCTCCAGTTCCACTAATGGCCAAGGACCATTCTAGCATGCCAGGGTTATTCACATTCATCTGCTTTACAGAAAGCAACAACTCATAAACTTTACAAGGGTAAATGGAAGAGATTCTCAGTTTGGGGACTTCGGCAAGGACTACACCCCCTTCTGTATGCCAGTCTTTACAGTCTTACAGTTCTTAACTCTTTTTGACTTGAATTCAAGTTATTCTACTATCAAAATGCATTTGGCTGTGATTTCAAATTTGCATCAGGGTTTCAGTTATCACATGCTGACCTTCAAAAAGATATGTAAAGCCTTTTTAAAAGGAACTTCCTTTTCATGCCTTTCATCAAAGACCCTCTACCTCCTTGTGATCTCAGTTTTGTACTCTAGATGCTGACCCATTCTGTTTATGATCCTGACTCTACAATTGACTTGAAGTATCTTTCTTGGAAAACTTTGCTTTTAGTAACTTTTGCTTCAGCAGGTAGATTTCTGCATGACACATTCTTTCCACCAAACTACCTTAGTGAGTCTTCAACAAAGACAGTCTCTGTTTAAGAACCAGTCCTTAATTTATGCCTAAGGTCACTTGAGAAACTGCACTAACTAGACTGTCTATCTCCTAGTGTTTTTCCCCAAAACTCCAATATAGGGGAATATTAATAACACATGCCGGATGTTCATAAACAACTATATTTTTGTTTGTATTATACTAAATATATCAGGAAGGGCAACCAGATTTTCATTTTTTATTTGTTTTGTAAGTTTGATCAATAAGTCTCCAAAATTACCTTGCACAGATAGCTGTTCAATAGTATTACCTTTATATATCAATTTAACCGGAAGCCAGTGGCATCCAAACTCTTGACACATTATGCAAGATCTATAGCAACTTCTACAACATTCTTCAAGAATTCTACCATTGTTGATATCTGTGCTGCAGCAACTTAGATTACACTGCACATCCTCATAAGACACTAAACACTGGATGTGATCTCCAGGTAGAGATCCTGTTTTGGGGCTAGTATACTCAGAGGCATCTTGTAATGCTTTTACAAGGAAATTGTAGCTGGTGATTTTGTCCCATGAGATGAAGTGGAAAGACAGAATAATGTAAGATATGAGAGGTACTTTCCATAATGATGGATTGTCAATATCCCTAGTCTGTCCACTTCAACAACCCACTATCCACCCCCTCCAAATTCGCATGGAGCTTGTCTTGTTGAACAGACCATATAGATTTATCCAGCAGTCTGTCTGTCAATTTCTACCGACTCTTCCTGTTTCCTCTGTGTTTCCTCTTAGGCTTTAGGCAGCAAACCCGCTCTGAGGGATATAGGTGGAGACAGGTACAATGTAAGAGCAGAGTTGGAGCTTGAGCAGTTTAGATCAGCTGCAGTTACCAGGTTGGCTCTGACAATAAATATTCTACAAGTCAAAGTGGATGGACTAGAGAAAATTAATATGTGGCATTATTGTAAGTATGTAACTTCAATTTTTGTGAGATTGTGGTCTTAGGTTATGGATAGTGTATCTTCTAGTAAATCTGTTAGCCAAAAAAATAAAGGGAAAGGTATGGTATGCATGTTTTAGAGTTTATAGGTGAGGGAGGTTAGGAGTAGGGTGCAGCTTTTTTTAATTGGAAGCCATTATGTCTTTTGAAGGACATTGCAGCAGTGTCTGTGTTTGGGGACCAGGGAAATAAATCTACATATATTCTTATCTGTGGTTTGAAAGAAGGTCAGAATATTCTTGTAAGCATTGACTATGATTGGCAGGCCATATTCTAGTTGTGTCATCCATCAGAATTCTTTTGCTTTTGGCTGATTTGATATCATGGGGGAAGTGGGAGATCTGTTTAGACCAGAAAAGAAGTGAGCTGACTTTTAATTTACTAGTAGAGATAAAACAGTGAAAGTTTAAATTTTAGTCAAGCCAGATACCTATGTGCTTGAAGTGAGTGCTTGTTTTTTAAGAGTAGCTGGTTGCTAAATTGAATGGCCTATTGCATGGAGGTGGTGGAAATATTTTGTTTGACACTGAAAAGGGACAAAATCACCAGCTACATTTTGACTTGGCAGTGAGTGTAGGTTTAATTTTGATTAGCCAGTTAGACAGAAGGGAAATATCTTTTTAAGTTCTGTTTTAATGGCAAAAGTGGAAGGACTGGTTCTGTAGATGACCATGCCATCTGTACATAGAATGACTTTGAGCTGTGACAAATCTATGGATATGTGCTTAATAAAGAGGGAGAAATTTTGAGAGAATAAGATGGATCTTTGATGTATTCTTTTGATTAAAAGTGAGGAAGAGTTAGGCACATCACTGTAGAGGCTCAGAGTACTCTTCCCTTATCAGTGTATGGTCTTCTTCATTCACTGTTAAAGTTAAAAATAGTCCAACTCCTGGGACATGCATTTGCAGTACTGTACCACTACCAAAGGATTTAATGATTATCACTCTATAACCTGCACTGGAGTTTGCATGTCCTCCCTGTGGTCGCGTGGGTTTTCTCCGGGTGCTCCGGTTTCCTCCCACATCCCAAAGACATGCAGTAGGTGGATTGGACACTCTAAATTGGCCCTAGGTGTGAGTGTGTGTGTGCCTTCTATGGAAGGTTGGGCGCCGGGCTGGCAACTCGACACTGTAAAACTTCACTGCCAATCCTGTGTGCGGACAGATGATCCGCTGTGGCGACCCCTAACCGGGAAAAGCCGAAAGTAGAAGAAGAAGAAGAAGACTCTATAACCTGCACTCCTTCCCAGGATGGCCATGATCACCCTTCATTGGCAGCTCCAGCAAGTTCCCAAGCTGCTAATGGAATTCAAGTCACTTGGGCCATAGTCAGGGAGTTATCCATCTACATCACTGGAACTGACCCACAATGAGATGTACTTTGCCACTATATGGCTGTAAACTGTCATCAGTAAGTATATGGCCCATGTACTTCAAAGACATAATTTTATTCTAACCCTTAGCATTCTTTGAATTCAAGTCTTGTGACCTTTAAATATGCAACAACTTAATCAGTCTGCTATCATACTTTTGCCTTGTTGAAAACTTGACCAGAATGACATCAGTAATATTCATGACACCTTTGTGTTGCTTAGACATGGCAGCCTTTGCACACTGAAATACTTCTGATGCTGATGAAATCCCAGATAGTAGTCCCAGAACTCTATAGCCATCCATGGGTATAGTAAGTACACACACTTAGAGCTTGACTCATTCAGTGTAATCTGATAAAACTCTTGATTTCCAGCCAGCACTGAAAACAGCTATAGTTGCAGTTACTCCTTCTGTAAACTATAACAGGAAATTCTCTACATGTATCCACTTGTTGAGATCTTTTGGATCTTTATAAATCCTTACTTTATCTTGTGTAGCTACAATCAGCGTTCTGTTAATGTACTCAACAGTATCTGTCCATGTATAATACAAAATGATTCCATGCTTTCAAACTCCAACTCTGGCATTTTTAAGAGCAGTAGGCATTCTGCATGAACCAGATATCACATGTCTGCACTTGCAGTGATGCACTTACAAATTGCACACTTTGTTATGCATTCTGCCTTTTCTGTGTGCATGTTCTTTATAACATTCTGGAATACTCTGTTTTTTGTTCATTTCTGGTACCTCACAGACCAGACTAGTTTGTGCATTGGCTTTGTTTTAGTACATTTAAACAAGCAATATAACTGGCAGCTTGACTGCTATGTCTGTACAATGTTCATAATTCCCACTTCCTCAGTGGTATTTTGGGTATTTTTGGGTACTCTAGATCTCAAGGAAGTTTAGCATCATATTTTTATTGGTCCCAATTTCAAGAACTTTTTTGAGATTTGCTGTGTCTTATTTATATTATCAGTTTTCTGCATTACACTTTGGTCAATCTGCTGCACCTTGAGTGTTTACAAAGTGTCTGATCCAAGTAGCTGCCTATTACAGAACCCTAAGCATCCACATTTTCCAATATTTAGACAACTTGCTGATTTATGAAGATTATGTATCGAGGTACTTGGAATCTTTAGACAGGGTTGCATCCCTCCTTTCCCAAGTGAGCTTTAAACTAGACCTTCAAAAGTCCTTCCTCACACCCTCTCAACATGTTTTTTTTTCTGGGATGTTGGATAGACACATTAAAAAATATGGCCGTTTTACTAGAAGAGAAAGTTCTGACTTATCAGAGCAATTTCTTGGATTTCTCTCTTCTTGATATAGCGTCAGAGAGTTCCTCAACATTTTAGGCTTCATGGCATCATTGATCCTCATGATATCACTAGCCAGACTACATATGAAACAAATTCAATGGCACCTGAGGAATTGTTGGACCCAGCACCTTCTTCACATGGATTTCCAGGTACCAGTACAGGGAATTCTAAAACAGGAACTGCAGTAGTGGAGAGATCAACTGTCTTTAAATCCAGGACCACCTTTCTGTCTTCAGACTCCAGTCCAATCTGTCCAGACAGACTCTTCAGATTTTGTGTGTCCATGGTAGTTCAAGTGAAAGGCATGTGGGGTCCTTGGGACATGCCAAAAAAAAAAAAAAAAGATGTTTGCAGTGATTCATGTCTTAAAAGTCTTTCACCATTTATGGACTCCAAGTCCTTTTCAAGTGGTCACAGACAACATTACCATGATGTGCTACCTCTTTGCTGGTTGGCAGTGATGGGAGTTGGCTCTACAGCATTCTCTGACTATTCAGACCTCATACATTCTGCTGAGCAAAACAAAGTGGCAGGCAGCCTAAGCAGATCCTGGACAGCCCTCTTAAGTGGAAGCTCCATGTACAATTCTTCCAGGACATTAGGACATGACCCAGATGTGGGGAACATATCAAGTAAATCTGTTTACCTATTTTCAAAACAGACAACTGAAAAAATATGTTCAAAACATCCTTGCAGCCATGCTTGGAAGACAGACCCTCTGTCATTCCCATGGTCAGGAATGTTTTTGTATGCATTTCCACCCTGTCCAATGAATCCCAAGGTGCTTCTAAATATTCAGAAAGATCATTTTGGTAACCCCCTTTTGGTGCAGGCAAAGTTGAGTCTCCCTTTTAGTGGAAATGGCCAAGGGCAATTACCACAACCTTCCTCACAGATTGGATCTGTTGATACAACAATTACAGCTCACAGTTTGCATGACTCTCTTTTGATATCTTTTAGTAACTTGTTCCATGAGGATGTGCAGCAGATATTTAAGGAGGCAAGAAAACCTGGATTTAGAAAATCTTATATTTACAAGTGGAAGAGGTTTTTGTGGCTGGCTTATAACAGAGGTCCTGAAAGGGTTTTGACCCCTCTGGTTTTGAAATTTTTGTGATCTACTTAGAGTTGGTTTGTTATATGCTTCTATCAAAGTACATCTTGTGGCCATCTCAGCTTATATGCCCATGGATCCCCTCTTTCATCTATTTTTGTGGTCAGTTTATGAAAGTAGCATTGCACATGAGACACCTCAAAAGCAAATTTCTCCTCCCTGTGATCTCAGCTTTATTTTTGAAAAATTCACCTTACCTCCTTTTGAACCTGCCTCTGAGGCTGATTTATGGTTCATTACATGGAAGACTTTTTTAGTTATAGCATTGATATATGCAAGGTGAGTCGCTGAGCTGCAAGTTGTCATGGTGGGCCAACCCTATCTGATTTTTCACTAGTACTGAGTTGTGTTCCACACTAATCCATCATTTTTGCCTATAGTTGTTTCTGAATTTACCTTCAGTTAAGCCATCAATCTCCTAATATTCTGTCCCGATCACAAAAAAAAAAAAAAAAAAAAAAAAAACATACATTGGATGCACACAGGCAGCTCTGGTCAGCTCTAGCAAGATACATAGAAATCCTGCAAACAATGTATCCCTGTCGTTAAAACATAATAACCATCAAAACACAGACCATTTAATACGGAACGTGCATTTTTTTCAAGGTGGGGATACATTGTTTGCAGGATTTCTATTGGCTAGATTTGCACGTGTGACTGGCTGGAGGGGAATTCAAACTGTGTTAATTGCAGTTTGAAAAGTCAAAGCTATATGCGGATGAAAGCACTTAATTTGTTTCCATGAAGTGTTTGTGTTTTAATAAATGTAAGTTGCTGAATACATTTATGTTTTTAATAAATGTGAGTGTCCGTTTCTTCTCACCATAACTGGTTTATGTTTAAGGTTAAGGCTTACTTAATTAAATATGGCATTATTCATGTCAATGGCATACTGGGGTGGACTCAGAAACATTGTAGAGGCAACAACTGGGTCCTCAGCTCATACTTTCACAAAGTACTACAAACTGGATTCCTTTTCAAGGTCCAGAGCAGGCATTACCAGGACCCTTCTCCAGGAGCTCCAAAAGCTCCTGGATAATTGTCTTTCCACCTGACAGGTTGGTTAAGCTTTGTGAATTTATTCAAAATGGCAGTGAAACAGTAGGAGTGATGAATATAGTTTAGTTGTGCAAGTTCTACTTACCTGTAACCGTAGATGCTCAAATTCCTCACTGCCTCAGTGGCAGCAACCTACCCACCATCCTCTAGACTGTACATAGTTGAGCTGGGTTTCAACCTTTTTGATTTGGTTATTTTTTAATCTGGTTTTTACAAGATATTGTGATTGCCTGCGAATTTATTCTTCCTACATTAATCTGACTTCAGGTACTTTCATCTACTTCTTTGTGGAATTGGAAAAGCTTGGACACTCAGTTCCACTAACAACTTGAAGGCTTCCCTCTCGAGATATGCTCAGCCAATCATCTTTCACAAGAAGATAGAGGGAGGGGAGTCTGAGCTTTTGAAATCTGGCCAGTACTGGTTACCTTGGCAAATAACCCAAAATGCCACTGAGGCAGGTAGGAATTCAAGCATTTACTGTTACTGGTAAGCAGGACTTAGGCAGATTGTAATTTCTCAATGAACAGCATCATGGGAGTGTTATGTACTCCTCTATTAGTTTGACTTGGCACTTTGTGGTTGTAGATTACCTTTTTGTCAATATTTTTCAGTTGCACTGCCTGTATTCTGTTAATCATGCTAATGACCACACAAGAAGCATCTTTGATCAGTATTTCATTTCACAAATAGGATAAGCGCTTTCGTCTTGAGTACAAGACTTCATCAGATACCTCCATATTACATTACTTGACTATTTATACTATGTACCATTAAACCTAATTAAAATTTAAAGACACACAATACCTTATAGGTATAAATCCACTTTAAATTTAAAAGAACATTTGAACAAACGCAAGCACCCACACTTTTAATTAAAAAGGCAACTACTGCATGTGGTAGTTGCAAGCAGTATTCTTGTATTATTAAGGAGGACAGTATATGTCTACAAAATGGTATGTATAGTAAAGTGAGATTTTGCAAAGGGAATTACAATACGAAAATGATAGTATATCTAGCTATATGTGCAACATGTTCAGCATTCTATATAGGAAAAACTGAGAGGGCTCTCAAGGATAGAATGTATGAACATGCTCATGATATTAAGATTAAAAAAGAGGCTAGTACACTATATTAGCATTCCATTCATTGCCCTGGTTTCTGTGGTTTTAAATTTGGCATTATTGACATGGTTAAAATGAATCCTAGAGGGGGGGGTGTTAAAAACTTATTGTTGAACAAAGAATTAAAGTGGCAGTTAAGGCTAAAATCTAACATTTTCCCTGGCTTGAATGAATATATCACTGTCAAACCAGAGTTATTAGCTAAAGCTTCACAAGTTTAACCATTTTATAAGGTCAACTATTTTTTATGGTTTAATGTATGCGTTATTATTATTATTATTATTCATTTTTAATATTATATAGCTTTGCAAGGTTATTTTAATGTTTTATTCAGGAATGGAAGTAAAACTGTCTTTCGGCTTTTCTCGGTTAGGGGTCGCCACAGCGGAACTCTGGTCCACTAATGATTGGCAGTAGATTTTTATGTGCTGGCTTGCCAGGCCTAATGCACAACCTTCAATGAAGGAACGTCCATTCATGCATGTCGACACACAGAAGACTCTCTAACTGAGAATCAAACGTGCAACATCTAACTGTGAGGCGACAATGCTACCGCAGCACCACCCTTATATAAATTATATAAGTGGATTTATACCTATAAGGTATTGTGTGCCTTTAAATTTTAATTAGGTTTAATGGTATATAGTATAAATAGTCAAGTAATGTAATGTGGAGGTATCTGATGAAGTCTTGTACTCAAGACGAAAGCGCTTATCCAATTTGTGAAATAAAATAATTTGCTACCATTCGTGGACTTGGACCTCAGTTTGTGGTTTTTGAGTTTCTACAATTACATTGTTTGCTATCTTTGAACAGTATGTCAGGTTGCTTTAACTGAGATTGCAGATCTAGACTTGAAACAACTTCTTATATACTTTATTCTTATGTACACAGGTTAACTATATTTGGCTCAATGGTATTAGTCTGTTCACAGAATATGAAAAGTGCAGGCAGAATTGCTTAGCCTGCAGTTTAAAGGCAACATTCTCAATATAGATTCCAGTATAATGATATACTCTGCCTCTATATCTAATTCAAACATTAATATTTTGCTGTTTATCTGTAATTTTTCAGTCCAGTGCTCCTGAAAATGTTATGGCATTCACTCAACACATTACTTTTAGCAATTTTATCATGGAGCTCCTTTAGTAACCCCTTGTTTCTTCACTTAGCTTGCACAGTATTCAAAAGTGGCATTTTTTACTGTAGTCACAAGTGTCTCTGCTTTGAAAATTTGCTTTTAGAACATTAACATTCTGTTATATCTTCTTATATTTAAATTGCATTAATGCACAATGATTAACACAGTCACACATTCCACAAACTCGACATTTGTGCTAGCATATGTGCATAAGGAAAAACAATACACCTGCTTCTCTTACCTTCTTCTTCAATGCTGGTCAGTATGCAAATGAAAAACACTTCAAATGGATCTTCTGAAGTACTTAAGTACAATTGAATGGGTTATTGTGCCAAGTAATGTTAGTACAATACAGTTAAATACATTTATCATTATAGCAAACAAATGGACCCACTGGAATAAATGGTACTAGTTAGCCAAAAAGTACAAGTAGCAAATATAAGCCAGCACCAAGACATGACTGTTAGCCTAAAAATCCAGGTTTAATGTAGAAAAATGAGTAAGCGCTTTCACACAATAAATGTGCTTCTTCAAACAATAAAACAGAAAAATCAACTACATTATATAGTGCACTCAGTTGATTTTTCTGTTTTATTATCTGAAGAAGCACATTTATTGTGTGAATGCTCAGTGCTCAACATATGCTAATGCATAAGTATCTTTTAAACAGTAATAGTTTGCCTTTATTGCATATGAATGTAATATAATTATCAAATGAATGTGTCATTGTTAATATATATTATTTAATGTCTGTTTAAAAATGTTTGTAAGATATTGGAGTTTTTCTCCCTGGGCCACCACTGAAAAGAGTTTTTTTTTTGACAAAACCCAATTAGACAAACCCGGCGAACAAATGCAAAATAAAATAAAAACTAAATAAATAACTTATGGGGCTTGAGGTTGGGTTATCACAGGCATATCCTCTCATAATAACATTAAAAATATATTTTTCATCCATAAGGGCAGTAAAAATGTGCTTTCTATTGCTATCACAAAGTCATGATGACACATCATCTTGCCCTATATTCGGAGTAGTCTTAAAAATCCATGTTAAAATTCAAGCCAGATTCAAATGATTCTTAAGTGGACATATAACCTTGCCACACCACTGTTTTTGTCTCCTTTATTCCTTTCTGTCCCATTAGATTTCTATATTAACTCAAGGATTAGCTTTTTCCTATACTATGTGTATATAAAATACATTTTGTTTTCATACTGTATTATATGATTGTACCATTACTGTTCTTAAAAATCATTATAATACTTTTGTCTTGTATATCCTGAGACTGAAATTGATCAAAAATGATCAGTGCCCTGATTTACAAATTCAAATAAATAAATAAATAAATAAAATTAATTAAATAAATAAGCTTGTTCGTTCCTGTTTCAGAAGTTGTTGCAGTTTAATTTTCCTCTTCATTGTGGACATGCTCTTTTCAGTATATTCACATGCACTAGTACCCAAGTTGGTGCACATGGCAGACTGTACCATCCTTTTCTTTTTCCAAATATTTACCATGCAGAGCTTCCCTCTAGTATGTCTTATGTTTGTCCTGTACTTAGCAATTCTGTTACTTATGACAGGCATCAAATGCATCACTTTAGCAGGTTAACAGAGAAAATGTGATAGCTTCATCTGCAGTCACTTTATTGATATTGTTAACCAGTCCTGAAGAAGAATTCCACAAACTTTAATGTTTTAACAGATCTTAGTCCTGTGGGTATGAGGTTCATACAGATAAATGGGCAGAGTTGTGAACTTCTATCTTACTTCACAACTCAAATAATTCCATTTTGACTGGTGGGGAAATAGTTTTAAATATCTAGTCTTTTAAACCCATTCATCTTTCATGGCATTGTTAGCAGATACTTTGAAAACTTAATAGAACAATGTAAAATGCAAATACAAATCTAACTTTCAAACAGTAAGCATTCCCCATAAAAGTAAAAGTTGCCTAGATGTTGATGTTAGTTTATTAGGCAGCCCAGACATGTCCTTCCTCTGTTCATGTTTAAAGAAACCAGAAACTGAATCGTAAATAGACTTTCACATTGTCATATTGTTGACAATGTTAGCGTTACCCTTCCATCATTCAGATTCCCAAACTAGCTTATTCCCTCTAATGGCACTCTTTTAACTACTCTAAACTCCACCTGGTATGGCCTGAGCCTTTTAAAAAGGGAAGTTATCTCCTCACAGAGCCATAAGTGATACTATAAACCTGTAAATGCCAAACTATTAAGCACAAAGTAATCTTTACAGTATTTGTACTATAACATGATTTCTTCTGACTTCATGGAACACAGCTAGATATACCCTAACATCCACCTATATGGATTACATTGTAAACTGGCCTTTTTTTCTGACTAAGCAGCTTGCTGCTTTCATGTCCAGGAAAAGGAATAGTGTGGCTGAAAACATTGCATTTTCAAAATTTTCAAGTTTATGTACTTATATTATTCTCATTTTTGCATTTGAAATAATGAACTCTTTTTAGAGAGGGCAATGCTAACTCAGTAACAGAAAATAACAATGAAATTAAGAGCACATTATTTGACAGGCTTGAATCAAATATAGAACATGAGCTGGATTTAAGTAAAACAATCACTTGTGAGATTAGCTCCCTGCAGTTTGGAAGCAAGAAGATATACAAAGGAAAAGACTTACTGATTGATTATTTAACTGTAAGATGAGAGGGAAGAAGGTTGGGAACAGATTAAGGACAGCTACATCCCAAGCACATTTCCTCTGGTCTTCATCTATACAAAACAATACCTGCACTGCCTCATACAAATGAATCATGGCATAACATTTTTCTTGTAATTTAATATGAGTGTATCTGTATAACATGTTGGACCTGGAAGTGCTGTCATGATACTTATTTAAGAATTTGTCTGTCTGGTTCTTGCATCATACTAGCCAAGACATTTTTAAACTTTTTTTTTATCCCAGGAAAAGGCCGCAACTTAAGGAGTCAATACTCTTCTTATTTCCCCTCCCAACAGAGCCATAAATAAACAACCATGTTGAGTCACAGGGAATTTGCATCTCTTTTTGTACGTTATCATTCACAGCTGCCTTATTCCTCTCCTACTGGCACCACCAGCCTATTATGTCTCTGGGTTTACAATTCTTTTAAAATGTAGTTTAGAAAGCAGCTGATACTGGAATGTTCTAAAATCCGATATCAGTGATAGAAAAATGTGTGAATGAAAATGAGCTGCTGCATCTAAGTGCTAACTTTAAAAATAATCTCATTTGCACTCTATCTTGTAACAGAAAAGACAATGGGTTCAGTACACTTTGTTTAGACATTATGTGCAACATTTTTTCACCTGCTAAGAGCCCTCGCACATTACTTTCAAGAGAAGTAATGGTAAAAACGATGCCCCATTGCATTAAAATGGTGATAGTATTACCTAACTAAAGAATAAAAATAAAACGTTTGAGATATGTAATACACCTACCTCACTGTAATCACACTGCTGACTGATACTCATTAAGTGAGAATATGTGATGACCTTATTATGTATGCAAGATAGACATTGACAACATGCACTTGCTATTGGCATCCATTTTGTATCCAATTAATAATGCAAGACCATATCCCTTTTGTTGTATAGAAAAGACATGCTCCTGAATGAATGCATTGGCAGAAGTGATCTCACGGCTTTAATTATCTAAAGGATAAGCAACTGTACAGCTTGTCATGTTCCCACTGATCATACAGGACAACTCTTCAAAAGTTATCCCTTTCTTTAATGGTGGTTTGACACTGATGTTATATTCAATTAAGGGTACCTGGGGAAAAGCAGCCCCTAGCAAAAATATCAGGGTTGTAGCACTGTCAAAATGAACACTCTCGATGAGCAACAGTTTCTCTCTGGATGTGATTAGGGATCATTTGTCTAGGAACCTAAAGCGCAAAAAGTCCTAGCATTGCCCACATCCCATTTCAGTGGTGCTCTCAGATTGTTCCTCTCTGTTTGTGCTGCTTTGGATTTCAGTACAGCTACATGTTGTGGGCAAACAGTTAAATTCCTACAGAAACACAGATCTCTTTGAGAAGACACTGCATCTACAATTAATTAATTAATAATTCCAGTGTTGATGGAACATGGAATGTGACTCACACATACTAGCGCACATAGTAAGGTCAAGATTTACAGTTTGGACAAAAGGTTAATTCCATATTACATGGTGCCAGCAAAAAGGTCTGTATCATAGCAGTGCATGCATTGTAATAACTGTGCATTTGAGACTTGAACATATAAACTACTGTTAGAATGAAAGCATTTTCAGTATCAGTACTGTAAGTGCAACTGTTTCAGTATTTTACCATAATGAAGTGGAATTTATGATATTTGGCCTTTGCACAAGATCTTTACAACAGGACAAAGAACACAAATCAGAAACTGGTACTGGAAAAAAAGTTATTGATGTGCTGTTCAGTGATTTTGAAAGAAAACAGTAATTCTGAAAAATGCCATTCTAAGTAAATGTAAAGAAGACTTTGCACAACAGGATAGGTAATTATAGCATCATCTTCTGGCAGTATAGTGTACATTTTGGGAAAGAAGATGCATAGAAAAAATATATCTCCATCAGGTCATTCTGGTATTTTTGATGTTGAACAAAATCAAAAAAAATGTAGTGATAAATATATTGCAGCAGGAACATTAGTATTACAAAAAGTATCAGGATGGGATATAAAAATTCTTTAGTGTCTGATCATAGCTATACTTTAAGAAACCTTACATAAGACAGAAAAATGTCATAAAGGTTATGAAAGCACAGCATGGTAAACAAGATAATACACCATGAAATACCGGCTGATACTGTAGAGGAACAAGAAAATATTAAAAGGTAAATGATGGAAGAGGAGCATCTGGTTACAAAATGTAAATTAAAGGTTGCAGACATAACGTGCATAGTGCACACACTTGTTGCTTCCTTACTTGGCCTGCCTTGGTCCTGAATAGTTGTAGAGCATATGAGTCCTCTAACCTTTAGATTTTATATCCTGCACCTTGTCTGAGGCTAATCTCATAACAATCTCCTTTAGAGAAAGGTTCAGCGGGAACACTGTAATTTATTATGCAATGCTTATTTGATAGACTTAAATTGTTGTGTATCTTTTAAGTGAAATCACTTGCTGCATTGGCTGTTGGTTTGTCACATGAGCTGTTTAGTACTAACTCTGTGGTCAGGTAACACAGAATAAAGGGATGTGTGAGTTTTTTTCCTTACCTTTTCCTTTTCTCTGAGTTTGTATCACCTTGGATCAGGAGTATGGGCACAGAGCTCCATGCTGGGGTACAGGGCTGGAGGCAGTAAATACCCCTGCAAAATGCTGTTAAATGACTTTTGTACAACATTTTGCTTTGTGATATTTGTGTTTTTTTTTATTACTGTGGGTTTTTACGTATCCTACTTAGAATATTTTGAGTCCCTATTAACCCAGACTCTCTGCATCAGTACAGACAAAGTTTCATTAAAATTCTATTTTTTTTTTGTTTTGCAATGTACTTGTCTAACATGTACAGAATGGCTGGTGTGTGTGCATGTACATGTATGTGCATATGTCAACAGTGAAAGTGAATCAGCACATGCTAGTTTTAGTTTCCTGATACAGTGGACATACATGCCTGTATGGATTTTAGGACAGAGGTTTTTTAGCCTTTTAGTGGTGTAATAATAATTAGATGTGGCTGTTTGGGACATCACTATAAAGTAAATTACCAGGACTTACTAGAGTACAGGTCACAAACCATGATGGCGGGAATCAATGGGTCGAGCCAGTCCACTGAAATAATTGTTAATTTCCTAATGGATGTAGGTGGAGAAGAAGAAGTGGAAGCAAACATGATTATATGGGTATTCTTAGGAATAAGCACATCAGAGACCATTTTTAGGTACATTGTGTTGAGGCTTGATAATAAGCCTTTGTAAATTAACCTGACACACTCAGCAAACTCTAACTAAAATTCTCAACAAATGTAGTTAACAATATATGTTCATAATATTCCCTTAAATTCTACTGATATCATTCAAGGACTGCATTACCTGTCTGCAATTCTTTAATAAATTACACATGCAAATATCTGATCTGTGCTAGCTATACATGCCTTTAACTTTTTAAAATATACTGAAGGGATTAAATCTAGATGTCCTTTTGTAGTATAATTCAGCCACGTCACGCAATAATGATTAGTACAAAAAACTCTTTTGTTGAGAAAGTGCTAATTGCATTATTATTTTTCATTTATCATAAGTATAGTTGTATTCTTCCTTCACTGTGTCTTACTGCAGTGCCTGATTATCAAAAAGTTTTTTTGATAGTTAACAGATTTTATGTTGGCTTCATTGGTACTGCCATCATTTTGTGGTGAGGTTATTAAATTTAAATGGCGTTCCACTACCAATTCCTTAATAATTCATCAGAATAACAGACCTACTCCAGAGTTATATTCATGGTTATGTACTGTGGTTTAACATTTTTCTCTAATGAGTTAAAATCCTGTAAATGTATATATTCACTTGTATTAGACACAGCACTGACACTACTTTACATCAAACCACTCAGAATACAGCCAAGTAAATTTCACTGCTCCTACCAGTCAATGAAAAAGAGGACCATTCATTGACTTTTTGACTGCTTTCCTGTTTTTTTTTTGTCTGACATGAACTTCTTTATCAGTTTAAGTACTTTATATTGTTGTGAACAGAATTCTTACAGTGAGGGTGCTGAATCTAGTTGTATAGTTTAACTTGATCATAAAGTTTACTTGTTACTAAAAGTTTTCACTGAGATTTGTTGCAGATGCAGTGTTTATCCCCTCACCTTTCGATACATAAAAAGAGTAGCCAGAGCCCCTTTCAGAAAATATGATACTGATTTTGATAATGTATAACCACCCGACCCAAATGTCAGCACTTTAAATATGCAAAAACAGTGCTTATTGATTTGCTCTTTACATCTGTCAAGAATGCTATCTGCTATTTGTTTTGCTGTAAATCATTCAGCTAGACTATTTGTTTTGTACCCATTACCCATACTCGACCAGTTCTTACATTGCTGATAGTCAGATATTCCAAGCTGCAATGGAGAACTCATTGTCATTTACATTTTTCATATGTGGAATGAAACACAGGAATAATGAAAACCACAAATTAACTGTAATCCGTATGGTGCTTATATAACGAGGCAAAATAACTTGACAAGTGTTGACTGCCAGGAGGTTGTAGAACAAAATCATTTAGTAGTAGATTTTAAAATATTTTGGTACAGTCTGAAAAAAAAATATTTTTGTATGCACTCTATAGCATGATGCAAATAGTTTGTCACCATTTGCATGGGTTAGCTGCAGCTATCTCTCTGACAATATGCTTTTGTGATAAATCCTTTAATGACTAAATGACACAATTCTTAATTTATTTTGTTTTGTTGTTTCAAAAACATGCTTTAAAATAACAGAAAAAGTTGTCTGTAATGATGTGTTGCTGTTCTGCCTGCATTTTGGTTTGTGAATGTTTGCCAGCTAGTGGCACTGTAATTGCGAATTCAGTGATCTAACCCACTGTCCAACTCACACTGTACTGCCTATACACGTACAGTCAGAAACAGCCTACAAAAGTAATATTTTCCAGGTTAACTGTGATTTTTTAACTTCCATTTATGTCTGCTGTGAACTGTACTGGAATGGTAATATTGTTCACATACTTCTGCAAGGAAAGAAAGAAAGAAACAATACGTTATATCATTGCTGTAATCCCGCTGCAGGTTTACCTGGCCATATGCCACTGACTGGTATGTGAAAGTAAGGAAATATAAATGTAGCATACTAAAATTAAATTAAGCTGGACTGACTGGTAATGTGCTGTGAAATGTAATGTAGCAGGGCACAGACTGTAGCAATGCACCAGCTGAGAAGCATAACTTTCAATAATGTGATAATTCATATAACATTTCTTTTGCATCACTGTTCAGAAAATATTTCCTTAAAACATCAGCTACATCACCATCTGCAGTGTACTACTGTTTGTGGTGCTGTTTCTGAAGCTTTAGAAATAGCTGTAAGGAACATCAAAGCATAACTTTTATATATAAAAGAACGTCTAATTGTACAATCTGTGCATTTCCTTCACTTTTAAGTTATCTGCTGATCCCAGTATAATCAGTAACTTATTTCAACTGCTACAGAAGAGAACTTACTTGTTTTGGGATTCAGCAATTTCTTGAGAGAGTCTGCACTATGTGTCTAGCACCCTTACCATGAAAAACATATGTCATCTTACACTGCCTTTCAATTCGTTTATTGTTAACTACAGTGTGCGCTGCTTTCTATTTTTTGTCCCCTCCCAAACACACAAGGTAGACTCAGTATTTCTGCAGGATTTTATGCCATGCAGTCCACTAGTTCTGCTGATCAGGTTTAAATCAGCAGTTACTTGAAACATCTTTCAGCACTGCAAAGATATAAACAGCAAGCATGGAGAATCTGGTCTGTTTATATTAAAGGTGAAAAATTACTTTCCTGATGAAAGGACCAGATTAGTCTATAAAGTATGACTGTGCAAATATACTCATCTAAAGGTTGTAAGTGAATTTCCTTTGATGCAGCTTTCTGTGGTTAGTCTATGAGAGAGGCTGCCTTCTGCTTTTCATCAAGATATAGTGTTAAAAGTTTTGCCTGTGAGAGGTATTATAGTGGCCCTTCTTATTCATACCATCTAAAACTGTGTTTTACATTCATTGGATTTAAATTCACCTGCCTTCATGCTTGGCAATGATTTTTTTTTAATTTCATCTATGGTTACCTGTAGGGCAGAGTGACCACAGTATTAAACTTTGTTCTTTTCTACTAAAAAAGATGTTCTGTGACACCCTAATGTTTACTTTTTAACTGCCTACCATTCCAGATATTTGTATATGGTTTATAATGTCGCAGGTCTGACAGTACATTATGTGCTATTATACAATGATTGCCCATTAATATTCGAAAATGAACATGTGGATTGTCCAGCCCAACCAGCGTGCCCATTGTAAATCCCAGAATATACCAACGGAAAAAGGTTCGGTCACCCGGACTTCTTTCCGTTCGTATATTCCATAACTTTTATTTTTTTTTTTTTTAAGAAAAAGTAAAAAAAAATCTATAGTCAGGACTCCGGACATACCAGAGAGGCAGCATGGAGGAAATACAAAGAAAATCAGGTACGTTATTCAAAACTAAACACACATACCTGATTTTCTTTGCATTTCCTCCATACTGTCTCTCTCTCTCTCTCCTACTCCTAAAGTAGCCGAAACTTTTTTTTTTAATTAAAAAAAAATAAGACAAAAATGGAGCAATAGAGACATTCTTTTCTCTGTTGCTTCCTTTTCAAAGTATTGATGTACTGGGTATGCATGGGAATGCAAGTCCCATACACATGTGCAGTACATCAAAACAAGGCAGCAGGATACCACCAGCTGTGAAAGGACAGTACAGTGCCGTCATACAAAGACATTATTTAAGAAAAGCAAGTATTTTTATTCTTAAATAATGTCATTGTATAATAGCAATAACTGACTCAGTGGTTGTGGTATATTGAAACTTACCCACGGTTGGCTTTATTTAATCACTCAGGCTTCGCCCTTGTGATTAAACCATGCCAACTGTGGGTAAATCTTCAATATAGCACACCATGGTGTCAGTTATTGCTTAATTCTTTACTGCTGTGAACAATTCTTTTTTGACTTTGGATTGTTTAATGGCAGTGCTCCATGTGATTAGTACTTTAGGTAACTGAAACCTAGATAAGTTAAACTTGTATATTTTGTACAGGCAAGAGATACCTTTATGAAACTGGCAGTGATTTAACTTTTTTTTAAATGGAACACAGGAACCTAGGAACAATACTAGTAAAGTGATTACAAGAACCGTAAGATACCTAATCCTTGCCCATCTTTAATCCATGTCCATCTTTAAGTATATACACTTAAAAGTTCTTGTAACCCTTTATAAGCACTTAATAATACTTACCTTCAGCTTTTCTGCTGATTATGTTATTAGTTAATAATAAACATCTCTTTACATTTACTATTGATAACTTGATTAGTTTTCATTATTGTAGTATGTCCATATTAAATATTAATCTGTGTCCCTTGTTGTGGTATGCATTCATTGTACTACTGTTTGCATGACTTATAACAAATGTTATTTTCTTTAATTTCAATGCTGAGAATGAAATTGGTCACTTGTGATCAGTGCTGTATTCTGGTTAACAAAATAAAATAAAATACCCCAGTCAACAAATTCAAATAAAATAAAATGATAAAGTAAAATACACTTAGTTGTGTTACACTGCTGCTATTAGTCTAGTATGAGATTTGTTACTGGATCTTAGATGAGCTATTTTCAGAGGCTAGCATTTGTTGCTTCCATGGGCTCTGGAACCATAGGGTGAGGGGAGTAGACAGCCCCCCACTTTCAAAAGCTGCCCAATGTGCCCTGAAACTGCTGCCAGAATAGTGATTGCATGGAAACATTCACACCGGCATTTTTGAGGTAACTGCAAGCTCAGGCAGCTGGAAAAAGATGGTGTGAGTAACAGATCATCTTTTCCAGCTTCATGAACTTATGGTTACCCTGTACAAGTATTTTTTATTTTTTTTGATTCATACTGATTAACTTTTCTGAAGAATTTTCGACAAAGCTAATAATAACATGAGGAATAAAGGCTCAAAACCAGTGACAATTCATTCAAAATTTTAATAGGTTTTGCATCAACATACATTTTCTGAACAACAGAAAATATGAAACTTTAATGTCTGGTATTGGTGACTGACTGTAATCCTCAGCATACCCCAGAACTTTTGCTTAAGAATTCTGGACAAAAACAAAATAATAGAGGGGGTAAACGGCCAAAATCAGGGACACGTTTTAAATATTGCTCTTATAAACTTAGAAAGCTGCTAGAGTAACAGATCTTGCATTTGCATGTATTTTCTGAAGGATATGAAGTTTCAGATCCAAATGTCTTATTAGTGATCACAATCCTCAATGGTTTGCTAAAAAAACATAAATGTTATGAGGAGCAAACCAAAAATATGAGGCAATAATCTGGGCATTCTGCAAAATTCTGGATAGTTGAAAAGTGTGATCCTGAATGATTTAGGAGAAATCAAACATTTTACAATGGACAGGGCAAAAATATGAGGCAAAATCATGGATATTTTGCAAAATTCATGATAGTTTATTTATCACTTGCTATTTGTTTACCAGGTAAGGGGACTGCTCTATTGACCCCCTTCAACCTGGGAACAAGAATAGTAAAGACAACAGTTTATACAGGTACATTAAGACATTACATTCAAGTACATACTTTGTAAAGTTGAGATGTGTGTGCTACAAATAAAGTTTGACTTCCATAGGTTAATGCAAACCTGTGCGTTTATTGCTTTTCACCCACTGAGTACCATGATAGACTTTGATTCTCCTGCCTAATGGCCTGTTTTAGGCAGAATTTGCCACAGAGGTACATTTCAATGGAGTAAGACTGACTTCCTGGTACCAGTCATGTCGCAGTATTTAATTAATCATTTATTCTCTTAGACCCACTTTATGCTATCTAGGATCATTATGGGAGTTAGCAAAGATTTCCTGACAAGCTATGGGAGTAAACCATAAAAACAGCTTAGATTCATGGATATTCCAGTGCCAATGAGTCTTAAGACCACTCATACCTTGCTAGTACCTTTCCTTGGGCAGCACCTCCTTTTTCTAGGAAGGCCGTACCAATCAGACCCAGAGTAAATTTGTGGAGACCCATCCAGTCATCTAGTTTATGTTTAAAGTAAGTGAATTACATTGCTTAACATGTAGGGGAAGTGTATTCCAAATGTTTGGGAGGCCTTAAACTGTGCTGTAGTTATACTTGGTGAAGATTTAGATCCCTAGTTCTAATATTGGTGGAGATGTTGGAAACAGAAGGTCCAGGTCAACTAGGTCTCTAATATGCAGTAAGAAAGACAAGGATCTCCCCTGAAACATCTGTCTGACACTGAATAAATGGATAGAGCCTCCAGCCTATCATGGTAGCTCAGAGACTTTAGGCCTGTGATACTTTTGCTTAGAAACCTTTGGGGTCTTGCTAATTGATATTATTAATGAGATACAACCTAAGAAGACACTGTACTCAATAACTTGACCTAATTAGTGCTGAGTATATGGGAGTGATTACATCTCTACAATGTGACAATATTCCTTTGGCAATTAGATGGACTAAATAAAATGATTTCATGGAAACTGATGGGCAAAAGAGAGGAAGCTATAAACCCAAGTACCTAGGTCCTTGACAAAATATTCATTTTGTAGTGGTGTGTTGTCTATACAGTATGATGAGGGGAGAGGTTGTCACTAAAAGTGATGATAATACAATTTTTAGCATTTAGTTTGAGACCATTTTTAGTACACCAAGAGTTTACTAGGGAGAGGTTATTCAGGAGGGTTTGGGTATCATGGGGTGACTTAACAACAACTTCCAGTTTGCAGTCATCTGCGCACCTTGTTAGCTAGAGTTATTGGCTGTCCACTTGGAGATCTGAGAAGTAAATACCAAAAAAGAGATGTCCCAGCAGTGAGCCATGAGAGACATCACTGGTCACCTTCTGATAAAGTATCTGTAACTCTCACTGTGTGGGTTCTATTTTTTCAGCAAGTCTGCTATCTATCTTACCAGATATGGGCTGATTTTTGAAACATTTAGCATTTGTATGATGCTGGCATGTGGAATGGTGTTGAAGACCTTTGCCATGTACTACATGGACACTATCTACAGCATCTGTAACCCTTTTTGAAGAAGTTTACCAGCTTAAACGGACAGGATCTACCCCTTCATAAAGCCAAACTGTTGAGGGTGGTCAAGTCTAACAAGCATCTTGATACCACTTTTTATGAGTTTAGTTATAAAGTTATAATATGGTTTTGCAGATGAAGCCTGTAGGGCTGAAAGTACTGTAATTACCCAGGTCAGTTGTAAGGGTCAATTGTTTTATGGGGTATAAAAAACCTTGTTGATAAGCTGTGTGATGTACTTAAATGGGCCAGACCTGGGCAGTACTGAATATTTTGAATCTGGCATTGATAAAATGAAATCCTAGGAAAGGGACTTCATGGGTCCCCATTGCTCACTGCCCCCCCCCCACATTCCCACAGTGCCCCCCCACTTTCCACCCATCCTGACCTTGCCACACCATTCATATTACTTTTATCATGTTTTCTCATACTTTGTTGCATGCTTCAGATTTTTCCTGCATTCATTCATATATCTTAAATGGTCAAAATTGCAACAAAATAAATGAAAAAAAATAATCAAATTAAGCCTTAGGTCTCAGACCTCCAGAAGCCATTGGGTTCTAGATCCTCGGAGTTGCATTTTAGAGCTTTTTAAAGAATTTTTGAGCCAAACATTGCTCGTGCAAAACCTGCGGCTGAAGAAAGAAATTCACTCTTACTCTTCCTATTCTTCCTACATTCTTTTAACACTCCCTAAATGCTCAAGAATCTGTTGTAATAACTGCAGGAAATAATAGAGTTAAGCGGACAGTCTGGAGGCTGTTGGGGCTCCAGAAGTTATGGGGTTCTAAATGGTGTGAGATAGACTTTTGTTACAATTAAGGCCAGAGCAAAAATCATGACCAAGCAAAGAAAGTCAGTCTTATTTTACTTTGCAATGAAGAAATAAGTTGTGTCCAAAATTTAATGATCAAAGCTGGCAGAAAGTACTTCCCCATAAAAAGAAAAGATAAATGCTTGCAAAGACATATCAATCATATCTTAGAAAAGTGTCCGTCTCCCTGTCAAAAGAAAAAAATTTGGTCATCTTCTGTGTATCCCACTGATGTTAGATTGGGATGAAATTGAATGATAAATGGCCGCACTCATATGTTTTAGTTGCTGCTGTCACACATCATGCAGCTTGCCTCTTCACCTGTAAGACAGCTACCTTTTGTGTATCCATCTGACAACCACTATCTAGTAACGTCTTTTAACCGGATACAAGTTATCTGTTCATGATATGCCTCCTAACCCTTACCCTCAAAGTTAGCCACCTGTATACACTTCTGATAGGTGATTGTGAGAAAAGTGAAAAAAAAAATTATCACTGCCATGTATTCCCGCCTGTTGCTGTTAGATAGTACAAAGCCCATAAACAAGCTATAGTGATCTTGTGTGAATACCTCTGAGGTTTGATTTTGGGAAAAGTTAAAGAAATAATGACCACACTGTCACAACTTCACAAAAGCTGTAGAGACTGTCTGTGCATATCTCTGATATTTAATTTTGAGGAAAATTTGAGAAATAAAGATCACACTTTTACCGGTCCCAAACAAGTTATATTGACCTCCTGTGCATACCTCCAAGGTTTGATTGTGAAGAGAATTTGCAAAAAAATGATCTCACTGTTCCCCAATATGCACCACCCCCCACAAAAGCTATTGCGACCTTCTGTGCATACCTCCGAGCAGGGCCAGTTGTAGAAAAAGTGGGCCCGCAGCAGAAACCTTCACTAAACCAGTGTCAAAATCCACTTCTACAAGTTGAGTTTTGGATACTGCCAGGCCCTTAATGTTTTGTGATACATTCTATGTATTTTTTAACACCTTTATTAAATTATTACTTAAGACATAGGCAGACATATTTGTATGAAAGAAAACAAACTGTATTAACTTTGTTTCCAGTTTCACACATTATACATCATATGCATTTTTTTACATCTATCTCCAATCCAACAGTACACAAATTGCTCAATTACCGGCTTCCCTTAAACCTTACTCCTCCTCCAGAACTTTATTCTGCATGCATTGTTCCCACAATTTCCATCTATTTTTATGTAAGTTGCTCCTGCCTTTTCTAAAGATCCTACTTCTGGTTCTTTTATCTCTGTTACAATATTTAATATTTCAAATACAGTTGGTTTAAACTTTGATTTCCATTTTCTAGTAAATTTTTTTTAACAGCTACCAGAATTAAATATAACAATGCCTTTCTATGTCTAGACAATGCAGATCCTGTGCCCCAGCTCAAAAGAATCATTTCTTTAGTTACACCTATTGGGTGAGCAAATACATGTAACTAAAGAATCATTTCTTTAGTTACACCTATTTGCTCACCCAATATATTTGACAGAGTACTCTGTAGGGAATTTTTAAAATCTGCCAGCTCATTACACTTCCAAAATGTGTGTTCCAGTTACCTCTTTCTTTCCTATCATACCTTAACATTTGCTGTCTAGCTGAGAAAAAAAATATTTGCAGCCTGCTTGGGGTATAATAATGCCTATTCAAACATGTCCAAGCAAAAATCCTAAATCTTCTAGACTTTGCTACCTACTTTTGAGCCATACCTAATGTCTTCCCATTGTTCCCTTGTAAATTCTTTATCCAATCTCTCCTCATAATCTTTTCTAAGCTCCTCTGATTGATTCATATAGTTATCAAGCACTATTTTATATGCTGTGCTAAGTATCCCTTTTTGTTAACAACAGTTTCTGTTCTAGATTCTGCTAAAAACTCTACTTGTGCTGGTCTTTCACTTAAGATCCCCCTTTTTCATTTCTCTTTGCTTATACTCTCAATCAATCCTTGATATGGAAAACAATCTGTAGCCTGCATTCCAAATGTCTTTTTGGCCTCATCTGATTCTATCACATTTCCCTCTCTAGTTATTTGCTCCCAATACCTTGGTTCCTTTGCCAGTTTTCTTCAGTAAATTCCAGCCTCCTCTTGCCTGCTCTCTGTACCCCTATTTGCAGTCATCCCTTTGGCAACATCTCCTTTCTACATTCTCGTGGTGGCTTAGTTCTTAGAATACTTTCTTATACTTTATAAATATAATATCCTGTATGAGTGTTGTTTAAGGATCTGCACTTTCTTATACTTTATAAATATAATATCCTGTATGAGTGTTGTTTAAGGATCTGCATCCATCCGTGTCTGCTTAACTAGGTTACATTTTGAATGTATAATTCTGTGTGTGCTATCTAGATGTTAACCTATGCAGTATGCCATGCATTGTATGCATACTTCTTCTCTTCTTATTTTGGACATCTGCCCCATGG
This sequence comes from Protopterus annectens, assembly GCF_019279795.1. Taxonomy (NCBI): domain Eukaryota; kingdom Metazoa; phylum Chordata; order Ceratodontiformes; family Protopteridae; genus Protopterus; species Protopterus annectens. Next base: position 617,027,236 of record NC_056748.1, on the reverse strand, counting down.
CAATGCTACAGGAGGGACGGGAGCACATGTTTATTGTGCGTTTCGTTACTGTCATTCAAGGTTTGCAAACTTGCTATGCTGATGTCTTCTCTACATGCATTTTCTGTCACTTAATGTACAAATCCATGTCTGTCCTTTTATCTTTGCTTATTTCTTGGTGAATTTGCTGTCTTACACATTTTTGGTGGATCCAAAAAACATTCCTGGGAAGTATATGTGTACATTTTCTGTGTAAGTGTTATTTTCTATAGTATCTGTGTTTCCCTCTTAAATGCACTTGTTTCAGTTTTTCTGTGCTCCCTTGCAGTGTGCATGCACTTTTACCATGCTCCCTTAGTCATACAGAGCCGGAATGTTGGTCTGACATTCTTTATTATGGCTGTCTGTAATCAGAGACTTTTTACTAAGTAATGTATCTATGTTTCACTGTCATACTGATATTATACATTGTTAGGGGAGGTGTACATCATGCTCTGGTATGTACATGCATGTGTTGCCTTTCTGGTTGCTGTGTTATTACTGGACATTGTGGACATGTTATAGATAGCGTTGTGACTTTTTCCTTACCTACTTTATGTCCTTTTGTATTCATATGCATTTTAGGATGCCTGCTTTCCTTTTTCCCATGTGATTGGCTTATGCCTTCCATGGGGCGAAGGCAAGTTGTCCTCCTTGCTTTTCAGCTTTCTGCTGCTGCATCTGGATTTCTGGGGTGTTGTGGCTCATGCCATTGCTTCTGACAACCTTACCACAGCATTCCTAAAGCTGTTCTTATTTAACTTTTTATTTATAATGTTATCAGACTGCTAATTCCAGAAAGCCAGCATGCAAGAAGGAAGAATTCTCTCATGCCAGATTTGGTTCAGATATAGGTCCTTAGGTTCTTACTAGGCTAATTACCACTAGGGCTCTTACAAGCCTATCAGCATACCCCAAACCATTTGGCTACCAAGTGTCATGTGTGTTGGGGAGGGCATGTTAGAAGGGAGGTAGCTAAAGATTTGTAGAGGGGAGGTGTTAAGATAATACTTTCTTTTGCCATCCACTTTCCATAAATGACATGGGGCCCAGACCAAGGGTAAATTTCCAATTTCCCATCCAATTGTCAAGGATTTACTTGAATGTGGTTACAGATGAACTCTGTTTTACATAGATGGGGTTTCATTTCCATAGTGCAGAGATCCTTTGAGACACATATCTGTCTATCCAATACATTCTGTTTATGTCACAGGCAAAGTTTAGATCCCTGGATCTAGTGTTTCCGGTGCTGTTTTGCACATCTGCAACAGATCCATCAGGACTGGGTTTGAGGAAGCCTTGTAAACCAAGGAAAGATCCCTTCTCAGCAGCTGTAGGCGAATGAATACAGAGACAGAGCCTTTAGGCGATCAGTGCAAGGTATTTATACCCTGAATTCTCCTTGTGACAAACCTTTGTGGGTGTTCCAACAGTTGTGAATGGCTGGTTAGGTACATGCCAAAGGGGGCATTGTACTCAATGATAGGTCTGATAAGGGCCTTGGTACTCTAACTTCCTTGGACCTGGATTACATATCTTTACCTATAAGTTGGGTAAGAGAAAACAATTTTCTTACTATCTTAGTTACGTGTTGGTCAAAGGCCACACTGCTGTCAACTTAAGTTCCCAGACCCTTTACTACTGGATCAACTCTTAGGGGTGTTTTATCAATGGATTGATTAACTTGGGTTGACACTTTCCCAAAGGACATTATAATGCATTTTTTGGCATTGAGTTTTAGGCCATGGCTTTGGCACCAGTCATTTGCCCGTATTAAACCCTTTTGCAAGATGTTAGTGTCTTGGAGGCAATCTATAATCAATCCCAATTTCCAGTACTCTGTGGACTTTGAGACAGAGGCCTTGAATGCAAGCCTTGATTTGTGAGAAGTAGATGTCAAACAAGAGCAGGCCTGGCAAAGAACCTGCGTATGAGGAAATCATCTGAAACTTTCTGGATCACATGAGCGTGATTATCTTTCACTTGTGGATGCCGGTTTCCTATCCACTTTGAAATTTATGGTGGGCATTTTGAACTCATTAATGGGAAACTCTATAACACCTATTATCCCACACTAAGACATTTATTTGCCTCCAATATTCAAACGCCTTCATCCTTTCTCAATATGATGGTGCATTTACCTCCAGAGTCACTGTTACAAATTAATTTTTATTTTACAAATTTTTCATCTGTCTAACTGCTCTCATTCCCACCATTGTAGTAATAGGAAATGGCATGCATTTAAATGACACTCCTTGACAACAAAAGGACCTTATCAGTTTTCACGGCTTCTTTTGCTGATTCTTTAGTTTATCTGGTATCTGCACCACCATTTGTATCCTGCTTGTCTGTCTTTGTGAATTTACTCCAATATACAGATGGTACCTTCCTTCTGCATTGCAGTACCCTTCATATTTCTTGTGGTCAATACTGGTATTTTCTTTCTCTGTAGTTCCATTCCACTCCCTTCCTTGCTCACATCATCAGTACATGGGCACCCTATTGAAATATCGGCGCTAGAAATGCCTAGTGCAGACAACCCAAAAGAAAAAAGACCAAAAACGTAGGAGAAGAGCAAATCTTGAAAATCGGTCTTCTCCTTAAAACTTTTTGCAGTGGGGCAGATTCCCCCCTCCAAATCCCCCAGTTATGGGGGACAAGCCCTGCCCTCCCCAAACTTATATATACTAGCTCTGAGACTGCCATATCTCAGAGAAAAGAGAATATTCTGAGAAATTGCATTTCGAGCTTAGTATATGTAAGTCCATTTATTCCCCCCATTCAGTCTCTATATTTCTGGACTCACTCTAGTGGATCCTGACATTTTAAATGGTTACTTAATACATGTTGTCATTTCACTGCTTTCCTCTGATGTCTATAAAATGCTTATCTTAGTTATTGCTGCATACTTGAATCTGATTACAATTTAGATCTCCAATATATTTTTTTGTGTTTTTTCAGCTGGTTTACTGAGTGCATTATTTGAAATATACCTATGTTGTCTCATCTAGCTACATTTTATATGAAATTTAATATGCAACATCTGACATATGCGGATCCGCTTTGTTGTTTACTTGATATGTACCTGACCTATATCCACTTTGTTGTTTGCTTGATATGTACCTGACCGAAATTTATTTGTATGTATTTTATGTTCTACAAATTTAACTGTTATTACTTCTGTGTGAAACTTTCTTTGCATGGGTCATTGCTTCTAAATGTATCATGTTCCACTTCATTTACCTGAATAACAAATAAACACAAAAAATGATGTTGTCTTAGAGCATTCTGTAGTTTTGTTATGTTTTGCATTTAAAGGTTAACATGTTTACTGTGTAAAATAATAGCTTTTTCAGTTTGTCAGATTGTTTAGTATGCATACAACACTGTTCCAAGGATATAAAATGCAAAGTAAACAAACCAAGATCCAGTAATAATTCTTATGGAGACTCCTAAATCCAATTAAATAATTTCATGTTTTTTTAATCTTGAATTTTGCTGTTCTGTTTATAAAGGTAGAACATTTTCATGTTCAGATTTATGCACCAATACCCAAGCTGTCTGTTATTTTAGGCAAGCATATCTGGAACAGGCAAACATAGGTCTTTAAAAAGTTTAAATGATATATTAATTGACATAAAATAATGCAAATTGATGTGGACTGTATGACAGTATTCTAAAAAAGATATGACTTAAAGTTCAGTTTCTGTAAATTCTAACACATTACCAAAGAGATTTATGAGCTGTAGCTGCTTTCTTCAACATGGACGGTATCTCTCATCTAGTATTATATTGGGATTTAATGGCTAGGCTTGCAAAGACCCTTGGGTCAATAGCCTAGTAACATCCTATGAAACTATTGCTGCTTATCTTAAGTGGCTAACATAATGCTTTTATCTTTCTAGATTTTAGGTATGGTTTCTGCCATTAATGGTGATAAAAATGCTTTATACAACAACAAAATACATTTAGTTGTTTCCCTTAATATCTCTTCTATAGAATAACAGATTACAAGATGGTCAGCAGTATAGACAGCCAGCCAAACACCCTGTTGGCATCACTGATTTAGTTATGTCACTATATGGTAAAAAAGTGAAATGAAAACAGTCTCTGAAATGTTTATATTACATCTTTGCATAATATATTTATAGGGCACTGGCTTATTACATTCTTTAAACTTAAATATATATTCTACCTTTACTTCTAAAAAAATCAGCATTTATTTCTTTATCTTTTGTTTACCAGGTTAGTTCCAGTAGGCCATTGTCCTCTTTTCAGGGAAGGTATAAATTTGTATTTATGGTGACAATGGGGACTTTGTACAGGGTACCAAAAAAAGTGCCACAGGATCTTTTAGATCTACTTGAAGTATGACCAACTCAGGCCTTGATATAAAATATCAGGATTTGCAGGCAGAAATGAGAGCAGTGTGGAAGAAAGATACCCAGACAGTTCCAATAGAAGCAGGAGCAACGGGTCTTATTAAAAAAGGATCTGCAATCATATTTAGATATGTTACTAGTACATGTAATCCCATACGAATTGCAGGAGTCATTACTGGGCACACTGTGGCTGCTGCAAAGAGCACTTATGGCTGACATTAAAGAATGAAACAATACTAATTTCATCAACTTTAATTGTACTTTGACTTAGGTATGGGGTCCATTCCTGTCATGGTATTATAACCCAAAAGACTTGGAGAAATTAAAAGAGTGAGACCTTGGTTTAATATGTCATCTGAAAGATCGTCACTTAAGAGTACAACACCCACTTATGTAGCACTCTGGTGGAAAAATTAATCAAAGCATCTGGGATGGGAATAGAACCCACAGCCTTTTGATTTGGGAAGCACTCCGGGAACTCAAAGTTTAGTCATTTATTTGCCAGATTCTGTTAAGAGTTCATTTTCAGGTTTTTTTTTTTTTTTGTGGCTATAAAATAGGTGCATTTTTGCAGTGCTCCTCACCATGCAGCAGCGGTTAGTAGTGCCCTGTATAGTAGCAAACAGACTGTAAAGTTTACCTAAAGCTGGTACTCAGTGCTTTAACCTGTAACACAGTAAAGCTTAGGGTGGAGCTAAACTTAGGGCACCTATTTAGTGCATTGAACAACACTACACTATCACAGGTAGCCTTAATCCAAAACATCACACAGGTGACCCCTCTAAAACCAAGTACTTAAACCATAAGGACCAACCTTAATACAGGTCCTGACAATATGGATATGCATTTTCCTAATGTCTCTATGGCCAGCTGGTAGATATGGGCATTCTGAGACAATAGAGCAATTGTCTCATGTACTTAGACAACCTTTTAATTCTTTAAGAAACTAACACACTATGCAAGAAATGTACATACAAAACTTCTTTGGAGGCTAAAATCTTACTAACAGTTCGCCAAGAAGACACACACTACATCCTACACACATACTGCTCATCACACAGATAGACCTTCTCAAGCTGAGGCACTTAAAAAAACCCTCCCAAAACTCAAAGGCCTCCTAACCATCTAATGCCAACACCTGTCCACAACAGTCACTAAAGCTCATACCAGCAACAACAACTAACACTACACATAAGTCTACACCCAATGGTCCCCACTGAACAAAGCCGATAAGGCAACCAAACACTTTAATTAATGCTGTTGCCATAGCGGATTCTATTGTATGACACACAGTTGTCCCTGTCACCAGGCTGCAGAAGGAGAAGATATGTTATTTGGCTGTCTAGAGCTAGGATCTGTAAAATTATGCAAGCAGTTAGGTCACTGCACCACATGTACCAGTTTGGTTTTACAATAGTCCATCTGAGTGTAAATGACCTGAGGCATGCCTCATTGGACTATATGAAAAGAGACAGTATGGATCTCTCTGAATATGTGTTACACAGACAGGTACATGCCTTGCATTAAGCAGCATTCTACCTTCACCTAGGATGATGCCACAGTATGAACAGAAAATGACTGATTTCAACAATTGGCTTACTTTCTTGTGTCTCTCCAGGGGGATCCAGTACCTATCAGCATGGGAGGACATGGTTAATAGACCATGTTACTTTGCCACCTGTTCCCTCTGGGCTTTTGGGCATTCTCTAAAACTTTATTCACCACTCTAGAGACATTTTTTAGGTTATGCCAAAATGACAAAACTACCAACATAGCAAGAAAAAAAAAATCAAAGCAGCCTTAAGGTGTTACTGCTCAATGCTAGGAGCCTAAACAAGAAACTCCACACCCTGCAAGCTCTCCTTACTCTGGAGAATACAGACATCTGTCCTGTTACCGACAGCCACAGAAAGTACTCCACCAGTATAAGTTTACAATGCCTTCCGCACATTTAGACCACCAGCAATACAGATAGGGGCTAAAGGTGAAGGTCTCTCACTTTGCATTAGCAACAAATACAACTCCAGGTTAGTTAAACAGGATGATGCCCTACTACCATGTCTTGGCCAGCTATAGGTCTCTCTGTATGACCAACACAACTTTTACCTGGTCCTACTGTAGGTACTCAAAATCCAACCAAACACCTATTCATAAGAGACTTTAACTATCCTTCTATAGACTGTGAAATGTACACTGCCTGTAACTTGAAGGCACAACGTTTCCTGAACTTTGCCAACACTAATACTCTGGACCAGACAGTGCACATTCCAACCAAGGGCTCAAACATACTAATGTTGCACTCCCACCCCCAAGTCACATCATCACTGGTGAGGTTGGATCAGAAAGCTGTCTCATTCAAAATTAAAATCGACCCAGAAAGCTAACTACATCCTGTTAAATGACAGTTTGTCGAAATTCAAGGCTTCCGCAAACTCAGAGAGAGAACACAGCTTTTTATGTAGAATTATTCACAGGAACCCTGTACAAATATGTAAATGACTGTATTGAGGCTGCCATACCTACCAGGAGCAAACCCAGATATAACACCAAAAACAAACCCTACTGGTGGAATCCTAACCATAACAAAAAAAAAGGCATGACCAAAATCAGAAAGAGCAACTCTCAGAGACAACAGCCCCCTGATTCAACTAAACAGTAAACTAAGAGGTCTAATAAGGTCCAACAAGGCCAGTTATGAGGTCAGGATAGCTTCTTTAACTATGTCAAAAATCATAAAGGTAGCAAACAGCAGTATGCAGAACTGGTGGTAAATGGCAAAACCTTCACTGACCAGGGTGACATAGCAGATCTTCTAGCTAAAAAATTTTGCTCTAACTTTACTCATACCCCCCTCCACCACCCCCTGCAAAATCCCTTATAGCATATCCCCCAACTATCAACAGAGCAGGTCCTGAAAGAGCTCTATAAGGCCAAAAATGCTGCTTCAGTGGGCCCTGACAATATACCCAGTTTCCTCCTAAATAGTCTCAAACATGACCAAGCAGGACCACTAGAGGCACTGTTCAACTACAGTCTCAAAATAGGTTATACACTGAGTGAATGGAGGGCCACAATGGTCATTTCTCTCCACAGGGGTGGACCATCAACTGACCCAGGGAACATCAGTCTGATAAGTCTATATGCAAAGGCCTAGAATGAATTATCATGGAAATAATCAACAACGACATTGGTAACCTACAGGTATTAAACTCTTCCCAGTTTGGCTTTGTCAAGGAAAGGTCTTGCCTACTAAACTTGGTAGATTTCTTCAAGAGGGTCACCAAGGCTATGGATGAGGGGAAAATGGTGTACAGTGCCTACCCAGACCTTGCCAAAACAATACCAGACTTAGTTATTGTTGACAAACTCTCAGAACTAAGCCTAAATCCCTAAATAACTCACTGGATTTCTTGCTGGCTAACATATAAGGCCCAAGAAGTTAGGATTGGTGAGACCACTTCAAACAGGAGACTAAAGCCCATGGCTCTGTGCTTGGGCTGCTCCTTTTTTGGCATCTATTTCTCAAAAGTCAAGACTAATGTTGAAGGCTTCTGGCTCACCGAGTTCGCGGATGAATTGGGAGCTGTCATAGATTCCTTCCATGACACAAACATCATGCAAGAGGATCTGAAACAAACAAATAACTGGTACCTGAGCCATAAATTAAAACTCAGTGTGAAAAGACAGATTATCATGTCCATTGGTAAGTCATCCAGCCAAGCTAATTACTCCATTGATAAAGCACTCTTAAGAGCTGACCTGGTTGTTAGGATTTGGGCAGATATGCTGATAGTGATTGGGCCTTCAACCAATATGTTTCCAAGATAGAAAGAAAATCACTCTGTCGCCCAACTCATAAGCAAGGGTATGGCATCCAGGTCCAAGGAATTTACAGTACCACTCTGCTCAGCCCTTATCAGACCCATCATTTAATACAATGTCTCCTTTGGCATTTACCTAACCAGGCACCTGCAATAGTTGGAACGCCCTCAAAGGTTTCTCACCAGGAGAATCCAGGGTATGACTACCATGTCCTATACAAATTGCCCTAAGGCTCTGCCACTTTACTCGGTCTCCTACAAATTACTGAGAAGTGATCTTTGTCTGTCATAGAAGGCAACCTCAAACCCAGCTGTGAGGGACTTCTTACACATCCGTAAAGCAAACAGCACCAGGAGCACTAGATTCAAGGACCTGAACTGTGCCTGCAACATAAATAAAACATGCTGGAAAGACCAATACATTTCTCAGAGGATCCCTGCACTATGGAACAGTCTCCTCATCCTTGTAAAGTGGAGTTCATCCCTGACTCTTTTCAAGTGAAGCCTTGATCATTGGAGTGGAAATAGTAGAGTCACCCCTGGTCTGACCCCTATGTCTCTGATGGATAGAGGCTGACAGTAAGTTAAATAATCTCAAACTAACATATCCCCCACTCACAACTCTTAGCTCCCTCATTACTAACATACCCCCCACCATTTAGGTGTCCAGTGTACTCGAGGACAAAACTGGGTTGGGTTGCAAGGCTAGGCTTATGAAGACCCTGGTGGTTGATAGCCTAGTACAAACATATGAACCTATGAATCTAAGTCTACAAATGGAAGTTGGAATATAAGTCCCCATGTCAAACAATAGGTGTCTTAGTTTGAGGGGCCTTCATCAGTGGAGTTGTCCTGGGAATATATGTCAATAAATTCTCACATGGTTCTTAAAATATTTTATCTGCTTGAGGCTCAAAAGAAGCATGCTTTCTTTCTTCAGCATATGCATCCCTGCTCTTAAAGTAAAGAGTGTGCTTTCCCCAATGGCCCATGTTTTTTTCTAGCTGTTTGGATTTCTGCACAGAAGAGTGCCTGTGTTCCATATCTCAGAAATGTAAGCTACCTAAGTGTTTAAATGGTCACCAGATCACCAACCAAGACTAATGGATATGTTATCTTTTCCATTTGGGAACTGTTCATGAAATTCCTTCTTTTCATCTCTGTCATTGCTTCAGTCCAGTTACCGGACACTGGTAGCAGGAAAAGATCTAAGCCTATGCTGACTCTGTAGCATACAGGATTTATCCATGACTTCACGCCAAATGACTCAGGTTTTGTTACTTTCCTAGCTGTTGAAGAAGCCAGCCATGGAAGCATGGAATATGTTGGCTTAGCCATCCAGGACTGATAGTGTTGTTGGAGTTCTGCTTAAAAAAACTTCATACTAGGAAAGGCACAGAACTACATAATTTGCAAGCTGAGAATCTGGGGATTATGAATGCACTAAGGTAGTCATTTGCATTCTAAATGAAATAACAGGCATGTGGAAGCATGCACTTCCACTGGCTCTAGAGTATCAAACATTGTGCTAAACATTCCAGACAATATGAGGATAACAAGAGCACACAAAAAATGTCCCAATCATACTTGATAATGACTGTGGTTTCCAGCTTTCATCTTCCTCTCCCAAAATCCTAGCACATTGAGGAATCATGGTTGTTAGGGGAATGGGGCGAAGAAATTATTTTAAAAATTAATTTCATGGTCTACCTCACCTTTAAATGATTTATACAACAGAATCTGCTTACTGAAGGGACAAGTCAGGGGATCCTACTAAAGCACCATTCATGACATGGAAAGGCGCAATGTAATGAATCCAGCAGCTACCAAAAACATGTAGATCTGGCACCATCTCAAACTTCTCTGCTGCTGCAGTGACGACCATTTTCTGATTACTCATCTTTTACTGAGAGGATAAAATACAGCTGCATGTCATCATTTGTCACAGACATGAAGGAGAGCTGGAATGGGTTTTCGAAGTATGACCAACATGTCCTTAAGCACCATTCCCATAGCTAGCATATGTCCTTGATGGTGATCTTGAGTGAGATGAACTAGATAGTGGTTCTCCTGCACTTAGAACTGAGTTGAAATTTGGCCCCAACAGTCATTTCCTATTATCTCCCTTAAGTGATGGTTTATTTACTGATGGTGGTTGAGTTTCTAAATACTTCCTCCATGCCCATCTTTGTACATATAGATTTCCCAAGTGTGTGTTGGAATTTAAGTAATTGTAATGCTTGGTATCAGATGACTAAGAAAGTACAAGAAATATCCCTATATGAATTGTATAGTTCTGGTATGGCATACGGCTTAGCTCCCACAAGGTACTTTTACTCCCCCAGAATGCTTGCTGTTCCTTTACATGGCCTTGTAATGTCTAATTCTGCATTTTCTACTTTTTTGTTTGAATATTCAGTGGTCACTGTATCTTGGAATTATGAAATTGCTTTATCAGAAACTGACAATATTAACTAGTATTAATTTTCCATGAGGTTCCTTCCTGAGATTCCATTTTTTAGAGATATAGCAAAGACAGAAATGTACTTTGCAGTGATTGTTCCTTTTAGCACCTCATGTGAGAAATATATCCCTGCTTACCATGAGCATGCTAATGTGGAGGACTGTGTTTTCTCCAATTTGGAATCTCTCCATAGGAATAAACATTTTCAGTCCTGGATACAGCTGGGCTCAGGTTCTTTTGCTCTGTAAAAAGCAGCCCATCTTGAGAAACACTTTCATGATAATTTTATTGCTATACCTTTTTTGCAGCACAGACCACAAGAATCTGTTAAGGTGGTAGTATTTATTCCTTGGTCAGCCTGTCAGCCTGTCTTTAGTGTGACTGAATTATTTACCCCACATTAACATTTCACATTCTCCCTGAAAGAACAGACCTCAGAAAATATTGCTTAAATTAGCAGATCATCTGAGTTACCTGCACCAGAAAAAAGGAGTGCATAAGATCTGGGTCCTGTAGAAGTAAAGTGTAATTTTTGGTCCAATAGAAACAAAGGCCAGAGTACCTGCTTCTGGTATCTGCCTATGAATGATGGTGTGACTGCATCTGTCATCTCTCTCAGACTGGCTGATGCAGATATTCCTGCTTTTCCTAAATCCCTTTGTGGTGACCCTTCTCAGGTTATCCCTAATGACTTCTTTTTTTTCAATAATTTTTATTTATTCTTTACATCAGAACAGAGCAGTAAATGACAAATATCACATACAGGAAAAACATATGAATATTAAGCAAATGTTATACATTGAAAGAATCCCTAATGACTTCTAAAATGAGAGAGAAGGCTCTATCTGCAGGCAAATGTATGTACCCTTTCTGGAAAGCCTAAAATGAACGCTGGCAGTCCATGCAAAGGAACTTCCTAAGCATCAAAAGAAGCCTGTTGTTTACCACGTCACTCACAGTTTCTCCTGAAAAGTATTTAAGAGGCCTCATCACTCATCATTGTCTCCCAGTGATCCTGATTATCCTCTGATTGAGTTAAGAGCTTAAATAGGCCAGTATGAAAGCTCTATGCTTTTAACATGGTTACATTGCCCATTTAATTATGCTGAACTATTACAGACTTCTTATTGTCTGTTCTGCTTTCTAAATACAGTTAGATTACCCATTTATGCATGCATAACTGTTTCTAGCTTGTATAAAATTTAGGCCAGGTTTACTTAAAATTGTAAGAAACAGTGATAGGGCTATTCTATGTATTATGTATTACCAGATAACATGAGATCCTTTTTAAAAGTGATATTTTAGGGCCTTCAGAACAAACAGATGAAAAGAAAACCTTTTCTTAATCAAACAACTACATGTCTTGTTGGTACAAACTGAAGAGAGGAAATATTGATCTTTACCAAAACTCGTACATTAAAAAGAAATGTATGCAGATATATTTATTTGCCACATTTTATTAAACATGTTAAGTCTGGTCACACTGGCCTCTTTTGTGGAAACTGTATGAGAAAAGTACTCTATACTAACGTATAAATTAGCAAAGTAGTTTGTAAACATTTGCTAACACAGAAAAGAGTATAGTTGTAGGAGTTTGCAGTGGACTTGCAACGTAAAAAGTTGATTATATATATATTTAAGACTATTTTCAATTACAGTTATCCTAAAATAAGAGAACAGTTACAAAAAGTGTTAGAGTACCAACTATGATACCATGTAAGGACATTATTACTGAAAATAAAACTGCAAAAAAAAAAAAATCAGCTTTCAACACTGAAGAATGTTTTCGATGTATGTAATTGAATGACTATGCTTACCTTCATTCAGCAACAAAGTATCATGGCTGTAATTTATAGGTTCTTTTAAAAACATTCTTGTGGTGTAGTTATAAATGAATGGAAAAATATAAATGTTTCATTTGTTATGGTCACGCATTGTCCTCATTTATTGTGACAAAAGAACTGACTGTTTGCACTATGGGGCAGGCACTGCTGTTGACATAATGTTGAAACAAAAGCAGGTAGATATTCCACGCTGCAGCTGCTGACCTGGAACAGCTGTCTTCTAGTCTATTCAGTCGTAAATAATACTTCTGAGTTCAAGAGGAAAAAAGGAGCAGTATGCAAGAATGAAAATTCTCACTGTTTCAAAAATAGGTGGCTACAAAAAGAACCATGTGACTAGAAAACGCTCCAATTTATGTACATATATTGCATGCAAGATGAATTATGTTGAGTTTTCAAAATGTTCCTGTGAAATTCCATGTCATTTTTTATGTTTCATTTATAGGGGCATTTTTCCCCTTACTATACTCATGGCCATTTTAACATGTACATCCTAATAACCCATTCTTTCTCTACCCACAATTCCCAGTGCTTGTAGACACTGAGGAGGAAAGAGTCAAGGATCATGGCTGCTGTTCTGCAGGTTGTGTCTGCTTGACTGTGTGGCCCTAACTCCACCCAATGGCTTCTCAGCACTTTTAGCACTGTGCATTCGATGCACACTTTCAGTCTGCCTTACTCTGTCCTCTAGCAACTACATTGCATGTAAATGTGAGGCCATCCAAGATACAGTAATGGTTTTATCCTTGTAGCATGCATCCAGCAGTTTTCTTATTAAGGTATAGTTACCTAAATTCATTGATGCTTACCATGTATGTAGCCATGTCTTTTGCTTGCCATACTGATTAGAACACCAGCAATATAAAAAGCCTTGTAGCAATATCACACAATTCATGCCTTTGCTTTTACATTCTAAACTGCTATTTGTACTATATAAACTACATTAAAAGATATCTTGTGGTGCTAGTGACAGATAAATGCTGCCTCATAGTTGTATAGCTGTGTTATTTATTAATGATGATAGTAGTGGCCTATAAAAGCTACATCACTAGGACATAACTGTGATACTATGGTATAATTGTATTAAATATGACAGACTTAACTAGGAAAAATGTATACTGAAGCACTCATTTCATGTTGCATGCTTTCAGATTAATTTAGTTGTTGAAGCCTTTAAGGAGACAACTCATACTTATTCCATTTTATTTATCTTTTATCACTCCATTTCAGAGTTCTCCTTATGACTTTACTATTCTGAGATGATTATGGGATTGAGGACTTCATGAGTATGCCTTACTACACAGGTGATACATAAGCTGTCTCCACCCAAGACTGGAACAGGCAGTCAAGAGGAGAAGGTTAACACTTGCACCACAACTCCAGCCGCACACAGACCTACTAAAACAGCACTGGCAAAAAATACATATAAATACACAAAACCATACTTGGAGGCTCTAAATAAAAACCTGCAAAAGCATCAGAGACCTCCAAAGCAGACACCCAAACAACCTGCACTTCCTGTCACAAACCAGACAACACATAAAACACAAAATCAGTGTGCTGCACAATCACAGCCCTTAAGGCGAAATAACATACCTAACACACTAGTAATAGGTGACTCTATAGTCAGGCACACTGACGTCCCACTCACTAGGCTGGACAAGCAGAAGGTTACTGTTAGCTGCCTGTCAGGAGCCAGAATCCGCCACATAACACAAGCACTCAGGTCAGTCCAGAACAAATACAAATATAACTCTGTCATTGTTCATGTTGGTGTGAATGACCTGAGACATACCTCCCTGGACTACATGAAAAGAGACATGGAAGAGCTCTCTGATCATGTAGCCCAGGCTGGTATGACCCTGACCCTGAGTAGCATCCTGCCCTCACCAAGAATGATACCTCAGTATAAAGAAAAAATGATTAATTTTAACAACTGGCTAAGCTTATGGTCATTCAAAGGGGATCCAGTGTCTGTCAGCCTGGGACGACATGCTCGACAAGCCGTATTGCTTCACAAGAGACGGCTTACACCTGTCTCCCCTAGGCTTTTGAATACTGGCCAAGGCTCTTGCTGCCCCCATAGTGCCTTTTTTAGGCAAGGCTCAAAAGTCAAACCCATCTCCGTAAACAGCACAATTAACAAAAAACTAAGGGTTATGCTACTCAACGCCAGGAGTTTAAATCTCAAAATGCACATGCTCTAAGCACTCCTCAGTATGGAGAACGTCAACATCTGTGCAGTAACTGAAACCTGGTTCAATGCTCCAGAGAGCACTCCTGCACTATCGGGCTACAACTCATACCACACGTTTCGGCCACAGAACACAGACCGAAACACAAAAGGAAGGGGTGTATCCATATTCATCAAGGATACCTACACCTCCAGGTTAGTGGCGCAGCATAATATCTCTGAGATCATCCATGTGCAACTAACACCGGGGAAATCTGCAATGCAAATTGTGGCCTGCTACAGATCACCCTCCATGACCCAGGACCACCACTCCACCTTTCTGGAGACACTGGAAAACATGAAGGTCCTACCAAACACCCTGATATTGGGCAATTTCAATTACCCTACCATTCACTGGGAAAACTACTTGAGTACAAATTCCCAGGCCCAGCGCTTCCTGGAATTCATCAACTCAAATGCCCTGGATCAGCTGGTAAGCTTCCCTACCAGAGGTGAAAACATATTGGACTTGGTCATCACCAACATGGGCGACAGGTGTTACACACAGGTCAACCCATCACTGGTTAGATAAGACCATAAACTAACCACTCTGGATGTCCACACCCCACCACCACCCCCAACTAAGGAAACCACAGTAAAAAACATTTCTAAAGCAAACTTCACCTTACTTAAGACAGAGGTGGTAAGTTTCACAGCCCCCACGCTAAAGGATAATGCTGCCCAAGATGCAGAAACCTTTACAAATGCACTCTATGAGCACCTACAAGGCTGCATGGATCATGCCATCCCTAGCAAAACCAAGACTCACTCCTCTAAGAGAAGGAAACCAGTTTGGTGGACCCCTGCAATAAACAGGCTATACAATAGAAGGAGTAAACTAGTTCAGAAAAAAAGCAAATCCCAAGAAGGAAAGACATCCCTGATCAGTATCAATAAGAAACTGAGGCCCCTCATGAAATCATCCAAGGCTAACTTCAAAAGAAAAATAGCCAAGGATTCAAAAGATAACCACAAAGCCTTCTGGGTCTATATTAGATCAGTGAACGCTTAAAAAAGCAAACGCTGATTGATCGACCTTATGTAAGCGAAAGCTTACAATCTCGAACTGTCAGATCAGCGATTTTTTTCCTAGGGGAAAAAAATCACTGATCCAAAACACATACACACAACACAAGCACACCAAACAAACAGAAATCCACACACATACACCTAAAATCTGACACCTAACCCTACACTACACTATGCACACACCACTAACTATCCACTTACCTTAACCCAAACTCTAACCCTAAGGTCCGTAACTATCGCACACTCACCTCACCCACTCCCTAATCCTAACTCACCTAAATCCACCCTAATCCTCATGTCCACACAATCACACACATACCTAACCCGAGCCCTAACCCTAACTCACCTAACCCACCCTAACACTCACATCCACACAATCGCACACTTACCTGAATCTGACCCGTAACTTTCCACTACAGCACTGAAAATACCGAAGCAAGAGAAACAGACAACCGAATTCTTTCCCTAGGAAAAAATTTGAGTTTCTGCTGCTTTGATATTTTTAACATTCGCTAAAATAAGGTAGATCAGTCAGCATTCACTTGTTTAAGTGTTCGCTGATCTAATATAGACCCAGCCTTCTTTAGCTATGTTAAGAATCTAAGTGGCAACTCGCAGATATGCACTGAACTAGTGAAAGATAGCACAAAATATACTGAACCTACTGATATTGCCAACATCCTGGCAGATAGATTCAGTGCAAACTTCATCACCCTCTTACCTCCAAAAAGGCCTACAACAATACCGGAAAAGTGTAGTGTCCCACAAATCACAGATGCACAGGTGAAAAGAGCCCTTTCAAAAGTCAAAAACACAGCATCAATGGGATCAGATGGTGTCCCAGGCTGCGTCTTGCACAAACTACAGAACAAACTAACCCCCCACCTAAACATGCTGTTCAACCTCAGCCTCTCCACAGGCTACGTGCCCATAGAATGGTGCACAGCAATGGTTATTCCTTTCCACAAAAGAGGGGCCACAACTGACCCCGGTAACTATCACCCCATAAGCCTGACTAGCCTGGTCTGCAAGGCTATGGAGCGCATCATCATGGAACTCATTAACAAAGACATTGGAAACCTCCAAACACTTGACCTGACCCAGTTCATCTTTGTTAAGGGCAGATCATGCCTGCTAAACCTGGTTGACTTCTTCGAGACAGTCACCAAGGTCATAGATGAGGGAAAGGTGGTTCACACAGCCTACCTTGACCTCGCCAAGGCTTTCAACACCATTCCCCACTTGGTATTACAGAAAAACTCACCAGCCTGAACATAAACCCCTACGTCACGAGATGGGTTACCAACTGGCTTACAGACAGAACTCACACGGTAAGAATAGTGGGCTCCAGGTCCGACTCTAAACCAGTCACAAGTGGTGTCCTGCAAGACTCAGTCCTGGGACCCCTACTGTTTGGCATATACTTCTCAGATGTACAGGCAAACACAGGAGGACTATGGCTAACCAAGTTTGCTGATGACTGCAAACTGGGAGCCATAATTGACTCTCCGGCTGACACGGACATCCTTCAAAAGGGCCTCACTGAGACAGACACCTGGTGTCAAAGTCATGACCTCAAGCTAAATGCCAAAAAATGCATAGTCATCCCATTTGGGAAAAACAAAACACCCACGAATTACCACATAGGTGGCAACCCCCTTAATACAGAAGAGGTAATAAGAGATCTGGGGACCCAGGTAGATAGTAATCTCTCCTTTGACAATCATATTGCCAAAGTAGTTAGAAAATCCTTCTATGTGGCTCATCTAATTACTAAAGGGTTCACATCTAGAAATAAAGAGGTTATAGTGCTCCTGTACTCGTCACTCATCAGACCCATCATAGAGTACAATGCTCCATTTGGGATGTACCTCACAAGACACTTCCAACAGCTGGAAAGACCACAAAAGTACCTCACCAAGAGGATTACTGGTCTTAGACATACATCCTATGCAGACCTACTGAAAAAACTCCAGCTGTACTCAGTGGCATATCGCTTACTCAGAGGTGATCTCTGCCTGACTTACAAAGCTATGTCCAACTCAGAACTGATGGACATGCTCCACCTAAAGAAATCCAAGTCACTGCGAGCCATGCGCTCTAGTGAGCTAAATTTTGCCACAACAACAAATAGAACATACTGGAGGGATAGATTCCTGCCACAGAGACACCACATGCTTTGGAACAAAATTCAAAACTACATCAGGCAGAGCCCCTCACTAACACTCTTCAAGAGAAACCTCGATGAGTGGATGGGTAACAGAAAATAAACCCCTGGGATCACTTCATTGGCTCTGCTTGACAGAGGATCAGTTAATTAATCAATGGGGCGGCGAAAGCCGACACACTCTGGCTAGGCTTATAAATGCCCTCGGGCAGATAGCCTAGTACCTACCTATGAACCTATAAACCTATATGCTAACTTTCTTGCAGTTTGTTGGTAGAGTGTTTTGACTCCTTGTTTGTTTTGCATGGGTCTATATCAGTTTAGCAAAAACTTACTTTGTTGAATGCCTAGTCATCGACCCCTTTTCATCAAACTGTTAAATCAGCGAAACATTTTCCCAGGGAAAGAAGGTAAGTGGCCATTGTTACACTTTTGCCCTTTTCTTCAATGTAGTGTGATCTCGGAGTTAGTATATATAATTATGGTGAGTGTGGGGTGCAGCCCCCCACATTATTTTGTTTAACATGGTGTAATTTTTCTTACAATTTCTCCAGTGGTGAAGTAGCTTTTTTCCCTGGGAAATTGTTTCGCTGATTTAACGGTTCAGTGAAAAGGAGTTGATGAATAAGCATTAGACAAAGCAAGTTTTCACTAAACTGATATAAACCCATTTTGCGCTATACAATTTAGTTAAAAAAAAAAAAAAAAAAAAAATCACATAACTTGTAGATATTAGTAACTAACGTAGATTATGAACAAATATCAAACCATTTTGATGAGACAGGCATTTATATAAAGGGAACAAAAATTGCCATAAAGAGTAAGAAGTCTAAAAACACTTCTCAGGAAAGCAGTCCATAGTAAAGATGTTAAGGATGCATATTGAGTCGTCAAAGGCAGTTTCAGTGAGCATAAAAATACCAAAAAACATTCGATGAAACTGCCTTCTGTGAACATCTTGAGGAAAGACATACCCCGCACTCCCCCAACCTAAGCATGCCTATACTCTGGGATTGCACAACAGTGCAGATAAAGGTAATCTTCACTGTCACCAAAGGTAGTTTCAGCGAGCTTGCAATTTTTACATTTGCCAAAATTACCTTAGGTGACTTGACTTTTTCTCGATGTTTTAAGCAGACAGTACTCCCAGGCCTCCCCTGAAAATGGGCCTTGACCCAGCTAGAAAGCTCAGTTATCATGCTATATAAATACATGAGGTTAAACTGTAATAGCCAGCACACTAAGTTGGTTAGAAAAAGGAGAATGAAGGTTGGAAAGGGGCTGAGGAAAAGAAAAAGGACTTACTTGGAGGTTGGCAGTTAGAGAAATATTAGAAGGAATTAGAAGAACCAAATATGAGAGACTGAAGAATCGGAGATGAAATTAATGCAATGGAAGTGAAAGGGAATCAGGTTGACTTGCCGAAGTAGTTTCAGAGATGGTAAAATATCTGAAAACTTCTTTCCCAAACTACCTTCAATGAACATAAGAAAGCAAGTCCCTTGTACCCCCTATGTGGGGAATGTCCCCTATATACCCCTGAACTTATATATACAAAGGCAAACTCCACTGCTGGTGAAGTTAGTTTCACTGAACAGCATTCAAACATTTTAAGCACGGTGATACTAACTTTGCTGATTTGACTAGAAGATGACTTCAGTAAGACAAATATTATAAGTATGATGATTTTGGCACTGGTGTAGTATATGTAGCAAGACAGATTTCAGATGAGGCAAGGGAAGCAAAAGATGGAATAGAAGGTCTATGAAAAGAGTGTGTGGAAAGGACAGCAGTCTAGAATATGGATATGATACTACAAGGGTTGGAACAGGGGAAGGAATTGGAATTTGTGGGGTTACAAGAATATTTATTATTGTTTGAGTCATTCAAGAGATGTACAATCTAAAAACAGGGGGCTAATGATATGGAAGAAAGAGACAGGTGAAATGGGAGATCAGATACAGCAGCAGGGAGCATACACTGAAAATATAGAGAAGAACATAAAAGGAATATGTAAGGCTGAAAGATTTGAAATGGGTGAAGGGAGCAAGCACCTGAATGAGTGTCTCAAGGTAGGATAAGATGCTATACAGAAAATAACAGGATGGAGAAATGTAGGTCTGTGGTATGCAAGACAGATTTTGTATGAAGCTGGGCAGTGGGGTTTAGGATGCATGACTCAGTAAAGTCAGAGAAAGTTCTGTATAGTATAGAGTAATGTGATTAAAGACGATTCTGTGTAACATGGCCTGAAATTGGTGGGGAGGAAGGCAGAGAAACACTGAAAGGAATACTGAAGTATAACTTGTGCTAGTTGGGAGGTTGAAGAGGATAATGAAAGGAAGAGTTGGGTATGTATATAAGAAATGAGTAAAATAAAGATGTCAAAGGACAGGTTGTGGGAAGGAAAAGGCAAATTGGTGTTATGCTTTGACTGAGACAGAATGGTAGAAAGTCTGTTAGGAAGTGTGGTTACATGTAAAGAAGTTGTATGGAGCAGCCAGTGCCATAGCGTAGAGGGATAAAGCCCTGACTATGGCCTAGGTTCAATTAGTAGACTATGGCCTAGGTTTAATTAATACACTATGACCTAGGTTCAATTAGTAGATTATGGCCTAGGTTCAATTAGTAGACTATGGCCTGGGTTCAATTAGTAGACTATGACCTGGTTTCAATTAGTAGACTATGACCTGGGTTCAATTAGTAGACTATGACCTAGGTTCAGTTAGCTCATTTATGTGAGGTTTTGGCAAGTGAGGATGAATGTTTTCCATCCTGGGGTGGAAGGAGCTAGGAAAGGATACATGCTCAGGCTACACTGGTGAAGTTTTAATTTCCCTGGTGATGACAAGGGAAACAACTATGAGATGTTTCCTGAGGATGGGCAGCTATACCTATTGATTTAATTCTCTTTAAAGAACTGAGGTTGCAGTTCATCACTGGTACCCACTACATGCCCCAGCCTCAGGGTGTTACAAGGAATGTGGAGGGGTGGGAAAATACATTCCCTAGCCAGCAGTGTGACACTAATCTGTGATACCTCATTTTCCTTGTGGGCCCTATGACAGTAGAGCAAATCTGAGAGAGAATAGGAGAGCTTGGCAGACCTGGCAATTGAGGAGAGCCATTGCTAAGTGCTAAGCAACCAGTAGTTAGCTGCTAGGGAGACCAAAATAAAAATTAGGTTGCACAGAGTAGTGGACTATGGGACCACCAGATTAGAACAGCTCATTGATAGTTCTCCATTCTAAAAAGTTATAGTAGGAAGGGAAGAAAGTTCTCTGTTGACCTTAGAGAATCTGAAATGCTCATCTGTTATGGGAATGTCGATATGCAAAAAGGTGTAGAAGAAGATTGAGGAAGAATAGGCACGGTTATCTGGGAAACCTGTGAATCATACATGGAAATATTTTGTTTATCTGGAGCAGGAGTGGAAAGAACATGTAGAAAAAAATAGAGTCCAAATTATATTGGCAGTGTAGGTCAGAGTTTACATTGTGGGAATTAAAAATAGACAATTTGACTGACAAAGTGGATGGACATGAAGAATAGTTTACCGTGTTTGAAATGGCCAGGCATGTGAAATGGTGTGATAAAACTATAATACGGAAGAGGGCAATGCACAAAATGCTTTCATTGCCTAGAATGATGCAGAAAATATAGCAACTGGATAGACATTTTAATGCTTCATTTGACAAATGGGTATTGCTTGATGTAAATGAAACTTGGTGTATGTAGAGTTTTCTGTCAACCTTGTTGAGGACAGAAGGTGGATATATTTAATATTTTCAGGAATCTGATGAAACCATTAAAGTATGCATTATTACAGGATACTCATCATATTGATCACTGCTGCAGTAGCCTAAGGTTATATCCTGCACAGGAAAAAATAGCCAGCCAGCAAGCTTCTAAAGCTTCAGGGTACTTCCACATGCCCAAACCATTAGTCAGCTTGGGCTGAACTGATTAAAAGATGGTAAAAATCACAAAACTGCCACCAAAGCTTTAGAACTCACTTCTCCTGCACAAAACAGATCCAGGATTAAAAGCAAAACACCAGGAATTGGAGATGGCTGAAAAATCCAGTATAAAAATCTTTATTTGACACGAGCATTTTCATGGGTCACCCCACTTCTTCAGACGTCCAATACATTTTAAAAACAACTCTTGGTTAAAATATACACCCTCTTGGGACACATGATTAAACCCAGCCAAAACATTGTTCTAGTGTGAACAAGCTCTTTCAATTTAAGCAACATTCCACAAGGTACATGCCATTGAGTGAACTATAAGTCTGAAACATATATATATATATATATATATATATATATATATATATATATATATATATATATATATATATATATAAAACATCTAGATTATAATTCAAAATTGCATAACATTTCAGTGTACAATCACAAGCACAGAATGTGTCTGCACATATTTACATTTTCCACTTGTGTTCTCCAAAACACATACAAGCCTGTAACAAGAAGTCAGTAATGTATTATACAAGCAATTCCACAACACATCTTACCTAAAAAGCTGCCTAGACCTTAACTTAGGATGCAGGGGTATATATTAATTTAATCCATGACCTAGGTAAGATGTGCTGTGGAATTGCTTGTATAATAAATTACTGACTTCTTGTTACAGGCTTCTATGTGTTTTGGAGAACACAAGTGGAAAATGTAAATATGTGCAGACACATTCTGTGCTTGTGATTGTACACTGAAATGTTATGCAATTTTGAATTATAATCTAGATGTTTTATAAATAGTCTTTCAGAAGTGTGTGTGTGTGTGTGTATATATATATATATATATATATATATATATATATATATATATATATATATATATATATGTGTGTGTGTGTGTGTGTGTGTGTTTTTTTCAGACTTCTAGTTCAGTCAATGGCATGTACTTTATGGAATGTTGCTTTAAACTTAAAGTGCTTGTTCACATTAGAACAATGTATTGTCTGGGTTTAATCATCTGTCCCAAGAGGGTGTATATTTTAACCAAGAGTTGTTTTTAAAATGTATTAGACATCTGAAGAAGTGGGGTGACCCACGAAAATGCTTGTGTCAAATAAAGATTTTATACTGGATTTTACAGCCATCTCCAAGTCCTGGTGTTTTGCTTTTTATGCTGATTAAAATATGGGTTTGGGTGTCAAGCTCTTAACTGCTTTCATGTCAACAGAGAGAGGGAGGCTGAGCCTTGAAATGACATTGCTAGAAAAAAAATGTTCACACTCTTGCAAAAAAATCAAGGGGGAATGGAGGGAAGGAGTGGCTACTGCAGCAGTGATCATTCAAACATCTGCTGTTATGGTAAGTTTATTTACAGAATTGTACTATGTTTATCATACTGATCAGAACAGTAGTAGCTTTAGCTATATGGGTAGATTACCATAGCTTAGAACAACTGGGAGGTAGAAGGGGAAGGGTCCAAGATACCCTGGAGGATGGTCTCAGCAAAGCCTGATCTAAACCTGGAAAAGGAATCTAGTAGTGCTTTGCAAAAGGATGTACAGAGGACCATGTTGCTGCTTCTAGAATACTTCTAGAGTCCTTCCCTTTCCAAAAAGTTAAAGATGAAGACAGGTATGCGCTTTGACCCTGCATAGAATAATTTTGTTGTGGTGGGAATAACAAAAGATAAATAGCCTGAGACAACTACTTGGAAATACTCTGTTTTGACACAGATTATACTTTTTTCCTGCCTTCAAAAAATGAACAACTGATTAGAAATTCTGAATGATTTTGTTCTGAGAAAATAGGGCCTGAGTTGTCTGTAGACATCCAAGGTATGAAGTGTCGTCCTCCCTCCTTTTTGAGTTCAGGGAAGAACACAGGGAGATGGAGAGTTTGGTTTATAGAAAACTTGGATACCACTTCAGGCATAAAATAAGGACTAGTTCTCAAAGAAACCATGTACTCCAAGGAAAATATGATAAGTTTGGCCAACCATACATTAACAGCCTGCAACTCAGATAATCTTCTTGCAGACGTCAGAGCAACCATAAAACTGCTTTCCATGTTAAGAACCTCAGGTCAGTCAGATGAACTGCTTCAAGTGGAACAAGTGTTGACTTCTGTAACACAAAATTAAGATCCGAAGGAGGAGCCACTCACTAGTTTTCTTGGAGGTCTTTTGTGCAAAAGCCCTTACAAAAACATTTTGACATAAGACTGCATTGAAAGAGGGGGATCCGTGGGCAGACATGCTGAAATGGCAGACAAATACATGAGTCGTGAATGGGTGCTGATTATGTTACTGGCACCAAGTAGAAACTCTTTTCTGTTTGCTTATATTTTGCTTATATATGATTTTCTGGTAGCAGGCTTTCTTGCCTCCATTAGTAGCTGCTGCACATCCTCAGTAAATAACTGCCTAAAGGTTATTAAGACCTTGTGACTATTTAGAGGGAGAAGAGCACCCAGTGGTATACCTCAGCCATAGGCTGCAACCCAGGGAGGAATGCTATGCAGCTGTAGAAAGGGAATGTCTAGCCATGGTGTGGGCACCACAGAAACTTCAGCCTTATCTTTATGGAAGGAAATTCACTGTAGTTACATACCACAATCCCTTAACATGGCTACATCGAGCCAGCCAGCAAAATGCCAAGCTACTAAGGTGGAGTCTAGGGTTGCAGGCATATGATGTGACAGTGCAGCACTGCAGTGGGGTTAGCAATACCAATGCAGATGGGCTGTCAAGACAGAGAATGGGGTAATGTATTCCCAGATAGGCTTTTTCCTCTTGAGTATTTTTCAAGGGTCAATTTAAAAATTAGCTTCAGTCTTTGAAGGGGAGAAGAAGTGTGATGAAAGGAGATACTGCCAGCCCAGCTAGGTGGAATTTTTTGCAAATAATTATATGTCATTGATGAGTATCGAAATGATTTATATAAGATGCTTGTGTTACAAAAGTATTAGAACTGTATGTCATATGTATATCAAACTGCTCTGTACATATGTCTCTCTTGAAAAGGTATTTTCTAAAGTGCTTGCAGTTAAAAAGTAACCAC
This sequence comes from Protopterus annectens, assembly GCF_019279795.1. Lineage (NCBI taxonomy): Eukaryota > Metazoa > Chordata > Ceratodontiformes > Protopteridae > Protopterus > Protopterus annectens. Next base: position 617,002,240 of record NC_056748.1, on the reverse strand, counting down.
AGTGTGCCCTACTGGAAGAGAGCAGAAATATACAAGCACTATTTTAATTGTTTAAATGTATATGCCAACAGAGGATACTGGAGAGTTAACTTCAGTCCAGCAAACTTCAGAAGAATAATTGAAATTAAATTATTTTATGGCTAGGCCATAAAAGATGATATATTTCAGTTTTCAATGCAGCAAGAGACACAATGTCTGTACTAGGAAACTTTCTGTATTGTCTTTAGGGTGAACTAATTACTAGTCTTGAAAGCATGAATGAATGCATTTGTTTTATGACTTTCAGCATCTGCCAGAGATCTGAGAAGAAGCCCTTGTCTATGTATTTTTACAGGTAGATGCTAAATGCTATCAGCTGCCATCAATGGTTGTTTTGCCTGGGAACTAGGAGTCAGATGACAAGAAGTGATGTCATTCTGTAACTATCCCAGCAGTAATATTTTAGACATTAATTTGAGAAGTCTCTTAGTGAGACAGAGCATTCTGCATTCTTTCTTGGACCTGACAACAAAAAGACCCATTCACCACATACCTGCCTTGCTCTATTAGTAAGTTGTTAGGTTATAGTAATTTTCTTAGATTCAGTCAGGAATATAGTGAAGCTTAGTTTAGATATTTTTCTTCATTTATTTGAGACTGTCCTACAATGTTGCTTCCTGTGGTTTTGAACTCTGATGTCACTGTGAATGTATATTTAGTATTGTCTTGTTCTTTTTATATTTATTATTAAATATATTTAAACCCTTCATTGTGGCTGATCTGTGTAGAGATATTTAAGTTTTGAAAGTACTTGCATATTTATTTTTTGACACTGTGTGGGTCACTCCTAATAGCCTTGTTCTTGGTCAAACTACCATTTGCATTAGTATTAATATTACACAGTACAATTGGAAACCCTTTGTTAAGGGCCTTAAACTAGCTGAAAAGGGGTTCTGGTGGCAGTGATAACTGCCTTATAGTCTGGGCAGAAGGGGGCATAGCTAGTAAACCTGTGCCAGCCTTTCCCAGGTGTGTGTGTGAAATCTCAATACTGTGTGTCAGCTACTTGGGCAGGGACACCAAGCACTAGTTGGACAGAGAGAGTGTTGGAGGACTCGGCTTGGAACTCTGGCTAAGGACTCAACTCTATAGCTGTGCCAGTGGGGAGTCTTATTAGGGATCTGGCGAAACACGGAGAAACCAGGACTGGACTGACTGTGGTGTCTGTGTGCTCTTAAGGGAAATTGTACTTGATGCAAAGATCTGCATCTGGAAATACTGTGTATGTAGCTGTCATCCTCCTAGTGAACACCCCCCACTATTGCCAGTGGTGAGGATTAAGGCTCTTTGTTTACTGGTCCAGTGGTGGGGTGTGACAGACCCTATCATCAAGGCAGTCATTTGAAGTTGTTTGGGGTTGGGATGTATCAAACACCCCTGTTCTTGTGTGAGTAGATGTAGTCTCTCAGAAAGTACAGGCTTTATTGTCTTAAAGTTAACTATAAAGACGTAAAAGAGTGAAAAAGTCATGGACATTCAGAAGCCATGTAGCTGAAACATTCAATAACTTTAAGGGGCATTTGCATATAACCAATGAGCTTGCATTACAGGAGGTTTAAGGGATCACACAGTGAAAACTCTAGCTTGGTTGGGATTTTCTTGCAGTTTTTACTGAACCTTTAGATCAAAGTAATTTTCTCTTCCCGACACTCAATTATATGCCATATGTAGACCTCCCCAATTAGTTTCTAATAAGATTCACCTACATTCTGCAACTTGAAGACTTAGTAAAGCTCTACCCTAGTGAAGGCATTAGGATCCTCGATCCTGGCATTGTTGATTACTCCATTCCTGTTTCAATGGGAAGCAACACATTGCTCCATCAAGACCTCATTCTTGCACTAAGGTAGCTGTCCCTAAATCCTTCTTACATCCCACTAAATGGAATATTTTTTTCTTTTTGTTTCTTCAAAAAATAACAATAAAATAAACACACACACACACACACACACACACACACACACACACACACACACACACACACACACACACACACTACTACAAATAAGGTTTTCATACTCAGCCACTTTTTCAATGGATGTTTTAGCCGCTATATGATGTATGGTAGTAGTTACTGCTTTATAATAATTTATTTTTTTAATGACATTGTTTTACAAATTAGTTTCATAACTCTAAGGTGCATAGTTTTGATATGAATATTGTTTTTATGTGATAATTTACTAAATCAAATGTGATTAATATATTCGTGCCACTCTGACAGATCATTAATTACGTGTTAAGCCTTTGTAATTGTCTTGTAATCCTTATTTTGCAATACACATTGAAATCAATGAAATAATGAGACCAGATGGCTTAGTGGTTAAGGTCTTCGCCTCCAATGCACAAGGTGCAAGGTTCGATCCTGACCTCCGACTAATGCCTGTTTGGAGTTTGCATGTTCTCTCTGTGTCTCCGTGGGGTTTCTCCCATGTTCAAAAAGCATGCTGAGTGTTTCCATCTTAAACTCACCAATGAATGGAGCTGTGGGCAGCAGCACACTCTACATGGTGCCCAATGGGGGGAAGAGTTGTAAAAAGACCAACCACTTTGGGCATCTATTGTGGTGCGCAGTATCCTCAAGATAGGAGAACATGGATCACAAACTGCACTCCGTGGCAGGGCTAGCCACTCGACAGTGTAAAATATGGCTCTAGGTGATTCGGTCATGTTGACTTTCGCCAAAAAATGGGCATGGGTAGTTGCCGGTTATAAGTGGGTTGAGGACCCGGCCTACTCTCTGACTCATGCCAGGGACCCATGCTAATGGTGGGAGGGGTATATGTGCCCCTATTGGCCAGTGTGTGCCCGCCATAAAAAAAAAAGCCCAGCAGCCCTGGGTCAATAGGCTACTGGCTGGCCGGTGTCTAGTTGCCAAGCCTGGGTTACCTAGGATAGCTCTGTTGAGTGAAAGCTGGACATAAAATCAACCAACCTGCCAAACATAAACTAAGAATTGCTATGCTTAATGTAGGTTCACTGACAGGACGCAGCTGTGGATGACATGATGATAGGGAGGAGGCTGGACATCCTATGTATCCAAGAGATGAGATGGAAGGGCAGTGCAACAAAGCCACTTGGCTTGGGATCCTGACTCTACTACTCAGGTGGTGGACAGGCTAGAAATGGTGTAGGAATTGTGGTGAGACAGAGGCTTCAGAAGTCAGTGAGGGATATCATCAGAATTAATGACAGACTCATGGCAATCAGACTCCAGTGTAATGATGGGACAGTATTCATAATCTCAGCCTATGCCCCACAGCAGGGTTGTGATAGTGAGGAAAAGAGTGCATTCAGACAGCAGTTGCAGGACCTACTAGATAAAGCAGGACAACATGAATTGGTGTTGATAATGGGTGACTTAAATGCACATATCGGGACAGACAGAACAGGATATGAGGACTGCCTGGATCCACATGGGTGGAGCAATAGGAATAAAGAAGGAGAAGCCATTCTAGACTTCTGTCTGGCAAATGGCTTGATAGTAGCCAACACATGGTTCAGAAAGAGAGACAGTCACAAGATCACATACAAGAGTAGCCAACATGCAAATCAGGTAGACTTCCTATTAGTAAGGAAAAGGCACTGGGGTAGAATCCATGATTGCAAAGTCATCCCCAGTGAAACAGTCGGTTCACAGCATAAACCAGTAGTTGCCACAATCAGCTGCAAGCAGTGGTCAGAGAAGGCTCTAATGTCAACAGAGACCAGGCTGAAGACCTGGAAGTTGACTGGAGAGAAAGTACAGCAGTTCAAGGAATTATTCAGGGCTCTAGCACCCCAAGAAGAGGAGGAAATAGGTGGAGTTGAAGAAGAGTGGCAGCGCCTAAAAACAGCATGTGTTAGGACTACATAAAAGATATGTGGCCGAGCCAGATATGGAAATAAGGTACATAAGGAAAGCTGGTGGTGGAATACAGAAGTGCAGGAAGTAATCAAAAGAAAGAAGGAGTGCAGGAAGAAGTGGGAGATTGAAAAGACTGACCAAGCTAGGAAGGACTACTGGTTGGCTAACAAAGAAACTAAGAAAGAAGTTGCAATAGCAAAGAATAGGGCATCAGAGACACTCTATCAGCTTCTGGAAAGCGACTCAGTAAGGGGCACAAAGAAACTATACCAGGTTGCAAGGCAAAGACAGAAAGATAAAGAAGATAGACACCCTTCATAAAGGATTCCAGCAACAACCTGCTTACCAGCCCACAGGACATCAAAGGCAGATGGAAGGAGTATTTCCAGCAGCTTATGAATGAAGAAAACCCCACAGAAGTGGTACTGCCCCAGAATGAAGAAAACCCCACAGAAGTGGTACTGCCCCAGAAACAGAGAGTAGAAGAGGAGCCCAGCTTAGAAGAAGTAAGAGCAGCACTAAGGAAAATGAAGTCAGGGAAAGCAGCAGGCTCAGATGAGGTCACAGCAGATATGATAAAGATGCTGGGTGAGCTAGGGGAGAAATGGCTCCTGAGGGTACTAATTGCAGTGTGGAGAAAAAGGAGTATTCCAGATGACTGGAGAATAAGCATACTCATGCCAGTATACAAGAACAAAGGGGACATCCACAACTGTGGACAGTACAGAGGCATCAAACTCCTACCACATTGCATGAAAGTTCTGGAGAGGGTGATTGATAAACAGATATGCAGAATAGTAGAATGTAAGATGGGAGATGAACAGTTCGGATTCAGATCAGGATGCAGCACAATTGACCCAATGTTTGCATTGAGACAGATACTTGAGAGGAAACTAGAGAAGAGGAGAGAGTCAAACTGGGCTTTCCTAGACTTGGAGAAAGCATATGACAAGGTCCCAAGAAAGCTGATCTGGGCAGTACTGCAGTGGTTTGAAGTCCCAGAAACATTGGTAGAATTAGTACAGGCTATGTACAAGGACCCAGTGACTCAAGTACAAACAGTGTTTGCCCTGACTGAGGGGTTCCCAGTGGGAGTGGGTGTACACCAGGGTTCAGCTCTGAGCCCACTGCTGTTCATACTGGTAATGGACTACATCAGCAAACAGGTTGGAGGGGTCAGAGCAACAAAGCTGCTGTATGCAGACGATGTGGCAGTACAGGCAGACTCTGATCTAGAACTTCAGCAAAGGATAGGAGAATGGAATGCAAATCTGAAGGCACATGGGATGAAACTAAGCACAGATAAGACAGTGGTAATGGCAGCAGATTGGGGAAATCAGAAGAAGCTGAGAATAGAGATAGATGGGAAGATAGTGGAACAGGTAAACAGCTTCAAGTATCTGGGAGGGGTGGTTGAGGAGAAGGGTAGTCTGAATGAAGAGGTCAAAGCTAGAATCAGAGGGGCTGCAGCCAACTGGCATACAGTATCACGTGTAGTATATGACAGAAGAATGCCAAAGAAGCTGAAAAGTAAGGTGTACAAGACAGTGGTGCGACCAGTACTACTGTATGGTACAGAAACCTGGGCAGTAAAGGCAGAACAGTTGAAGAAGCTAGAGGTGATGGAAATGAAGTGCCTGAGAAAGGTGGTAGGATGCACACTGCTGGACAGACGAAGAAATGAGGACATAGGAGCAGAAGCCAAAGTAGCTCCAATTGCAGAAAAGATCAAAGAAAACAGATTACGATGGTATGGGCACATGTGTAGAAAAGCAGAAGACAATCTGGTGAGGGAGATTTGGGACAGACAGGAAGAAGGTAAGAGGAAGCGAGGGCGTCCAGCAAAGAGGTGGATGGATTGTGTGAAAGAAAATCTGCGGCAGTCAGGCATGAGTGTTGAAGAAGGCAGGAGAGTGGCACTGAATCGAGAGAGTTGGCGACAGTTAATACGATACCCCGACCCCATGTAAATGGGAAAAAGGGGATGATGATGATGATGATTTAAATCAATTCAGTGTCATATCTTTTATTGTAACTAGTTTAAAAGTATCTCTGTAGATATGCATTTCATAGTACTAGAGATCTACACCTATGAAATGTTCGTCAGAAGTACAAATATGAATATAGTAACATTTAGATGAGCTGTGATGTCAATAGATTGTGATGTACATCTCCAGGCTGATGTGATTTTTTTGAGTGCTATTTGTGAAGGGAAAGTAATAAAGTCTTCACTTCTCACTTGAACTGTAGAGTTACAACATTTTTAAATGTGGCAGACATTTTCTAACATTTGCCACAGCATATAAAGGAAAAAATATTGAGCCACATGTCTGTAACTAATGAAGGCGTATTTATGAAACTGGGACAGATGCTTGTACTTGTGATTTTTTTCTGGCAGACCTGCAGTACATGGAATGCAAGCTAGTATGTTTCTAAGGCAAACTGTTCAGAAACGCGTTTCACGTAAATCATGATAGTCCTAGTGTTGCTTGTTTATTTGCATGACAGATTTTTTGTTGGACGATCAATGGCAGTAGGGAATGATATACTGAATGTTGCATTAACAGAAAAGAACGGCCTAGAAGAAGGCACCTGTTCAAATCACATCACTGGTTAAACATTTATTTGGTCATTGTATGCTCTGTCTGTAGATGCCGAAGTATTTTTGGACATCAATCGAATAATTTGGTGAGGTAATGTAATAGAGGCTGTATTTGTAATTATTGCAAGATGACTTACACTACTCCCTCAGCTGTCTCTCAGATTACAGCTGGTCTCAACTTCTAGGTTTTCTGAGTCATAGGACAATATGATGCTCCTGGAAGGGATTAGTTTATATTTAGCTAATGTCCCCTTTATTAAGTATTTCACTGTGTAATTATGCACAGCTTTATGCTGATGGCTACAGGGCAGACATGCTTACTTTCCCTGTGTAAACTTACTTATTTGTCATATGCAGCTCTACGACCAGTTAGTTTTTTTTTTTTTATTTTATTCCGAAATTTGATCTCTCTGTTTGACATTTATATTTTATTTGTATTACTTTAAGATAGGTTTACTAACTGTAGCTATGTATCTTTATAACAGAACTGTATATGACTATCTTGCAATTATGACAGTGCCTGTGTATTACTGGTCTACAGCATGAAACATTGCTGGTACTGATGTTTTCCTTCTTTTACTTTGATGGTATTAAGAAAGCATTTTAAAAATGTAATGTTTCCCATTTATTGGGGGTACAAGGCAACTCAGTTTTTTAAATGATAATATCCACACAGGTTAAAATGTTAAAAAGTAAAATTCACAGCTTTGATGTAAGGGAAAGAAAACTTTGAGGATAGGGATGTGGAGTACATATATATATATATATATATATATATATATATATATATATATATACAGACAGACAGTGATATCAGTATATCTGTCTATTCTCTTTATACACACACACACACTATGCATACATACATACGCACACACACACACACACACACACACACACATATATATATATATATATATATATATATACATTTTATATATATATATATATATATATATATATATATATATATATACACACACACATATATATATATATATATATATATATATATATATATATATATATATGTGTGTGTGTGTGTATATGGGTCTAGTCTAGTACTAAATAACCTAATATCAACAAGCAAAACGATGTAAAAACATCAAAAACATAGACATCTACAGACCACTAGACATATGCTAAGAAACAGCCTTGGTTCATGTAAAAGTTAAAATTAAAAACACAAATAAAAAGATATTTTTTACATGCAGCATGCACCCTGCAACCCCACAAAACTTGCTGATTATATATAGTAACTCCAAGATTGCACAATTACAGGGTAAGTACATATTCCCCAAACTTGGGATTCTGCAGTCTCAAACACCTGTTAACCAGCTGCTTAGTCAATTAGAAACTGTCCACTAACCAGCTGTCAACCAAATATAAAGTTGACCTTTTGCAGGGAACCCATATAGATGTCAACAACTTGCAGCACTCGCATACTTGTTTAGTTTGCATGCAGCAGGCAACCTAAAGCAACATGTGTACTGAGTGAATGAAAATGAAACAGAACAATGGAGCCAGGTTCATGGCATAGAGTGATAAAGTACTGACTGCAGCCCAGATGACCAGGATTGATTAGCAACTGTGCACTAGAGGAGTCAACTGAGGAGGGTAGGAATGAACAGTCGATGCTGACTCACCCTTCTTGGGATGGGTATACAGTCCTCTTTGCAACATGGATGGCACATAAAAGATAAGTTGAGCATCATAGCAAGCATCATGAATTGCAACAGAAATGCATCCATCAAGTGGCATGCAGTTGTAACACAAACATGTAGAATGAAATAAGCAGAGTATTGCTAGACCAGTGGTGCAGAGGCAGGGCATCTGTCTGCCTCTGATTTCACGCAAGTGAAGGGCTAGACTTGGACTGCTGATTGGGTTGGTAAGGGGGAAAGATGAACCAGCCTGTGATGTCCCCCCTCCGGGCCAGTAAACATGGAGCCTGAATCCTCGCCACTGGCACTGGAGAGGGACGTTCACTTGGAACAGAAATGGATACACTCAGTATTTCCAGATGCAGCTCTCTGCAACAAGCACAGTTTCCCTTAAGAGCACACAAGGAACACAGTCAGTCTGGGGGCTTAGTCCTCTCTCTCCAGATCCCCAATAAGATTCCCGACTGGCACAGCTGTAGGACTGGGTCCTCAGCTGAATGTCTAAGCCAAGCCCTCCAGCAACCTCTCTGTGAAGCCAGTACTTCATTTCCTTGCTCCAAGCAGCTGACACCCACACACTCTTTGAGTTATTATTTTCATACACACACACCTGGGAAAGGCTAGCACAGATTTACTACCTATGCCCCCTTCTGCCCAGACTATAAGATAGTTACACTGCCACCAGACACTCCAAAGTCAGTTACTCCAAGGCTCTTACAAGGGTACCCAATTATACTGAGTGAGGTTAATATTAATGCAAATGGTAATGTTTGGACAATGAGGTATGGCTTTCAGGAGTGACTAGAGCTATCACCAAATATACATAAGTACTCTCAGAGATTAAAATATTCTCTAAAAGACAAGCCACAGTGAAACGTTTAAATATATTTAATAATCAATAATAAACAAACATGAAAATACTAAATATCTATTTACAGTAAACACCATAGTTTCTTTCACAGGAAATATTAGAATAACACAGATGAATAGATTTACACAGTGTACAAAAAAACAGTAATTAGCTAATGTCACTATATTTTCTTGACTGATCTAAAGAATTATTATTCCCTGGTTACTTACTAGAGCAAGGCAATATGAAGTAGATGAGAGATCCTTCTTTGTCAGGTTACAAAAACAGAATGCCATGAGACTTCAGTGTCACCTAGTATTAAAATGTCATTTTTAGTGATGGATTACAGAATGACATCACACACATCTGGTCATCTGACTTCTGCTTCCCATGCTACCCCCTTGGCAAGAAGCTCTCAGGATTTAGCACATATGTATCAGTAATACACGCACACACAGAGCCTTGCTAAGATCTGCTGCAGCTCCTGAAAGTCATAAAACAATTTCAAACTTCCATTCTTCCAGAGTAGGAATTATTTAACTGCTAAAGACAATACAGAAGGCTTTCCTAGTGCTTGTTTTCCTGGACATTTTGTCTCTGGCTGCAGTCAGAACTGTAAGATACAATCTTTATGGCCTAAATTAAGTAATTTAATTTCTTATTATTTTTTAAAGTCAGGTGGATTGAGATTAACCACTTGTCTTCCAGTATCCTCTGTTAAAACATATACATTTAAACAGTTACAATAATAAATGTATATTTCTTTTTCGGTCCAGCAGGGCACACTTTTAGTCCATTTTTAACACAAACAGCTTTACAGATACATTTTTCAACATTGTTATCTGTACAAATCATTTTGATATACAAATGGCATATAATTCTTTACAAATTCCAGCTAGCTGTGCTGGCATATGTTGCACATCCACTGCCCTACTTCTCCTGGCATAGCTGGCAATACCTCACATATCACAGAGCCAGTAGCCAGTTCTCCTAGCTCAGAGGGAAGGCTTTGGTGGAAACACTGTGAGATGTCTGGTGGAGGCAAGGAGCTCTGCAGTCCATTTCTGTAAGGGGGAGTGATGGATATATTGGCATCATTGCATGTCACATCTTCTGGTAGGGACTGAGACTGACTGCTGCCACAGCACTTAGTTCATGACTCCCTATCTCTAGGAATTATATCATAAAGTGAACTCTCTGAGAAGTTCAGATGCTAATCCAGTTAAGGGACACATCCAAAATTGTTTAACAGGAGCTATGATGGCACTCAAACAAAGAGACCAGTGATGATCCACCCCTCACTTCAATAGACTGAAATCAGCAGGTCTCCCTGCCCCCCCCCCCCTCAGGAAACACCTCATAGTTGTTTCCCTTGTCATCACCGGGGAAATTAAAACTTCAGCAGTGTAGCCTGAGCATGTATCCTTCCTTAGCTCCTTCCACCCCCGGATGGAAACATCCATCCTCCCTTGCCAGAACCTCACATAAATGCACTACTAACATAACCTGTGTCAGACTCTATTAATTGAAGCTAGGCCCCTTTCAGCATGTACCTCACAAAGCACATGCAGCAGCTGGAGAGACCACAAAGGTTCCTCACCCAGAGAATCCAGGGCCTCAAACATCTACTCTACACAGACAGGCTAAAAACCCTGTCCCTCTACTCCGTCACCTAGAGACTCCTCAGAGGTGACCTCTGTCTGGCATACAAAGCAATCTTAGACTCTGCCCTGATGGGACTGCTGCATTTTTGCAAGTCAAGCTCCTCTCGAGTAACCTGCACACATGACCTCAACCTGCTCTGTGACATCAATATGACATGTTGGTGGGACAGATTTGTGTTCCAGAGACTCCCCTTTTGTGGAATAGACTCCCTCTCCACGTAAAGCAGAGTACCTCATTAATCCTTTTTAAGCACAGCCTGAATAACTGGATGGGGAACAGACAATACACCACTGGGATTCCACCTGTGTCCCTGCTGGACAGTGGCATAGGGTGTCTTTTTGGAACGTGGGCTAAATTCTTCGCTAGGTTTGTAAGGATCTTAGGGCTACTAGCCTAGTAACTTCCTATGATCCTATGAACCATATTACTCATTGATGTTCATTCTTTATGCTATACTTAGTATGCATGATTTCCACTTATTCATGGTATGTTTGTAATCTTCATATGATACCGTGGTTTTGCCACAGCATGCTGTGCAACAAATAGTACTGCAGTCTTTTAATATGTCTAGTAAAATCAGTTAGCTAGTGGTACAGTTTTGCAAAAGTTAGTAATGTTAGCAATGTTACATCACAATATTTCTGTGTTAACCTCTCAAAGTAAGCCTGGAAGACTGCAGGACTTAAACCACAATACCTTGGACAGAAGCACCACAGACAACCCAAGTAAACCCATGAAGGACCAGTCAATTTGCTTGCTTCTTTGTTCATATTTGTAGACACTGTCACCCTGTTGCTTTAATATAATGTTCTTCTTTTTTATTTATTTATTTTTGTAATGGTTTCAGTTGAATAATTATCCTCTCTGCATCCTTGATTATTTCTTTTGTTTTCATACAGTGTAGTTTTCAGGTATAAAAATAGACAGAGACTGTACGAATAGCTGCTATGGTTTGTTGCTGCTTTCTTGTTCCTGTGTTGTTAGTACTCTGTTTCCATAATGGCTCTTTATACTTCTCTTTTGAGACTATATGTTTTCTAGGGCTGGATCTGAAGACGTTTATTCAAACGTGCTGGGACCAAACAGATTTGTAGCTAATAGGCTAGATTGGTAAACTTATAATTTCAGATGTCCACTATTGATGTTAATTTTATGTCTCTTGCAAAGGTTTAGAGGGGATTGTCACCATGTGTGGTATACTAGCTCACTCCTAATTAGTCACAACTACCAAATATGCAAATAAATGGATAGATTTCCTTATTAATCCAAAACAGGTGACCTTCTAGCCAGTGAAAGGCCACTACAGCTGGCACACCTCCAAACCCATTTTAGCAAGTACATATAAGCTGAAAATTTTATTTGAATGTAACAAAGCACTCATCTGTCTCAATAATAAAGTATATTTAACTTCACTGAGAGTTCAGTGCATTCTTTGCTAAACATTGTTTTAACTTGGATTTTTTATGCAGTGACATTCCTTTTTAACCTTTCTTCTGTTTGTGGTTTACCTGCATTCTCTCCCCCTAGGGTAAGGGAGACTGGTTAATGCTGAGGTTACACAATGCTACAACCTTTACTTCTTCTTAGGACATGATGAAACATATGCAGTGTTTTAACATATATAAATGGCTGATATCTCTGAGAATTCATTTTCTTGTAACTATATCTTGCATGAGTGCTTTTTGTGGGGCACATTTGCTTAGAGAAGACAAAATTTTCCATCAATTCTTTCAGTGCTCAACATTCAGCATTTATTTTGCCCATTGTACCCTAACCAAAAGCACATTTTAAAGAAAATGTCTTCCCAGAATGTTGATACAGAGTATGGTCATTTTGTGTCTATTTTCTGGCCCTTTGTATATATAAATGTATATCCTGTATAGGTATATCAAGTCATGTATACATAGCTATTTAAAAATGCTCAGAGCAATAAAGGAAACATTTAACATTTACGTTCTCTTCTGAAGCAAAAGAAAACCATCATCTGTTAATGGATATCTTCAACATATGTGTTATCTGTTTCCCCTTTAGAAAAACAACCCAAAATATATAAATAAATAAATATACAAATAAACAAATGAGTAAAACGTGTCTTTTGAAAACTAAACTGCATAATTCAGGGGAACCCTGTCTACCACATTTCCTATAAGATCAAGTACTTTTTTCAGGCCTTCCACTGAAATGCCTGCTTCTCCTGATTCAGTTTCTAAGCCAGGTATTGATTTTTCAGGCCTACTTTGCTCTGTGGATATTTAATCTTTCTCTCTTTGTTTTGTTCTTTCTGGGGATGATGTCTTGATTTTCTTCTACATATCACATGGGGATTTTCTTGTCAGTCTTCCATTTTAGCATACTTTCTTTGCAGTTTTCTTTCATTATTTTATCTAATTCTCTCAAACAAGTTTCATCATCATTTGATTCTTTGTTGGTTTTTTGTTGCTGTCTCTTCAGTTTCTGATTCTCCAGTCATGTTTAGATTTATCACTAACGATCATGTGAATGGCAGCATACCCTGTAAATATCTAATTAATCAGCAATTAGCATTTCAGACCACTACTGTTTCTTCTATGTTCTGTCATTAATTTATATGCCTTCCGAGAAATTATGCATGTTTGCAAGGCTTCACTCCACATTATACCAGTTGTTACTTAGGTTCATAGGGTGGTACTAGGCTATCGGCCCAAGGGCCTATACAATCCTAGCCATAACGATTCCCTGGATATTTCTTCCCACATTACTTCTCATTCAAAGGTTCCTTGTTCCTCTCAGTGTTTTTCTTTGTTCACTCCAAATCATACAGCAAGGAGATAGCTTTAATCCTCAGTGTTATTCTTCTAGTCTTCCATGTTACATTGTATGTAACTTCTTCCACAGGGCCTGCTTGTATTCCTTATCTCTTTCCATTGTTTATTTCCACAATTTTCCCTTCTTAACATCCATTTACTATCATTTCACAGCTTCATTACAGCTTTGCCCCGGCAACAATATGTCTGATGTCAGTTTACGAGTGAGAGCAATTCCACATCTTAAATTAAATTAACAGATATTCTTCCAAAATACCTGCTGATTTTTTTTTTTTTAGCCAGATAAGCCCACTGGACACAAGTGTTCCTTTTCTGTGGAAACCTAGCAGCACAGTTTTGTTGCATGACTTGCTCAGAGTCATACAGTTTGCAAATGGAAATTGAAGTAGTCAAGCTCAGGACTACAGAATGAAGCTTGTTAGCATCTTATCAGCTTAACCTCCTGAGATAAACTTTGTTAACTAATTAGCATTTGTATGCCATTGTTTTCTATCAGTGAATCTTACTTTTCTGCACACTGTGCAGCACATTCAAAACCCTATGACATAGAAGGCATTGGCCAGTATTTACAATGCACACTTATACAGTGTTACCTAACAACTACGTTTACACCTTAACACCTCATGGGGAAATCTTTTGAGTTGTCTATTGTGTTGTACATTAATTATTTTACATCTACTCTGCTAACAAAATGATTAATAGTCAATTGTTATGCCTCAGTGATATTGGAAAAAAAAAACTCATGGTAAAGAAAGACAAAAAAGGAATGAAGAGAGGAGGGAAGAAAGATTAATGCATTGGACAAATCAAAGAAAATGCTTATTTATTTCAGTCTTATTTATTATTTGTAGATGTTTACCATATGATCACTGCTGCAGTAGCCTTAGCTATATGAGTTATGTTCTGAATAGGACATAACAGCAGGCCAGCTTCCAAAGCTTAAGTGCACCTTCCATGTGCCCAAACCATTGACATCTCATGCAGAGCTGAAGAAAATCAACAGTGCCTTGGCCCTGCTTGAAATTGACTTGTTATGGTGGGAATAACAAAAGGAGATAGCATGCGACTACCATTTGGAAACAGATTGCTTTGATACAGGTTTTCCTTTTTCTTATTTTTATGAAAAACTAATGACTGATCAGAACTTCCGAAGGTTTTAGTTCTTTCAGAAAAGTATCTGAATTGTCTGTGAGCATCTAAAAAATGACATATCCTTTCTCATTCATTTTTAAGTTCTAGAAAGAAGACAGGGAGATGGATAACTTGGCTCCAAGTGCATTCGAATGCTACTTTAAGTGTAAAAGAAGGATTAGCTCTCAAAAAAACCCTATCTTTATGGAAAATTAAAACAGGTTGACCTGTTATGAGAAATACCTGGAAGGCACCTGAATGTTCATTATTAGATCATTGTTGCAACAGTCTAACCTATGTGGATTATATCCTGCTAAAGATATGATAACCAGCCAGCTTCCCAACCTTAAGGGTACCTTCCAGACATTATAATGGCTGATCAGCTTGAGGAGAGCAGTATAAAGTCAGTGGTCTGGATTCCAAAATTTCAGAACTTTCTTGCTGTTGAGGTGCACTCTGCCCTGTGGGCTTTGAGTAATTAGTGGTCATCTAGTGTATCTTTAAGGCTGGGCAGATAAGTACACCAATGTGAAATGCCTTCTGTTTTATTCATTTATGTGAGGAAAAGTTGATGTTTTTAGTTAAAAATTATTCCTATGTACTGAAGCTAGAGCTGTTGGTGGTTGTCACCAAATATTTTACTTCAGAACTTGAAATATTACTCAGGAGGTAGTACTGACTTATCTAGGCTCTGATTCCTGCTTGCAAGACACTTTTCTCAGAAGAAACATGGACCTGCCTCCCAGATTCACTATTCTTCCATGCCTGCTCTACAAGAAGAAGAAAAGTTGTAGTGGAGGCTTTGTCTTCATACCAGCTTCTTCTTCACTGCAACTGCTGATGAATGAGTCTGTTTTAACCATGGCATGTATCTCAGGTTGCTCATTGATTTCTCTCGGTCTCTCTGGTGTTACTTCTTGGGAAGACACTAAGGACCAAGAGGCAAGCATTTTCTCTGCAACTGTTTTGTTGTAATTTTTGAGCAAAATAAATCCCCTCTTGATGGCATTGGAAAATAGGACAAACCATGTTCTTTCTTGAAGCTGCTCTGAGCAGCCTGAAATCTGGGCAAAGGACTGTATTATAGGTTGATTTTCTCAGCCAGGTTCCAAAGTAGTAGATGTTGGTCCTTCATAAAGCCATTCTGGGCCTGTATCCTAGGAAAAGCCTGTCTGAGTGATAGAATTTCAATACCTTTTAGGCACATCTTTTCGGAGTACCTTGCAGAAGGTATTAAAAAAGGAAGTCTAAGACATCCAATACTAGAAAACCAAAGTTGGTAAGTGGAAAAGATTTTATAGTTGGCACCAAAGTGAGAGTCAGGATCCTTTTTATGTCCAGATACATCTGGCAATACATTATTTGTGAGATTTATTATCCTTTGGAATTTCTTGATTCACCTCTCAGCCATCTCTGCTTGTCTGCTCATGGACCTCCCCTCACTTCTAGACTGCCTTGAGTGAAACAGTTTTTGAAAAAGGTATTGGCATCTGCCCAACTATAACATTAGTAGATCTTTCTTGGGATATGAATTTTGTATTGGAGAAACTTACCTCTTTTTTAATTTGAACCTGCCTATGAGGCCGATTTGAAGTTCTTATCTTAGAAAATAGTGTTACTCACTGCTCTTACTTCTAGAAGAGGATCTGAGTTAGAAGCTCTTATGGTGATTCAACCTTATGTCATCTTTCACAAAGACAGGGTAACTTTAAAAGCAAATACTTCATTTATTCCTAAAGAGGTTTCATAGTTTCCTTTGAGTCAAACTATTCATCTCCCTGTTTTCTATCCAGAACTAAAAAACAGGGAAGAACGGATTTTGCACACTCTGGGTATCCACATGCAGCTAGGATACTGCATTGAGGGGACAAAAAACTTTAGGAATTCTAATCAATTCTTTACTTCATAGGAAGCTAAGAAAACATGACAATCTGTTGTTGAAGCAGCCAGTATTCATATGGTTGCCGCATGCTATTGCTTTTTGTTAATCTCACCATAATAAAACAGCTCTGGGCAGGATCAGGCCCATTTTGCCAGTGCTTTGACTATTTCTATGGCTTTTATTTTTAAAGGGTGGACTCTTGAAATATTCTGTAGGCAACAACCTGGTAATCTTTGCACTACTGTAGCAAGTACTACAAATGAAGCTTTGCTAAGACTGTTCTCCGGTTGCTCCTGGATTCTGATTCCTTCTGCATACTCCCTTTTTCCTAAGCTCTGGTATTTGATTCATATTGTTTAGGCTACTGCAGCAGTGATCTAATGACAGATATAGTTTACTTGTATATGTGTACTTAACATAATGGCAGATGTTTGCATAGATCACTGTTGAAGTAGGAGCACCTTCCCTCTAATCCCCTTCTTTTATTTTGTTTTATGTCAGGATTGCATAGTTTTTCTCTTTCCCTTTCTTCTAGCACACACATGGCTGGCAGGGCTCTAGGTACCCTTACTCTCAGCAAAGAAAGTTCTGAAGGTTTGGCACTCTAACCATTGATTTTATACCACTCTCCCCCATCAATTCAATAATTAGGGTGTGCGGAATGTACTCTTAAGCTTTGGAAGCTGGCCAGTTGTTATAATCCTTGCAGGATATAACTCATACATTGTAGGCTATTGTAACAGTGATCTATTTGAACATCTGCTGTTATGGTAAATATACTTATACAACTGTATTTTTTTTTCAGTGCAAACAATGTCTTCCATGTACCTTGCATTTAAAGCTAGACTATCCTGTGAAAGAGTCTGCATGGGTTAAATTAGTTGCCCAGCACCCTACTTAATGCCTAGGTTTTTAATCCTGGGTGTAGCGACAAGGGTTTAAAGCATAAGCATATATCACATACCTTTGCTGTACTATAATTTCCTAGAGAAATGTTTTTTTCTAGAGATAATCAGATATTTTTTTACTCACTGGAATGTCTGTTTACTATGTCCACCATTAACATAAATATTTATAACTAGTAAATCTCAAAATATATATTGCTAACTTGAACCACAGTGAAAGTACCTTGTTTAAGCTTGTATTTTGTGTATTAACTTACTGCTAACAGTAGTATTTTTAACTGGACTGTATCTATGGTCTGCTAGTAATTCAATAGGATTTCTTTTTAGTTTTTTTTTATATATTTGTTCTATTTCTATTGCCATAGCTTAATTAATTAATTTCTCACACAGGGATTCTTTATAGTCCTCAGTTCTTGCTTTCTTTTTCTAAATAACGTATTGCCCTTTTAGATTAAATACCTCAGTTAGGTTATGGAACAAGCATCACCATTTCAGGGTATTGCTGTACAGACTGGCCTCAGCAGGCTTTGCACTGTCATTATAAAGAGTCAAACATCAGTTGTAACTGATCTCACATTGTCATTGTTTTGTTTTCCTATACTTGGTTTACTGGATGTAAAAGTATAATCACAGTGCTGTGGTGTCAGTGATCCTTTAATAAAAAATGTACATGCCATAATGAAATCCAGTTAACAGATTCCTAGTGTTAGGATCAAAAGTTTGCAAATCAATTGGAGATTTAAACTACTTCACCTAATCCAGCCTAATTTAAAGATGCACATGTGAAACACAGCCAATTGTAAATGTTTCCAGTGAGAAGAACAAATAACCCTTGTAGTAATCCCTCTCAGGTATACTTTTCTAAGTGTTAAAGATCCCCTGCAGTTCCACTGCCCTCAACAACATAATACTACCCTATAAACAGCTGTAAATAAATAATCTGCTTTCTATACCAACCCACCCCCTCTACTATAACATTAGTTCTCTAACTTCCTATTCATCTCCTCACTCTCTCCTGTCTATTTGCTATCGGACTTTCCTCACCCTCTTTCTTTTTGTCATCTCAGACTAGCACTACCTGTTCATATTTTATAATCCTTTTTCTTAAGAGTTATTACTCATGATATAATATCATTATCAACATTGTTTATTCACAGTTTTGCTTGATTTGCATGCCTTTTTCTTAAATACATTATTATTAGTTGTACTTTAGCTGTACCTGCTTTGTATAGCATCAGTTCTACCTTGCCTGAATGTTTTGCTAATGTTTGGTCTAGGAAATGAAAAAAGAAAAAGACATATTTTATATACATAGAATTTGTTGTCCTGATGGTTTAATGTTCTATTCAATTAACAGGATTTAAATAAATAAATAAATGGCACTTAGCTTTTAGTTTGTTTTTTGGTTAGGGTGTCTTTTATGAGGATTCTGTATATCATCCTTCCATCTGCATAGATTTTTTTTTGTAATAGTTCTGCTGTGGCGACCCCTAACTGGGAAAAGCCGAAAGACACAAACAGACAAACAAACCAAAAGTTGCTGTGGGAAAACTGGAATTCCTACAAAGGCATGTAGCTATCTGAGCGTGAGTGTATGTGTGTGTTTGACAGCATGCAAACATTGTACAATAAACTGGCATCTTATCTAAGATTAGTTTAGGATAGGTTCCAACTCCCCTATGACCATGAATTGGATTAAATTTCAGAGAATGAATGACTGAAGTAGTCTCATACATAGAAAGTGCATCTATCACAGCAATACTTCCTAGACTATACTTCAAAATCACCTTGCAAGAAGCGCTCTAAATACTCCCCAGTATCTATTATTTCTGTAAACAAACAGTAAATAAAATCATTGCAGTCCTTTTCAAAACAGTACACAAGATGATAGAAGCAATACTGGTAGATATCTCAACTACATCACACATTGTCCATCATATTTATTTATTTTATTTTATTTATTTTGCTTTTGTTTGCCCAGTTTATCCAAATGGGTTTAGTCAAAAACCCATTTTCGTGGAAGTCATGAGAGAAAATCTCCGAAGTATTGCATACATTTTAAACAGAGATTCAGTAATATATGTGAACAGACATTAAGTAATATACATTAACAATTACACATGCATTTGCTAATTAGATTACATTCATATGAGAGTAAAGGTGACTATTACAGTATAAAGATGCTTATGCATTAGTAGATGTTGAACAATGAGCATTTGAAGGGGTGCATTAGTGGTTTTGTTAAATAGATAATAGATTATGTCATTAGTGCTTAGAAATTCAAATAAATGGAGGTGAGAGCAGGAACTAGTTAGAGCAGAAAATGTTAATACTGTAGTTAAGAGGAAGGATTTAAGGGCAGGTTCAGAGACAAATATATTTATGTCTATTGTAAGGTTTGTATTAAAAGTATAGAAGTGGGGTGGTAAGTAGTGTCACAAAACTATGTATATAGCTGGGAGATGCTAGTAAATCTATTTAGGTATTGGCGAAAGGTCATTATAGGGCATAGGATTCTGAATAATGAGAAATGGTTTGATGATATGGCAAGCTGAATATAAGAATGGCATTTACCATGGAGATGCAGATGCATTGACATGACAGGTGAAGTTTTAGGTGTGTTTTAAATGAGTTTGTGTTATGAATGGATTTCAGTGGTAGTGGGATGAGGCTGCACAGTTTAGCTGCACATTTTGAATAGGCAGACTCAACTACACAGTTATCAGATTTGGTTATACTGATTACTGATTTTTCTTTACACTGTAATATTCTATTGGGGGAGTAATGTTGTCTTAAGTTGTTAAGGGCTGGGCAGTTTTCCAGCTTATTGAAAAGTTTGTGTATTGAAATTAGCTGAGAAAGAGTTGGCTGATTTGATAATTATAACCATTTTAATTCTTTAAGAGCTAGGCAGTGATTCATATGTTCATAGGTTCACAGGTTGGTACTAGGCTATCGGCCCTAGGGCCTATACATGCCTAGCCATAACAATTCCCTGGCTATTTCTTCCCACACTATTTACTTCCCTGGACCCCTGTCTAGCAGGGTGACTGATGTGATCCCAAGGGTGAATTTCCTTTCTCACATCCAATCATCAAGGTTCCTTTTGAAGAGGGCCAAGGAGGCGCTCTGCTTGACATGTATGGGCAGTCTACTCCAGAGTCTGTGGAGTCTCTGAGTTAGGAACCTATCCCTCCAGCATGTTTTGTTTATTGTGATGACAAGGTTTAGATCCCTGGAGCATGTGGCTCTGAGGGATTGGAATTTCTTTAAGTGTAGCATGTCTACAGCTCTGGGTTTGACATGGCCTTGTATGTTAAGCAGAGATCGCCTCAGAGTAGACGATATGTGACAGAGTATAGCTGGAGTTTTTTAAGGCGGTCAGCATAGGGCATCTGCTTTAGGCCTGTGATTCTTTTAGTGAGGTATTTCTGCGGCCTTTCCAGTTGTTGCAGATGTCTTGAGAGGTACATACCAAATGGGGCATTGTATTCTACAATGGGTCTAATAAGGGATGTGTACAGTGGAACAATGACCTCCTTTTTTCTGGATGAAAAGCCCTTAGTGATGAGGTGTGACACACAGAAGGATTTCCTGACTGTTGTGGCGATGTGTTGTTTCATTATAGTTTACTACAGATTTCGCTATTTTATTATAATATTGCTCAAGTTTGGAAAGTTGTGAGAGTTGAAGGTTAGTGAAAATTGGAGCAGCATAGAGGAGAGATGATGGTAAGAAAGTCAAGATATGTCTTTTGGCTATGTAAGGTAAGTTTTTACTCCATATAATGTCCCTAGTTTTTGTTGATTTTTTTAACCGCATATGATATATGATGATTGAATTTCACCTTGTCATCTGTGTGGTTTACTATTATAGTGTTGTTAACAGAGATAATAATAAATGTTTTTGCTTTGGTACAGCTGTGTTTTTGGGGTAAAGAGCAATAATTTAGTGTTTTTTAGGGTTTAAAAGTGGTTGTGAATTATTTATCAATGTTTAAATTGATACGGACGATCATTGTATAAGGTCTTGGAGTTTAGAGAGAGATTTGGCAGAGCAGGTTAGGTTCAAGATACTAACGTATTGAATCAGAGTAGCATTTTTTGTAGTAGTGCAAAGGTCATTGATTATTATGTTGAAAAGTATTAGGTCTAGTATAGATCCTTGTGTGATGCCAATACTTACTGGCACGAAGGCGGCAAAATCCTTTTTCCATTTCATTGCTTGTGCTCCGAGAGGTTGCTGTGAAACCATTGCAGTGAAGATTTGGTGAGCCATAAGGATAACAGTTTCTTATGTGAGACCATATCAAAAGCCACCAGCTTTTTTGTTAGCATTGTCTAATGTGATAATCCTTCCATCCTCAACCCCTTTTCCCATTTTGCACATGGGGTCAGCATGTCACTTTAACAGTGACAATCATCTTGAGCCAAGGTTTATTATCTTATTGTCTAAATCATTACTTAATACTTTTGATTTCACACAGAGGGGTACATTTCTGTTTTGTAATTTTTAGAAGCAGACAAATCAGTTTTAAACAATGTGTCATTAGCTAATAATCATACTACTAAAGTTACTAACTTCTCAAAATTCTTTTGATCACTTTGCAATATCTCTTGTTACAGAATCTTGTAGTATGATTCCTGTTGCACCCATTTTTTTGACATTAGTATATACAACTCTTCTAAATATCTATGTTGCCAGAATTTCTATCCTTTTCTTTTGGCTGTTGCTATAAGAATTGAACCACAGCTTTCAAATGTCTTTCAAATCATGCATCTATGCTTTTACAATTTTGTCACCATTAAAAGTCCAATTATAAACTTCTGTTGCTTGAACTTCAGAGTGGTTATTCCTGCCAGCAGTTCTTAATTAAAGTTTTTAGAGTCTTTGTAATCATTTCCCTTCATGACTATTTACATTTTCAGCACTTCTCATGATGACTGAGATAACAGAATGTTTTCTTGACCTGCTTTGTCCCAGTTATCTGTGGTGGCATTGTGATAAAAAGCCACCAGGTAGGATACCAAGTCTTGTTCTTGGTTAGTTTTTTTATGACAGGTACATTATTTGGAGTAGCAGCGAGTACAACCAACTGTTGCTGCAGTTGAAGCAGCTTCTGGTCAGTTTTTCTTTTTTTGACACAACAAACATTTTCAGTAAGCCTTCTAGAAAACAATAGCAACATAAATGTCTCTTTGAATAAATAACAACAGTTCTATAGGGAATTAATAGCCTAAGACATAATGTACGTGGTGGCAGAGGTATTATGAGGAATGGTATGCAGTGTTTACATGGCCAGCTACCCATGCATATACCAGCAGTGTAAGCTTAAAAAACCACTGGAGACACCAGTAAGTAAGTATGTATAAAACACAAGATCCTTATCGTCCAGTCTATCCTACCTGAATGTTGAGTTGAAGCTGCTTGTAAGGTCAGAATCATCAGTGACAATTTGTCCCTCCCATAATCCCCGTGGTCTATCATCTCCCCCCAGATCATGTTTGATCAGTTGCAGAGACTCCTTTTACACATGTGTATTTGTTACTCCTGCCTTGCTACCACGAAATGTTTGAGAATTTTATATATATATATATATATATATATATATATATATATATATATATATATATATAAAATACGTATATATGTATATATATATATATATATATATATATATAGTGTATATTGTTTTAGATAGTTTGTTTCCTTCTCTCCCTTTTCTGTTTTAGTTTTGCCCATGTATAAAACAACACTTTTACTTATAAGAATTTTTTTAAAAACTTTACAGTTTTATAACTTTTATTAAGAGAAGTGTCATTTCCTTTATTCCCTTAGTTGATATTGGTGATTTTGGTATTTTCTAAATGGGCGTGTTTATACAAGATAAATTTAAATACATTTGAAAATGCTCTAAATGTGGAAACAAAATTCTGACCCGAGCCACACATAACTTGTGTGTTATATCTGCATGGAGCACCTGTTTTCAGACAGTTCCACGTACAAGGCATTTGGGCCTAGATAGTTATCAGATAGTCATAAGATATTGATCATTACGGAGCTTCTTCTCTGACAGCCCAAAAAAAGAAAAAGAAAGAGACAAAGGTAAGTCCATCTGGGATCAGGAGCCTAAGAAGTTAAAGTTGGATGGTGCCTCTCTCCTCTCCTTACTAAAAAACTGTCAATCAGATAGATCACTAAGTAGTAACCTTGTTCTCACAGTGTCATCTGTGATCCCTAAGTTAAGGATGGTTTTGCATGCATTTGAAAAAATAAGCTAAGCCACCAGCAGTGATAACTCTTTGTCCAGTGGAGCAGCAATATCTGCATGGAATTTGCGCATGTTTAAAAAGCATGATCACAAGGCACTGTCTTATTTTTCTCTGAGAGGGATTCTACTACATCCTAACTCTGTACTGTATAATTATTGGAGAAACAGATTTTTTTGTGAAATTTGTCATTTTGGCCTGAAAACACCTTCACAATAACTTGTATTATTTCATATGTTTACTGTTTATAACACGGACAGTTCACATATTAAAGAGTCTAAACTTACAGTCCATTACATGTTGCAGATATTAGATATACTAAGCAATTATAAAAAAAAAATATCATAGTAATGTCCAAAATTACTTTGAAAAAGCATAGGTATGTTTCCTGGATTTAATCTCATTAATATAGTATTTATTTTTTTAAGAACCATAAATCCGCATGATTTAACTTCCACAAAACCTTAACTTTTGGACAATTTCCCTCGGTATCATTTCCAAACCCTGCAGATGGTACATACAAACAATAATGGCATTTCCATGGATCACCTTTGAAGCTCACATTATGCTGTGGCTTGTCACCACATGCTGAGGACAAAACTTGTGAAAAGGCATTTGTTAAATAAAATGCACAGAGGATATGTAAGGTCTTGCTTAATAATGGTAAAATAGCAATGAGGGATACTGGTTTACCCATGGAGATGTTATTTCTGATCTGAGTAGACTGCCTCTAAATTTACATATGCCATGTTTTAGGGGTTGGAGGGTATAGTAGTTAAGAGACCAAAAGTAATGTTTTGCTGAAACATTGCTAAAATTACATGTAATGGTGTTTTTGATATCTTGCAGTACAAAATATACTGTACCACTGACCTCAAGGGACTGTAACTTTGGAAGTCATCCATAATTTTTATGATGTAACCATAACAGGCTTTATTTACTTTTATCTTCTGATTTGGTAGCAAGTAGAAGTTTATAGAAGGCCTTAGTTTTACAAATTTCATTTTTTGTTGATTAAACCTTGTTTTATTTGAAACTAAAAGGAATCTTCTATATATTGAGATGCCCATTTCTTCCTACAAAGTTTATTTATCTTAGAATTCAACTAAATGTATGCATGTTTTGTTTTTCAGTTTCTCACCATATGCAAATGTTATAGATGTGTGGCTTAAAATTGTTTAAAGTTGTAGCTTGCTTTTAGGCCAAACTAATTTAATATAAGCTCTGAATTTCAATTACAAGATCTTTGATTATTTTGGAGTAGTCACCTTTTCCAAAGTCCTTAAATGTGGTGTCATCATATACAAATTAGAATGACCTCAGTTTTAATGGATAATATTACTGTGTCGTAGTTTGATTTTATATGATAGGCTATGACTGCCAGAGCTTATCAAGCTTAAAGAAGTATATTAGTTCCCTTGGTAGGGTTTTCATAAATGCTTTAAACAATTTGACTTTATAAGATCAAGGAAATGTTGTTAAACTGTATTAGTGGAAGCTGTACCAGTCAGCTGTGAGGCAGTAGAAGTCCTCCCAAATTAATGTGTTTATTTATCTTGTTTGCTCTTAGTTGAGAAAAATCATAATGCTGTACATTTTCTTGTTTAGGTTTTTGTCATTAAGAAGAACTATTTGCATATCATAACAGTTTTGCTTTGTATCAAGGATGCTTGTGTTCAGAATGCATACCCATGAAGCAAGGAAGTTGAAATCATGACTTAAAAAGGAGTTTGGAACTCCCTTCATCTCTCCCCTGTGGACACATAGGAAATGCCCTCTGACTGGCATTATTTATAAAGCCTATTGTTATAAGTAGTTATCTTATCTCTAAATCTTGGTGTCATTTAGTTTAGAGTATGATCTTGGTTAGTTCAGGGGGTTTTCTTGTTGGAGAGAAGGAAGTAGAGACCAGACATGTCACTGTGCAGCTGTCAGAATATAATGCTCCACACTGTCCATTTTCACATGAGCCATAACAAAGTCAACATCTTCCCTGGTACCCTGTAGCCTATTTAATGTCCTTCACGTCTCTTACCATTAACCCAGCAAAACAGGTTACAATTGTTTGTTTCTTTGGAAGTTTGATGAGCATAATGTCTGCTTGGCTATTCAATAAGTTGCCTATTATGATTACATTCACAGTTGTGACTGGTTGCGTTGTGACAGGTTGCATTGTGAACTTTAGTGGTCTACAGATACTGCTAAGGTTATATTAACTGTTGTCATCCTGTAAAATGTCAGGGGAGCCTGTTAGAGTGACAGAAGTTTTGGTAAGCCAGTATCTCAGAGGTTCTGTGTTAGTATCATTGGAGGTCTTGGTTGGAGTGTTTTTATGAAACTTTGTTTGTTTTTATGACAAATTTGTTTTTTCATTTGGCTTTCCCCCAAGAGTCTGCTCAATGACTGCTCTACCTGCATCCAGTTAACATCATTCCAGGAGTATGGGAGCTGGGCATTCCCATGCTAGGTGAGAGAAATACTAGCACCTCACCACAAGTATAAACTTGCATTTCATTTGGAAGCTGTGTAACTTTGGTAGATTTTCTTTTTAACGTAAAATTTGTTCCATGACAGCTGTCATTTTTCAGTATCATATTATTTTTTTTTCATACCCTGAATGAGATTTTTACCTTCATGAGACAACACCATCTCTTGTGCAAGATGTATATTTTCAAACTAGTATTCATTAAATAGGTGGATGAAAGCATACCTATCTCTGTGGCAAAATTAATGAAGAAAATTAAGAACATAAACATGCATTTAATAGCATGACTATCCTATTAAATTACTATTAATATTTTCACTCAGATATCACAGCACACACTTTCATTCAAAGAACACCGCACAGGTGAATACTGATATCAACAGAAAATTTAATAATTTTTTTGAAGACCAGAAACATGGGGCATTCATTGTATTAAGTATATAATAGACAAAACAAGCCACCATATCCAAAGGCAAGTAAAAGCACAAAGAAAGATGATTCATGCATACGAAAAAATTCAGTAAATGTACTCATGAGCACATACATGCGGTTCAGTTGCCTGGCCATAGTGACCATGCCTCCAGCGCTTTCCCTGTCCACTGCAGCACAATAATTGTCTCTGAGCACTGGCCTCTACTA
This sequence comes from Protopterus annectens, assembly GCF_019279795.1. Classification (NCBI taxonomy): domain Eukaryota; kingdom Metazoa; phylum Chordata; order Ceratodontiformes; family Protopteridae; genus Protopterus; species Protopterus annectens. Next base: position 616,975,461 of record NC_056748.1, on the reverse strand, counting down.
GGTCTCCAGAAGATGACTGACTCATTATTACCCCCTGGATGTGACATCTATCTTCCTCATTCTCAAGCATCTTGAGCTACTAATTACACTTAGGTCACTTGGCCTATAGTCAGAGATTTATCTTTCTATGCCACTGGTTTGGCTAAATGTAAGAATAGAAGGCCTGATTTAGCAAAATGAACAAGTCTTGCAATAAAAAATATTCACAATAATTTCAGCACTAGGTGAATGAACGTCAATCAAAATCAAGTGGGTAATGCTTACTATTATCAAAATTTTGCAAAGTAACTGTAGTTTTCCAGGTCAAGTGACAGTGAAGGAAATAGTAAAGAAACGAATATCTGACATACAAACCACAGAGGTACGGTAATTGCTGCATCCATGATGCATTGCAATTTTTAGTCGGTGTGAAGTGCAGTATAATACATATACATTTTCAGCAGGTCTTTTTTAACATAGCAGAAATAAATAATATAGTTTGGCTCAATAATAATTTAAATGGAGAAGGCCAATCAAAAGAGTAGACAGATTTGTGTCTCAGAGACTCCCTCATCTATGGAATAGACTCCCTTTCCACATCAGGCAGAGTACCTCTTTACCCCTTTTTAAGCACAACCTGGATAACTGGATGGGAAATAGAAAATATTCCCCTGGGATTCCACCTATGTCTCTGCTGGACAGGAGCATTGGGTGCTGATTTGTCTAAACATGGGCTAAACTCTTGGCTAGGCTTATAAGGGCCTCAGGGCCAATAGCCTAGTAACCTCCTATGATCCTATATATGAATCACTGAATCAAGCTATGAATCAATGGGCCTAACACAAGCAAAAATAAATATGGAAATCTTGAGATATAGCTATTAGGTGAGCAAGTATAAATACAGTGTTAATGAATATTCTTATTCTTTTTTAACTACAAAGGTGTTACTTTATATTATATTGCAGTACAGTTGCTTGAAAGTGACAGCCTATCTAGTCTGTTCTTTAAACGCACTTAATGTTGTACTATTCTTCCATTCTTCTCTTCCCCTCTTGATAGTTTCTGCCGATTTCTTCTGTACTATCCATTCCTGTAGTGCCTTCTAAGATTTCACAACCCTCTCTGTGTAAAAGTATTTTGCTGCATTTTTTTGCTTTAGCTGGACCACTAGGACTGCTCTCTTGGCCTGTCTGTGTAGCACTCCTAGACAACTACTGTATTCTCCGTGTAGCACTCCTAGACAACTACTGCATTCTCCGTGTAGCACTCCTAGACAAATACTGCATTCTCCATGTAGCACTCCTAGACAACTACTGCATTCTCCGTGTAGCACTCCTAGACAACTACTGCATTCTCCGTGTAGCACTCCTAGACAACTACTGCATTCTCCGTGTAGCACTCCTAGACAAATACTGCATTCTCCGTGTAGCACTCCTGGACAGCTACTGCATTCTCCGTGTAGCACTCCTAGACAAATACTGCATTCTCCGTGTAGCACTCCTAGACAACTACTGCATTCTCCGTGTAGCACTCCTAGACAAATACTGCATTCTCCGTGTAGCACTCCTAGACAACTACTGCATTCTCCGTGTAGCACTCTTAGACAAATACTGCATTCTCCGGGGAGCACTCTTAGACAAATACTGCATACTGCGCAGCCCAAAATTGTTTACCACTTAAATAAAGTCTTAATTCTGAAAAAAAGCATGATTTTGCATTTAAAGAGATACCATACTTGTTAAATAGATTATGGAAATGACACGAGATAAAAGAGAATCCGTAAATTAGTAATGAAATTGTTGAAACGTTTAGACATGTCATTTTCTGTCTGCCAGTGGAAAAAGAACATAGCCTTCTAAATGAACAATAAAGAAGGTGCCTGCTTCAAAAGAGATGAACCTCTTCAAAAACTGAATACTTGACATCATACTTATTTAAGCATCTGTTTTTGAATACATGCAATACCATTTTAATTATTTTTAATATTGGAGAAGGTCTTGATTAAACTGTTATTTTTACTTCGAAGCATTCTTGGCTTCTGCTTTTAGATTGCTGTTAATTATTGAATCTATATGTAGAGTTCCCTGACAATTAAAATATAAAAAACACGAATCGTAACTTTATCCACCAATAGACCATAATGAAATTATGTGAGTTGAGCTACAATATCCAAACCAATTTGCCTTTCTGTGTGTGGATAATTACTGCAAATGCTGCTGCCAAGAACAAACACTGTTGTGTTCCAAATTCCTATAGGTTTATTCTCAAAAGTGGAGCAAAACGTCATATGTAATGCCATATGGTTTTCAGAAAGTATTCAGATAAGCAACATATAAACCCATGCATTTAATGCATCTATATTCCTGTACCCATGTGTCACTGGACTTGCACTTTGTCCTAAAATGTACCTTATATTAACTCAACATTTTTTTTGTCCCTAGGGTGACTGCAGGTCTCAGAGAAACATGCAACACATGGGTGTACTCTCAGAAATGTTTTCTGCAGGTTCATATAGAGATGTGATATCAAAGCAGCTTAGAATCATTTTTATGAAATTTAGCAGGTTAGTTTTACTTCCATACATTACTGATCTAGGTCTATGCATATTTATATCTACGTATATTTTTGTTAACATTGGTGGTGTGGTACATTTTCATTTGAATTTCAGTACTTCCTTTCTTTTACTGCATTAAACTTTCATAGGAGCATTACTTTATTTCATGCAGGTTAGGCATAATATATATTTTATTTCTTGCAGGTTAGGCATAATATACAAAAGTGATACAGAGTTTTTTTGTCACAACAATTTTATAAGTTATACTCTTTGACAGTGGCATAGCTCACTTCAGCAGATTTTTCTTTATGAACCCTTGAATGGAGGTTGAAGAGTAACAAGCCAATTCAATGACATGCTTTATATAAGAAGGGCTGTACTCTCTACACCCTGAAATCCTACGCCTGTGCCCTCTGTACCCCAACAATTCACAGAACCAACTCTGAGTTGCTGATTCTTGACATAAGTCATATCAGGTGGTGATAAGTTCTTTCTTGTCCAATGTTGTTTGCCAAATGAGTTTAAAGCAAATTGTAGAGTAATAGTACTTTTAATTTATGTCTGAGATAAACTCATTGGAAGTGGTACAGATCTGAGCAGTGGTTGCTTCAAGAACTGACCTTTAGAATTATCAAAATCAGTTTGATTTTTTCTACAAAGTCTGACTAACTAGAGTCTGGCTAGCTTTGTAATGATGTGCTGTAATTTCTTTGGAAGTATTATACAAGTTTGTAGCAGCTGCAAAACATTACTCTGTCATATAAATAGCTAATATGAGTATAGTTGTATGGATTAAGCTTGTTTAATCTTAAGCATATGCTATCATAATGAAGATCAGCATGTCTGCATTTTCTGAAGAACAGGTCTCAAAGTAGCATGAGATTTAAATGCACTTAATTGCTGGAACCTGTGTTCTGAGAGACTGCCTTCCAGACTATCTGCAAATATACAGAGCTGAGTATATATTTTTTGGTTATAGAGTTTGTTAATTGTTGCTTAGATCTCTGTTGAAACTGTTGTCTCACTGTTCTGAGAGACTGATCTGTAAATATACAGAGCTGAGTATATTTTTTTGGTTTTAAAGTTTGTACTGTTAGTTGTTGCTTAGATCTCTGTTGAAACTGTCCCCCACCCCATTTTCTGCCGTGTCTTCAGTTGGTATAACTGGCTTTTACAGCTTGTGTGTTATCTGACTCAAGGTTCACTTAATTTGACCTGTTAGTAACAGCCTGCATTTAATTGCTGGAACCTGGGTTCTGAGAGACTGCCTTCCAGACTATCTGCAAATATACAGAGCTGAGTATATATTTTTTTGGTTATAGAGTTTGTTAATTGTTGCTTAGATCTCTGTTGAAACTGTTGTCTCACTGTTCTGAGAGACTGATCTGCAAATGTACAGAGCTGAATATATTTTTTTGGTTTTAAAGTTTGTACTGTTAGTTGTTGCTTAGATCTTTGTTGAAACTGTTTTGTCCCACCCACACTATTTTTGGTTTGTAGTTTAAATTTGGCGGCTTTTGCAGCTGCCCGCCTCACTGTAGATTTGATCTGGGACACTCCCCCAGTCCCATCTCTTTACCACATTCTACCTAATAAACTCTTTCTGCACTTGCTTTTAGTCCTTTTTAATTTAATTGCATTTTTAAACTGTGTTTGGTCTAATATTGCTACATACTCAAGTGTGCGTTTGGTCTAATATTGCTACATACTCAAGTGTGCTAGCTTCCGCGGTGGTGGTGCTGTGGTAGCGTTGTCGCCTCCCAGTAAGACGCTGTCCGGTTCGATTCTTAGCTAGAGCGTCTTCTGCATGGAGACATGCGTGAATGGGCGTACCTTCGTTGAAGGATGTGCGTCAAGCCTGGCAAGCCGGTACCTAAAAATCAACTGCCAATCATTAGCGGACCGGAGTTCCACTGTGGCGACCCCTAACCGGGAAAAGCCGAAAGACACACACACACACACACACACACACACACACACACACACACACACACAGACACACTCAAGTGTGCTAGCTTGCACTGCATGTGAATTGTTTTTACTACTGTTTTGCTACTTTTCTGCCAAAAAAAAAAAATAATAAATAAATAAATAAAACTTTGAGCCTGTTTCCTACCTTTCCTGTAACTAGTGTTCTAGATATAAATTTGCTTTATCCAGGAATGTATGTAAGCTTCTAAACCCCCCAATCCTTTCTGTGTTGGAGGGAAGCCTTCCAGCTTCTCAGTGGGAGTGGTAAGCACTAGGTAACCTGTCTACCACATAAGGAGTGTTTCTGGCACAGAAACTGTAGTTATTGGCTGTTTGGGCAATCTCTTCCATCTTTCTCAACTTTCTGATATGAAAGCCTGCATCTGCACTTGTTTCTGTCCTGTAACTCCTCTAGCGCAGATACAGATTCTTAGTTTTAGCACTTAAATTTACTTATTCATGCTCAGCACTTGTTCAGAACTTGTAAGCACAGTTTTTGGACTTACTTTTCTCACTTGCTTAGAGAAAAACAGCTCTTGTGTTCACTTTCCTCACTTATCTAGAGGAAATAGTTTTTTATTCAGGCATGTCCAAGGGCGGACACGGTGGTGCAGCGGTTAGCGTTGCCGCCTCACAGCAAGATGTTCTCCGGTTCAATTCTCGGCTGGGGTGCCTACTGTGTGGAGTCTGCATGTCCCCCCCTGTGGTTGCGTGGGTTTCCTCCAGGTGCTACGGTTTCCTCCCACATCCCAAAGACATGCAGTAGGTGGATTGAACACTCTAAATTGGCTCTAGGTGTGAGTGTGTATGTGTGTGCCTTCTGTGGAAGGTTGGGCACTGGGCTGGCAACTCGACACTGTAAAACTCTACTGCCAATCATGAGTGGACAGATGATCCGCTGTGGTGACCCCTAACTGGCAAAAAGCCGAAAGAAGAAGATTCAGGCATGTCCAAGGGTCAGCTCCCAATTTTCTCTCCTGTCAATCTGATGAATCTGGGCATCTTGAGGCAATGTAGAAATTGCCTCATGTACACAGACAACCCTCTCCTCCTACCACCCAACTACAACCTGAGAGAGATGCACTTATCTAGCCAAACTGGACGTAAAGCTCTCTCCAACCAAGACTGAACTTGACAGTCATGAGTAGAAGGTAAACATTTGCACCACACCATACTCATCACATAGCCTCACTAAATCTACACCACCATAATCCACACATAGTAACACAAAAACATTCACGGAGGCTCTCAATAATAATCTTTCTAAGCAACAGAGACCTCCAAAACAGAAACGTAAGCAACTTCCATCCACTAACACAACCCAAATTACACATAACCCACAGACCCAGTGTGTCACTCAACCACAGCCAATAAGGCAAAACAACGTACCCAACACACTAGTCATAGGTGACTCTATAGTCAGGCACACTAATGCCCCACTCACCAGGCTAAACAAGGAGAAGGTTACTGTTAGCTGCCTGTTGGGTGCCAGGATCCACCACATAACCCATGTATTCAGGTCACTCCACAACAAGTACAAATATGACTCTGTCATTGCCCACGTTGGTGTGAATGACCTGAGACATACCTCCCTGGACTACATGAAAAGAGACATAGAAGAGCTCTCTGATCTTGTAGCCCAGGCAGGTATGACCCTAGCTCTGAGTAGCATTCTGCCATCGCCCAGAATGATACCGCAGTACAAGGACAAAATGATTGACTTCAACAATTGGCTAAGCTTCTGGTGTCATTCTAAGGGGATCCAGTATCTGTCTGCTTGGGATGACATGGTCGACAGACCACGATGCTTTGCCACAGATGGCCTGCACCTGTCGCCCTTGGGATTCTGGATACTGGCTAAGGCTCTTGCTGCCCCTATAGTGCCTTTTTTAGGCAAGGTTCAAATAACAAATTCACCACCATAACAGGAATAGGCAAGCAAAAACTGAGGGTAATGCTACTCAATACTAGAAGTCTAAATCTCAAAATGCACTCACTCGAGGTACTCCTTAAAATGGAGAACATCGATATCTGTGCAGTGACTGAGACCTGGTTCAAGGCTCCAGAGAGCACCCCTGCACTACCAGGCTATAACTCATACCACACCTTTCGGCCATATAACCTGGACCGAAACACCAAAGGTGGAGGTGTGTCCATATTCATTAAGGATATCCACACCTCCAGGCTAGTTGCTCAGCACAATGCATCTGAGGTTATCCAAGTGCAACTAACTCTGGCAAAACTGCAATCCAAATTGTAGCTTGCTATATATCCCCCACCATGCCCCAGAATTCCCACTCCTCTTTTCTTGATGTATTGGAAAAAATTAGGGTTCAACCAAACACCCTAATAATGGGTGACTTCAACTACCCCACCATTAACTGGGAAAACTACTCATGTACCAACTCCTTAGCTCAACGCTTTCTGGAATTCATAAACTCCAATACCCTGGATGAACTTATCCACACCCCCACCAGGGGCAACAATATCCTAGACCTAGTCATTACCAACATGAGTGACCGGTGTTCCACACTTGAAGTCAACTCCTCATTGGTCCGATCTGACCATAAGCTAATCACCCTTGATATCCACCCCCCCCACCCCCCATTAAGGAAACCACAGTAAAAAATTTCTCCAAAGCCAGCCTCATGCTTCTAAAGACAGAAGTGGTGAACGTCATGACACCATGCAGATAGACAATACAGTTACAACTGCTGAATCATACACAAATGCACTCTATAAGCACTTACATGAGTGCATGGATTGTGCTATCCCAAACAGAACCAAGATGCTATCCTCCAAAAAAAGGAAGCCAATCTGGTGGTCCCCTGCAATTAACAAACTGTACAACAGAAGGAAGAAACTGTTGCAAAAGAGAGTAAAATCCCATGAGTGGAGGAGCTCCCTGGTCAGCCTCAGTAAGAAGCTGAGATCCCTTATAAGATCCTCCAAAGCTAGCTACAAAAACAAAATTGCCACTAATTCCAAGGACAACCACAAAGCATTCTATAGCTATGTCAAGAATCTTGATGGCAACACCCAGATCTGCTCTGTGTTACAGCACAAAGGTACGTAAATTACAGAACCAACTGATATTGCCAACATCCTGGCAGATAGGTTCAGTGCTAACTTTACCCCCCTCTCACCCCTAAAGGTTCCATATTTATACAGGAAGAATGCAGAGTCCCTGTAATCACAACTATGCAGGTAAAAGCTGCACTCTCTAAAGCCAAAAACATAGCATCCATGTGACCAGACAACATCCCAGGCTGCATTTTGCACGAGCTTCAGAACGAACTGGCTCCCCACTTAAGCACCATGTTCAGTAATAGCCTCACATCAGGCTTTGTACCTACTGAATGGCGCACAGAAACAGTTATCCCACTCCACAAAGGGGGAGCTACCACTGATCCTGGGAACTATCGACCTATTAGCCTGATGAGCCTGGTCTGCAAGGCCATGGAATGTATCATCATGGAACTCATAAACAAAGACATTGGTAACCTCCAAACTCTGGATCCCACCCATTTCAGGTTTGTGAAAGGCTGATCATGCCTCCTGAACCTGATCGACTTCTTTGAGGCAGTCACCAAAGCCGTAGATGAGGGTAAGGTGGTTCACACAGTCTATCTTGACCTCGCCAAGGCTTTTGACACCATCCCCATTCTGGAATTATAGCTAAACTCACTAAACTAGGTATAAATCCCTATGTCACAAGATGGGTTGCCAACTGCCTCACTGACAGAACCCAGACTGTAAAAGTTGCAGACTCCAAATCTGACCTCAAAGCAGTGACAAGTGGAGTACCACAGGGTTCCGTCCTGGGACCTCTCCTGTTTGGTATCTACTTCTCTGAAGTACAGGCTAACACAGAAGGCCTCTGGCTAATGAAGTTTGCAGATGACTGCAAACTAGGAGCCAATGTCAAGTCCCCAAATGATGTGGACATCCTACAGAAAGGCCTCGCTGAGACAGATGCCTGGTGTCAAAGCCATGGCCTCAAGCTCAATGCCAAAAAGTGCACTGTCATCCTCTTTGGTAAAAACTCTGTACCCATGAATTACCACATAGGCAGCAGTCTACTTAACACTGAATGCATGATAAGAGACCTTGGGACCCAGGTGGACAGTAGTCTCTCCTTTGATAGTCACATCGCCACAGTAGTCAGCAGGACCTTCTACGTGGCACACTACATCATAAAACTGTTCTCATCCAGGAAAAAAGAGGTCATTCTTCCCCTCTACTCGATACTCATTAGACCCATTATAGAGTACAATGCCCCTTTTGGAATGTACCTCACAAGACATCTGCAGCAGCTGGAAAGGCCACAGAAGTACCTCACAAAGAGGATTACTGGCCTCAAACAAATGCCCTACACTGGCCACCTCAAAAAACTCCAGCGTTACTCCGTAACATATTGCCTACTCCGAGGTGATCTCTGCCTAACATATAAAGCTATGTCAAACCCAGAGCTGTTGGACATGCTACACCTAAAGAAATCTCAATCCTTCTGAGCTACATGCTCTAGAGACCTAAACCTTGTCACCACAATAAACAGGACATGCTTGAGGGATAGATTCCTGTCCCAGAGACTTCCCATACTCTGGAACAGGCTGCCCATCTATGTCAAGCAAAGTTCTTCATTAGCACTGTTCAAGAAAAATCTTGATGAGTGGATGGGAAATAGGAAATACACCCCAGGGATCACTTTTGCGTCTCTGCTCGACAGTATCTCAGGAAAATAACTTTTGTGGGTGGTGTAAGCCAGGGAACCTTGTTGGCTAGGCTTACGTAGGCCCTTGGGCTGATAGCCTAGTACCGACCTATGAATCTATGAAAATTCTGCTGAGAGTAACAGAATGAATTGGAGATGTACAACATACTTAACAGTTACAGCTTTTTGGGTTATGTTGGACACCATGCAGTTTAATGTACAAAACTGTAATGCTAGTATGTAAAGTGTATCGTTAAAATAAGCATGAAGTAAATGGTTCAATGTGCCCATAGATAAAGGTAGCCTAACCTTTTGAGGTTTTGCAGGGATTTTATGGATACAAATGTTTCAAAACCAGTTTGTATCTGCATAGTATATTTAGTAGTGATTTACTGTTATGATATTGAGTCAGACTTAAATTTATTTTTAATTTCAATAATTTTATTATTTATTTATTTAAATGCAAAAACAATTAGGAAAGTCCTGTTTTCAGTTAACTAACTACTTAACTAATTATGGTACTTTTCCGTTAAACCCCTACCATGCATCTTGGGACCCAGACTGGCGTGTGTTGCCCTGTTGAGATTCAGGTTTTCTACCATTCAGAAAATGCTTGCTAATGCAAAACCTGTTGTTCTGTCAACGTTCTAAGTTTGTGAGAGCAATACTTAAAAAGCCTGCCTTTTGCTTAAAATGCATTTTCTATGAAAACAGAAAAGAGAAAGCGAGGGAAAAAAGGAGTGGACAAAGTTTATTTTGGTAAGATTGCTACTGGTCATGTTAAAGTCAAATATGGTATTATGACTTATGGACCTTCAACTCATTTGTAATAACTTAATATCCCACATTGCGAGGAGGTGTACTGGTTTTTGCCATGTGAATGTCAGTCTTTATCGATGTATTAAAAATGTGTGCTTCACAATCTCGGTATAGTGTATTCTTAATCGGAGGGCATACCTTTTGCCTATTTTGATAACGCTGTAACCTGTTGGTGATATCATGATGTGTAGTTATGATCAACCTGTTTGAATGGCTGAGAGACTAGGTTATAACTGTATAATGCAATGTAAAAGTCAGTAGGAAGAGTCCACGCATTTTCCACTCCCTTCAGTAGTTGATGATGACAGCTCCCTTGCATTTTTGTAATTTTACGTACACAGCGTGTAAAGCTTGACTGTCGCTTTGCAGGAAGTAATATTCACATACATGAGTAATTAAGTAATAGCATGTGCTTCTTGTGAGATGCCGAACTTCATATTAGTATAAATAAATTGTCCTACTTTTCAACAGTCCACAATTTTACCTAATGATGTTAGCCGCGTCCCTTGTAAATCATTTGATCCTTTGGTAAATCACTGATCATTTCTTTTAATCAATGTTTACATTCTACTTAATATTCCAAAAATACACGTTGATGCCAAACATGTACTGTTAAATTTTAATAAATAGTATTTTAATAAGTAGTATTAAAGTATGTCCTAAAAATGCTGCATTTTGTATAACATAGGAGGCAAAAGACTGTAAAGTGAAGTTTATGGTACAACTCTTAAAATGTTTACATTATTACAGGCTTATTAACGCGTGGTAGGGGTTTAACGGAAAAGTACCCTAATTATTAACATATGGCAACCCAGACTGTCAAAAATAATTAAAACGCACAATGCCACTCAAATAATTTCTTAAGATATTCTTAAACACTGTATAAACTGTAAATATACATACTTAAAATATCTACTCACCTAAACGTGTAGTTTGTTGAAAGCAGAAGAATGATCTTAAATGTCATAGGATCATAGAACGTTACTAGGCTATTGGCCCTGAGGCCCTTACAAGCTTAGCCAAGAATTTAGCCCATGTTCCAACAAGTCAGCAACCTAAACCACTATCCAGCAGGGACACAGTTGGAATCCCAGTGGTATGTTTTCTATTCCCCATCCAGTTATCCAGGTTGCACTTAAAAAGGGTTAATGAGGTACTCTGACTGACGTGGAGAGGGAGTTTGTTCCACAGAAGGGGGAGTCTCTGGGACACAAATCTGTCCCACCAACAAGTCCTATATGTCATGTCTATAATATTTTTCTTGCTACTTAGCAGGATGATGTTATTTGCATGATTAATCGCATATGATGTCATTTTAACATCCTTTGAGATGTTCAGTTTGATTATAAAAGCAAAGGTCCCATTACTTCTCTCTGTGGCACTGTGATGTATGGATTCATTGCTGATGAACAAACTCTGTCAATCTTAAACTTTTCCACCATTAAAGTAAGACCAAATCCACAGTAATGCATAATATCCAGTCATTATGAACCAAACCAGGCACAGGCTTGTTCATCAAATGGATATTGCAATAATAATAAGTAGTTGGGTGAAACAGCATGTACATTTAGCTTTTTGATGCAGAACTATGTAAAATTGTCTAGCAATGACTGAATTTGTGCTGGCAGTCTTAGAGTGATAGGCAGGGCATTTCTGACTGTAGGCTGTTTAATGAAACGGGCATTTGGTTGTACATGACAGGGAGATGTGATATTACAAGGGCTATAGCATTGTACTTTGTAGATCTTGTTGAATTGTCTTGATATCACAAATATGAAGTAACACAGCATAGCTGTCCAGATTAAGCAGCTTAAATATTAAGATACTAATGAGGAGGAACATTTATACCTTTCAAGTGTACCTCATTATCAGGAACATCCTCATTTGAGTCTTAAAAAGTCCACAATCCTCACCGTTCCACATTGAAAGGGACTGTCATGCATTCAATGTTAAGAATTCTTTTAACTAATAACTATAGTAAATAATATTAAATCACATTAACTACTCCAAAGACCACCACCGTAACAGATACAAGCATGCAAAATCAGAAGGTAATGCTACTCAATGGTAGAAGTCTAAACCTCAAAATGCACTCTCTCAAGGCACTCCTAAAAATGGAGAACATCGATATCTGTGCAGTAACTGTGACCAGGTTCAAGGCTCCAGAGAGCACCCCTGCAATACCAAGCTACAACTCTTAACACACTTTTCGGCCACCAAACTAAGACCAAAACACTAAAGGTGGAGGAGTGTCCATATTCACACCTCCAGGCTAGTTGTCCAACACAATGCATCTGAAATTCTCTAGGTGCAACTAACACTAGGAAAGACTGCAATCCAAATTGTAGCTTGCTACAGATCCCCCACCATGCCCCAAGATTCTCACTACACCTTTCTAAACATGCTGGAAAATATTAAGATACAACCAAACACCCTAATACTGGGTGATTTCAACTACCCTGCCATTAACTGGGAAAACTACTCGGGTACCAACACCTTTTCCCAATGGTTCTTGGAATTCATAAATTCCAATGCAACGGATCAACTAATCCATTGTCCCACCAGGGGCTCCAATATCCTAGACCTGGTCATTACCAACATGGGAGATAGATGCTCAACACCAGTGGTCACCCCCTCATTGGTCAGGTCTGACCATAAAGCAAATCACCCTTGATATCAACATCCCACCCCCACCCCCCAGTAAGGAAACCTCCGTAAAAAAACTTCTCCAAAGCCAACTTCATGCTACTCAAGTCAAAAGTGACAAACTTCATGACAACCATGCAGGTGGGAGCTGAAATTTTGACTGCTGAATCCTACACTAAGGCACTTTATGAGCACATCCACTCATGCATGAATCGTGTCATCCGAAATAGAACCAAGATGCTCGCCTCCAAAAAAAGGAAGCCAATCTGGTGGTCCCCTGCCATAAACAAACTATACAACAGAAGAAATAAACTGTTGCAGAAAAGAGGAAAATCCCAGGATGCAAAAAACTCCCTTACCAGCCTCAGTAAGAAGCTGAGATCCCTCATAAAATCCTCCAAAGCTAGTTACGAAATTAAAATTGCCAAAGATTCCAAAGACCACAACAAGACATTCTAAAGTTATGTCAAGAATCTAAATGGCAATGCTCAGATATGCTCTGAGCTACAACAGAATGGCATTAAATATACTGAGACTAAGGATATTGCCAATAACCTGGCAGATCAATTTAGTGCCAACTTCACCCCCCCTCTCACACCCTAAAGGGCCCATCTCAATACCAAAAGATTGCCAAATTCCAGTAATCACGGCCACACAGGTAGAAACCCCACTCTCCAAAGCTAAGAATCCAGCATCCATGGGACCAGATGACATCCTGGGCTGTGTACTACATGAACTACAAAATGAACTGGCACCTCACCTAAGTGTCATGTTTAATCATAGCCTCACCTCAAGCTTCGTGCCCACTTAGTGGTGCAGAGCTACAGTTATCCCACTCCACAAGGGGGTATTCACCTTGGATCCCGGGAACTACCGTTCCATCAGTCTGACGAGCCTGATCTGCAAGGACATGGAATGCATTATCATGGAACTTATAAACAAAGACATTGGCAACCTGCAAACACTGGACCCCACCCAGTTTGGGTTCGTGAAGGGCTGATCTTGTCTCCTGAACCTGATTGACTTCTTTGAATCAGTATCCAGAGCTGTGGATGAGGATAAGGTGGTCCACACAGCCTATCTAGACGTCGCCAAGGCCTTCAACACCATCCCCCACTTTGGAATCATAGATAAACTTACTAAGCTGGAGATAAATCCCTACATCACTCAATGGGTTGCCAACTGGCTTACTGACAGAACCCAGACTGTAAAAGTAGCTGACTCCAAATCCAGCTCCAGATAAGTGACAAGTGGAGTATCTCAGGATTCTGTCCTGGAACCGCTCTTGTTTGACATCTATTTCTCTGAAGTACAGGCCAACACTATGGTACTCTGGCTAACAAAGTTTGCAGATCACTGCAAACTGGGAACCATTACTGAATCCCCAAATGATGTGGCTATTTTACAAAAGGGCCTTACAGAAACAGATGCTTGGTGCCAGAGCCATGGGCTCAAGCTTAATTCCAAGAAATGTATAGTTATCCTCTTTGGGAAAAAACACGTACCCATGAATTTCCACATAGGTGGCAGTACACTAAACACCAAAAGTGTGACAATAGACTTAGGGACATAGGTGGACAGTGGACTCACCTTCGATAACCGCATCACCACAACAGTCAGGAAATCCTTCTATGTAGCACACCTCATCACTAAGGGCTTTTTATCCAGAAAAAAGGAGGTCATTGTCCCACTGTACTCATCCCTCATTAGACCCATTATAGAGTACAATGCCCTTTTTGGCATGTACCTTACAAGACCTCTGCAACAGCTGGAAAGGCCGCAGAAATACCTCACTAAAAGAATCACAGGCCTAAAGCAGATGCCCTATGCTGACTGTCTAAAAAAACTTCAGCTATACTCTGTGGCATATCGTCTACTCAGAAATTATCTCTGCTTAACGTACAAGGCCATGTCAAACCATGAGCTGTTGGACATGCTCCACTTAAAGAAATCCCAATCCCTCAGAGCCACACACTGCAGGGATCTAAACCTTGTCATCACAATGAACAAAACATGCTGGAGGGATAGGTTCCTGACCCAGAGACTCCCCATACTCTGGAACAGACTGCCCATACATGTCAAGCAGAGCGCCTCCTTGGCCCTCTTCAAAAGGAACCTTGACGATTAGAAAGGAGATAGGAAATTCACCCTGGGAATGACGTCAGTTGCCCTGCTAGACAGGGGTCCAAGGTAGTAAATATTGTGGGAAGAAATATCCAGGGAATTGTTATGGCTAGGCTTGTATAGGCCGTAGGGCCGATAGCCAAGTACCAACCTATGAACCTATAAGATAAATTAATACATTTTAACCATCCTGTGAACTTCTTTGATGAAGATGTTAGCAAGCTGTTAACATGTGTCCCACATTTTGCCCATTTGTTAAGAGAGGCAATGTTCCACAATTGGGAGATGGAAAGTTGAAAGCTATAGGGACATTTTTAAACTGATAGGCAGTTAACTGAACTCTTCTCAGTTGTTCAGTTAATAACTTTGCTATTGCCTGAAATTTCTTGATGTCATATTTAAGACATCTTTTAATTACTAGAATTGATATGGAAACATTTTATTGACCAGAAAAAACTGACCATTAATGAAGAGTTCAATAAATTCATAATCGCAGTAAATACTCATGTCCTTATTTTATAAACCACAAATCTATTTTATCTAGTACAACAAAAAAAGTAATGCTTTACTCTTTGAGATGGCAAAAGAGCTGTGTATCTCAGGCAATAATGAGAAGGGGACAGTCAGGTCACTCTTTTCCTACTCTAACCACATTTTATCTCTAGAAAACATTTTGAAGGTTTACTGAAAACAATAGGACCATCTATCAGTTTCCTAGCTTTTGAATTCAGTTTTATAGATAATGCTGATCTAGCACTATTAATTAACATATTAAACTTCTTCCACCTTTTAGATGAACTCCCACTACATAATAACTTTATAAACCAAGTATGTGGTACTTCTTTTAAAAAAAATTTTTTAAAGAATTCCTACAGGCAGATCTATAAGTACTCAAATGCAAGCTACTTGCTGAGATACTGGGTGAGTTATAGTGAACCCCCCCTCAGGTCTCGGAACCTTTTTACATACAGATTGCCTTTTCTGCAAGACCACAGTTTCTCTTTTCCTCAGTGTTCTGAGACCACAGTGCTAGAGTGTAAAAGTAAGATAATAAGAGGAACAAAATTCCCCATGCATCCATCTCCCTTGAAAACAGGCCATAGGCCTAAGTGAGACAAACAAACTCAGCAAGAATTGAATAAATATGGTGACAATGTGCATACTGTTTCTTAGGAGGTTAGCTAATATAGCTATGCTTCATGTCACTTTTGCCAGTCTAAGTCACATATGAGTCCTTTTATTTCTTTCTGGCACACCTTACACCCTACGTGTGTTATTACAAGGATGTATCATCTCACTTGAAAGTTGGATTTTCCTGTTTGTTCCTAAATGGTGGTGGCCAGAGTGACAACAAGCCAGGACACAATCGAATACTCGCTGGCATTGTGCTTATACTAGCTCTTCCCATAGCAGGGTGTACTGTGCCTAATGTAGGTGTGTGCATGTATGCTACATGACATGCATCATTTTCATGGAAAGGACAGGTGCCCCTTTGCACCTGTGATTAGTTGCTGCACTCAGCGTGATGACACTTGAAAACTCTGGGAGACTCCCATGATTCAAGGGATATAGGAGCTGGCAACAATTGCAGAGATAGAAAAACATTCTACTTTCAAATATTTTTTGAGGGAAGACAATTTTCTTCTCAGCATCAATTAAGAAAGAGGAGGTTGTCAATGACTTT
This sequence comes from Protopterus annectens, assembly GCF_019279795.1. Lineage (NCBI taxonomy): Eukaryota > Metazoa > Chordata > Ceratodontiformes > Protopteridae > Protopterus > Protopterus annectens. Next base: position 616,958,970 of record NC_056748.1, on the reverse strand, counting down.
TCTATTGTGTTAACTCATTCCCTCCAATGGACATCGGAAATTTTGCACTGCAACTTCCAATGGGTGAAGAATTTTGTTTACAAGACAGCTAATTTCAAGGTTGGAAACTTTACAGCAGAAATTGAATGAAATCACTGGGTACTAGAACTGGAAGCTGGATTATACTGAACTGACACATATAAATGGAAACTCTCTTTGCATAAAAATAAGATATAGATAATTTATCACAGAGGAAGCATCCTATAAATAGTTTGGTGCTGTAGCATAGTAACTTCTGACCTAACAGTTTCCTGCAGAGTAGACTGAGTTCAGTATTGTGAATGACAATTTCTTCTGTTATTTGAGAGTATTACATCTTTCAAATGATATTTTACTAAATTGTTTGTCTAATATTGTTATGTATGTTTTAGTTTTTGTTTTTAATTCTAACTGGGGCCCTAGTGATTCTACACAAATACCAGTTACATAAATAAATAAATAAATACATGCACCCATGAACAATATATTTCCGAGTCTGCTTGAGGTGATGAAATGATTAGTCCAGTTGCAACACTATAGTTTGTACTCCATGGATTTGGGAGAACCAGGATGCATTTTATAATGGGCTGGTAAGGAAGGTAAGGGATGTAAGGAAAAGTAATGGAAACTGAAAAAAAGATAATTTTGTTGACTTGTCTTTTCCTTGCAAAATTCACAAAGTAATCCTGGTATGTTGTTTGCTTACAACTACACATACCATAGATAGAGTCTGACAAACTCACACTTATCTTTTCATATAAATTAGGCACATTTAAGGTTTGATATGTTAGATTGTGTAGTATTGTTGCAATGTTACATACATATATTATATCATGACCAGTATTATATATTTCAGAATTGCAATTTACCTGATAACACTAATGCAGTAACAATGTTTGCTTTATGTACTTTGAAAAGATTCAAGTAACACTTGCAACATCACTTGCGTAACCCAATACATAATTTGAAATAAATTACAGAACATTTCTATGGATAAAAATGTAGCTAACTCTGAATGAATGAGTACATACAACCTACTAATTTGATCTTTGCTAGAAAAGGTTGTTTGACAGCAGAGTAAAAGCTGAACCTGATAAAAATAACTGTTCAGAATCAGTCACTGACTTCACATGTAAATCATGTGCTGGCATTTGTTTTAATGCATTAATCCAGCTAGCTCCAGTGTGTCTGTATTATGTACTGTGGATAAGTACTTTCATTGGTAGCTGCTATGGCCAACCAGATTTGTAGTCTATTTTATTTTGCTTTCTGACAGCAACTGTCTTTCTCTGGTGAACTATAGATTTAATGCAGATCTCTGACATTTTTAAGCTGGTTGCCATTTCAAATATTAGTTACTAACTGGAAATTTAGTGTCACGGCTGAAAAACCATTGGACTAGTTCGCTTATCTGGTTAACAAGTGTAAAAAATGTAAAAATAAAATATTTGCTATAAACATTGGTGTACCTGTCAGTTCCAGTTTGCTATGTATCCTCTCTGACATTTGCTATAAATAACTTGCATTCATTAGTACACTAATGTTATTCATAAACCTTTTGTCTTTTTTTCAAAACTGGCTTTCATTTGTCCAGCAATACCTTGTTGTATCTGCTGTCAACATTAAGCAGTCAATTCTGCTGAGAAAAACCTTCACTGATACATCTGTAAAATGTCAATCTCAGGCAGATCTTTCAACTGTCCAGTTTTCACAGAATGTTCTAATTTTTGCCTCATATTTTTGGTTTGTTACTCATAACATTTGTGGTTTTCTGGCAAATCACAGAGGATAGAAGTCACTAAATAATGACATAAGTTTGGGTTTGAGGCTTCACATCCTTCAGAAAATACATACTAATAGAAATCCTGTTATTCTAGCAATTTTCTACATTTATGAAAGTAAGTCCCTATTTTGGGGCCTTTGATATTCATTGATTTAGGCTTTGTCCAGATTTCTTACACTAAGAGGCTTAAATGTACTTGGCATCCATATTATATTTTATAATAACAGGCTCCATTTTTTATGCCTAATTTTTCTTACTGCACAGGTTAAAGGAGAAAACTGTTTTGATTTATTGCTTTAAATCCTTTTTCTGGATCCCTTTATTAGTGGCAGTTTATATCACAAACCTCATCTAGTTTTCTGGGCATAGCTCTCACCTGTCCAGATTTTCACAGGAAGGCCAGATTTTTACCTTATATCTTTGATCTGTTCTTTATAAAATGTGGTTTTCTTGCAAATTATTGAGGAATTATACAAGATAAAGAAAAATAATCTGGTTCCACACAGCAGTGAAAATCAATATGTCTTTTATTGTAGTAAGGTAAGCTCTTTCTCGGAATAACATCCGCTTCATCAGACCAACAAAGATAGAATGACAGTTACACTTTTAAACATCAAAACATCCAATCAAAAATCAGATAAAATGTGCATCATAGCTGAAAGCAATGTGATAGATTACATCTGTAGAATATATAGATCTTTAAAAAATTAAATAAAAATAGACTAAATGAAGAATATGTGCTTAAAAATAGTAACAAATACAATAGTAAAAAATAATAAAAGATGGACTATTGAAATATATATGATAAAATATTAGAAGCGAGATCAATACTTTAATGACCGTGCTTTAAGGAAGGGTTTCAGGGAAATTCTGTTGTTTAAACCAGGAGGTTTGTCAGCTTGAAAGCGTAAAATCCATTTCTGTTCACTAGATTCTGTTCTATTATTTATGTCACCTCCTCTCTTGGTACTATGCAGAATCTCTAGTACCATAAAGCTAAATTTATGTTCTTTATCCTCTTTAGCTACATGTAGTGATAGTACGCTGGTTTCTTTAACATTCCTGATATCCCTAAGGTGTTCGAGTATTCTATCCTTAAACACCCTGTTCATTTTCCCTATGTAAAATGGGAAGCATGTAGTACAATAACAAAAACAGACAACATTTTTTGTTCGACAATCTGCATAAAAAGCAATATCTATCTTAAAATCCAAAGTGGGATGTGTAAAATGATTACCAATGTGTATATGTGTACAGGCCATACAATTCCTACACATATATGTACCAAGTCTATCAGATATTATAGTTGATTTAGTATTAAAGGATCGATAACAGAGCTGGCTCTTAAGTGATCTATTATTTCTAAAAGCAAAATCTGGCTGTGTGCCAATGACCCCATTCAACTCATGTACAGTAGATAGAATATTCCAGTTCTTTTTAATAATGTCACATGCTACATGCACATTACTGGTGAAGGTCAATGGCATCCTTAATTTATTCCTAGAGGTATCAGTGGAAGCGTCACTTGAGAAAGTTTTGTCAGTATTATCATTGTTGTTAATACTAGTGGGGAGGGGGGAAAAGTATGGCTGGCACTTAACTGACCTATGCTGCCATCCTTCTGCTATTTGAGAATCAATAAGTTTACTACTATAGCCTCTTTCTAAAAATTCTTGTTTAAGTGTTTGTAATGCAAATGTAGCATGTGACATTATTAAAAAGAACTGGGATATTCTATCTACTGTACATGAGTTGAATGGCGTCATTGGCACACAGCCAGATTTTGCTTTTAGAAGTAATAGATCACTTAAGAGCCAGCTCTGTTATCAATCCTTTAATACTAAATCAACTATAATATCTGATAGACTTGGTACATATATATGAAGGAATTGTATGACCTGCATACATATACACATTGGTAATCATTTCACACATCCCACTTTGGGTTTTAAGATATATACTGCTTTTTATGCAGATTGTCGAACAAAAAATGTTGTCTGTTTTTGTTATTGTACTACATGCTTCTCATTTTACATAGGGAAAATGAACAGGGTGTTTAAGGATAGAATACTTGAACACCTTAGGGATATCAGGAATGTTAAAGAAACAAGCACATTATCATTACATGTAGCTAAAGAGGGTAAAGAACATAAATTTAGCTTTATGGTAGTAGAGATTTTGCATAGTACCAAGAGAAGAAGTGACATAAATAATATAACAGAATCTAGTGAACAGAAATGGATTTTACGCTTTCAATCTGGCAAACCTCCTGGTTTAAACAACAGAGTTTCCCTGAAACCCTTCCTTAAAGGACAGTCATTAAAGCATTGATCTCGCTTCTAATATTTTATCATATATATTTCAATAGTCCATCTTTTATTATTTTTCACTATTGTATTTTTTACTATTTTTAAGCACATATTGTTCATTTAGTCTGTTTTTATTTAATTTTTTAAAGATCTATATATTCTACAGATGTATTCTATCACATGGCTTTCAGCTATGATGCACATTTTATCTGATTTTTGATTGGATGTTTTAATGTTTAAAAATGTAACTGTTATTCTATCTTTGTTGGTCTGATGAAGCAGTTGTTATTCCGAGGAAGCGCTACCTTACTACAATAAAGGACATATTGATTTTCACTGCTGTGTGGAACCAGATTATTTTTCTTTTTCTTGTATTCTCTGGTTTTTGCATCTGATTCCTTATTTGGTTCAAGGACTGTTTTCATTTGGTATTGAGGAACTATACCACTACATAAAGACAGACATTTGAGTTTCCCATTTCACATCCTTCAGAAAATGCATGTTAAAGCAAAAGCTGTTATTCTAGTGACTAAGTTTATAAGAGTAATAAATAAATCTGTCCCTGATTTTAGGCCTTTGTTCACCATTGTTTTTCGCTTTGTCCAGATTTCTTGTGCTAAAAGGTTTTTGAGGAATGTTTCTGGGTGACTTGTGCTACAGATTTAGTAGTCAGTCAGCTCTTAAGGAAAATTAGCATCACTTTAAAGAAAGAAAAATTGAACAAAAAAATCTTCTTGACTGATTTGCTTTTATAGAAGTGGAGGGAAAAGCTGTTTTCAATTATGCTAAATCATATTACCACAGAAAACATGGTTATCCTTTGTGTGTTTGTTGTGTTTGTATGTGTGTGTGTGTGTGTGGTGTGTGTGTGTGTGTGTGTGTGTGTGTGTGTGTTTGTGTGTGTGTGTGTGTGTGTATGTGTGTCCACGTGTGTGCGCACATGTGTGTGTGTGTAAATGGCTGTTTGTATTTATGTGTTGTGAATGTGACTGGTTCAGTTGTCTAGGACTAGTGTTGCAAGAGAAAATGCCAAGATGTAATGACATTAGATTTGAAAGTATAAAGGGGAGTCTGCAGGGTAAAGAACAGAAAATACTGGTATGTTTGGCCTTTGCATAAGAGCTCATTTTAGAGGACTACTTTCACCTGGCTAGTTCACTGAAGGTAAAGTCAGTGATCCCATTTTGAGGATATGAACTAGAATTTACAGAGTTCAACTAATTTTCTTTTTTATTCAGACTTTTAGAGAAAGTATGAGTTAATTTGTGGCCTGTGTTGTATTTTGTTGAACATAATTCATTATAATGAACTGATGAAATGCATTTTAGAATTGCTGACATGCTTGCGTGACCAAAACTTGCTGGCATATTTCAATTGCTCTTTGATATCTTTGTGTGCTGTACATTTATACATCTGCATGTGTTTCTGTATTTGCAGGTATATGCATAAATTTATAATGGCACTGTGCCAGCAAGGGCAAGACCTATTATATACTGCTTGTAACAAGCTTTGCTTTTATGAAGCTCTTAGGGATCACTTTTGGCAGCAGAATTTCTGGCAAATGGGAAACACCCACAGGCAAATTTCTGCTCAGCTGGCCTGATCTTTGCAGATACTTTGGCATGACTTTTCCCTAGAACAAGGACCTGTATCTGCAAACTTCTATTAGAAAGGCCTACAGCCTTCACAAGTCTTCAGTTCTTTTTTGCCACAAGCATTATGCCCACCTTGTTGAAAAAGTTATTTGTGCCATTTATTCCAGTACTATTGTTCTTTGGAATCTATGAAGGATACGTGCCTCAAGTGAAGAAATCCTATTTTATAAACTTCTACTTTGACTAGGGTTCCTATCAGAAGAACGAAGATGCATTATATCGAATGCATCTTTGTTGAACTGTAAATGTCAAAAACGCAAAATGACGAAGCGGCTTTTAAGCAAATTCTTTCCCTGGGAAAGAAGTTGCTTGGCTGCTTCCAAAACTTTGCTGTTTTCGGCACTGTAGTTGATATATTTAAGTAGGGGGTGTGTGGGTGGTGAAGCCTCTCACTTTGTGTTTAGTGTGTTTTTTTTTTTTTTTTTTTTTTTTTTTTGGGAACAGCAAATTTTTTTCCCTGGGAAAAAAAATGCTGTTCTGGCTGTTCGCTCTTTTTTGTTTTCATTCTTTTGTGGTCGATATAACAACATTTGATCATTTTATCATTCGCTGTTATAACATAGACCCTCTGACTACTGGTAGTACTTCTGTTTTCGCCAGTGGTGGTGTGCAAGAAAACTGCATTTGTTTTTTAGGACATGCCTCATGCATGCTTGAAAGTATCATATCCAATACATAGACTGTCTGGAGGCATCTTAGACCTTTTTGAGAATCCCATCTCATAGCTGACTGCTAGATCTGCATAGGCTTCACTCATTAAACCTGAAATAGTAAAGAGACCTTCTTTTGCATGTGGTTAACTCAAAAAAGCTGGAGGCCATTATGTCTGTAGCTGAACAACCAGTGTTTTCAATAGATAATAGCACAAGTCAGTTGAGTGTTTGTGGAACACCAAGAGGATTGTGAACGAATGGAAAGCTACTCATGTAGTGACCAGGAAGCCCAAGGATGCTGGTTCTAGCTAGGCAGTTTTCCAACCCCTGATATTGGTATCTGTCTTATTTGTCGGGGCCTTCAGAAGAAGAAATAACAAATACCATAATTAGGGTGGGGAGGGGGGGTGGTTGTCTTAAAAGCAAGCTGCTAAGAGATGTGATCTGCAGGTGCCAATGATGTACAGGTTCAGAAATGGCATTCATTTACAAAGCCAGGATAATTTTGTTGGTTCATTAATGACAGTTGATGTATTTGTTGTTATGGAGAATGTAATATAAGTATGTGCTACCAGTTGTAGGAAGATGCTTGTTGCATTTGTAGCAAACAGCTTTCTACAGTTATAGCATGGAAGACCTTGTTTTACTCAACTTAAGGTTGAGGGGAAGCCACTCAGGAGAGCTTCTCAGGGCAGCAGATGATGTAGCTATAGCTCTTGTAATAGCAGAAGTTACTACATGTCCATGTACCAGGAACGTGCTTTAGCTGATCCTGAGGTTACATTCTACAAAATGTCAGAACATAACTATGAAGTGGTGGTGCAGTGAGGGTTACAGGAATTTGGTGTTCTGTTGCTGCTTATGTATGAATTCAGACCAGAAGAAAGCGCTCTAGTCTGTAGGACAGAAGAAAGGGCTGTTGTCCACAGCAGGCTGTTGGAAATAACACGGGATGGATCATACTCCTTCTCATATTTCTCTTTTCATGAGGCTTGTGTGTTTGAACAATCCATGCCAGGAAAGTTCATTTATGTTAGACCGTGCAGTTCTAGCCCTGCCAGCTCCTCTGACTAATCAGGACTTGTTCAAACAACCACCCTACTCTCATGTCCCTACTGCAACCTCAGTCCATCCTCCCTAGAGCTTGGAGGTCATCTAAATCTAAAAAAAGTTAATAGGCAGATTGACCTCAAGAAAATTGCATTCAGTAGGCAGAAAGAATGCAAAGGAATAAGAACAAGCTGCCAAGATCTTACTTTAATATTTTGTATGAAGACTAGGCTATACCTTATCACTGATCAGTTGAAAAGCTGCATTTCAAAGGCACTCTGATTGTCTTAATGATTACTGATCTGAGCAGTCCAGAGCAGGACATGTCCTGGGATTCAGTAACGCCAACAGTGTGTACACCGTTCTGACTGAACAGACAACACAGACATAACTCACACCTTCTTCCTCATAATTATAGTTTTCCTACTGATATTCTTGCAGCTTTAAATATTAGCAGGGATTCATAAAATGTTACCACAAAGTGTAGACTACATGTACACTTAGTGTATTTTTTCTGAGTGACTAGAAAGCACAAAAAATGTGATAAGAATGTTCTTGAATACATATCGTGTACATGTAGTGTAGGTTTTATTGAGTCTGGCCCATGGTTTTCCTAATCTAGTCTTCTGAACTATTAATTATTGAAGTAGTCCCGTTTACTATTTTCCAACTGGCTTTTCAGTTAAGGTGAAGATCAGTCACATTTGGGTTCTGAACCAGAACAACCTGCTCTAGTTGTTTTTTTTCCTTACCTTTCTGTATGTCTGTGACTAATCTCCATTCCTGGCTGCCCTTTGTTAGTCCATGCCTTACCTCTCCCATATACTTACTTGAGTGATACTAAACTGAGGTCATGTCGAATTGCTTCTCCCATGTGGAAAACTTTATGCCTATCAGTTTTATGTTGCCATGCTGTCCATCTTCATCATGAGCATACCATGTAGGTTATATTTTCAAGAAGCAGACATAATTTCTTCTGAAAACCAGAGTAAACATATGTTTTCAGTGAGACAAGTCAAAGGCTCTTCCCTTGGGTATGTTGCCATATTATCTGTCTGGTCATTTAGCCAGTTGTTAATATATCCGAGTAAGCCAGTTATAAAGTCCAAGTTATTTTACTTTACTGCTTAAAAATGGGTTTACAAAAACATGGATGCACCACTTTATGAAGGAGCTTTGAATTATTGTCAACATGAAATTCAGCACTTTGGCATTTTATGGCTGCATTTATTTTGACATATAAGCACATTTATCATATATTTGTTGTATTTATTTGTTAACCCTGTAAGCTCACTGGGAATAAGTGGCCCTTTTCAGACAAGACCCAACTTCACTGTGGTTAATTAGTTGATCAAAGTAACACAGTGGCAAGTGGAAATTGAGGGAATCAAACCCAAAGTACAGCATAAAGGTCATCAATAGCTCCTAGCAATGCCCCGAGCTAAACTATAGTTGAGTAGAACCTGAATGCCAGAAGTGTTCAGTTTATTAGGTTTTGGGTATGTATATTTGCTAGAGATAAACCTGCAATAAAATGTGTTGAGTGCTGTGAACAAGCTGTTCATTCATGAATACTAGTCTGCCTTGCCAGATGACTCTATGTCATTACAAATTTAGAAGTGCACAGTTTGCTTGGTAGCATAAACCATTTGTAGACAGGATGAAACATATACTATTTTGTGAAGCACACCAGACACCGTTTCAACTTTTAAATAAGAAATTAGCTTTTAAAGGAAATTAATGTTTCTGGTAATTTGATTTGAAAAATGTTACGCATCTTTATCTGTTTGTAGTGGAAATACGTTCCATAATCCTTTCTGCCAGCTTCATTTTTGTATAATACAGCATAACTGCAAGCTTGTTTTTATTAAGATAGGTAATCTCAGTATGGCAATCCAGTTTTCTCCTAAGAAAATATTTTATAGTAATCACTTTCAGTTCTTAGTGCTTTTATATGATGAAAGACTTCAGTGACATGAAAGAAAGCTGACACACATTGTTTTACAATGACAACAGGTTATATTTATGTTGCTGGATAAAAATGCTTGCAGAATTAATTGAAGTTATGATAAAAATGTGAATAAAAGGATTGCAAGGCAACTTTTTGCCATTTTGAAGATCAAGAAGCTAGTGCAAGTATATCATATGGGCTACTGGAGTTTGATTGGTGGAGCTCTTTAACTAAGGAAGGCAGTTAAACTATATACTTTGCAAACAAAAAAGCACATAATTTATGTAAGCCCTTTATAAGACTGATTCATTTATATAATACTTCATTTGCTTATATTTTACTGCCTGTATTAAAAATTTGGGAGTTATACACTGTTATAATTCAAGGCCAATTACTAGCCTTTGGAGTCATAGTCTGAATGTCTGTGTTATGCCCCTACACTGGCCCAGTAATCAAGGAGCCTCAATCCTCACCACTGACAACAGTGGGAAATGTACACATTGGTAGGATGACAAGTACACACACAGTGAATTGCAATTTCCTTTAAGAACACACAGAGATCACAGTCAGTCTGGGGCTGGTTCCTCCCTCTTTCTCTAGATTCCCAATAAGACTCTCCACTGGAACAGGTATAGAGTCCTTAGCCAGGGTTGCAAGCCAAGTCCTCCAACACTCTCTCTGTCCAACCAGTGCTTTGTGTCCCTGCCCAAGTAGCTGACACACATACTCTTGGAGATTTGTTTTACATGCACATGCACACACACACACACACACACACACACACACACACACACACACACACACACACACACACACACACACACAGGTTTACAATCTATGCCCCCTTCTGCCCAGACTATAAGGTAGTTACCACTGCCACCAGAAGCCCCTATCAGCTACTTTAAGGCCCTTAACAAAGGGTGTTCAATCCTACTGTGTAGTGTTACTATTAATCCAAATGGTAGACTGACGAAGAGCAAGACTATTTAGGAGTGACCTCTACAGTGTCTCCAAAAACATATGCAAGTAGTCTAAGAGCTTAAATATGTCTCACAAATATCAGCCACAATGATAGGTTTAAATATATTTAATAATGAATAATAAAAGAACAAGACAATAGTAAATAATCAGGCACATCAGAGTTCAAAATCACAGGAAATATTTAAAACAACATTGCAGGACAGTCTCATGTAAATAAATAAAACACCCAAGCTATACTTTACTATATTCCTATCTGAATCTAAAAGAGTTAACATGCCCCAAAAACTTACTTACAGAGCAACATGCAGGCAGAAGTGGTGATGAGTGGATGTTGTCAGGTCAAAGACAAATACAAAATGCCCCCCCCCCGAGAGTTCTTAAATTAATATTTATTTATTGACATTTGTTAACCGGGTTAGTCCAGCTGATCCAGGGGCCCATTTTCAGTGGAGACCTGAGGAGAAAAGCTTCAGAAATAATGCAAGTAATTATGATATTTACAAAATAATAACGTAGGGTCACAGAAATATATTGCAAGTCAAAAATCTGTGTGCAGCAGTACAATGCATAGGTAAAATAACAGTCAGCAAGTACAATTTCCAAATTTTGAGAACAGCAGTGTATAGCATAGGCCAAATAACAAAAGGTTTAGAGAATATTACACAAAGGAGTACAGTATGAATACAGTTTGCTAGAGCAAGTACAAGGGGGAAAAAGAGTTGACAGGAAAAAGCAGATAAGATGAGAAGAGAGGAGACTAGTTCAAGTGGGGGGTTGACAAGATCATCACCAAGTCTTCAGGAGAAAAAAGTTTAAGTTCTTTTTTAAACAGGTATTTATGCTGAATGCTTCTTATGATGAGAGGGAGTGAGTTCCAAGCATGGGCTACAGAGTATTTGTAAAGGGTCTTACCAATGTTTTTGTCAGGTTTGTATAACTGAATGAGGTGTTTACTGGCATGCAGCGGTGATAAGGGGGTTATAGAAGGACACTAAATTGGAGATGGAGGAACAGGATGAGGGTTCATATAGGATAGAGTGTGCAATACGTAGCTGGGGTATAAGTAGCAGTTTGGAAAATTCTGGCCATTGGAATGACTTAAAGGCAAGACAGTGGTGAGAGTTGTGAGGAAGTTTGGCAGCAAGTTTGGCAGTTTTGTTATAAGTTTGGTCTAGTTTACTGATGAGATGTTTGAACATGAGTAAGGACAGGGGCAGTGTAAAGAAGGCAGCGTAGGGGTTTGCTTGGATGACATCACTTTTTTGTCACCTGACTTTAGTTCCAAAGCTAAAGCCCCATTTTCAGAAACTACCCATATTTAACATCTCTCTGTCAAAATACATAGCCTTCAGATGCTTGCAACTGCTAGAAGACATAAAGCACTTACCAAACAACACAGAGAGTGCCCTAGTGTAGACATCCTGTCTCCTGTTGACTGAAACCGAAAGATAACTTTTATAGTGCAATTGTAAAACAATTTAATTTCAACTATTTTCTTGAAGTTTTGCAAGTTAACCCTCTATGTTCTAGTTTCCACTGTTAAAACATATACATTTACACAATTACAATAGTTTATATACACTTCTGTTCTAAGCCAGCAGGACATGCTGTGGTTACATTTTAGCTTAGTACATAACATACAGTTCTAATGCAGGTGTAGCACAAGCATCTTACATGAAGCATGTTGGCATTCACAGATGACACATAACCACTTACAACATTCCAGATAGCTGGGCTGGCAGTATCTCCTTTTGTCACACTTCTATATAACCACAGAGCACAAAAAATTGTCACACCAAGTAGCAAAAACCTGTTCCATGAAAAATAAAGGTCTTCCTCCCACACAAGTCCAAAAAGATAGAATCCACCAGCGAAGTTATATAGTTGATTTATTTTCACACCAAACAAGTAAAACAAGAAATCTGAGTGCTTTTGTCTCCTTTCGGAGACGTCTTCAGAGATAAATTAAAACCATAAAATACATCAGTTTATATACTTTGTCTAGTGGGCTGGTCAATAGGTTAATTAATTAATTAGCTCATTTCTTTCATTTCCTTCTAAAAGTGAAATACACACTGTTTTCATTGTGTGTAAAAATAACTGTTTTCTATATGGTAAACTTTAAACTTTAAATACAGTTGTCAAATATCTGTCTACAAATCCAGTATAGATATGAAATATATACAATTATGTTAAATATATTGAAATATGTTACAATATATTAAATGGATTCAATAAATCATAAGTACAATTGATATACTTATTGCATTGAAGAAAAATCAATGCAAAAAGTCAACACCACAGTATGTCCTATCAAAACCTTAAGACATTAAACAGTGGGAGAACACTGTTAACATGCTAAAAGGAGCACTAATATCTTGATAGTTAAATAATACACCATAATGCCAACTCTACAAACATTGTATACATATATGTATATATGTATACTCATTTACGAATGTATGTACTACTATATGCATTTGTACTTCCAAAAATATCAATAAATACCAGGTAGATTAATACATCCATGCAGATCATAAATATGTAAAAAATGTGTAAAAAGTATAAAAAGTATAAAATTATGAATTAATATACAAACAATATATACATATGGGAATATATATATATATATATATACACACCTAAATATGCACACGCATAAATATGTACACATAAATACATACATACATATGCGCATGCATATATACACACATAATCATACATATACATGCACATACATACATACACCCATATGCCCACGTACACATACACACATACATATATATATACATATATACACACCCCCCAGTGCATACACATACACCCACACACGCATACCGTTCTTAATAATAAATACTTTAATTTAATAATCTAATTTAATTTAATTTCAATATTCAATGTGATATTGTAATATGTCCACCTATCTATACCATGTACTTTTATATAGTAATATGTTATTATATCTCTACTTTGGAAATAATAAATATATTTTATTATTATTTATTGTTTATTTTTTAATTACTGTTTCAATTCCTAACTTTCATTCAACTTTTTTACAGCCCTCTTAGGGTCAGCAGCAAAAATTTTTAAAACAGGTGAAATAGGTATGTGGTCATTTAATCTTTTCCCTCCACATGCATCCAAACACAATTGCCACATCATTTCCTTATATTCCAACTTTGTTTCCCAGTCCCCGCCTCTTTCAGGGTGTCCAACCTCCTCTAATACACAGAATTTGAAATTAGCCTCCTTGCAATTCATCAAATGCATATATAGTGCATTATTCACATTTTGCTTGTTGATATCCCTTATATGTTCGTATATTCTAGCTCTAAAATGTCTCTCAGTTTTACCCACATAATATTTTGAACACACCTTACAAAAGGCCAAATAAACCACACCCTGAGTATAGCAACTGCTATAATTCTTAGCTTTCAAAATAATTCCTATGCTAGGTATTGTCATATTCTTTTGTTCTGCAATGAAAGAGCACTGGGCACACTGTCCACATTTAAAAGTTCCCCGTTTTCTATTTACACCTATAGCTATATTGGTTTTATTAGTCTTATAATATTCCAGCATGTTCTTTATATTCCTATTCCTCCTGTAACTGTATTTTATATTCTTCTGAAATATATTAGTTTTGCCATACATTTCATTAAACATCCCCCATGTCTCGTCTATACATTTTCTTAGCCACCCCATACCTTTGTGGTAAGTTAATGTAAGTAAGGGTAGACCATCATTTATATTACTATTCTTACTATTTCCTTTTCTATTTTCTTGCATTTCATTAAATATAGAAGTACCATTTTCTTCCAATACATCCGTTAAGCCCCTCTTTTTGATAGTAAGTAATGGTACATATCTGTTTTAATTTCTTCCATTAAGAACATACTCTGCTACCTTATCAATAATTCTTGATGGATAACCTCTCTCCAGAAACATCTGTTCTACATTTTTAATTTCCATAATAAAATCACTGTCACTTGAAATCATTCTTGCCATTCTAATCATTTGCCCTTTAACAAAGTTCTTTTTTAAGAACTGGGGGTGATCACTACTATAATGTAGGTAGGCATTAGAAAAATGCTTTTTCCGATAAATATTAGATTTATAACAACCATTATAATAATCTTTTTCTAATTGAACATCTAAAAAATGGATAACATCCTTCCCAACCTCGAAAGTAAATTCTAGAAAATTAGTAGTATGACTTATATACCCTATAAATTCATCAATTGTATTCTCTGCTCCTTCCCAAACAATAAAAATGTCATCCAAAAACCTGAAATATTTTATTATTTGATTTTTGTATGTGCAAGAGAAGATAAAGTTTAACTCCCAATACAACATCACAATATTAGCATATATTGGTGTGCAGGCTGATCCCATGGCAACACCTTCCTTTTGGTGGTAGTACTCCCCCTGAAAATAAAGATAGTTATATTTCAAAATAAGTTCCATGTTTTCAAGGATCACTCTATATTCATCATTTGTAAGACCATCCATTCCTGTTATAATCTCATCAAACCATTTTAACCCTTCATCTTGTGGAATGACTGAGAACAGATCTTTAACATCAACTGTTAAGAATATATAGTCATTGTTATATGGACAATTCACAATTTTCTTTAAAAAATCCCATGAATCAATAAGAATATGTTCAAAATTATTAAGAATATGCTTAAGTTTATATTCCACATATATAGCCAAAGGTTGAGTTTTTGAACCCTGAGAAGACACAATTGGCCGCATAGGGGGATCTACAATTGATTTATGTACCTTCGGAATTCCGAAAATAATGGGTATTACAGGTTTAGGAACACTGAAAAAAATTATACACATCTTTGTCAATCAAACCTTGAAGGAGATTATCCTCCATTATAAGGTCAATTTTCTTATACGAAATATTAATTTCATTCTTTGATACGCTCTCGTATTGATTCTCCTTGTCCAAAATATCCAGCATTTTCCTATTATATTCCCATTTATCCATTAGTACCACCCCTCCACCTTTGTCTGGCTTCATCACTGTAACTTTGTCATTTCTACCAAACTCATTTAATATATTAAACTCAGTGGATGTTAAATTACCTGCCATTCCCATATTAATATATTTTCGATTTTTATTATATAAATACCTAATGTTCTTCATGACACATTTTTCAAAATTGAATAATTCTTTCTGTAACGGTGGGTTGTAGGTACTAGATCTTTTTAATTTTAATATACTGCCTCTGTTGTCTTCATGTTTTTTATCCTTAGAGTTATGAATAAAATTTAATTTCCGTGTATATAACTTGATATCTAATAAGATATTGTCCAAAGGTGGCATATTACTAGGCACAAAACTAAAACCTTTTATAAATAAATTAAAATAATCTTCACAAATCTGAATATCTGTGTAATTAAATATATTAAAATTGTTAAAAGAATTAATAATGTTATTACCATTAGTCTCTTGGTTAGTGCTCTCCTGTCCCCCAATTGATGTCTCTTCCACATAACTTAAAACACTATTGGTAATTAACGTTGCAGTTTCCCTGTATACTGATTGTTGTTCTCCGCTATCTGCGCATATGTTGGTTGTACATTCCGGTTTCTTATTCTTTCTGATCTCCTCGGTTCGTCTATTTCTAAAGGGATGACATCCCTCCTGTTAAACCGATTCTCATTGCTTTCATAACTTTGATAATCAGTAGTGCCAGTAGCTTCCAATTCATTATAAAACTGTTCTCCATCCCTAAATTCATAGTTCCTCTGATATTGATTATTATTGTAATACTTACTAGCAGAGTAAGGGTTTTTCTTTTTATAATTCAAATCTGGTCTCCTGTCACAATAATATGCTAGATTAATTCATATTCCTTTAAATCTCTTTCTATTTTAGACAGTTTTCTGTTCATGTTAATATTTGTATAGTAATCAACATCCTGTAATATTCTATAATATATGTTTTTATTCTCTTCTACTGAAAATAAAACATCAGTGCTAATGCTCAAATACAAGTTGTCAATCTCTTTTTTAGTATTTTCCATATTCACTTTGTTATATTTGGTCATTTCCTTTAAAATGGCCAGCCCACAATCATTTAATATACCAGTAACAATTTAAAAAAACTTGTTGTCATACTTCGCATTATTAGGATACTTATTCAATCTAAGACCTTTGGGCACAATTTTTTCCTTTAAACATTTCTCGAAATAATTATTTTCGACTGCCCAGGCCTTATACTTCTGTAACAATAATTTAAATGTCTTACAATTGTCTTTAAAAGTAGGGACTTCCTGATTCTCCTTTCTTCTTACTTTTTCGCTCGTATTGTGAAATGAACGATTGAGCCAAGTTCCGAAGTCCATATCCTTATATGTTTCAGCTATTGGGACCACTTTCCGTTGCATGTCCTGTCCCAGATTAGACCTCGAAGCTGTAAAGTTCCTTGTGTTTGCATTCAACAGCCTGTTCTCCTCACCTCGCCGCCATTTTCTGGCATCTGACGTCATCATTTCCACATCTAGTACTCTTGGACTGCTTTGCGCACATGGAATCTCGCTGGCTGTACTTAAAGGTATAGCTTCTACTTGCGAATGCGCTTGTATTACCTTCAATGCAATAAGTATATCAATTGTACTTATGATTTATTGAATCCATTTAATATATTGTAACATATTTCAATATATTTAACATAATTGTATATATTTCATATCTATACTGGATTTGTAGACAGATATTTGACAACTGTATTTAAAGTTTAAAGTTTACCGTATAGAAAACAGTTATTTTTTACACACAATGAAAACAGTGTGTATTTCACTTTTAGAAGTAAATGAAAGAAATGAGCTAATTAATTAATTAACCTATTGACCAGCCCACTAGACAAAGTATATAAACTGATGTATTTTGTGGTTTTAATTTATCTCTGAAGAAGTCTCCGAAGGGAGACGAAAGCGCTCAGATTTCTTGTTTTACTTGTTTGGTGTGAAAATAAATCAACTCTATAACTTCGCTGGTGGATTCTATCTTTTTGGACTTGTGTGGGAGGAAGCCCTTTATTGTTCGTGGAACAGGTTTTTGCTACTTGGTGTGACAATTTTTTGTGCTCTGTGGTTACTAATTGCTCTTTGGGAGGTACCTGATCTGTGAACGAGGATATCCTGCCATGGATACCAGTAGTCTACTTTCTGAACTAATCAAGGTAATACAAGCGCATTCGCAAGTAGAAGCTATACCTTTAAGTACAGCCAGCAAGATTCCATGTGCGCAAAGCAGTCCAAGAGTACTAGAGGCGGAATTGATGATGTCAGATGCCAGAAAAGAATGGCGAGGTGAGGAGAACGGGCTGTTGAATGCAAACACAAGGAAGTTTACAGCTCCGAGGTCTAATCTGGGACAGGACATGCAATGGAAAGCGGTCCCAATAGCTGAAACATATAAGGATATGGACTTCGGAACTTGGTTCAATCACTCATTTCACAATATGAGCGAAAAAGTAAGAAGAAAGGAGAATCAGGAAGCCCCTACTTTTAAAGACAATTGTAAGACATTTAAATTATTTTTACAGAAGTATAAGGCCTGGGCAGTCGAAAATAATTATTTCAAGAAATGTTTAAAGGAAAAAATTGTGCCCAAAGGTCTTAGATTGAATAAGTATCCTAATAATGCAAAGTATGACAACAAGTTTTTTTAAATTGTTACTGGTATATTAAATGATTGTGGGCTGGCCATTTTAAAGGAAATGATCCAATATAACAAAGTGAATATGGAAAATACTAAAAAAGAGATTGACAACTTGTATTTGAGCATTAGCACTGATGTTTTATTTTCAGTAGAAGAGTATAAAAACATATATTATAGAATATTACAGGATATTGATTACTATACAAATATTAACATGAACAGAAAACTGTCTAAAACAGAAAGAGATTTAAAGGAATATGAATTAAATCTAGCATATTATTGTGACAGGAGACCAGATTTGAATTATAAAAAGAAAAACCCTTACTCTGCTAGTAAGTATTACAATAATAATCAATATCAGAGGAAATATGAATTTAGGGATGGAGAACAGTTTTATAATGAATTGGAAGCTACTGGCACTACTGATTATCAAAGTTATGAAAGCAATGAGAATCGGTTTAACAGGAGGGATGTCATCCCTTTAGAAATAGATGAACCGAGGAGATCAGAAAGAATAAGAAACCGGAATGTACAACCAACATATGCACAGATAGCGGAGAACAACAATCAGTATACAGGGAGACCGCAACGTTAATTACCAATAGTGTTTTAAGTTATGTGGAAGAGACATCAATTGGGGGACAGGAGAGCACTAACCAAGAGACTAATGGTAATAACATTATTAATTCTTTTAACAATTTTAATATATTTAATTACACAGATATTCAGATTAGTGAAGATTATTTTAATTTATTTATAAAAGGTTTTAGTTTTGTGCCTAGTAATATGCCACCTTTGGACAATATCTTATTAGATATCAAGTTATATACACGGAAATTAAATTTTATTCATAACTCTAAGGATAAAAAACATGAAGACAACAGAGGCAGTATATTACAATTAAAAAGATCTAGTACCTACAACCCACCGTTACAGAAAGAATTATTCAATTTTGAAAAATGTGTCATGAAGAACATTAGGTATTTATATAATAAAAATCAAAAAGATATTAATATGGGAATGGCAGGTAATTTAACATCCACTGAGTTTAATATATTAAATGAGTTTGGTAGAAATGACAAAGTTAGAGTGATGAAGCCAGACAAAGGTGGAGGGGTGGTACTAATGGATAAATGGGAATATAATAGGAAAATGCTGGATATTTTGGACAAGGAGAATCAATACGAGATCGTATCAAAGAATGAAATTAATATTTCGTATAAGAAAATTGACCTTATAATGGAGGATAATCTCCTTCAAGGTTTGATTGACAAAGATGTGTATAATTTTTTCAGTGTTCCTAAACCTGTAATACCCATTATTTTCGGAATTCCGAAGGTACATAAATCAATTGTAGATCCCCCTATGCGGCCAATTGTGTCTTCTCAGGGTTCAAAAACTCAACTTTTGGCTATATATGTGGACTATAAACTTAAGCATATTCTTAATAATTTTGAACATATTCTTATTGATTCATGGGATTTTTTAAAGAAATTGTGAATTGTCCATATAACAATGACTATATATTCTTAACAGTTGATGTTAAAGATCTGTTCTCAGTCATTCCACAAGATGAAGGGTTAAAATGGTTTGATGAGATTATAACAGGAATGGATGGTCTTACAAATGATGAATATAGAGTGATCCTTGAAAACATGGAACTTATTTTGAAATATAACTATCTTTATTTTCAGGGGGAGTACTACCACCTAAAGGAAGGTGTTGCCATGGGATCAGCCTGCGCACCAATATATGCTAATATTGTGATGTTGTATTGGGAGTTAAACTTTATCTTCTCTTGCACATACAAAAATCATATAAAATATTTCAGGTTTTTGGATGACATTTTTATTGTTTGGGAAGGAGCAGAGAATACAATTGATGAATTTATAGGGTATATAAGTCATACTATTAATTTTCTAAAATTTACTTTCGAGATTGGGAAGGATGTTATCCATTTTTTAGATGTTCAAGTAGAAAAAGATTATTATAATGGTTGTTATAAATCTAATATTTATCGGAAAAAGCATTTTTCTAATGCCTACCTACATTATAGTAGTGATCACCCCCAGTTCTTAAAAAAGAACATTGTTAAAGGGCAAATGATTAGAATGGCAAGAATGATTTCAAGCGACAGTGATTTTATTATGGAAATTAAAAATGTAGAACAGATGTTTCAGGAGAGAGGTTATCCATCAAGAATTATTGATAAGGTAGCAGAGTATGTTCTTAAAGAAAGAAATGAAAACAGATATGTACCATTACTTACTATCAAAAAGAGGGGCTTATCGGATGTATTGGAAGAAAATGGTACTTCTATAGTTAATGAAATGCAAGAAAATAGACAAGGAAATAGTAAGAATAGTAATATAAATGATGGTCTACCCTTACTTACATTAACTTACCACAAAGGTATGGGGTGGCTAAGAAAATGTATAGACGAGACATGGGGGATGTTTAATGAAATGTATGGCAAAACTAATATATTTCAGAAGAATATAAAATACAGTTACAGGAGGAATAGGAATATAAAGAACATGCTGGAATATTATAAGACTAATAAAACCAATAAAGCTATAGGTGTAAATAGAAAACGGGGAACTTTTAAATGTGGACGGTGTGCCCAGTGCTCTTTCATTGCAGAACAAAAGAATTTGACAATACCTTGCGTAGGAATTATTTTGAAAGTGTATAGAAACAGAAACTGATCTCTCCACGAAACAACAAGTAGCAATTTCACCAACCAAGTAAATAATCCAGTAGAGCTTGTAGCGATAAAATAAAATAAACCTTTTATTTAACAAGTGGGATGATAAGCGCTTTCGCGTGGATACAACCACGCTTCTTCAGATAACAATTACACCCACTGACTTGCTTTAAATAACAAAACAATTAGTCAAGACATTAATCTAATGACTAATTAGTTCAATAAACATTTAAAGAAATCATACTTAAAAACATCGAACATTTCTATGGTGTATAAAACCGAATAAACAGACAAGTAAATGAAAACATAGGCTAGTTATATTAAGCCATAAAATATAAAAGATAGATGGAAACTTTTTGCTAAATATATTAAGCCATAGAGTATAAAGACCTTACATATATATTTAATAAAATTGAGAGAGTCTCAAACATAATTTCAACTTGAGCCTGGAATTGAAAGTAAAATAAAATACAACATTTCCCAGATATTAAATAAATATGTGAGCGTATACTAAAAACGCATATTTTGAAAATGTGTTAATGTCTAATGAGGCAACTCTAATATGATGTAATAATATGGCGAAAACATTACTATTCAACGCAAACTTAATAAATAACATTCAGAAACTAAGCATAGAGGACTTTCTTCAAAAAAAATAAAAAACACAAAATTCATTATTTGTGTCTATTTAACAAAACTTCTTTACTTGCTAAGTAATGAATAGATACTCTAAATATATTTAAATGTATATAATATATATTGTAAGTATAAATATATAGAGTAACCATAGAAGCAACTGTTATTTAAGCTATGTATGAATATGTCTATCTAAGAGTATATATATATATGTATGTATATTAAATGTACTATATATATATAAATTGTTATAGTAATATTAATTAAAAAATATATGTATAAAAAATGTGATTTTAAAACTAGATAACACATTAATCAAATACGTGAGTAAATAACACAGAAAACTAAACAGCCAATCAATTGGAAATATCTCTTTATATTTAATTATTTATTTAATTAATTAATAAATTATTTATCTATTATTTAATAATTTAATAGTTTACTACAAATTAAATAGAAACTAAAAAAGTCTACTGGATTATCAGGAATTAATATTTAGTTAAGGTGTAAGAGTAGTAGTGTATAAAAGGTTTTTTTAAAGTCTGTAAATATTTAGTTACTATATGAATATTCAAATGTATATCAGAATAAAAAATTTTTGAAAAACATATAAATATTAATGCACAATAAAGGGACTTTGAAAACAATTGCATTAAGGCATGATATATCAAAACTATGGCTAAGAAGCTGAAATAATAATTTTATAACATTCAAAATCATCTTATTAACGTTTCCTACTATTCAAAATAGGCTTAATAGACACTGAAGTGTTTAAGCCAGGATAGTTATGTGCATTAAACCTTAGAATCCACTTTAATTCAGCTAATGCAAGACTATTACTAGCATCACTTCCTCTAGGATTCTGTGCTATTACTTCTAACACTCTAAAACAGAACGCATGATCTTCATGCTCTTTTATGTGCTGGGCTAGAGCATTAGTATCTGAAGTTTTTCTTATTTCATAGAGGCGATCATAAATTCTATCAGATAACTTTCTTTTAGTAAGGCCTATGTAAAAAGCAGTACACTTAACACAGGTAGCCAGGTATACCAAGTTTTTAGTGGAACAAGTGGCGAAACTTCTGAATTGGAATGTAAAATTTAACGTAGGATGGATATAAAATGGAGTAGAGCAAATATAGATACATCTATTGCATTTTCCACAAGGAGCAGTCCCAACCCTCTCATTAAGATGTTTAAACACTGTAGGGTGATCCTTACATAGAATTTGTTTCAAGTTCGGACAGTTTTTATAAAGGAATCTAGGATGGTTCCCTACTAAACATGTTACTGATTCATCAGTCGTAAGTATATTCCAATTTTTGCGTATAATTTGTTCTAAACATTTCACATCACTTGTATATTTGATGATATAAGGAAGTTTCATAACTTTATTTAGTGTAGTAACTTTCTTATTTATTGTTGAGGTAACTGAATTAGGTATTTGTCACTAAAGGGCTCAGAACGCTATCTTTAATTGTTTTAATTAAGTCACTGTTGTAACCTCTATTCAAAAAAAGTGTTTCCAATCTTTCTACTTCTAGCATCAGGGATTGTTCGGTTTGACAAAGTCTGGTTAACCTAATAAACTGACTTTTGATGATGCCAGGGAACGTATGCCTGGGATGCATACTATCGTATTTAAGTAAGGTATTGGCCCAGGTAGGTTTCCTAAATAAAGATGAAATAACAGTTCCCTGTTTAGTAAGCATCAAAGTAACATCAAGAAAATGAACACATTTATTCGAAGCTTCCATTGTAAATCTCAAATAGGATGTCGTGGATTCTAAAAATTCCAAAAATTGTTGAAAATCTATTAGAGTACCTTGCCATATGAGGAGGACATCATCCACAAAGCGTTTATAAAATTTTACATGTTTAAATGTGGGATGATTAAATAAGAACTTCTTTTCCCAATTAAGGACAACTAGATTTGCGTACGTGTTCGCACAGGGGGTGCCCATCACTACCCCCCATGTCTGTAAGTACGTTTTATCATTGAACATGAACAAGTTATTATTCAGTACCAAATCTAATAGTTGGCAAATTAAAATTATCTTATCTCCATTAAATGTGGTATCTCTAACTAGTAGTTCTCTAATGGCTTCCAGCCCTATGTCATTGGGAATAGAAGTGAATAAATTTTTCACATCGAGTGTTACTAAAAATACTTATTGTTCATAACATCAAAGGTAACATCAACCAAGCTATCCAAAAGTTGGTAGGTATCTTTTAAAATGGAAGGAACAGCATTAACTATAGGTCTAAGAAGCCGTTCAATAAGGATGGATACAGTTGCAGTGACCCAATTACTACCTGACACTATGGGTCGTAAGGGTATAGGGGTTACATTTTTATGAGTTTTTGGTAACCCTTTTATCACTGGAATGGTTGGAAACTCTATATATAAGTAGTCATATAAATCAGGAGAAATTTGCCTGCACATGAGTAAATCATACAGTGTTTCATGTACAGCTGTAATAATTTTGTATACCTCATTCAAAGAAATAATCTTATAAGTAGCTAGATCTGATAACATGTTTAACATAAGAGAGGTATAGTCAGAAGTGTTCAAAATGATTATTCCTCCACCTTTATCTGCAGGTTTAAAAGTCAAATCAATTAACTTTTTCATTTTATTTAAAGATTTAACTTCATCAGATGTTAAATTCACATATGCTATCCTCTTAGTATGACTAGAAAATAAGAAGTAAAAGTCTTTTTCACAAGCTTTTAAAAAACATTCTATATTAAATGGTAGTGCAGGTGAAAAATTGCTTTTACGTTTTAAAAACATAGGATCACTTTCCGTAAAGTTGTTACTGTATAGCAGTAGGGCTTTTAAAAAACAGTTTCAAAGCAACATTCCTACAGAAAAGTCATAAATCACATAAAGTATCAGTTAAATTACTGCATTGTGCAGGAATAAAACTTAAACCCTTGTTAATTAGACTTATATCAGATTGATCCATATTGTAAGAAGACAAATTAACAAACAAATCAGTCACATTCTCTGCTTTCTTGAGGTTCCATACCTCTCCCCGGAGATTTTCCGCTTCCTCGGTCCTCTGCTGTGCGAGCGGCCTCTGCCGTGAAATTGCTGTTTTACCGGGTAGGGTAAAAAACGGTTCGGGTCTTGGGCTGTCTTGGGTCTCGCTCCTAGCAGAGTGTCATTTGGTATATTAAAAAAATGCCAACTGATTAGGAGGTGGTGTATCAGAAATCACAGTCGACCTGGAAATACCATTATCCGTTGTGTTAGGCGCATTTGTTTCTGTTGCCGTGGAAGAAGGCAAAGTAGAACTGACGGTAGTTGGAACTGGACGGGTGACATCATCTAGAGGGTGCGCTGAGGATACCGGATTCTGCTGATAGGCTTGTGATGTATTGCTTCTTGGCCAAACAAAGATTTGTCCAGTTTGAAAATCATTGAAATCTCGTCGTAATTTTTTAAATTTAATTTGTCTTAGTTTATCACTGAAAGAATTAACTTGTGCAAAAATATTTTGTAGTCTATTCTTAGAATACTCAGACTTAAAGCGTTCACTTAAACTTTTATAGATAGAGTCTATTTCACCACGGAGTTTATTTTCTAAAGGTGAAAAATATTCAATTAATAATCTCATATACCTATAACCTTGCTCTATGTTAAGGTCTTGCCACTTTTTTAGGAGAGTCGGATGGTTGTCTCCATAGGACGGCATACAGAATACGCGCATGCCTCTTGGAACGATGTGAAAGTGTAATGAGGCTTCATGGTGCTGCCTTTGCCAGGCGTACCTTTGCAGCAAATAAAGTTTATCTTCTAATTCTTTAGCCATTTTATGGAATTCACTTAAATCCTCATCTGTTGTAGTGGAAATTAAATCATTAGTAGAACCACCTAATTCCAGAGCCAATAAAGGATTTGAAACACAATGCAAAAGTCCATTAGGAATACTTATGCTGTCCCTCGACTCCGGACGGTAGTCAAGTTCAACGTTAGAAGAATCCATCGTGTAGAGCAGTTACCACACAAAAAACAGAGAGTTCAAAAAAACGAAGAGGTAACTGCAACTTGAGGAGACCAGTATTCACAAAAAACAGTCCAAAATGTATAGAAACAGAAACTGATCTCTCCACGAAACAACAAGTAGCAATTTCACCAACCAAGTAAATAATCCAGTAGAGCTTGTAGTGATAAAATAAAATAAACCTTTTATTTAACAAGTGGGATGATAAGCTCTTTCGCGTGGATACAACCACGCTTCTTCAGATAACAATTACACCCACTGACTTGCTTTAAATAACAAAACAATTAGCCAAGACATTAATCTAATGACTAATTAATTAGTTCAATAAACATTTAAAGAAATCATACTTAAAAACATCGAACATTTCTATGGTGTATAAAACCGAATAAAAAGACAAGTAAATGAAAACATAGGCTAGTTATATTAAGCCATAAAATATAAAAGATAGATGGAATCTTTTTGCTAAATATATTAAGCCATAGAGTATAAAGACCTTACATATATATTTAATAAAATTGAGAGAGTCTCAAACATAATTTCAACTTGAGCCTGGAATTGAAATTAAAATAAAATACAACATTTCCCAGATATTAAATAAATATGTGAGCATATACTAAAAACGCATATTTTGAAAATGTGTTAATGTCTAATGAGACAACTCTAATATGATGTAATAATATGGCGAAAACATTACTATTCAACGCAAACTTAATAAATAACATTCAGAAACTAAGCATAGAGGACTTTCTTCAAAAAAATAAAAAACACAAAATTCATTATTTGTGTCTATTTAACAAAACTTCTTTACTTGCTAAGTAATGAATAGATACTCTAAATATATTTAAATGTATATAATATATATTGTAAGTATTAATATATAGAGTAACCATACAAGCAACTGTTATTTAAGCTATGTATGAATATGTCTATCTAAGAGTATATATATATATGTATGTATATTAAATGTACTATATATATATAAATTGTTATAGTAATATTAATTTAAAAATATATGTATAAAAAATGTGATTTTAAACCAGATAACACATTAATCAAATACGTGAGTAAATAACACAGAAAACTAAACAGCCAATCAATTGGAAATATCTCTTTATATTTAATTATTTATTTAATTAATTAATACATTATTTATCTATTATTTAATAATTTAATAGTTTACTACAAATTAAATAGAAACTAAAAAAGTCTACTGGATTATCAGGAATTAATATTTAGTTAAGGTGTAAGAGTAGTAGTGTATAAAAGGTTTTTTAAAAGTCTGTAAATATTTAGTTACTATATGAATATTCAAATGTATATCAGAATAAAAAAATTTTGAAAAACATATAAATATTAATGCACAATAAAGGGACTTTGAAAACAATTGCATTAAGGCATGATATATCAAAACTATGGCTAAGAAGCTGAAATAATAATTTTATAACATTCAAAATCATCTTATTAACATTTCCTACTATTCAAAATAGGCTTAATAGACACTGAAGTGTTTAAGCCAGGATAGTTATGTGCATTAAACCTTAGAATCCACTTTAATTCAGCTAATGCAAGACTATTACTAGCATCACTTCCTCTAGGATTCTGTGCTATTACTTCTAACACTCTAAAACAGAACGCATGATCTTCATGCTCTTTTATGTGCTGGGCTAGAGCATTAGTATCTGAAGTTTTTCTTATTTCATAGAGGTGATCATAAATTCTATCAGATAACTTTCTTTTAGTAAGGCCTATGTAAAAAGCAGTACACTTAACACAGGTAGCCAGGTATACCAAGTTTTTAGTGGAACAAGTGGCAAAACTTCTGAATTGGAATGTAAAATTTAACGTAGGATGGATATAAAATGGAGTAGAGCAAATATAGATACATCTATTGCATTTTCCACAAGGAGCAGTCCCAACCCTCTCATTAAGATGTTTAAACACTGTAGGGTGATCCTTACATAGAATTTGTTTCAAGTTCGGACAGTTTTTATAAAGGAATCTAGGATGGTTCCCTACTAAACATGTTACTGATTCATCAGTCGTAAGTATATTCCAATTTTTGCGTATAATTTGTTCTAAACATTTCACATCACTTGTATATTTGATGATATAAGGAAGTTTCATAACTTTATTTAGTGTAGTAACTTTCTTATTTATTGTTGAGGTAACTGAATTAGACATCTTGGCTGCATGAGTATTTGTCACTAAAGGGCTCAGAACGCTATCTTTAATTGTTTTAATTAAGTCACTGTTGTAACCTCTATTCAAAAAAGTGTTTCCAATCTTTCTACTTCTAGCATCAGGGATTGTTCGGTTTGACAAAGTCTGGTTAACCTAATAAACTGACTTTTGATGATGCCAGGGAACGTATGCCTGGGATGCATACTATCGTATTTAAGTAAGGTATTGGCCCAGGTAGGTTTCCTAAATAAAGATGAAATAACAGTTCCCTGTTTAGTAAGCATCAAAGTAACATCAAGAAAATGAACACATTTATTCGAAGCTTCCATTGTAAATCTCAAATAGGATGTCATGGATTCTAAAAATTCCAAAAATTGTTGAAAATCTATTAGAGTACCTTGCCATATGAGGAGGACATCATCCACAAAGCGTTTATAAAATTTTACATGTTTAAACGTGGGATGATTAAATAAGAACTTCTTTTCCCAATTAAGGACAACTAGATTTGCGTACGTGTTCGCACAGGGGGTGCCCATCGCTACCCCCCATGTCTGTAAGTACATTTTATCATTGAACATGAACAAGTTATTATTCAGTACCAAATCTAATAGTTGGCAAATTAAAATGATCTTATCCCCATTAAATGTGGTATCTCTAACTAGTAGTTCTCTAATGGCTTCCAGCCCTATGTCATTGGGAATAGAAGTGAATAAATTTTTCACATCGAGTGTTACTAAAAAATACTTATTGTTCGTAACATCAAAGGTAACATCAACCAAGCTATCCAAAAGTTGGTAGGTATCTTTTAAAATGGAAGGAACAGCATTAACTATAGGTCTAAGAAGCCGTTCAATAAGGATGGATACAGTTGCAGTGACCCAATTACTACCTGACACTATGGGCCGTAAGGGTATAGGGGTTACATTTTTATGAGTTTTTGGTAACCCTTTTATCACTGGAATGGTTGGAAACTCTATATATAAGTAGTCATATAAATCAGGAGAAATTTGCCTGCACATGATGTGGACGGTGTGCCCAGTGCTCTTTCATTGCAGAACAAAAGAATTTGACAATACCTAGCGTAGGAATTATTTTGAAAGCTAAGAATTATAGCAGTTGCTATACTCAGGGTGTGGTTTATTTGGCCTTTTGTAAGGTGTGTTCAAAATATTATGTGGGTAAAACTGAGAGACATTTTAGAGCCAGAATATATGAACATATAAGGGATATCAACAAGCAAAATGTGAATAATGCACTATATAGGCATTTGATGAATTGCAAGGAGGCTAATTTCAAATTCTGGGTATTAGAGGAGGTTGGACACCCTGAAAGAGGTGGGGACTGGGAAACAAAGTTAGAATATAAGGAAATGATGTGGCAATTGTGTTTGGATGCATGTGGAGGGAAAGGATTAAATGACCACATATCTATTTCATCTGTTTTAAAATATTTGGCTGCTGACCCTAAGAGGGCTGTAAAAAAAGTTGAATGAAAGTTAGGAATTGAAACAGTAATTAAAAAAAAAAAAACAATAAATAATAATAAAATATATTTATTATTTCCAAAGTAGAGATATAATAACATATTAATATATTAATATATAAAAGTGCATGGTATAGATAGGTGGACATATTACAATATCACATTGAATATTGAAATTAAATTAAATTAGATTATTAAATTAAAGTATTTATTATTAAGAATGGTATGTGTGTGTGGGTGTATGTGTATGCTTTGGGGGGGTGTATATATGTATATATATATATGTATGTGTGTATGTGTACATGTGTGTATGTGTACGTGGGCTTATGGGTATATGTATGTATGTGCATGTATATGTATGTATATGTGTGTATATATGCATGCGCATATGTATGTATGTATTAATGTGTACATATTTATGTGTGTGCATATTCAGGTGTGTATATATATATTCCCATATGTATATATTGTTTGTATATTAATTCATAATTTTATACTTTTTATACTTTTTACACATTTTTTACATATTTATGATCTGCATGGATGTATTAATCTACCTGGTATTTATTGATATTTTTGGAAGTACAAATGCATATAGTAGTACATACATTCGTAAATGAGTATACATATATACATATATGTATACAATGTTTGTAGAGTTGGCATTATGGTGTATTATTTACCTATCAAGATATTAGTGCTCCCTTTTTAGCATGTTAACAGTGTTCTCCCACTGTTTAATGTCTTAAGGTTTTGATAGGACATACTGTGGTGTTGACTTTTTTGCATTGATTTTTTCTTCAATGCAATAAGTATATCAATTGTACTTATGATTTATTGAATCCATTTAATATATTGTAACATATTTCAATATATTTAACATAATTGTATATATTTCATATCTATACTGGATTTGTAGACAGATATTTGACAACTGTATTTAAAGTTTAAAGTTTACCATATAGAAAACAGTTATTTTTACACACAATGAAAACAGTGTGTATTTCACTTTTAGAAGGAAATGAAAGAAATGAGCTAATTAATTAATTAACCTATTGACCAGCCCACTAGACAAAGTATATAAACTGATGTATTTTGGGGTTTTAATTTATCTCTGAAGAAGTCTCCGAAGGGAGACGAAAGTGCTCAGATTTCTTGTTTTACTTGTTTGGTGTGAAAATAAATCAACTATATAACTTCGCTGGTGGATTCTATCTTTTTGGACTTGTGTGGGAGGAAGACCTTTATTGTTTGTGGAACAGGTTTTTGCTACACTTCTATATAAATCATATTAATATTCTAAAATGACATACACTTACTTACAAAATTCCAGATAGCTGGGCTGGTAATATCTCCTTCTGTTACATTTCTATATAAATCATATTAATATTCTCAGATGACATAGAATTATTTACAAAATTCCAGATAGCTGGGCTGTCAGCATTTCCCTTTGTCACAGTCTGAATAAACTGTGTATTAATTCTGTAACAGCTGTACGTTAGTAAGAGATAATTTGAAACACTATATACAACTACATATAATGAGAAAAGAGAGGCAATACTTGGATTGACAAAATTTAGGAAATATTGTATAATACCAGGAATGTGAGTAACTTTTTTTCCTGTATGCCTGTCATCTGTAGATTGAAGACTGTTTCTTTTATTCATGGTTATTTAACTTATGGATTTGATTCCCTTTGTATACTAGAACTGCTTAATTTTATGCTAGCTTCAAGAATTTCTTGGATTTAGTGTTAGGGGAATACAAATCTAATGCTGCCAGTGCTGGATACAGGCTCCTTAATGGGTTCCTATTATATGTTCCACATCTTAGGTTGTCAAATGCCTAATTATCGACACCTAAGTGTCGAAACTTTAAAATCGCAAACGGCCACATATGCAATTTTTTTCCTCAGGGAAGAATTTGCTTGGCCGTCATTGGGGATTTGCCCTTTCCTCAATGTAGAGTGATCTCGGAGTTGGTATAT
Source organism: Protopterus annectens (assembly GCF_019279795.1). Classification (NCBI taxonomy): domain Eukaryota; kingdom Metazoa; phylum Chordata; order Ceratodontiformes; family Protopteridae; genus Protopterus; species Protopterus annectens. The sequence continues at coordinate 616,927,884 of NC_056748.1, read as the reverse complement.
TTAGTTAGGGAGGTGTGGGGGATGAAGACCCCACTATGTTTGGGTTCAGAAGTTTATTTTATTTTGCGATGACCTTTTGAATTCTTTCCCAAGGAAAGAATGGCCGTTCATGATTTTAAGGTTTCGACGCTTAGGTGTCGATGTTTAGACATTCGACAACCTAAGCTGTCGAGTATGTAATATAGACCCTACTTAATAACTGCCTTGCAGAGTTTAGAGATTGACTGTTTTTCATTGAAACCAAACAGTGGAGAGTATGATAAATGAGGTTTGGGAACAAACTGATTTGTCCAGGGACATCTTAGGAGGAGGGTCAGGTAGGAATAGTAATGGGAGTTAAGATGGTAGTGGAAGAAAGTTAGTGTGGTGGGGATGGAAGGGTTAAATTGGGAAAGTGGGAGGGTTGGGAGGAAATTAGTTAAGTGCAAGGAGGGGCTTAACTGGTTTTGTGAGAGTGTAACTGGGTAAGGGTCAGATTTTCTTGTGAACTTGCTACCCGCCCTCCCTCCCTCTTTTAGGAACATTGAGGACTGTGTGGTTATTTTTATAAGTTTAGTGTTTAATTGGATAATAGAGGCAGGCTTGTCCCTCTTCTGTTCCGCCTCTGGTGTTGGCTGATGAATTTAATCAGCTGGGGAATGAAAGTGGGTGTTGGGATGCTGCTTGATAAGTAAAAGTAAGCGAGTGGAGGTGAGGACGCTGCTTATTTGATCAGGGTGAGCGAGGTTACACTGCCCTGGTAAATGGTTATATGGATGTTCATGCTGTGATAAATAAATTAAAATATTGTTCAATAAAGTTATTTTTATGGAAGTTTAATAAAGGTCATCAAATGTAATTTGATGTGGTGTATTTACGGAAGGGGGTCTGGACAAATAGGTGACTAACTGTGCTAAGCAGTGTGTGGAAAACAATATGAAGAATGACAAATATTTTCCTGAAACTGAAGGAATCTGTGCAGCAAAATTTGAGTATAAAGTAAGTTAGAAATTGCATGTGTGTGTGTAGAATCTTAGAATCATTGCACAGCCTTTTTCTAGCTTGAGTATAATATCTAGTTGCAGTGAATGGTGTAAAGTAGATAGTTTGGACCAAAGAAATGGATTATTTGTGTTTGTAATGTAAAATGTTCTAACCATTATAAAGTAATACTTTTTTTCTGTTTTGTAGTAATTTGACTTTTCTTCATGTCGATGAATGTGATTGCTAGATCTTCTGAGTTGGTTTCATAATTATTCACACAAACACGTGCTCTGTGTGTGTGTGTGTGTGTGTGTGTGTGTGTGTGTGTGTGTGTATGTGTGCGCATGCGCATGTGTGTGCGTGTTGTTTGTGGTGTCTCATACAGTTGCATCCACTTTTCTTCATGTCGATGAATGTGATTGCTAGATCTTCTGAGTTGGTTTCATAATTATTCACACAAACACGTGCTCTGTGTGTGTGTGTGTGTGTGTGTGTGTGTGTGTGTGTGTGTGTGTGTGTGTGTGTGTGTGTGTGTGCGCATGCGCATGTGTGTGCGTGTTGTTTGTGGTGTCTCATACAGTTGCATCCACTGACTAACCGATTATCAAAATGTAATGAGTAACATAATTAACTACTACTGTTTGAACACAGGCAAACCAGAAGGAATCAATTCATTCACTAGACAGTTTAATTCTTAAAAACAAAAACAAAAAAAGAGACCTTGGCTAATGAAGCTAATGAATGTAGAAATGCACTTATTTATAAATTATTGCACTACATAGTTTTTGAAATGACTGTAATAACATAATTCAGTGAGGCTGAAATCTTGGCTGTACTGAATGTCAGCAATGTTCCTCGGCTGTGCTATTAAGTAATCATTTCCAAATATAGTGAAGAACTTCTCTGACAGTCTTGTTTTGTCAGTAGTTGGACCCAAACAGTGTTCTATGCACATACTCATTTTGAACAATAGCTCATTGTGTGTGTGTTCTTTACAGCAGCTCATTGTGTGTGTGTGTGTGTGTGTGTGTGTGTGTGTGTGTGTGTGTGTGTGTGTGTGTGTGCCAAATACTCCAAGCTTTCAGAAATATTTGTTAAAATAATTTAAATCACTTGCAAATGTAATTACTATCTTGATTGATTGATTGATTGATTGAGAATACATTGGAAAAGAAAGAACAACATCTTGAGGCACTTAGGCTTGAGTTAGAAACCCTTGTGAGGTTTCCACAATATTTTTATATATTAATTTGTTTTTATAATTACATTTTAGCATAAAGGATTGTATTTAAAAAGGCTCCTGCACACACTGGGTTCTGGTGAGATATTTCTGGGAACAGTAAAGAAAGCTTGCTTTACAGAAATAAAAATAACAAAACAATGTAGAAAGTTAATAGGTTCATAGGTCTATAGTACGCTAACGACCATTAGGGCTCTTATAAGCCTAGCTGTGCAACCTGAATGTCAATTAATTGAATTCACATGATAAAGTAAACTAAATAAATTCCTGGGCTCGTAAAGAGAAGTAGTATAGGACAAACATAAGCAAAAGTATTTCAAATTACTGATGTTCACCTGTTAAAGAGCCTTCACAAGAATGTCAAGCTTGTGGCAAGTACTATTGAATTTGGAGATCCTGTCCTCCTGTGCTTTACAGAAAAGCAGGATAGGCACCATAGTTATCCAAAAGGCTGGCGACCTGATATCAAGCAGTATTCAGCTTCTCATGACTCTAAAAAAGATGCTCATTAGTGGCATGTTTACAGTGTAGAATGTGGATAGCAGCTCCATCATCACAATGTCCAGGAAGGTGGTTCAGTGGAAATGTTTCTGTTTTACAGTTCCAGGGTATGTAGTGTTTGCACAATCTTTCTCCATGCATTGACATTTTTTTCCCTGGCACTCTAGTTTGCTCTGGCATCTCCAACCAGCTAGTTGACTAACCACAGTAATCCATCTATTTTCTCCATATATATATATATATATATATATATATATATATATATATATATATATTATGTGTATATTGGTGCTGTTCACTCTGTTGAATTTGCAGTTCATCGACAGAGTAAACAGTTTGAGAAATTCATTGCTAACTGTCATTTTTGAGTATTGCAGACGTTGAAAGAAGTAAAACTGTGTCTGTGTGGATAAGGTAAGTGTCAGTTTGGGATTTTTTTTACCCAAACCTTTGGCTGTATTAAAGGTTTTAGCATGGGTGGGTGGGAGAATGTGTTCAAGTGTCTGTGGGTTAGGGTAAGACTAAGAACTAGGTAAGGGGATTGATTTAATAGTGTGCATATATGCTGGTGTATGTGGTATGTGTCTGAGTGTCTTGTCTAGTGGTAGTGTTACAGAAAGGGGTTTTCTAAGGCAAGGTGTAGACTTGGGGTTAAGGACAGGAGCATGGCCAGGTTTAACATGTATTAGTATGTAAGGATAGGGAATACAAATCTAGACTGACCCTGTGGACATCCATTGCTATTCACAGAGTGTACAAACCAGTGACAGAAATAGAAGTAAATTACCTGGTCTTTCTTCCATGCAACACACATGCATTCACACCTACAGACAATTAAGAGTCATCAAACAACCTACTGTGTGTTTTTGAAATGTGGGAGGAAATTTAAGCAGCCAGAGAAAAGTCATTCAAACACAGGAAGGTTGTGCCGATTCAACACAGAAGTCACCTCATCTTGGAACTACTGCCTTTTTAAATTATGAAGTACAAATTCACTGAATCGGAAGGAAATAAATGTATTTAGCATCATGCTGGGATCTTGGAGGGTGAGGTGTGTCTTTGGCAAAACATACAATTTGCCATTTCACTGAATTGGGATTTTTTAGAATATTTGATAAACTAGCTTACCAAATCATATACCGAAGTTTGTACAGATCAGTTATCACAGATATTAACATGGCATGTGTTTCACACTTCATGATATTATGAAAATTTGAATATACACTTGTATGAAATTGGATATTTTTAACTAAGGAAAAGTGTTATATATGACAGAATCCTATAGGTGTTAACTTATGCATTTATTTGTTTATTGTTTTTTTATTTTTATTTGTTTGTTTCTGTGCTTTTTAGATAGGTAAGTGGACTGGTCCAGGGAAACTTTCATCCATGACCCAGTTCACTGATATATCACCAAAAATTAAAGCAATACAATACATGGATACATACATGCATCACACATGAGGAAGAAAGTGTACAAAACTCAGCAAAGGACATCAGAGCTGGTAGCCCAGAGAGTTATTCAATGGACAAACAAAAGTAACAATAAATTCAAGATATTTAAAGCAAGAAGGGTTTGATGTTTGGGAGAATTTATAACGACGTATGCTTATTACGACTGACATTTTTGCATTTCATAGTAAAAACTACCCAGCATTATATAAAGATAATAACACTAAATGACATCTGAAAAAAATCCATGTTATAATATTCAGCAAGATATCTGAGGTTACCGTTTATATCTAAAGCCGTAACAAAGAGCATATAGTTTGCAAAGATTTGAAATACGATAGGAGTTGTTTATTTATTAACCAGGCAGGTGGACTGGTTCAAGGATTAATTTCAGCCATGACTTGGAACATCAAACCTTGCAGTAGATAACCATTTGAAATGTTGGGATCCCCTAAAATAAGTTCTGAAGCATGGAGGCTGAATGACCAAAAACGGACTTGCATATACTAAGTCCGAGTTAGACATTTCCTGGAATATTCACTTTACTCTGAGGTATGAAGATCTTGGTGTAGGTATACATAAGTTTGGAGGCAGGTGCTTGCCCCCCTTATCTGGAGGTGCAGAGGACCTTACCTCCCTGCAAAAAAAGAAGTTTAAAGGAGAAAAGCAATCTTTGAAATTCAGTCTTTCTTTGTTTTCAGTCTTTTTTTTGTCTTGTCGGTACTGAGCATTTCAAGTGCCAACATTTCAATAGGGAGCAGTTACAGTAATACAATGTGTAGCCATATAGTCATATTCTTTAATGCAGGAGGGAGGGTGGACATGGCCTGTATCACAGAAGTAAGGGATGATCACAAGAAAAGTGTCAGGTGTGGGCTTCCATGATAGCTGCACACTGATCAACAACTTAATTTCAGCTCTCCTACTACGAAAATAGAAACTGAGACATAAGAACTAGTAATTTTGAAAGTCCGAGTAAAATTCACTTACTAACTAGTAAGTACACTGCCTGGAAAAACTGCAGAAAGAATCTGGAAATTTTGAAAGAAAAATTGTTTGTGTGTAAAAAATCCAAAAAAATGTTTAACATCAGGGTCTAGCTGTACAATGTCAGGGGGATATATTTTCCATAAGAACAAGATACTTGATTAAGGTAAGAGACAAAAAGTATAAGAAATGGAAAAGAGGTTCAACTACAACTAAAATGAAATAAGGTGGACAAACAAATTAAGCATAATGTGATATAAGATCACAGAAATGTTAAGAAAATCTATATAAAGATATTGAGCATAATAGGAAACAATTTTATAGATACATAACATGTGTAAGGAGTAAAAACATGCAAACTGATAAACAATGTATAGACTGTAAAATATATTCTTAGGCACAACAGATTATAGACATATTTAGAAAATCTTATGCAAAACAGTTTTGCTCCACAAAGGGGATGATACATTGTCCTATTGACATCCAGGTAAACTTGGATACTAAAATCAAACTAGATTAGATTGAAAAAGAATTATGCAAAATTAATCCAAACAAAGCACAGGGAGGAGATGGAATTAGCAATAATGACTTGAAAACACTTCAGCAAGAACATATAATACCATTATATCTATTATTTCCTAGGTCATATAAATATGGGGAGATTCCTCAAGATTGGAAACATTCACTTGTTAAACCTGTCTTTAAGGGAAAGGTGAGTAAGACAAACCCAGAGACATATAGATCCTTAAGTCTACTTTCATGTTGCAGAAAAATAATGGAGAAGGTAATACTGGATAAGCCATTGTCAGAATTGGAAAGGATGGGACTTGAAACCATGTATCAGCATGCATATGTTGAAAAGAGATCTATTACCACCTGTAGCATGATGTTATATAACAATATAACAACAGCTTTGAAAGAAAATGATGCTGAGATATAACTGATACAGATTTAACTTCAGCATTTGGCAGGTCGTACTCAAACCTCTGATCAATAAATTAGAACAACTAGGACGCTGATATACTCTTGATAAAATGGATAGCTGCATGGCTTATAAATAGGACATGGCAAGTATCAGACACCAATTGAAATTGAGAAATTCTTGGTTACAGTCAGGGTGTCTCACATGGCTCTGTCCTAGGCTTATGCTTGTTTAGATTGTATTTTTTAGAATTACTTTTTCATCTGAGGTGTTCTACAGTCTGTATGCAGATGACTTGAAATTGGGTAAACTGATTACATGTGTCACAGATAGAACATGTCTGCAAAATAACTTGACTAAATTGTCCATTTGGGCACAGGAAAATATGCTGAAAAAGTCCTCAAAAACTAATCATATGAGATTTGGGAGACATAAATTGAAAGGTGAATATGTAATACAGCACACAGTGATTGAAACTGTAGATTCATTTAAGAACCCGAGTATATTGGCAGATCCAGCTTTGAGTTTTTCTGATCATATCAATCAATTGGTTAATGATAAGTGCAGAATTGTAGGTTGTATAAAAATTTTATAAAGGCTAGGAAATCAGAAATGATGAAGTCATTGCTTGTTAATTAACAGAAAAAGAACTGAACAGTAAGCTGTCTGACACATGGCCAGGGTAAAATAAAGCAGTAATTTATTGAAACTAAGTGTTTTGTGAGTGCAAATCTCACATCTTCAGACCAAACCAAATATTTTACAATCATTCATCTTTAAAGTCATTCAAAAATCAAACCTCCAATTAAATTGATTCTTAAAAAAAACACTTGACTCTATATGAAACACTGTAGCCTCTATGTACAACAAGAACCTTTTTCAGGTACAAGCACCCTTTCTGCATAATACAATAATTAAAATAAACTAAGCGACATATGATACATCTCTACTACACATTATAATCAAAATCTGGCCCTATAAAATTGTAAAATACATTATAAAGACATCAAAAACAGTGATATCAGCATCTCCTAGGGTTAATAAAACTAAGTTGATGTAATAAAGCATAACAAAAAATGTATATTTATAAAAGCCTTCCCTGACCTAGAGTAGTCCAAATACAGGCTTTGCTGTATTCTGGACTTTTGGAAAGTTCCTGTGTTGCCATTTTCCTTTCTTGGATAAAAGGAGGCTTCTTTGTTCACCAGTGGGAGTGGGGAGCTTAGAGCAGCCTATCTATCCCTGGAGGAGTGTTCCCAGCACAAGAATCTGGTAGTCTATTGGCCATTTTGGGCCATTTTCTAGCTCTCAAGTCCCCCTGTATATAACCCACTTTGGTGCAGTTTTTGCGCTTGTTACTACTCAGCCAAGCTCCTCGTGGTCCTGCAGAGTGGTGCTAGCAGCAGAGAGGCTAAAAGAGCGACTGCTTATCTGATAAAATCGTTTCTTTTCCTGCTACTACCTGGGGGACTGTTCAATCTAGCCAAATAGCAAGTATTTCTGCTTCTTTAACTGTTTTAAACTGTTTAACATTGTTTTTGCACCTGCACTTTTAAAGTTTGTCCTGTTTGTTGCATTTACCTGTTGAGGCTACACACTCAAGTGCGCTAGCCTGTGTTACATATTTATTGCATTTTCCTGCTGTTTATTTGCAAAAAAAGAAAAAAAGAAAACAATTATCCTTGTTTCCCACCTTTCCTGACCTAGAGAAGTCCAAATACAGGCTTTGCTGTATTCTGGACCTTTGGAAAGTTCCTGTGTTGCCAATTTCCTTTCTTGGATAAAAAGGAGGCTTCTTTGTTCACCAGTGGGAGTGGGGAGCTTAGAGCAGCCTATCTATCCCTGGAGGAGTGTTCCCAGCACAAGAATATGATAGTCTATTGGCCATTTTTGGCCAATTTCTAGCTCTTTCAAGTCCCCCTGTATAAAACCCACTTTAGCGCGGCTTTGCGTGATTTTGCGCATAGCGCAGCATCAGGCAGCACTGCTTAATTGGGTTTAAACCATTCTCGGCTCCACAAAGTCTGCTCTTCACTTTTTCCCTTAGAACTGCTCTAGTTCTTGGAATAAACACCCTATTCCTACTCTAAAGCCTGGCACTTGCTCACTAAAGCAATTATATAAGTCAATACTAAAAAAGTAAAAGCACTACACCCTCACAAACTCCCCTTGAGTACCTTACTCCCCATTGGTCCTTTTTTCAATTTTAAAGGAGTTCCCTGTACTATTCTAGCATGTCCTAAGGTCAGTTGGCAGTCTTCTCTCTGGTCCAGCTGGTGAATCTGGGAATCTTGAGGCAATGTTACAACTGCCTCATGTACACAGACAACCCTCTCCTCCTCCCAACAAGTTCCAACATATGTGAGAGATGCAACCATAAAGTCAAACTGGACGCTAAGCTCTCTCTACTCAGTACTGGGGTAACCAGTCAGGAGGAGAAGGCATCCACACTCACTACAATTCCAGTCTCACATAGACCTACCACGACAGCAAACCAAACACATAAACACACAAAAACATACTCGGAGGCTCTAAATAAAAATCTGCCTAAGCAGCAGAGACCTCCAAAGCAGACACCCAAGCAACCGCTACCCCAAAACAAAACACGTGCAACACATAGTTCACAAAGCCAGTGTGCCGAACAGTCACAGCCCTTAAGGCTAAACAACACACCTGATACACTTGTAATAGGTGATTCTATCGTCAGGCACACTGACGTCCCGCTCACCAGGCTGAACAAGGAGAAGGTCACAGTGAGCTGCCTGTCGGGCGCTAGGATCCGCCACATAACACAAGCACTCAGGTCACTCCAAGGCAAGTACAAATATGACTCAGTCATTGTCCATGCTGGTGTGAATGACCTGAGACGTACCTCCCCGGGACTACATGAAAAGAGACATAGAGAATCTCTCTGAGCATGTAGCCCGAGCCAGTATGACCCTGACCTTGAGTAGCATCTTACCCTCACCAAGAATGGTGCCACAATATGAAGACAAGATGATCAATTTCAACAATTGGCTTAAGTATTGGTGTCATTCAAAGGGGGATCCAATGCCTGTCAGCCTGGGATGACATGCTCGACAAGCCACGCTGCTTCACAAGGGATGGCTTGCACCTGTCACCCCTGGGCTTTCGGATATTGGCAAAGGCTCTTGCCACCCCCATAGTGCCTTTTTAGGCAAGGCTCAAAAGACAAACCCACCTCCATAGGTATCACAAGGGATAAGAAACTAAGAGTAATGCTACTCAATGCCAGAAGTCTAAACCTCAAGATGCACGCACTCGAAACTCTCCTTAGCATGGAGAACATCGATATGTGTGCAGTAACAGAAACCTGGTTCAAGGCTCACGAGAGCACCCCAGCACTACCAGGTTATACCTCATACCATGCTTTTCGGCCCCAAAACTCAGACCGAACCACAAAAGGAGGGGGAGTATCAATATTCGTCAAAGATACCCACACCTCCAGGTTGGTGGCACAGCATGAAGCATCGGAGACTATCCATGTGCAACTAACAGTGGGTAAAACTGCCTTCCAGTTTATAGCCTGCTACCGAACACCCCCCCAAACCCAGGAACCCCACTCGGCATTCCTGAGAACACTGGAAAATATGAAGGTCTCTCCAAACACCATTATATTGGGCGACTTCAACTACCCAAACATAGACTGGGAGCATTACTCTAGCTCCAACACCCTAGCCCAAAGGTTCCTAGAATTTATAAACTCAAATGCAATGGAACAACTTGTGACCACTCCCACTAGAGGCGAAAACATACTGGACCTGATCATCACCAACATGGGGACTCTATGCTCCTGGCCAGAAGTATATCCCTCACTGGTAAGATCAGACCATAAATTAATCTCACTGGATATCCACATCCTGACTCCACCCCCTGCCCAGAAAACCACAGTGAAAAACTTCTTTAAAGCAAACTTCACACTACCCAAAACTGAGGTGGAATCCTTCAAAGCTCCTGGGCCTGTGGAAAATACGGCCCAGACCGCAGAATCCTTTATAAACACATTCTATGAACACCTTCAGGAATGCATGGATCATGCAATCCCAAATAAAACTAAGACCCAATCCCCAAAGGCAGGTGTCCTGTCTGGTGGACCCCAGCCATACACAAACTATACAATAGAAGAAGGAAGTTACTACATGATAGTGCAAAATCCCAAAAAAGGAAGGCATCTCTGATCAGTATTAGCAAAAACTACGGGCACTCATAAAATCATCTAAGGCCAGCTTTGAGAGAAAAATTGCACAGGACACTAAAGAGAATCACAAAGCTTTCTTTAGTTATGTTAGGAACCTGGGTGGGTATTCCCAGATATGCTCAGAATTAGTCCAAAATGACAAAAAATACACTGAACCCACAAACATTGCCAACATCCTGGCCGACAGGTTCAGCACAACCTCCCCCCCCCACCAAAAGAGCAAATATCTATTCCAGCAGAGTGCTGCCCCCCTGATATCTCAGATGCTCAGGTAAGAACTGCCCTCTCAAAGCAAAAAAACACAGCATCAATGGGACCAGATGGTGTCCCGGGCTGCGTCCTACATGAACTCCAAGATGAGCTGAACCCAAACATAAATCTACTGTTCAATCTCAGCCTTACTACAGGATATGTACCCAAAGAGTGGCGTACAGCAACAGTGGTCCCTCTCCACAAAGGTGGTGCTTCAATGGATCCTGGAAACTATCGCCCAATAAGCCTGACTAGCTTGGTCTGCAAAGCTATGGAAAGGATCATCATGGAACTCATAAATAAAGATATTGAGGACCTACAGACACAGGATCCTACCCAGTTCGGCTTTGTTAAGGGCAGATCCTGCCTCTTAAACCAGGTCGATTTCTTTGAAACAGTCACCAAGGCCATTGACGAGGGGAAGGTGGTCCACGCAGCCTACCTGGACCTCGCAAAAGCCTTCGATACAATACCCCACTCGGGCATCATAGATAAGCTATCCAGCTTAAATATAAACCCCTATGATACTAGATGGGTTGCAAACTGGCTCAAGGACAGAACCCACATGGTTAGAATTGCTGGAGCCATGTCAGACTCCAAACCAGTTATAAGTGGCATCCCACAAGGCTCAGTCTTGGGACCTCTCTTGTTTGGTATATATTTCTTGGAGGTACAGGCCAACACAGAAGGACTGTGGCTGACCAAGTTCACAGATGACTGCAAACTGGGCGCCATAATCAACTCTCCAGCTGACACAAGCATCCTCCAAAAGGGTCTCTTAGAAACAGACAGCTGGTGCCAGAGCCATGGCCTCAAGCTAATTGCCAAAAAGTGTATAGTCATCCCCTTTGGCAAAAACAAAGTGCCCACAAATTACCACATAGGTGGTAATCCATTAAGTACGGAAGAAGTAATTAGGGACCTGGGGACCCAAGTTGATAGCAATCTCTCATTTGACAACCACGTGGCCAAAGTCATTAGAAAAACATTCTATATAGCCCACCTAATCATGAAGGGATTCACATCTAGATCAGGGGAGGTCATTGTGCCTCTTTACTCATCCCTCATCAGGCCCATAATTGAGTACAATGCCCCTTTTGGGACGTACCTTACCAGACACCTGCAGCAACTAGAAAGACCCCAAAAATACCTCACCAAGAGGATCAAAGGGCTCAAACAGATGCCATATGCTGCCCGGTTAAAGAAACTCCAGCTCTACTCAGTTGCATACCGCCTGCTTCGAGGCGATCTGTGCCTGATGTATAAAGTCATGTCCAACCCGGAATTAATGGACATGCTGCACCTCAGAAAATCCAGATCCCAACGAGCTACGTGCTCGAGGGACTTGAACCTTAGCACAGAAATAAATAAGACATGCTGGAGGGACAGATTCATAACCCAGAGGCTCCCTTCACTCTGGAATAAAATCCCAGTCCAGTTTAGGCAGAGTCCCTCACTGACTCTCTTCAAGAGGAATCTTGATTAGTGGATGGGAGATCGTAGGTTTACCCCGGGTATCACTTCTGTGTCACTGTTAGACAGAGGCACAGTAAACTAAACCTCGAAAAAGGGCATAGTAAAATTCATTTTAATGGGTGGCGAAAGCCAAACACACTCTGGCTAGGCTTACAAATGCTCTAGGGCAGATGGCCTAGTATGAACCTATGAATGAACATGACATACAAAACTACAGGAGCAAACCATCCATATAAATATGTACTCACTCATAAGTCAAAATATAAAAGTATACAACTAGAAATATAATAGAGTGCATCATAACTACCATGAAGCTATCATGTTGATAGATCGATCATAAAAAACAGATTCATAACTATATTAGAAAACAGCAACTTCATAACATATATAAAAAATAAACTTCATAAGTATATAAAAATAGCTTCATAATCATATGAGAGTAACCTACTCTGAAAAAACTAAGAAACCTAACTGTAAAGCTACAAGATGTCACATCAACTATACAGTAAAAATGGAATAAAATCCTAAGAAACATGATGTATTAGATATGAAGTTCCATTATAAAATGGACAAAGAACATTTGAAAGCAACCTTAAGATGTAGCATAAGTGCTCACCATAAATCAAAAATGTAAACAAAAAAGAATTAAATAACCTAAAAAACATCATAACTAACATATAGCTACATTGTTAAGAGAGCAGTCAAATATAAGAAATGGTATTTGAGTGTTTATTTAACAATGTACTTGTATATCAGTTGCAATGTGTCTTGGTTTATTAGTGACTCATTTGTTTAAGTTTTTTGACTTGTGGTGAGCACATTGGTAGATTGTTTTTGTTTTTACTTTTTAAACATATTTTGGATACATCAAACAAGGAAAACAGGTAGAGTCTTACAAACAATGAAAAATAAAAAATGAAAAATAAAAGGCAGCTGTTGCAAGACAAAAGCGATGCTTGGTAGATGGTAAATCCTTTATAAGCAGAAAACTCCAAATCTAGAAAAATACAGACAATATTCATCCAAGATAAAACAGTGCAAGCAAACACAGCAGTATTAAGTGCTTTCGTCTGGTAGATGACTTCCTCAGAATACAAAATACTGAAATTATCACCTGTTTAAATACATTGCTTACCCAATCACAAATAAACTGACATAATTTCCCCCATTAACAAGGCTGCAAATGCTTAATGCAAGCCAAATATAAAACAATAATACATATAAAAAGTTTAAAACATCCCTAAACAATATATATAACTAAATAAAAAACATGGATTTTAATTTCAACAGAGAAGATAAAGAAATTCTATCATTTAACCCAGGAGCATGATAAGCATCAAGCCTAATTTGCCATTTGAGTTCTACATTATTTTGGATACATGTTTTTAGATACATTTACTGTGTTTAGTTTTATAGAGCAGCTATCGGAGTTAGTAGTAAGCATTTACCCTCTTTTATCAGTAAACATAGTGAAACCTTTTTTAGTGTTCCAAAGAAAAATTATTGAGAGAGAGAGAAAAAAAACCCACAGGAGTTGGCTTGAATGATTAGGAGTACTTTGGACTCGAACTGATGTTGGGAGATGGAGATGAAAAGGAAGAAGACCAGAAAGACCAAAATTAGTGAATAAATGTCAAATTATAAAGCATCAATCAAATTTGTGAAATATGGCTTTGCAAGAAAAAGCTGCTGAGAAAGATTGGACTTTTATTTTGACTTTGATAACCTTGTGGGTGGACTGTAAAGCGTGTACCCTACTCTATGTCATTAATGTTTAGAAAGACACTAAAAGGGGAAAAAGGTAACTGAAAATAAAACAGATTTTGTTCTTAATAATACTAATATGAAATATTTTGTAATATAAGCTGCATGTTATATAGTAAAGCAGTTTTGTGGAACATGTAGTCAAGGGTATTTAAAATGTGGGGGTGAGGGTGAATTTTTTCAGTGAATGCTGCATGTGAAAAAGATATTAAAGTATGCAAGTACCTTTTTTAGTTTTAAGAAATATAGGCTTTACAGTGTAAAAAAAAAGAAAGCTGACAAAAGCAACTTTAAGTTAATATGCTATAATGTTGGGTTGCTTGGATGGAGTTGGGGGTGCAAAAATGTGCTGAATATATTATATATAGAGCTGAGATGCTTTCTCATTTTTACTTAGTTGAATGTCTGTATTAATGCCCTTGGTATAATCTGAAGCATGTGTGTTTCTATAAGCAATAGGATTGAAAAATAAGGCAAAATGAATGCCAAGAGAAGTGGTAATGTTCTTGCATATGCAATCATATTAACTACTTTTTTTTATTTTCCTTTAGTAAATGTTCAGTGGGAGTCAAGAAGTCTGCAGCTGAAGGCAGTTGCACATTATTGTTTGTTCTGAGTAATATTGACAAAGAATCCTGCATGCATCTGCAGGGCTGTTAGCTGTTTTTCCCCCATTGCTGATTATGTTTCCATGGAGACAAATTATCTGCATGTCCAAGCAGTTAATCTGGAGAGTTCTGAGTGCTGTTTGCAGAGAGAAATCAAAATTTAAAGGTACAAGGGTAAGCAGTTCAGTAAAAAATAAAGTTTGAAATTATTGGAAATGAATAAGAGACAGCAGCTTCAATACTTCAGTGCATTTAATAGAAAACTGTATAATTTAGTTTTATTTAAAGACAGCCATTGCAGTTTTTCTTAAGGCTAAAATCTAATATTTTCTAAAAAGCATACAAGCTGTTTTTCACTTCTGGGAGGGGAATAGAAAAAAGAAAGGAATAGATAGTTATCAATGTAAGTAAGAACACAGGTTGTAACATTCACTTTAGCATGGGTGACCTTCATTTTTGGTTAAGTAATGCATGTGGGCGTAAATGTTGATTTGGGGCAATTGTTCCTATCTGGAGAGTTAAACTTAATTTTTTGGAAATGTACATAGTATTATGTGCTTGTTATATGTTAACAGGTTATGGGGGTGTTCTGAAAATCTATTTAGGTTTTTTTTGAAAGTTTTGATTGAAACAAAAAGTCATTAAAATATGACATAGGTTCAAATGGAGATGACAAGGAACAACTGTATAAAAAATCAGCCTACCAAACAGTGTGTGCATGTAACACAAAACTATTTGAAATACATGTTCAAAAAGCTGTCATGTATAATAAGTGGGAACGATAACTTCTTATCATAATTGCTATGCTATTTTGGAAAGTAGATGGCCTTAGAGATATAGACAAAAAGGTAAGAATACTGAATTATATTAAAAATGCAGAGTGCAAATAGCAATGCTGCAGGATGCACATTTTTCTTTTTTCTTTCTTTCTTTTTCTTTCTTTCTTTCTTTCTTTTGCAGGAGACATATTTGCAAAGAAATGAGCATGTGAATTTGATAAAGAAAGGATTTTAGGGTGGATATTCAGCAGAATATCAGGGACAAAGTAAAAGGGGAATAATTACTAATTGCTAGAGGAGCTCCAGTAGTGATAGAAGAGCAATAAAAATATAATAATAGATTTATGGTAGTAAGTTGATACTGGCAAGGGATTGATGTCAGAGTATAGAAAAGATAAAGGGATAGGGGAATCCTAAGCGAATGACTTGTTCTTAGAGTTTTGAGTTGAGTCTAGAGTATAAGCTGTTGTTAAAAAAGGGATAATTAGTAGGCCATATAAAATATTGCACAATAACTCTAAGAATCAGAGGAGGTTTGAAAAGATTGGAAAGAGAGATTAGATAAGCAATTTACAAGGGAACAATGACAGGACATATGTATGACTCTCAAGTATGCAACAAAGTCTATAAGGTTAAGGATATTTGCTTGGAAGTGTTTGCATAGGTATTTTTATACCCCAAGCAGACTCCAAATTTTCCTTGGGTAGATGTCAAATGTTGGAGTTGTAATAGGGAAGAAAGAGGCAACTGCAAACATAAGCTGTGAGAGAATAATGAGTTGGCAGATTTAAAAAATTCCCTACAGACTACACTGTCAGAAATATTGGTTGGGCAAATGGGTGTATCTAAGGAAATTATTTTATTGAGCTGGGATCTGAATTGCCTAGATATAGTAAGGCCTTGTTAAGTTTAATTCTAGTTGCTTCCAAAACAAGCAATTATTTGAAAATAAAACTCAAAGTCTTAACCAACTGTATTGGAAAGTGTAACAGAGATAAAAGAACAAGGAGTGTGATCTTTAGCAAAAGGAAAGAGCAAATTATATAAAAAATAAATGGTGACTGTAACATGCATAAGATGTTCTGGAGGAGGAGGAAGAGGAATGATGTTTAAGGGAAGGCAGAAACAGAAGAAATGATGTTATGTTGAAATAATGGCAATTATACAAAAGAATAAATGTGATGTACAATGTATGTGACTGGAAACATGGTAGTATGTTTTCCTTTCTTTTATATTAAGGTATGCTTGCCTATGTCTTAAGTGATAATTTAATAAAGGTGCTAAAAAGGAAATAAGATGTGGGGGTGTCTGTGTATCAGTTTTTCAGTAGTGATGTTGACCAGAGAGCTAGATTTGGATGGATACATACATAAAGAAGATATAAGATCAAAGAAAAGAATCACTAATACAAGAATGGGAGACAAAGGTACAGCTAGGATTAGAAGCTAGGTTTATGTCCTGGCAACAGTTAAGTTAAAGGATGCAGGTGAGCTGGTAGATTGATACAATATATCCATCACTACATCCAATAACAGAGGAGAAGGATGAAATGGAGGAAGGAATAAAGGTGTAGGATAGGAGGAAGTGTATAATACTTTGAGGAATATGAATCTGTCAGGTTCACCCTGTGGTATTCTGTGATCCAGGGTTCAAAGGAAGAGAGAGTTCATTGAGGTCTTGGACCATAAGAATTTTAACTACCTGATTCCTCTTTACCAGAAGGGACAGAATTTTGGTTATGGTCCTTAAAAAATGCAGAAGGGGTCTACCAACAGTGATCATATCAGTTTGTGGTTTAGACAGAGCTGATGGTGTGGTATATTAGAAGAGTGAATTATGCTACGATAAGAGAGATGGTCATGGTGAGTTAGGAGACTGGAAGCAGTCTGGGGGGATGAGCAAGATTTAGTAACGGGCTACAAATGGAGTATTTAGGCTTTGGACAAGGATGTGAGGGAAAGGCAAAAAGACAAAAAAAAAAAAAAAAAAAAAAAAGAGAAGGCGGCCAGTATGTCTAAGCAGGATTGTGAGACTTTGAATTAGAGCAAAATATATGACCTAGAAAAGGTAGAAAGGAGTAGGTGAGGATGTGGAGTAGTGTAGTACATAGCAGAAATAAGGAAGAGAGAGAGAGAGAGAGAAAGAGAGACAGATGTGGCAAGGCTGAGTAGAGATTTGAGGGAGATCACAGCAGACTAGGAAAAAAATGAGGTATTGAATAAATACTTTGCTTCAGTATTCACAAAGGAGAGGTAGGGAGGCAGGCAGGGCAGAATGGGCAAACCAGGAGACAGTCACAGGAATAGAAAGGGAAAATGTTGAGAGGGAACTGTGTTATTTCATGGAACATAAAGCACAAAGGCCAGAAGGGCTGCATCCCCTAGTTCTCAGGTATCTGGCCAGAGGGTTGGCAGACCCTCTGACAGAGATCATCAAACTGTTATCGATGGGTTATGTGTACATGGTACCAGAGTACTGCATGACAGTGGTTGTGATATGCTGGTAAGGAAGCAGAAAATATCAAGGGTACTCTATACCTGTTATTTTAATAGCAATGATAGGGAAAACAATGACAAAAATCTTTTCCATGTGGTGGCCACCATCTCCTCTGTTCCTTGAAGTTCTTGCCAGAGTTTCTGTCTCATGGCTATAGGTCCTTTCCATGGAGCAAGAATAACTGATTCTGCATCCAGATTTATCTGGATGCTGTACCGTCCTGGAAGGCATCCCATTTCAGGAAATACATGAGCATATATCTCAAAAAACATCTTTATAAATATTTGTAAATGCACTTTTGTTTCTCTCTGTGTTGCTCTGTTGTACTATGGCACAACTGTATGAATTGTTGTCCATATGGCTATGCAAGCTGCTTGAGTGTGTCTCTGAGTTACTACCCTTGAAATTATTACAGCTAACAGCTTCTGGGGTATGTGAGAGGCTGTTTCTGTGACTTTACTTCTTTGGCTGCATACTGTGGATGCAATTATTTACTAGTAATTCTTCACAGTATAATAGCATTCCAGAATTCAAAACAATGGGTCTATATTACATTATCAAATACTTGCAACATCAAATGTTATATATTTGAAGTTGCAAGTATTCGAAAATTAAAGCAGAAATCTCCGTAGAGAAGATTTCCATTTACTACACTGTAGTCTGAACTTGGAGTTAGTATATTTAAAGAGTGGGGGTGTTCATTTAAGTTTTTCCTTTTTTAAATTATTTAATTTTTTTTAAAGTAATTTTCGAATACTTGCAACTTTGAACTTATGGTGTCAACCATATAACATTCGATGTAAGTATTCGATAACTTAATATAGACCCAACAATAGCTTATACCTTTTTTGGATGCACAATTTAATTTCTTCTGGCTTTTTGCTAATATTTTGTGTCCAGAGTATGTTACTATTGTGAACAGTCCAACCTGACCTTTATTTCCAGAGTTTTATATGAGCCTTCTTTCAAGGTATTACACTTGGCTCTGGTAGCTTAACTTCACTTCTTTGACCAGTGATGTAAATTCTCTCAGATGTAGGGGGGAATAAAGCCCTGACTATGGCCCTGGTGATTTGAGCTGTAATAACCTTCATAGCAAATATGCAGGAGTATGCATACACTCATGGGAGGAAGGTGTTCTGTGTCCCTGCAGTGACATGAGTGGCGTGTCCACCAACACAAGGGGTGTGGTTGGGCAATATTAATGTCCTCATTGCAAACCAGAAGAAAAAAAAACAAAGTTCAGGAGCTGAGTATAAAACAGAAAACTAAAATTAAAAACTGTTATGATGTCTCCTTTAATGTTTTAGCACTTTTGTCTTAAAACCAGACCTCATCAAAATATGCATATACATTTGTGAGCTCCATTTAAATGTTTAACAGTCACACAATATCCCCTAAATACCAATCAACATCATCCATACAACTCTTTAATATACTAAATTGGATGTTTATGTAATGCACATTTAATATTCAAACTTAGATCTATTGTAGTATTCATTGTGAGTTTTCCAAATTATTATCCAGGTCCACTCTTTTAACATCTAATAAATTACACAAAAACAAATGTTTTGAACTTCTTACAAACAGTGCTATGTTTGGATAGTATGAAAAAAATGTTCATAGATTTTCTGTGAAGCCTTCTATTTGTTTTGCTAATACAGGTAGCATCACAGGTTATACATTTAGCAAGATAAACCATGTTAAAACATTTTCAATTAAAATGCCCTTCTACCTGTAAAATTGTATCCATAGCTACCACTTCAAAAGATGGAAAGGAAAGGTGTAAATGTATCTAAACTAGGTGCAATCTAAATAAGGAAAAGTACCATTCTTTAATCTTGTGACTTCACCATGGACATTGTTTTTTAAGCAAAAGGTTTAAATCTCATGCCTTTTCGCTACTAAATTTAGGTGTAGCACCTTTAATTTTTAGCAACTCAGTATTGCTACATAAAATTCTCCAACTGTATGTTACCATATCCAAAATATTTCTGTAATCAATAGAAAATATTAAGGGAAAACCTAAATTAAATTTATCATTTATACATTTATTAAATCCAGTGTTCAAAGCTGTTTTTTCTAGATGGTTGTATATTCTAAAGAATATAGTATTGTAACCTCTTCCCAAATGCTGTGAACAAGTTCTCTAGTGTATCGTTTGTCTAAAAAGAGAATTTCCAGTGCTTACTTTTCTGTGACATATTGATATTCTTCAGATCCAATTTGCTAGGCCTAAAATGTTAGCTTTTAACAACACTTTTTTTTTTACAAGGGATGGGTGATTTCTTTAAAAATGTAGATATGAACTGACAAATGTTTCTTTTCTAAAAATAGATGAAATAAGCCTTTTGTTAATAATGTCTTTTGAAATTACCACAGCCATGTAATTAAGGTTTGTTAAATTCATATTATAAATAAATGAGAACTATGAAGAACTGTAGTTCATCTTTATCATAAATACATCAAAATCATTCTCACCACCATTCCAGATCAAAAACAGGTCATCAATAAAACAAGAGTTAAAAAAAGACATTTGTAAATTCATGCATGTTATACAAAACATTCTGTTCCCAATAAGTCATAACTATAATTTGATGAACCAACTTATATTGGAAAGTACAAAAAAATGTTCTTTAGTATAAATTCTAATAGGAAACAAAAATCACTTCTTTGGTGGCATAAGTTAACTTCCTCACTAGAAAAGCTCTGACACTTTTAATACAACCTACAGCTGCGGCGGCTTGTGCTATTGGACTGCAGGACTGCAGCCCCCCCCCCAGCAAAATTAAAACAAAAGTAAAGAATTAAAAGTATAAAAAGAAACAATTTAAATAAAAAAACGTGAATCCTGGACATCCACACATGCATGATCATCGCATTCCCAGAACCCACGCATGCACACAGGAATCTGGACTGCTGGCACACCAGTCTAGATTAGGAAAACAGCATTCTGGATTAACGGAGTGAAACTTTGCAGGTAGTGTGTGTGTGTGTGTGTGTGTGTGTGTGTGTGTGTGTGTGTGTGTGTGTGTGTGTGTGTGTGTGTGTGTGTGTGTGTGTGTGTGTGTGTGTGTGTGTGTGTGTGTGTGTGTGTGTGTGTCTCTGTGTGTGTCTGTGTGTGTATGTGTGTGGGAGTTTTCAGGAGGAGTGCATTTTAGCTTTCTGTTTCTGTGCAAGATGCCACATTTAATTGGACTTTTTGTCAGTCATCTTCCTGCTTCCATTGTTCTGGATATGGCCTCCTGTGTGACACCCTTTCAGTATGCAGCCAATGGATTACTTTGCAGGACTGCAGGCAGGAAATTACTGGGTTAGCAATGTAAAGCTACTGTTAGTCCAAAATAATAAGGATATGAAAGGAACAGAACACATGCAAAGAGCACTTAAATTGTCATGGATATAAAAATTTATTAGATGAACCTTTAGGTATTCAGTCTTTCTTGTTCTGTAAGATATATGTATGGCACAGTGCATGGAAATGTTTGGACTTCTGTAGATCTGACAGAAAAAAGTAATTTATTTGAGAATGTTGAATTCATTGTGACAAAACTGGAAGACATTTGGTTTACATTATACCTGTTCATACAGTGCAGCAGACTTACATTTTGCATATAAAGGCAGAAGGGCTGACACTGTGATTCATGTTTCACATTTTATCACTTTTTATACTACTATTCTGTGAATCATTTTTAATTGCATCATTGCTTTCTGTGTACCACACTAATATTATTTTTATAGGCTTATCATACATCTTTGCAGATAAAGATAATAGAGTTATATTGAATACTTTTCTTCATGCCTTTCAGACACTTTGAAATACAACATTCTCGACCACTGAGATAAACACATAATCCCTCTTTGACACCATAACTATAAGAGAATGCCCAAGTCATGTTTTAACTTTGTGTTTTTTATTTATAATTCATAATATTTTAGAGGGATAAATGATATTATAATATAACCATTATATTTATTTAGGCTTTGTCACCAAACATACAATTTGTAGCCAAACAAAAATGAAAGAGACATGGTTTCTTTTACCTGATGTTTGCCTTCTGTTATACTGAGAAGCTGAAGCAGATCATCTTTGGAGAGCTCTAGTTACTTTCTCCTTTGGTCTCGTGTTGATGATGATTTTTGGTGTTGTTTCACAGTGCCTGATACCATTGTATCCCCATCTTTGTGTCTGTTTGAACTGTGTCCCAGTAGCTAGAAAGAAGTCAGGAAATATACCTGGTGGCTAGACTCAAACCCTACACCTTGGTAGTAGGTAGCAAGAGCTTGAATTCCCTACCCACCACCACTTGTGAAATCTTTTCCTCATATTTTTGTCTGTTCCTCATAACATCTGTGGTTTTCTGGATTTTGAATTCAGTAAATAATAACAGGCATTTGAATTTCAGACATCATATTCTTCAGAAGGTACATGGTAACACAAACCTTTTATTCTAGCAATTTTCTGTTTATAAGATCAATATTTGAAATTTGTCCCTATTTTTGGGGCTGTATTCCCCCATTACTGGCTTTGTCCAGGTTGTGTGTGCTAACAGGTTGAGAGATATGGTGTGAGCTGAATTCATTGAATATGTTTGGGTGCTGTATTCCCTCATTATTGGCTTTGTCTATGTGTTTTGTGCTAAGAAATTTAGAGCTATAGTGAGAACTGAATTCACTAAATTATAGCCATTTAAGTTTCAGTCTGCCTGTCTTTCAAGAAGCAGCTGATTTGGCATAATGGTATGTTTCTCTGACTGTAGTGCAGAGGGTCCTGAGTTCAAGACTTGGCAGTGAAGTGCACGGTGGTAACACAGCATTTTATTCTAGCAACTTTTCAAGATTATACAAGCAATGTTTAAAATGTGTCCCTAGTTTTTGGGCTTTTGCCCCCCCCCCAATAAATTTTGCATTTTTCCAGATTTCTTGTGCTTCAAAGTTGGGAGATACAGTTGAGTGTCAAGTGCATTTTACAAGGAGCTGAGAGCTTGAAGATAAGTTTAGTGCTGCTTATGCTATGCCTGCTTGTATTGTTAATAGCACAACAGGTAGTGTACTTTCTTTTGATGCAGAAGGCTGTGGGTTTTACTACCACAGTGTATAGATAACTGATACTATACTGTGTACTTTTAAAGGGGATGAATGCTGCAGTCCTGAGAATGTCCTGTTTGGCAGAGATACCTAGTAACAATTAACCTGTTATCAGTTTGCCATCCATTTCCTATTGCAATATTACTAGCTTATCATTTTTTTAATGTAACATAGGCAATTTATTCCTCAATAGCAACAGGCATTTTATTTGTAGAAGAAACAATGACATATAAAGTTGTTTGCTAGCAGCAAGCTTTTCATTAGTTACAGATCTCTTTCATGTGGAATTATTTAGATGACTTTTACTTCTCCAGAGATTGTGCATATTTACTGATACTGGTGGATTGCAGAAGTTTGAGTAGACTTTTATAATGGGAATGTTCAGAACTGGGCAGTTTTGTCATTATTGGTGCATGCATTTTATTTCATTGTTTACTGGAAAAATGTTCAAAACAAATTTAAAATGCTGTCTAACAGCTTACTGTATTATACAAGGAATATAATACAGTTGTACTGTATTATACAAGAAATATAATTTAATAAAATCAGGTAGGTTTATCAAAGAACACATGTATGTTTCCTGTGCAAGGGGCCTATGATTTGAAAACAGCCCAAAGTTAATCTTTATCTGCCACTGGCCAGATGTATTTTCTTTGAATGTGGGTTTCAATGAGTGTGAGTTTCAAGGGCAGATAAGTTTCAATGCAATGCTAAGTCTATTTTCATTTTGAGACTGCATTGCTTTGTTTAGCAGATGTCTATTAGTGTTTGTGCTGTAAAATGCTAAATAAAACTTTTAAATGAAATTCAAATCCTCGTAGAAGTAAAGCAGTATGCACATTACAGTGTTTATGGTAAATGGGGCGAAGTAGCCAAGTAATGGGACATTAGAATAGCTGCAGGGGGGAGGCTCCATTCGACTGTGATTTTGTGAGGGGGGGGAGGGCAGAAAACTCAGACAGCCCCAGCTGAACTATACCTCTTAACTGTCTGGACCTTTGCAGAATGAATAGATTTTTGCTTCTTATTTTTGGTTTGTTCCTCATAAAATTTGTGGTTTTCTGGCAAATCGTTTAGGAATGAAGTCACTAAATAATGACAGACATTGAGTTTCAGACTTCATACTCTTCAGAAAAATGCATGCTAAAACAAGACCTGTTGTTCTCTCAACTGTCTAAGTTTATACAAGAGCAATTATTAGTACTGTTTGTATGTTCCCCCAATATATTTGGCCTTGTCCACATTTTCTGCATTAAGAGGATGAGAGGTACACACAAATAAATCACTTTATAGAATTAGGTATATCTAAATCTCTCAACTGCCCCCCGATTTTGGCTCAAAATGTTGCACTCCTCCTAATAATCCCTCTGCAAAATGGCAAATTTGGAAGAAAACGTGGAGGGTTTACAATTAATAAATAATTGTAATGATCAGAGTTATAGATTACTTTTAATTTCAGAAATGCATGTAGATTCTCTTATTTTTCAGCTGCTGAAGTTAACAGTACTAATATTTAAAAAAGTGTCCCTTCTTTGACAGGTTCCCAGCTGTATTGTGTGGTCATTTTATATTTTTGCATCACATTTTTGGTCCATTTTTCATAAAATAGTGGTTTTCTAGCAAATGAATGGCAAATCATTAAAGACTGAAGTTAGAAAATAATGACAAACATTTGAGTTTCAGATTGCAATACCTTCAGAACATTCATACTAATGCAAGATTTACTATTCAATTATCCTTCTAAGTTTATAAGAGCAATATTTAAAAATTGTCCTTATTTTTGGGCCCTTGTTTGTTCCACTTCTGTTTATGGCTTTGTCCAGAATTCTTGCTCTGAGGCTGAGAGGTATGACGTATGTGTCAGGCCATCACTGTCAGCCAGAGACATTCCAAATTGTGACATACTTGTTGCATCCCACTCCCCCACGTAGTGACTTTGGATGTGTCCAAGCAAGGCAAGGAGCAGATATGCAGTGTAAGTACTGCTTTAAGCAATTTATCTTGAGCTTGTTTCTTGTTTGCTGTTCATTTTTTACTTTGATCATGTTTTCCCCATGAAACAAGTAGATAGTTGTTGTCAGGCACCAGGTCTTTTTTGGATAAGAAACATTTTTACAAGGGGGGGGGGTATCTCAGAGATTGCTACTTTCAGCATGTTACTTGGTACTTTTATAAATCTGAATATAAATTATAATTAACTGCAGTGCAAGGAGAAGTGGTTTGAGTTGAGTGCTGCTTGATTTTGACTGGCATTCCAGTAATGTATTTAAAAAGTAATTTATTTTTTCATGCTTCATAACCTTTTTTGCTTCCATCTAGATATTAAGTAAGCTATCATGCAGCCAATGCATTGAAATATTTTTTTTCTTCTACACTTCATTTTGTCTTGATTGGACTCTCATATTGATGGTTTGGCAGTGGCACCCAGTGCAGCGTATTATATTAAAGTCCCAGTTTCTGTAGTTTTTAGCATAACCTGACCCCTTTCTAGTTGGCCACACCCCTTCCCATTGACCCCACCCATTCAGCTGTCTCCTGCAGCCCCCCTTTGATTTGAAGTCACCAGCCACCACTGATCTACAGTAACAGTTGCAGTGAATAAAAATAACATAAACTTCTCAAGCATCATCACATGCATCCCCCTTCTACATTAACATTGGTCAGTTTCAGAAGGAACTACCAGGAGTCTTAAGTTTACGATTGCATAGCTAAATAATAAGCTTGCAGTTTATCATCCAAATACATTGTAGCAGATTTAGCATTACTTCTATATGTAGCAACAGTTGGCCAAAATGATGGACTAAATGCATCAAATAAATAACCCAAATATGGACGAGGCACAATTAAAACTCCATAGGTGCTAAAATCACAATCATCATAGCTTAAAAAGTCAGACTGCATGCTATTATATTTTCTGTATGCTGAATCAGATGTCACCATATTTGCTATTAAATTTCCTGTATACTGAGTTAGTGGTCACCATGTTAACTTCTTTCTAACTATTGCTCTCCTTTAGTAATCCAAACATAGCACTATTGTAGCTTCCTTTGTTCATTAGTACTAAACCATTCCCTTTACTGGCTTTCATGAATTTAACAGAAATATGTTATGCTATAAAGCCACTGAGGGCATAAATGACCTTGATGGCTACCTGTATGATGACCTCTCTGTATTGCTCTTGCCTTCATACTCTACTGGAGTAATTTTCTAGTATGGTGGAATGAAAGGGCAGAGCCACTTTGGGGAATATTGTTGGTTGCTACACCTTGGAACAAAAAATGTAGAAGAAAAGTAATTTAGGGTTTCTCAATCAGCTGTAGTTTTACTCTAACATGAGAAAAATAATATTTTGAGACTCAAGCTGTATGGGTGTATATGTTTTAAATGGGTACCTACCTGTAAAGGAACTTATGCATGACTTTGCCATCCTGCAATGTACTTAGCTCTTAAACAGGTCATGCCCCTAGTAAATATATTACACAAATGTACATATTCAAATCACCATCGGCTGGCAAATTATGCATAAATATTATATTCAGCAAATTTGCCAGTCAGGAGACATTTTAATATGTAAATGAATGCAAGTTTTCTTGCTTAAAGTCTGCACTATCATTAATTGTAATTGCCTATGTAATATAGTTAGGCAAAGCCTGAAGAGGTAAAAAATGACAAAGTGATGATAATAATAATAAAAGGGTTCTATATCAGTTTCATGAAAGACAGTTTCTTGAAAAGTGAGTCAGTTGAAAGCAGCATGATTGGCTCACTTTTCAGTTTGGCATTTCCTTGTGCAGGGAAGGTCTTCTTCAGCCTCTACATAGGAGGCTTTATCCCTTGTTGTCCTAGATTTAATATATTCAACTACAAGACCACAGTTTTGGGGAATCAGGCAAATCCTCAACACAGGCGATCTTATGTTATATTTATGTGTGTGTGTGTGTGTGTGTGTGTGTGTGTGTGTGTGTGTGTGTGTGTGTGTGTGTGTGTGTGTGTGTGTGTATAATTATATTACAGATTACTGCAAATTGAAAAGCTCAGCCACAAGTAGTAGAAAAAGTAGAATTAGCTACACAAAGGTCAAAACTTTTCAATGCATAATGCTTTATAATTTAATAATAAAAACACCAACCACAACAAAAAACAAACATAATCCAGTTGATAAAAAGACATATTCTGAAAACTTTTTTCAGATGTGAAACTATAGGGAAATATGAATGGAACTTAAATAATGAGAGAATGGAAGAAAAGATTACAATAATAGAATTAAAAACAGTTTTGAAAACAGTAAATGTAGAGGCAGCTACAGATTTATATGGAATTAAGTATCTGATGTACAGAGGTATGCAAGAATGGCAGTAAGAATACTTTTTTTAGATGTGATGAATAAGTGGTTTGAAAAGGGGTAAACACTGAAAAAATATGTATGGCTGCAATGAAATTTATGTGGAAAAAGAAGAAATAATCGATATAAAGAACTGGAGACCTTTAGTGTTGAACAATGTAGATTATAAGATTTTTATGAAGGCAGTAGAAAAAATAATGGTAAGTAAAGCTAATAAGCTACTGAATGAAACATTTTTTACAATAAAAGGAAAAGGAAATCAAGAACTTTTAATAATTATAAGAACTGGTAGATGATATAAGAAATAGAGAAACAGAACTGAAAATATTAATAGGGGATGTAAGCAAAGCAAAGCATTTGATAAGATACAACATGAAATACCACTGAAAATTTTAAAAGAATATAATATAAGTAATAAAAAATTAACATTTTTGCATCAGTGTATAAAAGAAATAAAGTAAAACTAGTGGTTAATAGCTGCTTAAGTGAGGAAATAGAAATAAAAAGTGGTATTAAACAAGAATGTCCAGTAAGTAGTATTTTATTTACTTTAGTTATGAATGCAGTAATTAACAAAATAAATTTAGCACTGGAGAAAGAGAAATATTGCACACTAGAGGGAATTCAGATTACAGTAATGTTTTCTTTTACAGATGATCTAGTAGTAGTGGTGAAAAGGAAGAATGGATGAGAATAGCTATTAATACACTTGATAAAGAATTAGGAGTATTTGGTTTGAGTATTAATAAAGAAAAGAGTAAAGGACTCAGATTTTCAGAAGAAACAGAGGGTATCCAGTTTAATAAAGAATAAATAGAAATTTTGGGAATAAGATTTGTTAATGAGCAACAAAGATTGACACAATGGAAAAATATGATAAATAAGAAATATTTGTATGTTCTGGAGAACATTTACACTTGCATATAAGAAAAAAGCATGTTTACTCAATTTAACAATATTAAGTAAGATGGCACATCTAGCTAATGTATTTATGATAACAGTGGAATATGAAAAAGAATTATTGTCTGTGTTGTTTACATTTATATGGGAATCAAGATTGAACACTATTAAGAGAGTAATCTTTTGTTATGAAAAAGGAAGGAGGTTTGAGTTTAATAAATCCAATTGTGCAACAGTTTCATTGAATTTATATAAAGTATTAATAAAATAAAGGAAAAAGAAACATTGTTAATAAAAATAATAGAAGAAAAATATAAAGCAATTTGGGAAAATCTTAAAAGTTTAAAAAGAAGTAAAGGAATTACTTATACGGAAATGAAAATATATCAAGAGAAAATACTGTTATGGAAGATTGATATATGTAATATAGAATAAAATAGAAAAGAATGATATAAGAATATAATGGAAACATTTTATTGCATTTTTCCCTGGAAGCATTTAGAAAGAAAAACAAATGCTATAAAAGCAAGAATGAAATGTTGTGAAAATATGAGGAATGTGTAGATTTTATTTGGAGATTATCTTTAAATAAATTTCCAGTAAAGGCAAATATGCAATATAAAAGAATAAAAAAAAAGAGTTTGTACATGTTGTGGGGAAATAGAGACTACTGAACATACTTTTTTGAAATGTAAAAGAGTAAATCAATTATGGAAAGAAATATATGGAAAAGAAAGTTTAAAGGAATTAAAAAAGTGTTAATATGGGCATGATATGGATGCTATGATAATATGAAACAAAATGATGTAGATTAGATGAAAAATTATTTTCTATAGTGTGGATTGTCTGGAGTGAAAGAATGAATAAGATAAATTTTAATGGGAAATAGATACTGTCAGAAATTTTGAAGGAAATAAGATTTTTGTTGTGGAAAAAAGAGTGGGGGAATCAAAAGTTAAAAAAAATAGAAATATGTAAGTTAGTTGTAAATTGTAAATAAGCTGTAAAAAATTGTATATAGAATGTATATATTGTATATTGTGAATTTTATTAAAGGACCCCTAATGATTAGAAAAGTGCTTGTTCCCTTCCTCACACAATGGCAGCTGGGAGAGCAGCACTCAAGAAGATCCAACATGGCAGATAGCACAGAGGTGAATGTTTGTGCACTGTTTCAAGCTCTACAAGATTCTGAGGAACTGTTTCAGCAGAATTTATTTGCTTCATCGGAAGCAAATGTTCAAAGTAATGATGCATGTGTTACTATAACCCACCAGTTAAGAGGGTTGCAGGATGACATTGTGGGTGAATTGTTATTGCAGAGTGAGCCAGAGAGTGGAAAAGATGTTTCACAGAGTGAAATTCTGGACAAATGTCAGTTGGAGGAATTGACAGGTATTTTGAAAGAAGATTGACTGACAAAGAAATAATATGCCAAGACTGTTAAAGAAGATAAGAGATGAACAGCAGAAAGAAAATGTTAGCAATAAAAGGAAACTTATGGTGAGAATTCAGCACAAAGAAAAATAGAATTGGACAGGTATGGCACATGGGATAATGTAATTGCCCCACCGGGAGAAAAACAGCAGCAGTTAAGAGCTTTCATTCTTATTTATAAATAGACAGTTTGTGACATTATTTTGAGACTCCTCCTGTTCTGGAAAGTTTTTTGGGGGAGTATGATAAGAAAAATAACTGTAATCCACAAAGTTCATATGTGGTTAAAGTAGTTCACAGAGAAACAAAAAAGAAAATGCATGTTCAATTTCAAACTGAAGTTGAAAAGAGACTTTAAAGAGACATTTAAGCAAACTTTCTGCATAAGTTATAGACATTAGCAAAGTCTATGATAACAGAGGATTATGGACTGGGAGATAGGACTATCATATTGTATTGAATATTGAGAAAGAAAAAAATGTTCATATCCCTAGTATGATAAATATAGAGGGTAAAAGAGGTATTGCAAAATACTGGGGATAGTCAAAAAACATGTTTTTTTCCTATGGAAAAAAATATCACTTTATAAGTTACTGTGATAAGAGAGAATGTTTTATATGTGGAGAAAGAGGTCATGATGCAAAAAGTATGAATTGGAATGCTATAAATGTAATAAAATTGGGCATTTGTGGATGGATTGTAATTTAGAGAAAAAAGACGAAGAAGAAAAATGTGAGGACAGTATACAAAGAGATGAAACAGTCATAAAAGATAAAGATGAAGTAGGGAAGCAAGATCAGGATAAAAATAAGGATAAAGAGAAAAATGAAACAAGATAATTTAGAAGAAGGTTCTAAAATAAATGATGAGGAAGATATAAAATGGAAAAGACTGAATGGTAAAAAGAATTATGTTGGCAAAAGAATAAGAGACAGAAAATTAAATTTAAATGCATATGTGTAAAAGAGAAAAAGAAATGAAATTGATAATGCAAATGAGATAAATACTTCAGATTTACACACATTCTGGTAAGCTATAACATAGATATAATGACAATTTTAGAGTGCTTTCAGTAAATGTAAACAGTATCAAAATATAAATAGAAGAATAGGCAACCTAAATTGCTGTAGTAGCTGTGATGTTGACATAATAGTATTGCTTGATGTAAGATTTTTGACACAAGAAGCAAGATTACAAACAAAGAAACTTTGGGGTAGAGATATAATATGGAACCTAGGAAAGGAACTATGTCCAGTATTAGTTGTGCTTTGTAGAAAGTCAGTGAAAATATTGAGTGTAATATTGGCAATGATGTGAAGGTTAACTATTGTAGATCTTAAGTGGCATAATCATGTATATAGAATAATAGTATTGTATGCCTTTGTCACAAGTAATGAAAGGGAAAATGTATTTTTATAAAATTTAGTATTATGCAGTAATTAATATCAATATAATAATGGAGGGATTTAATTGTGATTTCAGAGGAAAAATATGAGAATAAATGCTATTAAGAAAATTTTTGAAGTTATAAAATGTGGCAGTTTAAAGATTTGGAATAATAATATGTGGATACAGTCTAGGTATATATAAGATGAAATAGATTATTTTATTATATTACACGGTCTAAGTATAGTTAAGAGCGAGAGAGAGAGAGACACCTGTAACAATTTTTTCCACATCACTCAGTCATATGGCTAGAAATACAAGAAAATAAGGAGTATATCAGATTGGAAAAAGGAATAAAACTAATAAATGAGAAATTATGGGATACAAATGGAAAAAATATAAGTATGTGTTTATGGAAAGAACACATCTCCACTAGAGAGTCTTATAAAAATGGCTTGAGTGGTGGCTTCCTTTGAAAGAAAAATATAAGAGAATGTTTTTCACAATGGCAGTCAGATGTAAGAAAAGTGAAAAACAAATTATAAAACAATGTGTATGGATACTTTCAAGGATTTGAAAAGGAACAATAGACAATATTATGTGACAGAATAGAGAATTTATGAAAATGATTAAGAGAAAATTAAAGAATTATTATTT
The DNA here is from genome assembly GCF_019279795.1 of Protopterus annectens. Classification (NCBI taxonomy): domain Eukaryota; kingdom Metazoa; phylum Chordata; order Ceratodontiformes; family Protopteridae; genus Protopterus; species Protopterus annectens. Next base: position 616,896,415 of record NC_056748.1, on the reverse strand, counting down.
AAGCAAAACATTATTTAAAAGGTTAAAAAGAAGAAATATCATCTCATTGGAGTAGCATAGTTAAAAAGAATACTAGAGAAAAGAAAGATGACAGAGGAGAGATAAAAAGATCCCAAGAACAAATTATGAATATCATAAATTAGGGAATGTATTACGAATTTGAACAAACTTAAATGAAAATACCTTTTCATCAACACATATGTGTCAAACTCACAAGTAAGCGAATGGTCACATTACCAATTTTTTTCCACAGGAAAAAATTGTTAGGCCAACTACGCATGACACACTGTTACAAACATTATAAAGTGGGGGGCTTTGACCCCCCCACACCCCCTAGTGTAACAGCCCCCCCACACCCCCCAACTAAATATTCTAACTCAGAGATTGCACTACAGTGTGGAAAAAAGCAGATTTGCAACAACGGCCAATCAATTTTTTTCTCTAGGAAAAAATCGACTATGTGGCCATTTGCTTACCTGTGAGTTCTACACATATGTTGCAATGAAAGAGTATTCACATTTTAGTTCATTCAAATATGTAATATAGACCCATAAATTATGTAAAGACAATATTTCAAGATAACAAGAAAGTAAAAAAATGCACAAGAAAATAAAGAAATGGAAAATGAGATTTCCTTATATGAATTAGATAAGGTACTTACATTAATTTAGTCAGTTTCAGAATCAGATGGAATAGAATACTAATTTTGTAAGAATTTTATGGATTGGCAGAAAAAAATATTTCTTAAAAGTTATGAACAAGTGGTTAAATGAAAATTTTATGTATAAAGATTTATGATGTGATATACTTAAATTTGTATGGAAAATAGGTAGATAATAATGAAACTGAAATTTCAGATGACTGTAGTATTGAACAATACAGATTATAATATTTTTATGAAATTAATTCAGAAGTGAATGGAAAATAAAATGAAAAGAATTATGGAAGATAGCATATATAATTTTAAGGGAAAAGGATGTCAAGCACTATTATTCATAGTAAGGGAAATTGTGAATGATATTATAGACAGGAATGATTTGACCATGATCATGATAGGAGATTTAAATAAAACACTTGATACAGCACAGCATGAACTTTTGTGGACAGTTATAGAACTGTATAACATCAGTAAAAAATTAAGCATGTATGTTGATCTGCATATGATAAAAATAAAGTAAGCATTTTAGTGAATGGATGGTTAAGCAAATAAATTGATATAAAGAATGGCATACATCAGGGATGTCCTGTGAGTAGTATATTATTTGCATTAGTTATGAATATATTATTCCGAGATGTAAATGTGTCATGAGATATGCTACTTATATTACTAATGAGAGGATAACATTTTCATTTATGTTTACTTATTCAGAATAGATGATATTATATTGATTACAAGAAGCAAAGTCTAGGTAAAAGAAGTTACATATTATATACATTAATGTTTAAGTGTAATAGGCATGACTTTAAATAAAGAAAAAAAGTAAAGCACATGGTGATATAATAAAAATAGGAGGATCATCTTTCTTAATGAAAGAAATCTCTATCTTAGGAATAATATTTGGGTGTAAACATGTAAGCAAAGAAGAATGGCATAGGATACTAATTAAAATAAGGGAGTTTTTTTGTTTTTGGAAAACATACAAGCTGTAGTTTAATAGGTTCATAGGTTCATAGATTATTACTAGGTTAACTACCTTTGTGAGCCATTTTAAGCCTAGCCAATTACCCAACGGGAGAATCAAACCCTGCACCTTGTGTCTATAAGGTAAACACCTTAACCAGTATGCCAACCTCCCACCAATAAATCAATAAAAATGTTTATTTGATTAATTGAGTTACACTGGGAAATATTGCACATTTAGCTAGTGTCTATATGTTGCCTATAATCTATGAAAAAGAAATGCTACAAATAATTTTTCTTTTTTATGGGGTTCAAGATTGAATACAGTGAAGAGAGGAGTCTTATATATGGACAAAGAAGATGCAGGTTTAGGATTAATAAACCCAATTGTTTATGCTGCTTCTTTGAATTTCTATAAAGTTTTGTTTTGGAAAAATGATGAAAATGAAAAGTTAGTAGTAAATTTACTCAAGTACAAATATAAGCAAAACTGGGATATGTTAAGAAAAGTCAAAACAGGAAAAAGTATGTTTAAATGAAGTAATGAGATGTTAACAAGAACAATTCTTTTATGGAAAATAAAAAAATAGATGTAATAGAAAGAGAGGAAAGTGTGGTATAAAAATATCATGGTGCACTATTATGTTAATCCTTGAGCTGAGTAGTAAATAAACAAGTTAAAGCTAAAAAGCATGAAACGTATGGTGTAATACACAAGTAGAACTCAAGATTATTTATGGAAATTAGTGATTAATAAAGTAGCAGTAAAGGGAAATATGTCAAATGAAAATCAATGAAAGAGTTTGTATATATATTGTGGTACAGAAGAAGCTACAGAACATGTTTTCTTACAATGTATAAGGGTTGCAAAATTGTGAGAAAAAATTGTATAAAGGACATTTCTTTCAAAATATAAAGGATGTAAATTAAATAAATATAGACGTGATTATGTATGGATATTATAGCCATAACAATAAGGAATATGTTAATAAAACAGATGAAATATTTTTATGTTGTGTGAACAACTTGGGATGAAATGTTAAAGGAAATCATGTTTAATGGTAAATGGAGACTAGCAGTAATTTTAAGAAAAACTAAACAATAGTTGTGGAAAAATGAGTGGGGGTCAAATAAGATAATGTAGATAAAATTTTAACATAACGAAAAATAAGATATATTTGATTATATGACAATAATGGAAAGGAATGGAAATGTATACTCTGTATACATTTGTAAATATGTAAGTTTGTAAATAATATTGTACATAATGCTTTTTGAAGAACCCCTACTCTTTTCATTGTGAGGTGGGACATTTTTACTGCTGCAGTCCCTGCTTCTTTTCTTGGCATTGAGGCAGCTAGGAGAAGCTGTGCAGTAATGGAGATTAAAGAGGGTTGTTCTGTTAGTGTTAGCAGTGTGGGTCTGTCAATTAGACAGTCAACTTTTGAAAAGCAAATGGATAGTAAAAATAGTCAGTGGGACAGATTTAATAACACCCACACTAAGTGTATATGGTCTGTATTCAAGAACATTCTTAACAATGTTTTGCACTTTTTAGTCACTCAGAAAGATTACACTAAGTGCACAAGTAGTCTACTCTTTGTGGTAACCTTTATGAATCCATGTCAGTATTTAAAGCTGCAAGAAAACTAGCAGGAAAACGAAAACTAGGAGGAAGAAGATGTAAGTTATGTTTGTGATGTCTGTTCACTCAGAATTGTGTATACTTAGTGTACACTTAGTGTATGTGGTAATGACTGCCATGGAGTATCTAGATGCCATTAAACTTTAGGATATTTATGAAGTTTTGACTGAAAGTGCTTCTGGAGGCTTGCCTTATGAAAACTTTGCTGATTTGTTGAACAAAGAGATCTTGTGGTTGCATATAATGGAAAAAGTGTTCAGAATAGACAGTGAAGTGAGCAGAAAAGAAATTGGTTGCAAATTGGATAGACATAAAGTTACTGATGGTATGCAGTCTGGAAAGTTGTATGCTGATGCACTTGGAAGAACAAAATGCATTATAAACTTTATTAGAAAGACAAAAGTTTGTTGTTCAGATAAAGAAGACAAAATAAATAATATCCCTTGGGTTTTAAAGCAAAAAGATTTAGATCCTTGATTCTTTCAGAGAAACAGACATTTTGCAACTTAACATTTGAGACTGAAGACTTAATGGAAATATTTTTAATTGTGAAAAAAGGACTGTTACCCATGGAATGAATTTATATTTTCCTGACAAGGGACTTGATTAAAACAAAGTGTTTGTTTAATGTTGCACTAATATAATTGACTTCAACGATGTGAAAATTATTTTTCATTTATATGTTATATAGTTTTTGATATTGTAAAGGTTAAAGAGGGGTATGTGGAATGGGAAGTGGATGTTATTTTAAAATATAAAAATGTGTGAAAAAGCATTTACCAAGTGTTATACATGTAGATGGTAACAGAGGAACAAATATGTATATAGGACAGCTAAAAACTTGTTTTTTGTTTTGGTGGGGGGTCCAACCATCTGATAAATGAGTGAACAAAATAAGATGTAATCAATGTAGGGAAGAGGGTCATATGATGGATAAATGTAAAAATGCATGTAGAATATGTAAAAGTGAAGGGCATTTTGGTTTGTAAAAAAGCAACGCAGTATATAATGTTGAGCTGGATGATGAGGAAAGTATTGTAATGTCTGAAAGTAATGAGGAGATGGGGAAAGGGGGAAGGGTGTCAATGAAAAAGAGAATGAAGTAATAAATGACTTGGCTATATTGTATTTCAGGAGGATGAAGCTAACCATACTGAGAGTGTTGAAAATGAAGAAGAAATAGAAAGTGAAAAGTCAGATGTTTGTCAAGAGAGTGTAAATGACGTTAGGAAAAGAAAGTGCTAGGGCAAGGTTGAGGAAAAGAAGATTTACAAAATATATCACCAAAAACTTAAAATTAAAAGGTAAGGAGTAGTTTTAGATGAGTTTTAGTTAATGAAAATAGTGAAAAATCTTTTTCTGATGATCAAGGGATAGTTGTACATAAACTCAGAAAAATATTAATTTGAGGAAAGAATAAAGAATAGGAAAATGAAATAATTTCAGAGTGCTTTCAGTAAATATGATTTATATTGTAAGAAGGATTGGGATACTGGAATGGTATGCTAAATGTAATGTAGACATTATACTTATAGATGCTGTAAGATTCCTGGCAAGTGAAGAAAGATTGCAAACAGAAAATTTGTGAGGTGGAAATATAATATGGATTTTTGGAAGTGAATGTACTTCTGGAGTGCCTGTATTGTATAAAAACAGTAAAAATATTATCTGTAAGGTTGATAACTATGGTATAGTTAACTGTTGTGGATGAGAGATGGATAGATTATATTTATAGAATTATAGCATTATAGGCATCTACAAATGACAAGGATAAAGAGAATCTGTTTCATCAAACATTAGATTATGTGGTGGTTGACATGAAAATTGCTATTGCAGGGGACTTTAATTGTGATTTAAGGGAAGATGTAAAAAAGGGAAAAAACAAGCAGTGATAAAATGTGATAAGTTAGCTGTGCAATAAAAGGCAATGGAAGTGAGGCAATTGATCTGAAATTGATTATTACATACTATTGGAATGATTGGGTATAGCAAATGGTGATACATTAGAGACTTTTTTTAGATCATTTAGCAATATTGATGGAGGTGAGGGAAGAAAGGGAATATATTAAAATAGTAAAGGGAATAAAAATAATAAATGACAAATTATGAAATGAATTTAGAGAGTGGCAAGCATTCCAGTTATGGAGGGATCATATAGCCATAAAGGGCATTTATAAAAATTGATCCAAATAGTGGATCAATTCTGAAAAGAAGTATAAAAAGTATTTTCTCAGTGTTGGAGGATGTAAGAAAGGAAGAGAAAGTGAAGTACAGCAAGATTCACAGAAATATATTGAACGATTTACAGATGAATACAATAGAATACTATAATAAATTTATAGAAGTATGTAAAAGAAATCAAGAAAAAATTAAGACATTACTGTTTAAGCAGAAATATTATTTACAAGGGAGAAAAGATGATGTGCCTTCATATTTGGGTAAAGTAGTAAAGGAGGATATATGTACAATGAAGGAACTGAAAAATGTAAAAGGAGATGTAAAAAAAAACACTAGAGTAAATTATGAGTATTGTAGTACATGTAGAAAACATGTATAAGAGAAAGAAGGAAGAAAATAAGAGAAAATGCAAAGTATAAAAATATGAACATGCAGTGGTGGAGCAGTAGAGTTGTTGCCTCACAGCAAGAGGTTTTCTGGTTCAATTCTCATCTGGGGTGTCTTCTGTGCAGAGTCTGCATATCCTGCCTGTGTCCATGTGCATTTTCTCTGGGGTACTCCAGTTTCCTCCCACATTACAAAGACATGCATCTGGAGTGTTTATCTCCGGGCCTCCACTGAAAATTGGCTTAGTTCCAAGTCGGACTTTCCCTGTAAACAAATGTTAAATAAATAAATGAACACGTTAAAGAAGAATTTGAAAAATTAATTACTATAAGTGAACTGGATGAAGCACTTAGGAAAGTAAATGCTAATTCAGTATCAGGTCCAGATGGTACAGGATAAGAAATTAAGAAATTAATGGACTGGCAAAGAGTGTTTTGTGAATGGTTTTAATGAATGGTTTAAAGAAGGGTTTGGTAATGAAGAGTTATGTAATGGGATATTGAAACTTATATGGAAGAAAGGTGAGAGGAATGAAATAAAAAACTGGAGTCGTATTACATAAAATAATACAGATTATAATTTTTATGAGAATAATACATAGGATAATAGAAGGAAGGATGAAGGACAGTATGGAAGAAAATATATATAGTATAAATGGAAGGGATGCCAGGGCTTATTTCTGGTGGTTTGAGAAATTGAATGTTATGGTAGGAGATATTAATAAGGCATTTGATTCAGTAGGAATGGATCCTTTGTGGGATGTTATTGGAAAGTTATGGAATAGGTAATCGAATTAGGAGACTGTGTATGTCAGCATATCAAAATAATAGATTGAGAGTGTTAGTGAATGGGCAGCTGAATAAAGAAGTGTGCATGAATTATGAAATAAGACAAGGATGCCCCATGAGTGGGATATTGTTTGCATTATTAATGAATGTGATAGTGAGTAAGGTAGCTTATAAAATTAAGGATGCTGGATATGTGATGCAAAAATGAAATGGAGATTCCAGTAGTTTTGAGATAACCAGATGATATAGCTGTGGTTGCTAAAAATAAAATATGGAAGAGGGAAGTTCTGGTTTGTCTGAATGAATATTTAAAGTGGGAATGACCTTGGTTGATATGAAAATTGGAGGGATGTATTTTTCATTGAATGAAGTATCTTTGTTAAGGATAACATTTGGGGAAAATTATATACTTATGAGGCATTTGGATGGTTTGAAATTGTGCAATTAGTGTTTTCTTTCATGTAGTGTTCAGGATTTAACCCAGTGGGAAGAAGTGTGTTGTATACGAATGAAGATGAAAGGAGATTGGGGTTGTTTAATCCAATTGTTTATTCTGCTTCTTTGAACTTGTATAGATTATTAACTTGGATTAAGGAAAAGAATGAGAAATTAATAGTGAAACTATTTAAATACAAGTACAAAAACTGAGATGAAAATAAGGCAAAGCAATAACGATTATATAAATGAAGACATTAAAAGTTATCAAGAAAAAAGCCATTAAAGTAAAAAAAAAAGTGGTGTACTAAGATTGCAGAGTGTCAGGATTTCCTATGGGGACTGGTAATAAATAAGTTGCTGGTAAAGGGGGATATGCTATATAAAAAGAAAGTTGAATGAGTGTGTTTATTTTTAAGGGAGGAAGAGACAACATAGCATGTTTTACTGAAGTGTAAAACAGTGGTTAAACTCTGGAAAAAGTTGTATGAAGAAAAAATATTTGAGACTATTAAAGATGTAAACAGAATAAATATGATTATGCACAAATATTATAAAAACCAAGAAGAATATGTAATAAGGGTAAATAAGAATTTATTTTATGGAATATTTGAAATGAAAGACTGAATGAAATTTTGTTTAATGTGAAAAGGATTTTGGCTGATATATTGCAAAAAATTAGATTATGGTTGTAGAAGAAGGAGCTGGGGTCAGTTATGGAAGAAGACTAAAGATGATAATGATTGTATATAGGAATATGTAAATATTTATATTTTGTAAATATGTAAATAATGCTTTATTTATATTGTGTTAATTAAAGGACCCCTACACTTTTCAATATGTGCCGTGGAATCTTTTACATCCACCTGAGCTACCACTAAGTCAAGCAGATGGGGATGTGGTTTTAATGTCTCATCCAAAGGACAACACAGTCAGGAGTGCAGCATCCCCCTTATGCTGTACTGCAGTGTCAGCAGTCCTTTTACCTGGTATGGGTGTAGAACCCACAGTGTTCTATACTAACAGTGAGTGTAATACCTGTTGCACCACTGACACTACTGTGGCATTACATGTCAATGATAAGCCACCCACCCACTCACACACACACACACACACACACACACACACACACACACACACACACACACACACACACACACACACAATATCTGAGCTTCAATCTTCCACTTCTGTGCTAAAAAATCTTACAATTCTGTTGTTGTTTTACTGTTAAAGTGTCTTCCTGATCCACCTCCCCCTCTTACTTGCCTACATATATAAACACTTCTTTTTCATGTCTTTCATCTCATCTGTCTCATATCTTTTCTTATTATTTACTGTATTCATTGTGATCCTCTGCTAAATTCTATTGTCCTCCATCCTGCTATCTTCCTCTCATCTTAGCCATAACTATTACTTTTGTGCACCAGACCTTCCTATAAGAACTACCTTCTTTGCCCCTTCTCTCTCAGATTATACTTCACAGTAAAAATACCACTCATCTCTCTTCCCATGTCATTTATAATCCTCAAACCACACATCCGTGGACCCAGTAAAAGCTACAAGTGAACCAAATTTAATAAAGTGCATTTAGTGTAGTTGGCTAACACATTGCTTTTAAATTATTTTCTGTGATAGTCTGCATGTTTTGTTATTGGTAGTTTTGAGTATTTTTTTATATCTTTGGCATTGGCTTGTATCCTTTGTAAAAGCATTCTTTTAACATTAATGTATCCACGTGATTAACAAATGTTAAACTAAGCTGTCCATGTAAAAAGGCTTCTTCACAAGAATGTATGCTCCACAAACCTTTTTCTCTTCCTTACCAGCAGCATTATTAAATTCATCGAGGGGATGCACTGTCAAAATCTTCTTTATGTCATTGCTCTGGGGGAATGGTAACAGTATCCTTAGGATATCCTTTCTTGTTAAGTCAAAAGCTGTAGTGTTTTGGAAAGGTGCCAAGAAGACATAATTATGCCGTAAGTTTTTCCTTGGACTCCTTTAAACTAGTAACATCTCGCCATACTGAATTCTGTTTAAGAACTTTAAGACAATGCTAATATAAGAAGCAATTTTCAAGGGTTATGCTAAGTGTTCATAATGCTGCCTTTGTTGTACTTGAGACCTTTTAGATTGACTTTCACTACTGAGCCATGACACTGCTTCAGCAGTGAAACCTCACAGGCCACCAATCATAGGTACTTGCTCCACTTCAGAGTAAGTGCACGTGCCTGACATAACTCTCTCTCTCCCTTCTTATATACTTTGAACCACAAATAGCATGCAGCATATGAATTGTGAACTGCTTCTGTCATTCCACAGCCATATTTTATACTAATTATATTAAACAAAAATAAAGTAGACGTAATAGCTGCCAAAAGAAACAAGAGATTTTTATAGTATTTATAATGCAGTTATTTCAAGCACACTGGTTTCTTTTCTGAGAAACATCAGTGCTTATATATTTAAGTTAGTAAAGTCAAGGATGATTTCTGTAAAATGAAATGGATTAAATGCATGCATTTTCTGCTAGTTGCAATAAGGCATGCTGACATACATGTATGCTTATACCAACACGACATATTTAAGTTTTGAATAAGATTTATAAGCATGGAAAAATTTGTAGAGCTAGTGTTCCCTTATTAGTACTGTTTTTCTTTAAATAATACTTACTGCAATTCAAAAATGCAAGAGCAGTATACTATGTTAGAATAAAAATTAATGTCATTTTTAGAGCATGAAGTGTTGATACATAATGATATTCCCAATCTTCTCAATGTCTCAGTGCTGGAAGCAGACATACAGTATGCATTAAAGTGAGGTTGGTCTTCATCTTAAAAGCACATTAAATGTGTGATACTGTATAATGGAGGGCATTAAGCTGTGAACGGGAGTCAAGATCACTTTTGCATGCACAGAACAGTAAAAAACTGAATGTCTTACTATTTGCCATTGTAAACACACCCTCTGTAAATATTTGTTTTCTCAGTAGATATAAATATATATATTCAGTTTGACCTTTGGTGTATTTTTATCTCTTTTCTGTGCTGTCAGCCTTTCAGAGAAAGAAGCAGAAAGACTTTTTATTGGCTATCACTAATCACTTTTCCGGGTGCAGTAGCCTTAGGGAAAGAATAACAAATTAAGGGATGTGTGGATTGCAAAGCTTTACACATAGTGGGTACATGGGAATTAGTCTCTTGCATAAAATCTTTTGAACTGTTTTGGAAGGGCTAGCCAATCAGTGGTGAGAACATTGGTTCTACTTAAAGGTCAGTGTCTTGGAAAAGCCTGGCCCCATGCACAAAATAGGAAGGGGGGGGGGTTGATGCTGATACTGATTTTCTTTTTGGTTAATTTACTAATTAACTAATAATTTGCTAATAATTGTCTCAATTCTCATATGTGTATTTCAGTGACAAGTTCCATTTCCTTGGTTGTTTACAGGTGTCATCAAGGTTCTGGTGGGAATAAAGTATAACAGAGAAATAAAAGCAAAAACAGTGTAATAATAGTGCAATAATATTCAGACCCAGTCATGGATCTCAAAACTTAGAAATGAGGTAACAAATGTGACCTGATAAATCACTTGTATATTGTTGTAAGAATGTCATCACTCCAGACAGTGAGCTTTGACTCTTAAAACGATGGGGCACATATCTGTTCACCAGCTCTGGATGCACTAATACAAGCTGTCATTTTAGTAATGTAATAGAATGAAAGAGAAAACAGATATTACCAGTTATAGTTAAAGGCAACTGCATCTACACAGGTGATTACCAACAGTGGTGGTGCTGCGGTAGCATTGTCGCCTCACAGTAAGACGCTGTCCGGTTCAATTCTCAGCTAGAGCATCTTCTGTGTGAAGACATGTGTGAATGGGGATACCTTCATTGAAGGTTGTGCATCAGGGCTGGCAACTCGGCATATAAAAATCTACTGCCAATCATTAGCGGACCGGAGTTCCGCTGTGGCGACCCCTAACCGGGAAAAGCCGAAAGACACAACAACATCAACAACTTATGTTATATACAACAGTAATGTGAATGTTGAAATATGCAAATTGTAAACAACTTACATTACATACAACAGTAATGTAAAGGGTCTATATTAGAAGACTGACTGTTTAGGTGATCGAACACCTAAACATCAGTTTTCGAATATCGAACCGCACAATGTTGAACGTCCCAGGGAACCACGCCCCTCGGCCACAACACAAAAAACATTACATCTAAATTAAGTAGAGGACTTTGCCCCCCATACCCCACAATGTGGGGGGCTGTGCCCCCCACCCCCCAACTAAATATACCAACTCCAAGATTGCTCAACAGTAGGGAAATAGCAAACTCCAGCGAACGGCCAAGGGAAATCCTGCATTAAATCTGCTGTTCTCCTTTTTTTGATTTCGATATTAGAAGATAGATGTTTAGGTGTTTGATCACCTAAACATTCTGTCTTCTAATATAGACCCAATGTAAATGCTGAAATATGCAAATTTAAATGAGACTGATGCATTATAGAAACACATTGTAACAAAATCAGGCTTTTAGGACATGTAAGGATATGGAAAGATGTTTTCACATTATTTGCAACTGTGCATTATTATAATGGCAGTTTTACTAGGATTCTTATCATAAACTGGAAATGAGAAATATTCAGAGATTAATCATAGCAGAATTAGTAGAACATCTAAGGACTAAAACATTTAGTGGAGCTAAAGAGACAATAACTCAGTAACTTGCTAGTGAGAATTGTGTACTTTTTGTTCCATTCCCTTGAAGTGAGCATGATATTTTTATCTTGTTTAATTGTTGCACCATATGAATATGTATGTGTGTATGGGTCTACTTCAGAAGACTGAAAAACCAAAAAACTGAATCCCAAAACAAAAGACTGAAAATACAAAATACTGAATGGTGGAATTTGCCCCTTTTCCACTGTTGTGCAATCTTGGGAGTTGGTGTATATAGTTTGCAGGGTATGTGCGTGTGTGTGTGTGGGGGGGGGGGGGGCTTGCCCCCTGCATTAAAAATGTGTTTAATATTTTGAATTTTCAGTCTTTTGGGATTCAGTCTTTTGGTTTATCAGTCTTCTAAAGTAGAGCCATATATATATAATACATACACAATATATATGGTGCTGGGACTGTCTTATTAAAAAATGCCACTGGGTGGTTATTTATGAAAAGAAGGAGCAGACTAGGCAGATAAAAACATTTATGTTTTAGGTAGCATGATAAAACAGAAGGTAAATAGAGTGCAAACAGTAAGTTAAGTATATTAAGAATATTGAGATCAGATGTTGCACTCCTAAGGAAGGACTAACAAAACGAACGACGATACATGAAAGTGTGAAAGTGAAAAATAAACAAGATATCTGGTAAAACTAACTTTCTAGAGGGAGATTAGAAACCACATTAGTAGCCAGTGGCTAAAAGTGCTACCAGACAAATTAACAAGCATGTTCAGGTTGGACATTATGAATTAAGAAGTTCAGTCGGACACTGAAAGTGATGGATCCATGAAGTACTATCAACTTCATATGCTACAGCTCTGTGGATTTATGACTAGGTCACTGATCCTAATCTGTTTGCTAGGTGTTTTGCAAATGGATTGAAGGAATTCACCTGAGTGGTGAATTTCATGAATTCATTGTAACACAGGGTTACCACCAGCCCTGATTTGTAGGGACAGTCCCACTTTTGACATCTATAACCCATGTCCCACAGCAACAATGAGAGTGACATTAAATATCCCACATTTTTATAGCACATTTTCTATTGTGTGCCAGGCTATGGCTCCATGCAGACATGGAGACAAATTAAGAATCATCTCTACACTGCAGCTCTGCCTCCATGCAGTGAAATCCATGGATTCATTCATACCCACATTAATTCCTAATCTCCATTCATGGCAATCAATCATAAAACACATCTAAGCATACAGGGAAGCCAATCAGATTTACCAAAACCCTCTCTCATTTGTACAGCACACACAACCATTTATTCATATATGGCCACATTCTTTGTCATTCATTTACTAAAACGCATCTCTCTCATTCATAAAACACCCCCCCACACCCACATACATGCAGTTATACACATCCACAGTTGTCATCACTAACTCACTGTCTTGATTATCTGCTGGCAACCAGGCAACATGGGTGGGCTCACTAAATAAATAATAAATTACAAGAAGAGACTTGGTATGTTTTGTGCTTTATGTGGCAAAGCAAACAAGATGACCAAGATAAACTTTAGCTACTTCACCAGCTTGCATTTTGGTTTGTAGCAAAAATCCCACCACTTAAAAAGCACATCTCTTCGAAACAGGTAAAATTTCTGCCCAGAAACTTATATCTCTTGCTCTTTCTTTGTACTTTACTATTTCCATTTATGGTTCATCTTTCCTCTCAAGCATTTGTCTTAGTTTATTGGAAGTTATTTTGCTGGCCTTGAACATTAAGCCTTGGACACACCTTATTTCTTTGTTGAAAAACAGCATGACTAAAATTCTTTCCTTACTTTTGATATTTGCTCAGGCCGTCACTGGATTAAAAGGCTGGTAAATAGCTCTAACATACACACAAGGGGGATCTAGACCCCAATGTCTGCTGTTAGCACATACCGATCCAATGGTGTTTGACTTATTTCAGTTATTTTTCTCCAGAGTTTGAACAGTCATGGGCACACCCACTGTGATGGCATATGTATGGCCATCTTACCATATTCAGTCCCACTTTGTATGTCTTAAAAGGCTGTAACCCTATTTCAAGAGCAGATTATCAAATAATTTTGAGAGACAGCCATTAAGAATGCTCTATAATAATACATGGAGAGTTACAGCTATCCCCTTTTGCTACAACTTAAAAAAGTGTAGAAGTGTGAAATATCTAAAACCACACAAACTGCCACACAAATGATGGCCAGGAACAAACTGCATCTCTTACCAATTGACAGCTTTAAATTTTGTTACATTTTCGTAGCTTGTTTGGAGGCTACAGCTTTCAAAGCAGTATAGTTCTGGACGCAGTTCTGTGATACTGCCATCTGTGTAGTAGTAGCATGAGACCTATTAATATAAAAATTCATATGTATAAATCTTGTTATAATACACTTGCTTTAGTAAAGTTCATATGTATAGACATCACTATTTAAAGGTTATTTTTTCCTGATCTTGTAGTATAATATGCATGGTCCATGTATTATTAAGTTAAGTAATTAACAGTGCTAATTCACTGGAATAACGGAGCCTGCGCAATGTAAAATTCATGAGGCAAATCATGTTGGCTAATAGACTGGACTAAATGGAGTTAACATTCATTTTGCCTCAAATAATGTGATTTTTTATGTTACTGTCTGAGTGGGTAAACATGTGTAATGGGAAGCTAAGCGCTATTAGATTGTACGAGTAAAGGAATCAGTGGCACTTTCAAAAAGTAGAAATGAAATGTATCTTTTCTCATATATTGAGGAATATCCCACCTTATACTAAATATTTAACTAGTGCCAAGCACATGGTTAAAATATTATTTTAACCAATGCTGAAATAAACAGGATGCAGTGAATGTGTTTACTTACTCATAACAACATTCTTGAACAAAATCTAATCCATGAAAGAAAGACATTTCATTTTATGAGCTCTGTTATATAGACCTATAAAAACACAACATGCGTTTACAATAACAAATGTTTTACAAAATGAAATGGAGCTGAATAGCACAACTTCATGTTAGTTCACAAATACCTCTTTCAGTGTTACACTTATGCTTATGCCAAAGTTTGTTAACCTGTTCCCCTCACAGCATGCTTACAGTTTCTGTTCTCTCCTGGTAACACTTAATAAGTGGTGAAAATGTCCATCACCCAAGCAAGTTAAATAATTGTCTAAGATTTTCACTGGCATACAAGAGTAGGAGTATACACACTTGTAAATAAAAAAACAGAGAAGCTAGTGGTCTTAAAACTTCATTGATGAGCTTAGTCACAATAACTTCCCAAAAATCATGAAAACTAGGTAGTGTTCCAAAGCAACAAGCCCTTATTGATTACAGACAAGCGATCCTCAGTAACAAAAGTCATACACAATTGTAGTTACATGACCGAAAATGACCAGAATGACTAGTCGGCTGTAGTAGACTACACATTTTTTGTCCACCAAGATCTTTTGCCATGCACACAACTGTCATGGTTAGAGTTGTTACAGTGAAGCAATGTAGACGCCTGATTAATCTTTCAGTGACTGGTCAAATGTTAAAACTTTCAGTTTCAGTCATTTAATACTTTCAGTCTTGGTCATTCATTCTTTATTCATATGCCTCCATCTTGGCACATTAAAGGTGTATGTAAAACATGCTGTATAAATACAGAATAACTAAAGCGCAGAGAAAACTCAATGTACAAGCTATGAGAATATGAAAAAAAAACATGGAATAGATCATCACAAGCCTTATGAAAGAGTTTCATCCTGATGAACCTTTGGAAGGTGTGTATTGTATAATATTCCTGAAGCTGCCAGTATAGTGACGTTCACAGTTTAGATACTCAGCAGGAAAAAGATCAAACGTCTGAGGAATGCATCATCATGTAGGGATGGCAAGCAGTCCTTATGCTGCTAAGAAGAGATCTCAAGCAAGCTATTAAGGGAAAATAGCTCTTTGAAATAGGCAATACCATGGTCCAGTTGGGCCTGATGAGCCAGCCTATCTTTAAAGTGTATGCTACCTCCTACAGAAAGACAGTGCAGATTTCACTACTGCTGTATAGTAGATTTGGAAACATACATCACTATTGTGTGTATGGAATTCTGTACTAGCTGGAGCCTATCATTTTCATAGGAAAGGAACCTCAGGTACAGTGTAGTACAGGAATCCAGGTACAAAACTGTCACTGCATGAACCATGTTGGTTAAGTCCTGTCATGGTAAAAATGCATAATTCATGTAAAATTCCTCACATAGTAATAACCGGATATGACAGTGCCTAACATTTGACATCAGTAATGATTTCAGCAAAATTACATGTTTTAGACATGAACTCTTGCTTGTAGTCCCTACAAATGATGTTTCAGTGGAGGACAGGAGCAGTGTAGTTTATGAGTGGCATCAGTGGTCATTGTTATAGTTTTTTTCTGAGTTGAGTCTCAAGTCAATTTTTCTTTGCCGTTATGGATGATTTTAACTCGGTCTCCTATGAAGGTGGGAGATGGATATGCACTCTTGGGGGTTGGAATCCATGGTTCTGTAAGCGTAATCATCATGTACTGTTTCCCAGTGGTTACAAGCATATGTGAAACAGCAGAGGTTTGAAGCTAGGAATTAGAATTCATTTCTCCAGCTACTCCTGAGTATATCTGGAAAGAAAGGAGAAAAACAGTCTAGGACTGTGAAAAATTTCCCAAAGTGAGTCAACAGCTATTCCAAAATAATCCATATATCCACCATGTCAAATAACAAAGAGAACTTAGGAATGTTAAAGGCAGAATAATGCAGATGGTCCTTAAAGTCTGTAAGACCACTGACTTCATTTATCAGGCGTGTCTCAGTGTTGTGTTATGCCTTAAACTCACACTGTATGGACTCAAAAGGTTATGAATTTTGAAAAACTATTAATTCTGCGTGCTTGCTACTTTCTCTATCATCTTTCCAGTAAAGAGGAGGTTAAACATAGAGTGCCTGGTATCTAGGATGCCAAAGAATGTAAGGGGCAACCAAGGTCTTATTTAATGCAGGTGAAAGTACCCCTGTTCCTAAAAAAATATTGAACTGTCCTGGATGTGACTGGGTGAAATATTTATAACTAATGATATGTTGTTGTGTCCAGGGTGCATGTCTCAAGTTGTAATCTGCAGGTTTTAATTATGCTCAAGTAGGAACTCAGAAGGAAGGATCACTCTAAAGGTAGTCCATGGAACATCAGACAAGAAAATTACTGACATCAGATGCATTGGGAAAAACATCATAGCTGATGTACTTCTGTCTGTCCATACAGCATAAGTCATCAGCCATAAAAACAAATGCTGAGAAAGCCTTGCTAGAGATAAGAGAAGATGGACAGCATAGTATGATCATCATACAACAGGACACATTTTGGTTTAATTCAAGAGAAGTATCCTGGGGGGCGTGGCCAAACATGTGCCTTGAGCAGCACACTTTCTCTCAGCTCTGCTTTATTTCTTTTATGACAGGAATTTTTATTTAAAACTTACTAAAATACATTTTTTATATTTATTTTCATTTAATAATCCTCTAAGTTAGTATTAAAATATTTTTTAAATTGTTTTAACTTTTCCTATCAAAAAATAAGAGACAAGTTTCTGGCATTTGGATTCAACATGTGCTTTACAAAATCCTCTCATCAGGACTCAGCAATAAAAAAAGCGTTTCAAACCTTTTTAACTACTATTCAGGAATTATCCACAAAAATTGACAGAATGGATATGAAGAGTGATGTTTTTAAAGAAAATACTTCTCAACAAATGGAAACTTTACATCAAGACCTTAAGCAGCAGAAGAAACAAATTACAGGTATTGAAACATCTTTAAATGACATGGACAGCAGAATACAACAAAATGAACATAACTTAGAATTCCTTCTGAAGCAAAATACCCTGCTTCAAACTAAAATAGATGATCTTGAGAATAGATCTCGAAGAAATAACATAAGGATCTTTGGGCTGCCAGACAACCTAGAAGAAAATAACTTGGAGAAATTTTTAACCTCATGGCTACCAGATATTTTACAGCTTCCTGAAGCACTTTCTTTTGGTATAGGTCTCTATCAGGTCTCTATCTACATCCAAATCTACCAAAAGTAATTCCAGAAAATCTGTCATAGTCAAATTTCTATCAACCCATGATAAAGAAATAATATTGAAGACTGCTTGGTCTAAGTCACCTATTAAATACACAGATAACATCATTCATTTTGACAATGACTATTCTACATCTGTCATAACTAAAAGAAAACAATTCCTACCTTTACTCAAAGAATTAAAAAAAATCACAAATAAAATCTCACCTGCTCTTCCCTGCTAGGCTGAGAATCTTCCTTCCAGATGGTCCTAGGATTTTTGAGGAAATAGATGCAGCTGTTAAGTACATTAAAGCAAACAAAATTTTGGAAAAATAGATGACATAGATTGGGCTAGCTCCAGTCTTAAAAGAATTGCTGAAAATGGAACCTGGAAAACTGTAGATCACAAGAAGAAACTTAAAAAATAACTTTGTTACAACATGTTTTTTATTTTCTTTTTCCTTACATAAGAATTTTTTCTTGTGACCCAGTAGTCCGTGAAAATGAAAACGGATCAACAGGTGAGTGGTGTTGTATTCTTTATTATCTTGTATTTTTGGCTTATGTTTCTTACTGAACAGTTTATTAGATTTTCATAACTGCCCTTAGTTTTTTGCTTTATCATTTATCTTTGCTAATAACCTTTAGTTCTTTGTGTTATAGTTACTTCTTGAATATTTATAGTATATATTATATATTTAGCTTCTTTATAATATACTCTGTTTATTAAGAGAAAAAAAATATCTGCTTATTGTCCCTTGCTTACATATGCCTTTGAACATGTAGACTGCTTTACTTAATTTGTTTTTGTTTACTGATACTAAGTAGCTGCATATTACTGGGATTCTATGGTAGGTGTTCTGATTACAGTCCCTTCCCTTCATTTCATTAATCTGATGCATATGTAAAGGTTTTAATATTAATATTTCATTTTATCTTCACTCCTCTTAGCCTATAATTTAGCTTTTGGTATATGTTTTCTGAGTAGTTGCTGGCATTTAGAGAAAGTTATCCGGTTGTTAATTCTTTATATTGATTTACAGTTTTGTTTCTTGATTCATTGCTCATTTCAGTATAGGGCTGTTGAATACCTGTATTTGATTATGGCTTTGGGTAAATGTATTCTCATGCCTTTGCAGTTATAGTGTCTTTTTTGTTGGTTTGGGCATAGTGGCTTTATTTGATGCTTTTATTGTGGTCTTCTTTTTGTTTGCTTAATCCCTATTTGTTGCTGGCTTTTTGCTTGAAATTAATGTTGGAGCATGGTAGGTCCATGAGTTGTTTTCCCCCTTTTTTGTTTTTTCTTATTTTTCACCTCTCTCTGCTGTTTTACACAGTGAAGTGTTGTTGGAGCATCCCGTGATCCTCTCGAGATTTAGGATGCCTTCAGATGTTGTCTGAAATGACTGTTGCTTCCCAACAAAGATTTGGAGGGTGCTCATGCCCCTTACAGCCTAAAGACAAGACCATACACACAACTAAACATCTCCGGTGAGCCGTATGATGTCACCTTCAGCTTGATGGCCCTTGTTAAAAGGAAGTAACTGCTTCTTTTTCTTCCCTGCATTATTCGGACTATACAACACAAATTAATCAGTTTTTGTAGTTTATAAAAGGTAAAATCATCTCTAAATAAGTAACAAAGTCCTTGATACCTGCAAGCTACATTTTATTAAAACATAGAAAGTATCTGATATATTTATTTAATTAGTAGGTAGCGAGGGGCTGTTTTCTTGTAATATCAACACAACTAGAATCTCTTTAGTAAATTGATTACATAGAATTGCCACCTGTTCCACTTTGCAAGGGACAGTGCCTCTTTGGGCAGTTGTATCCTGCAAAAAATTGAAAAAATGGCAAATGTCCTTAGATTTTAGGATACAATTATTGCCTATATTTTATGTAATAGTTGCATAAAACAGTTATTCTGTATCTAAAACATCTATATGTTATAAGAGACAGAATAAGCAACTAAAATTCTACAAGAATAAGATGTTATTTAGGCAAAAAAAGTGAAATTCTGTCCTTTGTACTGGCCATGGGAATGTTTTGCCCTGCAAAATCTGACATTTGTACCAAATATGTCCCACTTTGGGCATTTGATAAGATGGCAACTCTAATTATACATGTTTTAAAAATGCCAATACTACTGTTGGAATTCACTTGCAGTGTTGAAAACTTAATTAATGTTTAGATATTCTTCTGGATATGGCACATATTTAATAGTTATTTATATACTGTTGCATCTAATATTGTTATGGATACTGTTTTTATAATAACAACTGCCTCAGATGATATTTAGTATCTTGCACATTATATGACATGCTTTGAGTTTTAAGAATCAAACATGTTATATTCATGCTTTCTGTATCTCTGAGTATGTATATGTAAGTACTTATATGCAAGTAGCATACAAAATGTGGTTCAATTTTATTTTGATAAATAGTATTGTATGTAATAGACCAAATACATAGAGATTTGTTACTTTAAATATTAATTTGAAATGGCACCAAAATGTATATATATAGTGATGTTTTAATTGATTAATTGATTCTGAAGAAGTCCACATGTCGGTGGATGAAAGCGCTTAATCAAATTTATAAGGTTTTAGCGAATTTTGTATGCTACATTATTTTCAATTGTTTGTGAGCTGTGGTTTTATTAAAAGGGCGTATTATTGCTTCCGCTGTGTTATTCCTTCTGGATCTGTGGATTATTTTGTTGCTATCATTGTTAGATTTGGACACTTATATGCAAGTGTTTGACATATTGGGAAAATTTTTTTTTTTTTTTTACTTTTACATATTTGTTTTACATTTGTTGTCTGAGATGCTCCTTCAGAGCTGAGAGGCTTTTTCCCCCCAGTAGAGATCAAAAGAGATAGGTCCCATTATGTTATGCATTGATCATTATTAATTAGTTTAAAGCAAACTTGGTGCAGTTTTATTACAAGGTATAAGGTAGCAGTACAAACTTATTTTTTTTTATTTTTTCTATAGTACTACTTTTGTTGTCTGTATTTTAATATTTATGTAAGCTTAGTAAATAGATTTGGTTCTTTCCTGTTGTACATTTAAGGAGGGGTATATCTCTTGTTAAAAGGTTGTAAAACAGTAATTATTTTACTAATTCTAGACTTATAGTAAAATGTTTACTTTAAATAGATTTTGGTTTGACTTTATTGGTTATATCCTCTGTTAAATTCATGTTATATCTTACAAATGATTAGTTTACTATATTTCTTGGTTATAATAGAATAACTTAATTATTTAAAAGATAATCTGGATATATCCATTTATGCAGTTACACTCTTAATTGTTTCCAAGTAACTTTGTTATACTACTTCCTATATAATATGAAGTATTTTTGTAGTGAGATGATCTAATATAGATTTATTATTTTAGTATAAACATAACTTTACAGTTTTAAAATATTATTCACAAGCCATGTTTTTAATTATGAACTAGTTCATACTCAGGCTTGCCAGTTAGTTAATGTGGGTGATTAATGTCACTCAAATTAGGAGTTTATAACTCCAGGTGGGTTTTTGAGGGATTTAATGTTATAAAACTCTGTTACTATTTTTTGATGCTTCTCTTTCTGATGTTCACTAAAACAAGTATAGAAAATTGTTATTTATATTTTCATATAATTTTAATTTTAATCATCTTACCTTTGTTTCATACTGTGAATATTGCTGTATCTCCAACATTTTGCTAGTTTTATCTCATAGTTCTAAGTTTATTGATAGTTCCAATCAGTATATAGTACTCATCAATACTCTTATAATATGGCTTTTTTTACATTGTATTTCCCTTAACATAAATGGTTTGAATAACCCTAACAAGAGAAGGTCTTTAAATAAATATCTCCAGTTAAATAACTCACAATTAATCTTTCTGCAAGAAACTCATTTGTTAGAGGGTGATGTTTCCAAGTTTGAATTTAAAAAGGTATGATATTTTCTATTGTAATAGAGTTTAACAACTTAATCTTCACTCTAATTAACATGTACTGGATTCCTGGCTTTGGTCAGAGCACAGCTCAGCAACATATAGATCATATTATTCAATTCTCTAAAGGGAAAATTATATTAGCTGGAAACTTCAACTGCATTTTCGATAGCTCAGACTCTTCTGTTAAAGGTAACAGAAAAGTTTTGAGTTCAGCCAATAATAATTAAAAAATTCCTTTTTATTGATTGATAATTATGGTGACACAAAATCATTAGGCTATACTTTCTTTTCACACAGACATAACTCATTCTCAAGAATAGACAGTCTTTATCTCCAATAGTTTAGCTGAGCCTTTAAGTAATGTGAAAGTTATTACTTGTCCCATTTCAGATCATAATTCTATAACCTTCAATATACATATTTATACTCGTCACAATGTTCAGATAAAACGGATACCAGCATATATTACTAAATTAAAATATTTTAACACCTTTATATTATAGGAAATTCATAATTTTTTGGGATTTAATGCCAATAATTATACATCTGAAATTTTCATCTGTGATGCCATGAAGGCATATTTGTATGGTGGAATAATTGAATGGTGCAAAAAATACTTTTATGGGATAAAGATTAAAAAAAGATACAATCTAAGCTTGCTACCTTGAATCTTGAGTTATCAAACAACCAACTATAAAAATCCAAACCAGAGAAAATAAAAACCCTAAACAAGAAATATCTTGAAATTTTAAAACCATAAAACTATGATCAGTCTTGAAAATTTTAAATGTATTAATTTTTCAATAACTCCCAGATCTTTGAATATCTTAACCAATAAAGTAAAAAGACTAAACACATTTAATCATATTAAAGAAATATATTAACCTCATAAGAAAAAAAAGGTATCTGAATTAAATGACATATTAAATTAATTTAGAGAATTTTTTCTTAAGCTTAACCAAACTTCTGCACTAATAAATCCAAAGAAAGATATTCAAGCTTTTATTAATAAAAACACTAAAAAAATTAACAGAAGAACAAATCAAGCTACTTGATAGACACATTACATTAAAGGATATTCAAGAACAAATTAATATACTCAAACAAAACAAAGCACCCGGTAAGGATGGTATTATCCCAGAAATATACAAAATGTTACCAAATGAAGCTCTAACATTGCTACTTTTAATTTTCAACACAATACAAAATAATAATACCATCCCTCCGTCCTGGAAATATACATTTATTTCTCCCATTTTAAAGTCTGAAAAAGACCCTACTAAATGTAATTCATATAGACCTATATCATTATTAAACATGGATTATAAAATGTTTATGTCCATATATGTAAAGAGGCTTAAATATTTTCTTCCCAGCTTAGTAGATGAAGACCAAACAGGTTTCATAATGAATAGAACAACTTTTGATACTATTAAAATAATAATAACCTTAACTGAATCAACTAAAAACTTAAAAAATAAACTAACTATAGTTAGTTTAGACATAAATTGTGCTTTTGACACAGTTAATTGGGATTACCTATTCACTCTCTTACAGGAATTTAAGTTTTCAAATAATTTTATAAATCTTATCACCCAGTTATATACAGGCTCTAAAGCTTATGTCAAAATTGGTTTTAATATATCTCAGTTCATACCTATACCTAAAGGGACGAAACAAGGCTGTCCTTTATCCCCTGTTTTATTTACTTTAGTTATGGAACCTTGGGCAAATCAGATTAGAGGAGATAATAATATTAAAGGTTTTGATATAAGTCTTAATAAAACTTCAAATATTCAATTATTTACAGATGACATTCTCATTACTTTGGGAGGTATAAACCCAACAATTCAGGAATTATTTGATGATATAGATTACTTTCAGAAAAACTCAGGTCTTAAATTTAACCATAGCAAAACACAAATTCTGTTAACTGGTCCAAAAAAATTTAATATTCAAAATTAATATGAAAGATATATACCACAGTTCCAACACATAAAATATTTAGGGATAATATTAGCTAGTAATATAAAATAAATACTAAAATTTAATTTTGACAATAGCTTAATAGAAATAGACAGACTAATAATAAAATGGTCCAAAATAAAATGCTCAATAGAAGAGAAACTATCATAAAAATGATACTTATTCAAAAAATGTTATACATAGTTCAGTCTATCTCCATCCCTCTGCCTTATACAATATCAGAAAGTTTAACACCATAATCAAAAAATTTCTTTGGTACTCAATTAAAACTAGGATATCTTTATCATATCATATGTATAGCTGGAATAATGGAGGTATTGGATTTCCAAATTTAGAAATATATTCAGTTTCTTCAGTTAGACTATTTTGTACCTTATAGATAGTAATTACTCAGCAAAATGGAAAACGTTTATTATATCTTCATCACAAAATTTAAGAAATAATAATGATCCTTTTAAGTTAAATCTAGTAAATAACATATTCATATGGAAACTAAAGGAATATTTTACTCTTTTATATCAAACTATGTCAATATTATCTTAAAATGCTTTAAAAACTTCATTCTAACATTCTAAGGTCTCAATCATATGATGCTTGGTTATTCCTTATATTCCCTGTAGCTTACACACAGGGGGTTAATTTCTCTACACATGTTCATAAAATGTCAATATTTGAACAAAGTTCTTTCATTTATTGGCCTCAAATGTTAAAAAATAGTGATTTGCAATCTATTGATACTTTATTGGTAGAGAATGACCTAGATTCACCATTATGGCTTGACTTACAAGAAGCCAGAAATTATATTAAAAATAGATTCAATATAATACCTTCTTCAGTTAAAATTTTAATTCCCAAAGTTATTCATTATTTCATTGCTATTACTCAACAGAATAACTTAATTAAAATTAGCCTTTCAAGTATATATATAAAACTATCAAATCTGATCTAGATATATTTCCTGATAATTATTGGAAATACTTCTCTAACATTAATAATAATAACCCTTCGGATAAGGATAAATTGAATTTTCTTCAATCAGCAGGTAGGGCTATCTTCACTTAAATGGAGAATCTTTACCTGGAGATTTTTAAATAGATTTTTCATTACCCCATATAACATAAGTAAAATGTATAAGGAAAATATTCTTTGCTGGAGATGTATGAAGGTTCAGAATGCTGATTGGTCACACATTTTTTATGATTGTTTGCATTTGAAAAAATTCTGGGAAGATATTAATAATTTCTTGCAAGCAATTTTTACTGATAATTTTATCTTACTAAATCATTAGTTTTATTTAATTCTCCAATCCCAACTTGTGTTAAAACTAGTAAATATTCACTTCTTTGGTCTGTACTGTCCATAGCCTGGAAAGAAATTATTAGGAATTGGAAATCATCGCAAATTCCCTCCTTTCAAAACTTTAAAGATCTTCTCTTGGAGGTATCCAAGTTAGAATGAATGACAATTAAGACTAGATCTTCTAGAGATATAGTAGTGTATACTAAATGGTTGAACATAATTGAATTATTAGAAAATTAATAACTTAAAACTGTTAACCTGATCTTATTCACTTGTTTTAAATTAATTTATTTACTTATAGTATAGTGGACATCAATGTACATAGTTTATTATCTTTAATTTGATTTGTTTATTAGTGTTTTAGTTTTTTTATCTTTAATATCAAAAAATATGAGCAGTTTTCTGTTAATTGTATTTTTATGAAATTATTTTAATAAAATGTATTTAAAAAAAAGAAGTATCCTGAAATAACAGAGTTGACATCTCATAGGATATTGAACACAGTTCTGTGTGAGGTAAAAAGAGGTACATTTTTAAAAATGAAATATTCAAAGTAAATGTATATTGTATAAATATATATATTAAAATGCATGTGAAGTGATGAGTCATCAGATAAAGTATATCATAAAATCTGATTACTCTATTTTATCCATTTGCTGTGATGTGTGTCATAATGATACAGATACCATTTGACACAAGGAAATAGGTTTGCCATTTTTGATTCAGTTTCTTTTTATATTTTTTTTCTTTTTCATTGAGCCATATATGGAAATAATAAGTAACAGTCTATGCCAAGCCAGTGCATTTCTTTGTGTCAGTCCCAAGCCCGGATAAATGGGGAGGGTTGCGTCAGGAAGGGCATCCGGCATAAAACCTCTGCCAAATTACTTATGCGGAGAACATTTCATATTTCCATACTGGATCAGTCGAGGCCCGGGTTAATAATGACCGCCACCAGTACTGTTAGCCAACAGGGTGCTGGTGGAAATTGGGCTACTGTTGGCCAAAGGAGAAGAGGAGGGGGAAGGCATGCCTGAAGGCAGGAAGAAAGGAGGAAGGTTAGGAGTGTAGTAGTGAGAGTAGGAACTTTGAATGTTGACAGTATGAGTTGCAAAGGGAGAGAGCTAGCTGATATGATAGAAAGAAGGAAGGTTGACATATTGTGTGTGCAAGAAACCAGATAGAATGGAAGTAAGGCCAGGTATATGGGAGGTGGGTTCATATTGTTCTATCATGGTGTGGATGGGAGGAGAAATGGAGTAGGGGTTATCTTGAAGGAACAGTATGTCAAGAGTGTTTTGGAGGTGAAGAGAGTGTCTAATAGAGTGATGTTTATGAAGCTTGAAACTGATGGTGTAATGATGAATGTTGTTAGTGCATATGCTCCACAAGTTGGGTGTGCAATGGATGAGAAAGAAAAATTTTGGAGTGAGTTGGATGAAGTGGTGGTGAGTGTACCCAAGGGTGAGAGACTAGTGATTGGAGTGGACCTCAGTGAGCATGTTGGTGAAGTGAACAGAGGGGATGAGTAAGTGATGGGTAGGTGTGGTGTTAAGGAGAGGAATGCAAAAGGTCAGAAGATTGTGGATTTTGTGAAAAGGATGGACATGGCTGTGGTGAATATGTATTTTAAGAAGAGGGAGGAGCATAGGGTGATGTACAAGATGGAGGAAGATGCACACAGGTGGATTATATCCTATGTAGGAGGGCCAATCTGGAGGAGATTGGAGACTGTAAAGTGGTGACAGGGGAAAGTGTAGTTAAGCAGCATAGAATGGTGGTCTGTAGGACGACGTTGCTGATCAAGAAGAGGAGGAGGAGTGTGAATGCAGTGCCAAGAATTAAATGGTGGAATTAAAAAAAGGGTGATTGTGAGGTGGAGTTCAGGGAAGAGTTAAGACAGGCGCTGGGAGGCAGTGGAGAGTTACCGAATAGCTGGGTAACTACAGCAGAGCTAGTAAGGGAGACTGCTAGAAAGGTGTTTGGTGTGAAATCTGGACAGAGGAAGGAGGACAAGGAGACCTGGTGGTGTAATGAGGAAGTACAGGAGAGTATACAGAGGAAGAGGCTGGTGAAGAAGTGGGATTGTCAAAGAGATGAAGAAAGTAGACATGAGTATAAGGAGATGAGATGCATGGCAAAGAGAGAGGTGACAATGGCTAAGGATAGGGCATATAGAGAGCTGTATGAGAGATTGGACACTAAAGAGGGAGAAAAAGACCTGGCTAGACAGATGGACAGAGCTGGGAAAGATGTGCAGCAGGTAAGGGTGATAAAGAATAGTGAGGGAAACGTACTCACAAATAAGGAGGGTGTGTTGAGTAGATGGAAAGAGTACTTTGAAGGACTGATGAATGAAGAGAATGAGAGAGAAAGAAGGTTGGATGATGTGGGGATAGTGAATCAGGAAGTGAAACAGATTAGCAAGGAGGAAGTAAGGACAGCTATGAAGAGGATGAAGAATGGAAAGGCTGTTGGCCCAGATGACATACCAGTGGAAGCATGGAGGTGCTTAGGTGAAATGGCAGTGGAATATGAACCAGATTGGTTAATGAAATTTTGGGAAGTCAGAGGATGCCTGAGGAGTGAAGAAAAAGTGTTTTGGTACCTATCTTTAAGAATAAGGGTGAAGTGCAAAGCTGCAGTAACTGCAGAGGGATAAAATTGATCAGTCACAGCTTGAAGTTATGGGAAAGAGTAGTGGAAGCTAGGTTAAGAAGAGAGATGATGATTAGTGATCAGCAGTATGGTTTCATGCCAGGAAAGAGCACTGCAGATGCAATATTTGCTCTGAAAGTGTTGTTGGAGAAATACAGAGAAGGTCAGAAGGAGTTGCATTGTGTCTTTGTGGACTTAGAGAAAGCATGTGACAGGGTGCCTAGAGAGGAGCTGTGGTATTTTATGCGGAAGTAGGTAGTGGCAGAGAAGTATGTAAGAGTGGTACAGGATATATACGAGGGTAGTGTGACATTGGTGAGGACTGTGGTGGGAGTGACAGATACATTTAAGGTGGAGGTGGGATTACATCAAGGATCAGCTCTGAGCCCTTTCTTATTTGTAGTGGTGATGGACAGGTTGACAGATGAGATCAGACAGGAGGTCCCGTGGACTATAATGCTTGCAGATGACATTGTGATATGTAGTGAGAGTAGGGACCAGGTCAAGAAGACCCTGGAGAGGTGGAGATATGCTTTAGAGAGGAGAGTAATGAAGGTTAGCAGGGCTAAAACAGAATATATGTGTGTAAATGAGAGGGAGGATAGAGGAATGGTGAGGATGCAGGGAGTAGAGTTGGTAAAGGTGGATGAGTTTAAGTACTTGGGATCAACAGTTCAGAGTAATGGTGAGTGTGGAAGAGAGGTGAAGAAGAGAGTACAGGCAGGGTGGAATGGGTGGGGAAGAGTGTCAGGAGTGATTTGTGACAGACAGGTACCAGTAAGAGTGAAAGGGAAGGTCTACAAGAGGGTAGTGAGACCAGCTATGTTATATGGGTTGGAGACAGTGGCATTGACGAAAGGCAGGAGTCAGAGCTGGATGTGGCAGAGTTAAAGATGTTAAAATTTGCACTGGGTGTAACTAGGATGGACAGGATTAGGAATCAGTATATTAGAGGGTCAGCTCAGGTTGGACAGAGTGGGAGACAAAGCAAGAGAGGCGAGATTGCATTGGTTTGGACATGTGCTGAGGAGGGATGCTGGGTATATTGGGAAAAGGATGCTAAGGCTGGAGCTGCCAGGTAAGAGGAAAAGAGAAAGGCCTAAGATAAGGTTTATGGATGTGGTGAGAGAGGACATGCAGGCAGTTGGTGTGAAAGAGCATGATGCAAAGGACAGGAAGCAATGGAAACAGATGATCCGCTGTGGCGATCCCTAACGGGAACAGCCAAAAGAAGATGATGATGAGTCTATGCATTAAATATGCCATTTGAAGAGAAAACAGTCTGACAGGAAAAGATAGGTAGTAATTACAACATGGATATCAAAATATCCTGATTTCTTTTTTGGGGGAAATTAATATTATAATGAAAGAAAACTATTTGAAATACAGACATTCTATGAGAAAGTTAACATCATGCATAATAATGACAAGGAACATGATAATATGAGGGAGTTAAGCAAGTGCTGGGTGGGCAGATGGGTGAATGAAAGGACGAGGGAGGAATAAATTGAGAAAATACCAACACTCTGCTAGCAGCATCAGCCGGTAAGCCCTAGTAATCCCCAAATATTCTTTTGATGGTCAAATATGTAAACTTGTGCGACAAATGAAAAGAATGTATAAGAGAATTGCATAAAAGATGACGTTTTCATTTACCAGAAAATATTCAACAAAATTATTAAAGAAAATTAAATATACAGAGGTGTCATAGGGAAGTAAAGAATAGCATGAGTAGCTTTAGAAATCTACATTTAGAAATGTTTGTGGAAACAGGAGTCATAAATGTAGGTGGCACTTTAGGCAGTAGGGCAGTTTATGAACTATGACAAATAAACAAGAAATGTCCATAACATATTAAAAGGGCTATATTCTAGAAAACAGACCTTCCTGTCGCACTGCAAATTGTAGAATATGTACTTTTTCTTTTAGATTACTTCTGAAAACAGACATTTTAATTTTTGCTCAGATATGTATTCTTTGGGGATTTGTTTTTTGTTTCTACAACAATTTTCTTCATGGGGTAAATTCAAAAACCTAAATTTAAGTAATTTTACTATAATAACAAATTACATTTGAATGAAAAATTTTATTTTTATTTGACTGTGATAAGTTAAAATAGTCATAAAATGTACTGAGTATGTAAAGAATTACAGATGTCAATTTCAATTAAAACTTAGGGAAATGTGTAGCCAATACAGTCCTAAGAGTGAGAAAGGGAAAATGCATATCTTGCAGCCTAGATTGTAACATGTTTTTAGAAAGGATTAATACATTTATTTATTTTATTTATTGACATTTGGCCTTTTCTTTTTTCATTTACCAGTTATAATACAAAAGTAACAAATACATAATCTGAAAGGAAGCAATGGTAGCAATGGAAATAAACAAGAATTAACAAGCAAAGACATTCCAAATAAGGAATTAGTAGACTGGAAAAATATGTAAGCACTTGTGTCTCTGCATAATCAAAATACTTCTTTATTTTATTTATTTTATTTTACATTTGTTGACTGGGCTAGTCCAACTGGATATATGTCCATTTTCAGTAGAGGCCTGGGAGAAAAGCTCCAAGACAGATATCAGACAAGAGGATTTTATCTTACACAAAATAGATGTAGATGAATATATCTACACATTTCCTAAAACTATTTACAATATTTAGTGCCAATTATTTACATACATTAGAGTTTTCCAATATTTAGAGCTAATTATTTACATAATTTTTCAATATTTAGAGCTAATTATTTATATACATTACAGTTTTCCATTTTTGCATACATGCTTTCATGTTACACTACAGGACATTAATTTAGTGGAGAGAGTAGAGTTAGAAAAAAGATGTTAGTAGCAGTAAAATAGAATAACATATTTCATTTTAAAAAATGGTTTTAAATTATATGCACCCAAATCAAATGTTTTAAAACTAACCAATTAATTTCTCAAGTTCTCAGAGTTTTGCTGCCTTCATTTTTTAAAATACACTTAATATTTACATTTCCACTGAGACTGGGAAACAGGTTTCCCTAATTTGAACTGTTAGAAGACTTGTTTGATTTCAAGCAAGTTATTTATATTCCCTTTTTGAGTTACAAAATCTATTTTGCCTGATTAAAAAAATAAACTTTCTTAAAATGGGTACAGTTATTAAACCTTTGCAAAGTGTATTCTTTTATTTTTTTTTTCTGATGCCTATAACATGCGCATATAGATTCTCGCTGATAACTTTCTGTTTACTTATATAGTATATTTCACATGTCAGGAAAGGATTGATATATGACTCCATTGCTATGGCAAGTATCAGTGGTGTTTAAGCCCAATTGTTTTCTTATAATTTTTAACAGCAACCAGTGGGCTAATGGATATATATTTGCGTTGCATACAAAGACATTGGATAGAAACAAACATGAAAAGAATGAAAAACAAGAGCTTGGATGTGAAAGACTGTCACTTTTACACACATTTTTGTAAGCAATGCAAGTATATTTCCAACAGTCTATATACTGTTGTTTAAAAGTATAACAAAACAGTATTATTAAGTCATTGATTAAAGAATGCAGAGCCGGCCTTAAGCATAGGCCAACTAGGCAGCCGCCTAGGGTGACGATCTATCAGGGACACTTTTCCAGTAATCTGGATGGTGTAGGTATACCAGGATAGGGGCACTGAGTGGTGTTGGGGGGGTGCTGTGGAGACCTTTTGCCTAGGGCACCAGTTGACCAAAGGCCAGTCCTGAAAGAATGACAAAAACACTAAACTATTTTTCCATTTTGCTGATTCCTTAGTTGTTGCTTTTGAACTGCATATGTAGTTCATATAAAATGGTTAAATCTTTGATCTTTGGGCACATCACCTCCCCCCACATTGGGAGTGATGGGGGCATAGCCGCTCACCTAGTTTGGTTAAAAACTACTTACATACCCTTTTAACAGAAACTGGACAATATAAAACCAAGCTAGTTTGGGGGCTATGCTCCCACACCCCCCCAACTATATATACTAACTCCAGGATTGCACTACAGTGGGAAACAGGGCATTTACACTACCACTACTATTTTTGGTGAAATGGGATTTGGTCAAATGGGTTTTCGGTGATTTGAGCTTTCGGCGATTTGGTCTCAGTGAAATGAAATTTGGTGAAATGAGTTTTCGGCGAAGTGAAGTAGATCCATATATATATATATATATATATATATATATATATATATATATATATATATATATATATATGGGTCTATATTAGAAGACCAAAGATGCATCTTGGTCGAACTTAAAAGGCTGAAAATGCGGCTTGGTAGAACTTAAAAGGCTGAAAATGAAAAATATCGAAGCGGCTGTTAAGCTTGGCCGCTTCAGTACTTTGCCGTTTTCAGCACTGTAGTGCGGTCTCAGAGTTGGTATATTTCAGTAGGGGAGGTATGGGGTGCAAAGTCCCCCAATGAATGTAATTTTTGAAATTCATTTTTATTTTTTTATTGTATTGTTGGAACAGAGATTTTTTTCCCTTGGAAAAAAATCGCTGTTATGACACTTTGACATTGTAAGCTTTTGCTTACATAGGGTCGATCAATCACCGTTCACTTTTTAAGTGTTCAGTGATTTAATATAGATATATATATGTATATATATTATATATATGCATAAATTCATAAATTTCGCTAATGTTATCAATGTCAGCTACAGCAAACTTCCTTTGAATGCTGTTGTAGCCAAGGCACTAGAAGGATCATAACAAGTGTGTGCATTTTTACTGTGAATGTTTTTGTAGTGGCTTATTCTTTTGGATGAACATTTGTGGTTACAAATTTATTGTTAATGCTTCTGACAAGATGAAGGTAATGGAAAAATAATCATATTTCTTGTGTTTCTACCAAGTCTGATAGCATGTATTTATGCATAAGGTTCTGTACTATGATATTTCTTTAACATAAGTTTGACTGGATAAAGTATCTGTACAGGGTGTTGGTACTCCAAAAGAATTAATAAAAGAGTTGGCTCTGTAAAAAGGCCTGGAAATGAATTCTGGTATAGAGCAGGATGGCACTGATGCACAGTACATTCACTTATACCGTTTATTATGTAGTATATTATACAACTGCTGACATACTTTTAATGGCGAAAATAAAGCTCTTACTTTAATAAAAATGTCACAGCAGGCAGAACATACAGGACGACTGACAGAAAGAGATGCTATTGATGTCATAATTTTCCCTAGCAGCAATTTAATTAAATTAGAACTGTAATGTCTACCTAATTTGGTTTTACTATCTTACTCCTTGGTTCTCCCCACACATCAGCTATAGAAGACAGTGTCAGATGTGACTATCACTTTATCCTGCTTTGATTTATTTATTTTTTTACATGGCAGGAAGCTAAACATAGCCAGAAAACTGAAGTTCAACTTTTGAGATGTGGTCCCTACAAGAAACTTGAATTATCAAAAATACTAAGAACACAAGGGGTATAACTTTACAATAGTTGAATGGCTCACTTGTCTCATTATGGCAATGCCAAGAAACTGAAGAGTGTCAGTTACTGAAGGTCTTATAAAAAGAGTCAGCAAAGAGACACCTTTAGGACAAGGGCCGTGACATGATTCTTTGAGCATAGTTTCCCCTTTCCTAAGAATAATTGAAAAATATGATTCCTGTTTACCTGAGATTTAATCAATGCTTTAAACATATATGCATATATTAACCTTACATTTTAAGGCAAGAGAACATTCCAAAAATCCCTTGTTGAGGCTGTTTTTTTTTTTATTTCTGATGGTCACGTACTCAAATCTTGGACATATATAACAGTGTGAAATATTAGTTTACATGAAGTACCTATCCAAGGACTATTATTTTAAGTAAGATAATTGTAGTAAACATTGTGTCATTCTCAATTAAGGAGTAAATAAAGATTCTGTCTGATTGTGCCATGTATGCAGTACAGGAATGTGTGTATGTGTTGTTTTGAGTGTATGTCTGTGTGTGTGTGTGTGTGTGTATAATCATGTTTGTTTTCTGTCACATTGCCATGGAAAGTATATTTATTTGTTGCAGCTGCACAATCATTATTTTGGGAATGGAGCTTTTGGAGGATAATGGCGCACATAGTATGAGAAATGATTACTGACATACTCTATTTCATTCAAATACTTGGAAAAAAGTTATTGTCACGTTGTAAGACTAATTCCAAAACCAGAGCGAGGGGCATATGCTGTCATCTTACCTTCTCAGTTAATTATTCTGGGAAAAGATATTTCTATAAATATGAAGCAGTTATATTTCATGATTTCACCAGTTGTATACAGAAGAAATATGTGTATCAAGATGGCCATCTGAGAAAACACATGGAGATAATAGTTCATACTCTTGACATTGAAATATTCCAGCTGGGGAAACATTTGGAATCGATAGACAGGAGGACACTTCTGTTTTCATTTAAAAATATCATACCTGTTAAATAAAAGCAACATGCATGTATTCAGCTGTAGAGTTTTGAATGTGATCAGTCTACTAATATCAGAAAGCCAAGTAACATATGCACTTTTTTTCATTGCTCCCATACCTTAATATCCTGGGAGTTTTAACAATAGAGATTGGTTTGCATTTCATGAAAGAAAGTTTAATAGTTCTCATAACTGAAGTTTGCATTTTGTTTTCTTATTTTTATACTTGCACAAATACTGTGTGCCTTGACTGAGAAAACATTATAAGGAAGAGGCATGGGTTACATATTCTGCTGAATGCTATTGTCATTTTATTATACAGCATAACATTTTCATACTTTAACTTGACTGCTAAATACATCTGTTTTATGAATACTACATTGTAGAAAGAGTGGATGTTATCTTAGCTGTATTACACTTTCTTGACATGCTGAGCAGGTTTAGAAAAGAAAGATTGTCAGGTTATCAGGAAACAAGCTGCTAAGCTACTAACACCTTTGCTTTGAAATAATTGTATAGTCTGGATCTACTTAAATGTCCAAGAATTCAAACATTTGTAACTTTTAATATTTAAGATGATGTCATGCAAAATTTATACTGTCATTTGTTAAGGCTTTTCATTATTCTGGCTTAAAAATGCTTGTGTTTACACATTTTTCACATTGTGCAGCACTGCGAGGCTACAGTTAAAGTATTCCAGGTGCCAAAAGGTCTGCTCTTCAAATTTTCCCTTAGAACTAGCTGGTTTCTCAGTAGTAGCACTAAAATCTGAACCCCTGTGACTAGCACTTGCTCTAGAACCTGCTGAAAAGCACTAGGAAGCCTGAAACTGATTCAAGCACTCAGCTCTCCTTGTCAATAAGGAGAAATTAATCATAGGCACTCAACTGCCTATAATTGCAGAGTAACTTGCAAAGGTAAGAGAAAACAGCTCTTAAACTTTACAAAAAAGCACCTAAACAGGCATGTCCAAGGATCAGCTTCCGGTGATTTCTCCTGTCCACCTGGTGAATCTGGGCATACTGGAGCAGTGGGGCAGCTGCTTCATGTACACAGACAATCCTCTCCTCCTACCACCCAACACTACAACCTGCGAGAGATGCACTTACATAGCCAAACTGGAAGTTAAGCTCTCTCCGGCCAAGATTGTGCTAGACAGTCAAGAGGAGGAGGTTAACACCTGCATTACACCTCAAGCAACTCATAGCCCTTCAAAACCCACACCATCAACACCCACACATAGCAACACTAAACCCACATATGCGGAGGCCCTTAACATTAACCAGCCCAAGCAACAAGGACTTCTGAAGCCGAAACGCTAACAAACACCAGTCACAACCAAAGTGACACATAGCTCACAACACCAGTATGCCACCCAACAACAGTCCCTAAGGCAAGACAAAGTACCCAACACTTTAGTCATAGGTGACTCTATAGTCAGGCACACTGAAGTCCCACTCACCAGGCTGAACAAGGAGAGAATTACAGTCAGCTTCCTGTCAGGTGCCAGGATCCACCCCATAATGCATGCACTCAAGTCACTCCACAACAAGTACAAATACGACTCTGTCATTGTCCATGCTGGAGTGAATGACTTGAGATGTACCTCCCTGGACTACATGAAAAGAGACATGGAAGAGCTCTTGGATTATGTGACCCAGACAGGTATGACCCTAGCCCTCCTGCCTTCGCCCAGAATGATATCACAGTATAAGGACAAAATGATTGACTTCAACAATTGGCTAACTTCTGGTGTCATTCAAAGGGGAACCACTATTTGTCTGCCTGGGAAGACATGATCGACAAACCACGATGCTTTGCCAGAGATAGTCTGCACCTGTCACCCCTGGGACTCAGGTTACTGGCTAAAGCTCTTGCCATTCCTATAGTGTTTTTTTAGGCAAGGTTCAAAGGATACAATCACCACTGTAACAGATACAAGCATGCAAAATCTGAAGGTAATGCTACTCAATGCTAAAAGTCTAAACCTCAAAATGCACTCTCTTGAGGCACTCCAAAAAATGGAGAACATTGATATCTGTGCAGTAACTGAAACCTGGTTTAAGGCTCCAGAGAACACCCCTGCAATACCAGGCTACAATTCTTACCACATTTTTCGGCCACAAAACCAAGACCGAAACACTAAAGGTGGAGAAGTGTCCATATTCACCAAGGATATTCACACCTCCAGGCTAGTTGCCCAACATAATGCATCTGAAATTCTCCAGGTGCAACTAACACTAGGTAAGACTGCAATCTAAATTGTAGCTTGCTACAGATCCCCCACCATGCCCCAAGATTCTCATTACACCTTTCTAACCATACTGGAATATATTAAGATACAACCAAACACCCTAATACTGGGTGATTTCAACTACCCTGCCATTAATTGGGAAAACTAATCGGGTACCAACTCCTTTTCCCAACGGTTCTTGGAATTCATAAATTCCAATGCCCTGGATCAACTAATCCATTGTCCCACCAGGGGAGCCAATATCCTAGACCTGGTCATTACCAACATGGGAGATAGATGCTCCACACCAGTGGTCACCCCCTCATTGGTCAGGTCTGACCATAAGCAAATCACCTTTGACATCCACATCCCACCCCCCAGTAAGGAAACCTCCTTAAAAAACTTCTCCAAAGCCAACTTCATGCTACTGAAGTCAGAAGTGACAAACTTCACAACACCCACGCAGATGGGATCTGTAAGTTCGATTGCAGAATCCTGCACTAAGGCACTGTACGAGCACATCCACTCGTGCATGAATCGTGCCATCCCAAATAGAACCAAGATGATCTTCTCCAAAAAAAGGAAGCCAATCTGGTGGTCCCCTGCTATAAACAAACTATACAACAGAAGGAAGAAACTGTTGCAGAAAAGAGGAAAATCCCAGGATGCAAAAAACTCCCTCACCAGCCTCAGTAAGAAGCTGAGATCCCTCATAAAATCCTCAAAAGCTAGTTATGAAAATAAAATTGCCAAAGATTCCAAAGACAACCACAAGACATTCTATAGTTATGTCAAGAATCTAAATGGCAATGTGCAGATCTGCTCTGAGCTACAACAGAATGGCATTAAATATACTGATCCTAAGGATATTGCCAATAACCTGGCAGATCAATTTAGTGCCAACTTCACCCCCCCTCTCACACCCTAATGGGGCCCATCTCAATACCAAAACATTGCCAAATTCTGATAATCACGGCCACACAGGTAGAAACCGCACTCTCCAAAGCTTAGAATACAGCATCCATGGGATCAGATGACATCCCAGGCTGTGAACTACATGAACTACAAAATGAACTGGCACCTCACCTAAGTGCCATGTTTAATCATAGCCTCACTTCAGGCTTCATGCCCACTGAGTGGCACACAGCTACAGTTATGCCGCTCCACAAGGGATGATCTGCCTTGGATCCCGGGAACTACCGTCCCATCAGTCTAACAAGCCTGATCTGCAAGGGCATGGAGCACATTATCATGGAACTTATAAACAAAGACATTGGCAACCTTCAAACACTGTACCACACCCAGGTTGGGTTTGTGAAGGGCCGATTTTGTCTTCTGAATCTGATTGACTTCTTCTAATCAGTCTCCAGAGCTGTGGATGAGGGTAAGGTGGTCCACACAGCCTATCTGGACCTCGCCAATGCCTTCGACACCACCCCCCACTCTGGAATCATAGATAAACTTACTAAGCTGGGCATAAATCCCTACGTCACTCGATGGGTTGCCAACTGGCTTACTGACAGAACCCAGACTGTAAAAGTAGCCGACTCCAAATCCAGCTCCAGACAAGTGACAAGTGGAGTACCTCAGGGTTCAGTCGTGGGACCACTCTTGTTTGGCATCCACTTCTCTGAAGTACAGGCCAACACTAAGGGACTCTGGCTGACAAAGTTTGCAGATGACTGCAAACTGGGAGCCATTATTGAATCCTCAAATGATGTGGATATTCTACAAAAAGGCCTTGTAAAAACAGATGCCTGGTGCCAGAGCTATGGGCTCAAGCTTAATGCCAAGAAATGTATAGTTATCCCCTTTGGAAAAAAACATGTACCCATGAATTACCACATAGGTGGCAAGATGCTAAACATCGAAAGTGTGATGAGATACTTAGGGACACAGGTGGACCGTGGTCTCACTTTTGCTAACCACATCACCACAACAGTCAGGAAATCCTTCTATGTGGCACACCTCATCATTAAGGGCTTTTCATCCAGAAAAAAGGAGGTCATTGTCCCACTGTACTCATCCCTCATTAGACCATTATAGAGTATAATGCCCCGTTTGGTATGTACCTCACAAGACATCTTCAATAGCTGGAAAGACCACAGAAATACCTCACTAAAAGAATCACAGGCCTAAAGCAGATGCCATATGCTGACCATCTAAAAAACCTCCAGCTATACTCTGTGGCATATCGTCTACTCAGAGGCGATCTCTGCTTAACATACAAGGCCATGTCAAACCCTGAGCTGTTGGACATGCTCCACTTAAAGAAATCCCAATCCTTCAGAGCCACATGCTCCAGGGATCAAAACCTTGTCATCACAATGAACAAAACATGCTGGAGGGATAGGTTCCTGATCCAGAGACTCCCCATACTCTGGAATAGACTGCCCATACATGTCAAGCAGAGCGCCTCATTGGCCCTCTTCAAAAGGAACCTTGATTATTGGATGGGAGATAGGAAATTCACCCCGAGGATCATGTCAGTTGCCCTGCTAGACAGGGGCCCAGAGAAGTAAATATTGTGGGAAGAAATATCCAGGGAATTGTTATGGCTAGGCTTGCATAGGCCCTAGGGCCGATAGCCTAGTACCAACCTATGAACCTATTCACTTACTTTGTATTGGGCACTCACCTGCATAGGAATTCAGTGGACTCCCTTTTAAAATATGTTTCTGGTAGATTTATTTTTTATGTAATAAATGTCCTAGTAGTGCTGTTTGAGCTGAGAATGCAATTAAACTTGCAGCTTGTGATTCTCAGTAGATAAAAACTCTTTAGCAATTAACATGACTGTTTACAAAGTGAATCATGTCAAAATTTCAGACATGAAGGCTTCAGTTATTTTGTCACTTGGTCTTTTATAGTCATGCTATTCTAGTTTGATAATTTTGCATTTCAATTAGAATCATTTTTTTAATTATTAAAATTATTAAAATTAATTAGCTTTTAAAAAACTAATACAAGAAAAATAAATCACAGCAAAGCAGAGATGATGTTTAAGATAAAAAAGCTTTATCATTAGTAAAGAGTTTTAACTAATATGACTTCAGCAAACTGTTATAATGATACCCTATTACAAACCATATGAACATCAGATAGTAAATATCAACTAAGATTTAGGACACATTTCAATTATTTCCTAAAATTTGTTTACTGCAACTAAAGTTAAAAGCTAGAGGTGTTGGAAAACACGAGTGAATTATCCATTAAGAGCATAAATAATGTGTGTTGCCATTTTTAGTGATGTCTATCATATACATGTTATACAAACACATATTCGTATTTTGTGTATGCAAATATATAGATAGATATTAATATAAATTATATAGATACCTAGATATAGATAATGGGCATATGTGCAAAGTTTAGTTTGAGTGAAGATGATTTCATTGGTGGTAATTGTGTAAATGGAAGTAAGAGCAAATTGGTGTTTTGTGTATGTTATGTGTTTTTGAGTGTTTGCAGTTTAGGGTCAAAATAAGGGCTAGGGAAGGAAATAAATTTAGTTGATTGTGTGTGTGTTTTTGAGTGTTGTGCTATATGTGTTTATGCAAGTGTTTCAATGTTAGGGTTAGAGTAATGGCTAGGTAAGATGTTTTTTTTTCCATGTTTTATGATGGGATCTTAACTCTGTGCTGGAAAAACAAACTTTTGCTCTATTTGAAGCAGCTGATCAGGCTGATTTGATGTTCATAACATGAATAACAGTTTAATTTTTTTTTTAGTCAAATAATTTTTTTATTTTCCAAATATTATAATATTTAACAATACAATCATCAATGAAAACAAATATTATAAGCCTTTATATACACCATGTACAATTGACCTGAACAAAAGAAAAAAAATAATAAAAATATGAAATTAATAACAAAAATTTATAATATTCAATTAATAAAGTATAAAGTTACACATGAATTAGTTAAGAGTTCAGTTTTAATGCCTCAATAAGAGCAAAAATGTTTTTTTCCAAGGATTGTTTATCCATGTTTTAGGAGAAATTCTCGATTTTTTCACCTTAACTTCTAATGTCGCTGTTTCTTCCAACAATCTCAAAAATTCTTCCAGAGTAGGTTCTTGTGAAGACTTCTACTTTCTAGTTATACATTTCCTTGCCACAGCTAGTATGGACCAAAGCAGATATAGATCATTTTTATTCATTCCAGTAGTATCATTAACATTTAAGAGGACTAAAGGTATCTGTGAATATAGCTTTGAGAAAGATAGTAATTTCTTCCCAGAATTTTCTTATGTTAATACAATCAAAAAATATATGAGACCAATCAGCTTTACAGTTTAAAGAACATCTCCAGAAAATGGATTTATCAAGTGAATTAAATTTGGCATGTTTATCAGGTGTAATAAATGCCCTTTGAATATATTTCCAAGTAAATATTTTCCATGCTAGTAAATTAAATGTTAACTCAATAGAACATAGAACATTTATTTTACTTTCACTTGATAGATGGGTGTGACATCCTTTTACTATGAAGTTCCAATATCTTGCATTAGGGTTAGTTTTATATGTTAACAATGTTGTTCTTCTTTCTTGTATAATTTTGAAATTAGATTCGTCCAGTTATAATTGTCATAAATAACTTCAGATATTAGAATTATCAAATTTGGACTAGTTTTATAAGGAGAATTAATAATTTTACTGTTAAGATCTTTGGCATATGATAATATGCTTTGAAGTACCAACCAATCTGCTGATGAAATATCACCTCATCACTAAGGGCTTTTCATCCAGAAAAAAGGAGGTCATTGTCCCACTGTACTCATCCCTCATTAGACCCATTATAGAATACAATGCCCTGTTTGGTATGTACCTCTCAAGACATCTGCAACAACTGCAAAGGACACAGAAATACCTGACTAAAAGAATCACAGACCTAAAGCAGATGCCCTACGCTGACTGCCTTAAAAAACTCCAGCTATACTCTGTGGCATATCGTCTACTCAGAGGT
Organism: Protopterus annectens; assembly: GCF_019279795.1. Lineage (NCBI taxonomy): Eukaryota > Metazoa > Chordata > Ceratodontiformes > Protopteridae > Protopterus > Protopterus annectens. The sequence continues at coordinate 616,855,033 of NC_056748.1, read as the reverse complement.
GATCTCTGCTTAACATACAAGGCCATGTGAAACCCAGAGCTGTTGGACATGCTACACTTAAAGAAATCCCAATCCCTCAGAGCCACATGCTCCAGGGATCTAAACCTTGTCATCACAATGAACAAAACATGCTGGAGGGATAGGTTCCTGACCCAGAGACTCCCCAGAATCTGAAATAGATTGCCCATACATGTCAAGCAGAGTGCCTCTTTGGCCCTCTTCAAAAGGAACCTTGACGATTTGATGGGAGAAAGGAAATTCACCCCAGGGATCACGTCAGTCACCCTGCTAGACAGGGGTCCAGGGAAGTAAATAGTGTGGGAAGAAATAGCCAGGGAATTGTTATGGCTAGGCTTGTATAGGCCCTAGGGCTGATTGCCTAGTACCAACCTATGTTACATAATTCTGATTCCCACTCTTTTAGTTTGTTTTTATACCATGAAAGATTTTTTCCATTTAGATAGGCTTTCAAGGTATCCCAAAGATTAATTATATTTGTTTCAGTAGTGTAGTTTATGTCTAAAAAAAGTTATACTTCTGAATCTAACCAAGGTTTAAATGTTTCAATTTTGTAATGTAAGCTGGAATTCTTGACATAAAGATTAACTTCTTATAACTTGTATGTATTTTGAGAATTAATGAGTTATGGTCTGAAAGGGGTCAACGGATTATGGAGACTTTTATTATTTTTGAATTTAGTTCTTGAGATATAAAGATTTTATCAATTCTTGTATGTGCCCCAAATCTGTGGTCTTGGTGTGAAAATAATAATGAATTGTTCTCCATATAACTCTATGTATCAATTAGATTTAAACTTTCTTCCCATTTCTTAAGTAGCTTCCCTATAGAACTTATGTAAATTCCTTTTACTTGTTGTTTCTGATTTTTCCAATATACAATTAAAGTCACCTCCCAAAATCAAATTTCCTTTATATACTCTAGTAATTAGATCCATGTGTTTTCTAATTGTCCCAACCCAAATATCTGGGAACCAATATATATTTACTAATGTCCAGAGTCTATTATTGTATTTTACTATTACTATAGCTAGGTGTCCTTCTTTATCTTCATGTTTGTAAATGATTTGGGACATAATGACATTTTTTTCCATAAAATTAAAGTTCCCCTAAACTTTTTCTTATATGAAGAGTGAGATAAGATCATATATTCGTTAGGATTCTAGATATAGGTATCATTTGTTTTAAAGTGAGTCTCTTGAAGAAATACTACTTGTACTATATTTAATTTTATATATCTTAATAAATTAGATATTTTCCTTGGATTCTTTAAACCGTTAGTGTTTAAGGATAAAATAGTCAAGTCCATTCCCAATGTTTAACTTTACATGATATTTGTTTTTTATTATATTTTTGTAATACCATACAATATGTATAATGTATAACTACTATGTTAATAATTCTCATTGTGATCAATATTTTAATTTTAGTCAAATAACTTAAATTGTAGTTTAGTTCAGGCCAATAAAAAAAAGGAAAAAGAAAAATGCCAAAATGAATTGCATAACAAGTATACAAATATTTTTGTAAACCATCTAATGTACATGAAGTGAAATACACTTCCAATCTGCTAGATGAGAAGAAATCATATCATAACATTTAACCAGCAGAATATTGATTCATAAAAACATTAGAATAAGATTTAAACATATTTATACCAATTTTCAAAACAATATATACATGTTAAATGAAACATATTAAATTCCTAGTTTCATAGATTCATTGAACACTCCAGGTATTGAAATTAAAGCAGTTAAAGATGTGATCTGAAGTAGGAGAATTCATTTGTCAGCAACCTGTGGATATGGATCCGATATCGGATCCGAACCGGCATGGTTTATCCAGCTATGGATCCGAGCTCCTAGCTCCTCCCCTCACCCATAATGCCCTGCTCTCCCTACATGACCTCAGATCTAGTTTGCTGCGTTCATGGTGACAGCTGGATTTTGAGCTCCTGTCAGCTTAGTGCTATTTTTGGTCTTTGAGGAATTTCTGTCAAAAAATAATTTTTTTGTGTGAATGTTTTAGGTTTTCCCTCTCTTAACTTAAATTTTTCTTAAATTGGTTAACTTTGTAGTACCCTCCCCTCGCTGGTAATGTAGCTTGTGTGCGTGTGGATTCTTTGGGGCCTTCTGTGTGAGTGGTTAAGTTAACTTTCTTAACTTTCTTTTTTTTGTTAAAAAAAAAAAAAAAAGATTAGTAAAAATGTCTGAGGCCCCAAAGGCAATCTTTTCAAAATGCTCCGAGTGTGGCCATAAGCTATCCCCTGCTGATGGCCACACTCGGTGCGTTCGATGCCTTGGGGTTGAAAACCTCACCTCTGGGTGTTCAATCTGTGCAGGGTTCAACTGCAGGGCATTGAAGGAGCGGAGGTCGAAGCTGGTCTTGGCGGGACTCTTGCCCCCAGACTCGGCTTCGGTAGTTACCGCTTCGGCGGTTCCTGCCTTACCTGCTCCCCCTCCTCCTCCCGGGATTCAAACTCCCTCTATGGGTTCGGAGGAGAGGGAAGCCAGGAAGAAGGACCGGAGAGAGAAGCACCACAAGCGGTGGGCCGAGACCTCCATTTCGGCCCCGCCGGCTAAGTGGGCTTCTCCTCCGGCCTCTCTGGTTGCTGGCTCTCCTCCTCCTCAGCTCCGGTCCCCATCCTTTTCACCGGGGCCTGAGGAGGAAGAGACCCGACCTCCTTCGAGGCTATCGAGGCGATACTCAAGGCCTACCTCGGTAGCCTCATCGAGGTCTACCTATAGCCTCTCCAACGCTGATCTGGACCGGATGATGCGAAGGTTCATCCAGGCCCAGATGCAGATGGGAGTGCTCCTGCCTCCCCCCCGGGGGGGAGCTCAACCCCATTTTTCAAGCCCATAGCTCCTTCTCTGACCCGCTACCTGGGCTTGGAGCGCTCGGAGCCGGGCAGCTTCGGAGCCAGGGGTGGGTCGGCGCCGACAGTACTAGGTACTTCGGATCCGACCCTGTCCTTGAGTGTTTCAGATCCAACCTCTCGGAGCCTTGCTCTGAGCTTCGGATTCGGGGGACTTAGTGTGCCTTCGGCGTCGTCCGTGTCGGAGCGCACTGGTCCCTCGGATCCGAGGGGCTCGGCGCCGGCTCCGATCCACTCCTTGGATCCGAGGGGGAGCCGACTGTCAGATCCTTTGGTCGAGGCCGGCTCCCCTTCGGCTTTTGATGTAGTGGAGAGGGCTCTGTGGAGGGGATCCGGATACCCGGCACTTGCTTCGGCTCCGTCCCGCACTCCATCTGCTCTGGGTCAGGCTTCCGTCACCCGGCCACTGGGACAGCCCGTTTCAATGCCCCAAGCAGTTCCTTTGGAACTAGACACTGCCTGTGAGGGCTCCTCAGACAGCAGCCCTGAGGGAGCACCTCGCAAGCACACGTGTAAGAGGAGGCACATAGACTCCCCCGAGTCTTTAACTGAAGACATGGACTTGGAGGAAGGGAAAGGCTCCCCAAGATCACCCCCCGAGGATGTCTCCTTTGGAGACATCATGGAAATGCTTCGTATAAGAGGTGGGTGGTCTGCCCCAAAGTCTTCCTCGGACGAGTCCGTGTTCTTGGAGGCATTTGAAGCGGGCCCGTCTACCTCTTGGGTGTCCCCTCCTGCCGACCCCCTGGTGGACCTCATTACCACCAGGGCGTGGAAGGAACCGGACACCGTGGAGTCAATCTCCAAGAGGCCGGACAGGATTCTTAGCCCCCCTGCTGACCGTGCACACTGGAGCAAGGGACCCCCGGTAGATGCCATGTTGACGGCAGCAGCCACTAAGAGGGAACTAGCTCAAGAGAGTCCCTCAGTTCATCCTCCGAGCAAGGAGTCTCGGATGATGGACCGCTTGGGGAAGTGAATATTTAGTTCAGCGACCTTCTCAGTGAGGGCGCTCAACTATCTGGCACATGTTATTAGGATGCAGCGTGATCTTATCAAAGAATACGCTGCATCCCCCCCAGAGTCCATGTCGGAGGAGGACAAACTTTTGCGCTCCACCCATATGGCCACTCTTCATTCCGTGACCAATACCTCTATGCGGTTGCTTTCCCATGCTACTGAGGGAGCCGCTAGAGCTGCAGGTGTAGGCCTAGTCACGAGACGCCAGGCCTGGCTCCGCCATTGCGATTTCACGGAGCCCTTCAAGGCATCATTCGCGAATGCCCCCTTCGGTTCTACCCTTTTTGGCAAGACGGTTCGCGACACCTTGGTCCAGAGTGAGAAGGACGGGAAGACGCTGTCTGCCATCGGAGTCCGCTTCTCTGTGCCCCAGAGGTCCTACTCTAGGAACCAAAAGGGCCAGAAGAAGATGTGGTTCCTGAAGTCGCAGCAATCCCCACCCGCTCCGGACAACCAGTCCTTCCGTGGCAGAGGAGGACAGGGAGGACGCCGCCCCAGGGGCAGAGGGGCTCCCAGGAATTTTGGGTCCAGAGAACCTTTCTCTGAACGGCCCACACAGCAACCCTGAGGGGTTGCCCGACTGCTCCACTCTGGAGGCAGTCGGGGGAAGTTTTTTGGAGCACCTAGCGGCATGGGAGTCCATAACATCAGACCGCTGGGTCCTCCACATTATATCCAGAGGATACAAAATCCCATTTCTTCACGTCCCAAAACTAAAATCCCTCCCCGACATTCCACCCAATCAGAGGGAGGCCACTTCAGCAGAAATTGGCTATCTGCTGAGGAAAAGAGCCATCCAACCCGTCCGCCCAGACCAGATCGGATCAGGGTTCAACTCCAGGTTCTTTTTAGTGCCAAAAAAGATGGGGGACCTAAGACCCATTCTGGACCTGTCCCTATTAAACCTGGCAGTTCCCAAGGAGAAGTTCCGGATGGTCACTTTACATTCCATCCTCCCCCTTCTGGGAGAGAATCACTGGATGTGCTCTATAGACCTCAAGGATGCGTACTACCACATACTAATGGACAGACGGTCCAGGAGGTTTCTTAAGCTCGGCTGGGAGCCAGTCACTACCAGTTCAGGGTCCTTCCCTTTGGTCTCACCACAGCCCCCAGGGTGTTCACCAAAGTGTTAGCAGTGGTTGCAGCCCACCTGAGGCTTCAGGGGGTGCAGGTCTTTCCGTACCTGGACGACTGGCTTCTCACCGCCCCAACAAGGCATCTACTATCCTTGGCAAGAGACTCCTTTCTTCATCTAGCTCCCTGGCTAGGCATCACGGTAAACATAGGAAAGTCCAACCTGGCCCCTACTCAGTTGATAGAATTCATAGGAGCCAGGTTAGACACGAGGAAGTTAAGAGCCTTTCTCACAACCGACAGAGTTCGGAATCTGCGACTCCAGGTGCGGGCCATCCTCCACTCCAGCTCGGTTCCGGCGGAATTGGTCCTGAGGGCACTAGGGTCCATGGTGGCAGCGATTTCTCTTCTCCCACTCGCCTGCTTGAACATGCGGGTACTTCAGTGGACGTTTCAAGTACAATGGTCATATCTTTCTCTTCCCCCTGCATCACCCCATTGCAATCAGCAAGGCTTGCAAGTGGTCTCTCTTGTGGTGGCTCCATTCCAAGGAGCTCCACGGTGGCCGCCCCTTTTGTGCATCTCCCCCTCTTGCCACAGTGACCACGGATGCCTCCCGTCTCGGGTGGGGGGGCATTTTGCGGGCCGGACGGTCCAAGGCACGTGGAACGACTCAGAGACCTCCCTGCATATCAATGTTCTGGAGATGAGGGCGGTGCTCTTGGCGTTGCAAGCACTTCAAGCCTTTCTTCCCCGGGAACAATTGCGATTCAGTCAGACAACATGTCGGTGGTCTGGTACATCAACAAACTGGGGGGAACTAGGTCTTACCCTTTATGTCGAGAAGCCATGAGAGTGTGGGAATGGGCGATCTCCACCAACCGCTTTCTCATCGCAATGCATATTCCGGGTCGGTCCAACATCCTTGCGGACAAGCTCAGTCGCACCATTCTCTCCCTGTACGAGTGGTCTCTCAATGCTCAAGTAGCGAAACGTATATTCGCACAGTGGGGAACTCCTTGTTGCAATCTCTTTGCTTCTCCCTTAAACACCAAGTGCGACAGTTTTTTTGCTCTAATCCCTCCTCCAGGGGATTCCCTGAGAGACGCTCTGGTGCATGCTTGGCCTCCCGGTCTTCTTTACACATACCCCCCTCTGCCTCTGATGCTCCAGGTACTTCAGAAAGCCTCTCGGTTGGGGTGCAGAATGATCCTCATAGCCCCATTCTGGCCTCGGCAGATCTGGTCCCCTTACCTAAGGTCTCACTCAGTGAATCCACCTTGGATTCTAGATCCCATTCCGGATCTGATATCATACCCATCGAACCTACCAACTCTGAACCTGGACAACTTGAAGCTGACTGCTTGGCTGCTCCAGTTCCACTCCTAATCAGGACTCCCGGTATCTCGTCTCCAGTTAAGGCCATTCTGGTAGCGGCTCATAAACCCTCTACCAGAAAAATTTACCGCAGTAAATGGAAGCGATTCTCCATTTGGGCGGAGCGGCAGGGTCTAGATCCCTTCACGGTTCCCCTTCCTTTGGTTCTAGACTTCCTTACCACTCTTTTTAATGATGGTGCCAGTAGTTCCACAGTCAAAGTTCAGCTAGCGGCCATTTCTCATTATCACGTTGGTCATGACTCTGGTCCTCTTATGTCTGCCAAATTGTGTAAAATCTTCCTAAAAGGCACCTTTCTGCTTAGTCCCCCTGTCAAGCAGGCGGTTCCACCGTGGGATCTTTCCTTGGTTCTTCAGACATTGATCGCTCCCCCCTTCGAGCCTGCGGCCACAGTAGATCTAAAATTCTTATCTCTTAAGACTGCATTTTTAGTAGCCATTACTTCAGCCAAGAGAGTTTCTGAACTTCAAGCCCTGTCCATGAAACCGCCTTACTTGATCTTCCATCCGGACCGCATGTACCTCAGGATCAATCCCTCCTTTCTTCCTAAGGTAGCTTCGGAAGCAAACATTAATCAGTCCATCAACCTCCCTGTTTTCTTTCCTAAATATCAGAACAAAGGCGAATACAAGCTACATTCCTTGGATGTTCACAGGCAGCTTCGTTTTTATCTTAACAGGACAGCTGGTCATAGGCAATCTGACCAATTGTTCATTTCCTTTGCCAAATTCAATCTGGGTAAACCAATTTCCAAAGTTTCTTTGTCACGCTGGATTTCCCAGTGTATTCTATTAGCTTACCAAGCTTCTGGGAGGTCTGCACCGGAAGGAGTCCATACTCATTCGACCCAGTCTGTTTCTACCTCAGTGGCCTTTAAGGCTAGGATTCCTCTGGATGACATTTGTTCAGCAGCCACTTGGGCTTCATCTCATACCTTTATTTCTCATTACAAGCTGGATATCACGTCTAGAGGTAGAGCATCCTTTGGCTCCGCGGTGCTCCGGAATATCCTTCTATGATGGCCACCCAAGACTCAGGTAGCTGGGGACTCTGTCCCACAGGATGCTGACAAATGAATTCTCCTACTTCAGATTTAGAAGTTATGTACTAAACATAACGTTCCATCTGAGTAGGTGGATTCATTTGTCTGCAACCATCCCGCCCTCCTATCCCCCTGGCCTTGTCAGTTTCCTGCATAGGATGTGTTACCCTTTGGTTAGGGTATTTGATACAGGGCAAACTCGATCTGAGGTCATGTAGGGAGAGCAGGGCATTATGGGTGAGGGGAGGAGCTAGGAGCTCGGATCCATAGCTGGATAAACCATGCCGGTTCGGATCCGATATCGGATCCATACCCACAGGTTGCAGACAAATGAATCCACCTACTCAGATGGAACGTTATGGTAAGTACATAACTTCTAATTTTTAAACAAACAGTTTCTATTCTGAAACTATCAGTTAATTGCCTGCAATTTGCAGGAATAGAAATCAAAACAATGTTTAAGGAATGAAAATTTCAATACATGACTTGAATAACTGAGTATTTCTGAGTGGTCTAGCTAAAAGACAATTACATTAAGATGGCCCATTCAAAGAAATCTCAACCATTAACAGTAGCTCTTATATGAGTGTATATGTAAATTCCTAAATATAGGAGAACTATCCTACAATATATAAATTCATCAATAGATAAGTTACTAATAAATTTTGGATTAAAACACAAACTTTCTCTTAAATGCCTTTCTTTTATATGATCTAGGTAAATGATTCTAGTTTTGAAGTTCATCAGACAGGAAGACTAGAATAGCAACCTTAACGCAGCTGTCTTTAGATATAAAAATAATTCGAGAACACAGCAGTATGTCTTTGTGTACACAAACATATCAGTACAAACATCAACAACATTAGTAACAATCAGTGATGTACAATGCTGAGTATAAACTATTCCTGGACAAAGAATACAGCAACAGTCTTTATGTATCATTCACATGCTTGCTATTAGGGACAAATCAAAGCATGACCAGATTCAGTTTATTTTATATCCACCCATAAGTGTAGTTGTAGAAAATTAAAAGGAAAAATGGAGAAGGACAACATTAGACCATAGTGATCACTCACTGGTGATGAAACAGAAGCAATTTGCCCTGAGAAGTAGCCATGTGGGTGATTTATAAACTGCTTAATACTTATGCATAGTTATAATATCAATTCATATTATTAGAATATCATTACTGAATATTGAGCAGAATGATAATCAAGGCAGAGCATTACTGAAGCTGCTCTGCACAGCCACAGTTCCTTAGAACCTTTACAATGGAGTCTTTATCAAAGACTGTGCCATGTAGCAAGATGCATGGGTAGGCAGACTCCCTTCCCTGTTATTAAATTGTTAAAATTAGTGACACTCTAAGAAAAGCAAAACCTATTAAGCTGGACAGTGCCTTAAGAAATCTCTCTATCTCATAGCTATTTAATTAGTGCTCTGCTTGAATCCCTCATCGTAAATTACAATTTACAAATCTGCCTTAGTTTACTACTTGAAGCAGAAGCAAAAGCAAACCATAAAAGCATTTTCCCAGAGACCAGCTACTGTAAGGAAATAAATATGGAATTTCAGGGTAAACTAGTTTTACAGACAATCTCACTAAGAAACTGATTACATTATTATTTAAACAGTTCTTAATATTCAATAAAAATATCATCTGCATAATAGTCAGCTATACAGCTAATGTCTGCAGGAATAAAAGTAGTTTATGTTATAAAGCCCTGCCTTAATCAGATGTGTAGCATACAGAATATCATTTAGCATTTACGTTTCTTAGAAGCCAATCTCTGTAAATGTGTAGTTCAAACTATTCTTAGAAGAATGTGTGACATCTAATCTTCTTTATTATGTTAATTTATGTGCAGTTTTACTATAGGTTTCCCTTACTGACTATTTCCACCTTAAATCCTTCACAACAAACAAGGGAAGTACTGTTGTGAGGAAGATGGTACGTAAAAGCAAGTGTACGCTTTCACAGGGCTTCCGGCCATTCGTTTTCTAACTAAATTACAAATAAACTCATCTCCCTTGGGTTTTTATGAAAAAAAAGAAGAAAAAAGCTCTTCAGAAAGTTTATCAGTTTCTTGGAGTTGACTACTGATTTTGTGAGATTTACCTCAGAAATTTCTGCAAGAGAAGTATGTTTTTTGGATGTTAAAATAACCAGGATGATGGATGGTGGTCTCTCCACGAGTCTATACAGAAAACCTTGTTGGAGGAATACACTTTTATGTTATAGTAGTATGCACCCCAGACATGTCTTTCCTAATGTGGTAAAAGGACAGTTTGTCAGAATATATAGGTTATGTAAAGAGAATCCTGACCTACAGAGGCAGCTTGATGATTTACACACCCTGTTTTTAGACAGGGGGTATAATGATACTATGATAAATAAAGTTAGATGCTCCATTATGGATAATATAAATGAGAATACTAAAATTACCAGGAATTATGCGAATAATAGATCAAGAGGGAGTTATGATATTATAACCCCGTTTATTACGAGATATACTAATGACAATAGGAAAGTGGTGGACATAATAAGCAAACACTGGAGTGTACTCACTATAGATGCTAAAACGTTGAATATAGTGGGACATAAACCAAGATTCAACTATAGAAATAGTAAGAACTTAAAGAGGCTATTATGCAAGGAACACACACAAAAGATAGAATCAATAGATTAAGTATAAATAAAATGGGTACTTTTTGCTGTATGAGATGTAATATGTGTAGATATATAACATTCGAACAACATTTTGTTCATCCTACTATGATGTTTGAGTTTAAACCTAAGTTTTATGCTACATGCGATAGTAAGAATCTAATTTATTTAGCTACATGCACAAAATGTACAGGGTTTTATGTGGGCATGACAACGAGGAGGCTAAAAGACAGAATATATAATCATATATACGATATCAGGAAAATGAACAACCAGAACGCGTTGGCCAGACATGTTAGTTTAAATGTAGGTCATACTTTTAGGTTCAGGGTGTTACAAATGATATTGCAGAATAAACGAGGGGGTAGCAACTTGAATCACCTAGAATCAGTTGAGCTTGAATGGATTTTTAGAATGAGAGCACATGTAGAACCAGGGCTCAACCAGTCTATTAGCATTAAACCAATACTGGATGCACGTATTTAGATGTATTTTTGGATTCAACTGCATATATATATATATATATATATATATATATATATATATATATATATATATATATATATATATATATATATCTCGATATTGTATTTTTTATGTTATATATTATATTAATATTTCATCCATTAATGTTTTAAGAGGTAATGAATTATGAGCGCTGGACATGACTAAGGACCAAAATTTAAACCTTGGGTTTAGATGTACGTTAGTACACGCTTTTTAGTAAATAGTGTTTTGATATATTTTATATATATATTTTATATTTTTTACATCGGACAGTGTAATATGATGTTGTAAATTGTGTTTTGTTTAAATTATCAATTTTTAGTCAGTTAACTATTACTTCATATTACTTATTATATTGTATTTTTTGTATTCAGAATACACATGCACACATTTCATTATATATGATTCACTTTATATCTGGCTTTAAACTAGGAGATGGTTGTCTTAAAATATTGCTTGCTCAATCAATCCATTATTGAATTCAATTATTGAATCCATTATTCAATTACCTGGTTATGCAGTTAGTATTTCAGAACTGTTTGAAAATGTGTTTGTGAAATCTGAAGAAGCATGCCTGTGTAGCATGTGAAAGCGCTCATTTTATTTTGTTTTACTTCGACATTAAATACTGGTTTATAACATTGTGGCGGTTGTGTCCAGTTTTGGTTTAACTGACAGAGTTACAATAGAATATTGCGCTTCTGTGTTAAAGTACTGTGTTTTGACATGACTCTTCTTTCCCCTTTTAATAGAGTGTGAAGAACTCGCAGTATCTACAAAGTGACATGTTCTAAATGGGATTATTTGATTCAAGAGTGTGCAAAATAAGCTTATTCATGTTTTGTTTGAAAGGGAAGCTCTAACTGATGCATGAGATTGTTTCAAATGACAACATTGTCAGAACCCAGTGGCGGAACTCTGTTTATAGTGACTCAACTGTTTCTTTCACATTTAAAAATATAGATATCTATGTTACTGTAAAATGTGAATTTGAAGTGTAGTGAAGTCAGTAACCCACAGAAACTATAATTAAAAGTTTTCAATTCCTATTATACAACAATGAGGTGAACTAAATGTACTATTAATAAAAGGGAGATGAGGAAACAAAAAAACATTTGTGTAGATGTTGTCTCTGTTCTTCCTTTATATATAAGTAAATACAGTGGAGTGAAAGATAACATTTGAACCTGGTTTTCCACACTTACTATGAATGAAATGTAACTATATTTCTAGCTGTCACTCTAAATTATAAAAACATTTAACAGTATCAGGCACAACTATTAGACTTGTGATGAGTATGTTGCAGAAAGTATAAGTTTAAGAAAAAGTATAAATGTCACAGAGTGTTATAGACAATATAATAGATAAAATACATACATTTTGAGGTAAAGTCCAGAAGTCTATATCTTTGTTGAATCTTTGAGAGATTTGGAAGACTGTGTAGTTTTAGAATCAGTTATTTGTTTCTTTTTCCTTACATCAGGCAAAGTGTTTTTTTTTCTGGGGATCTTTTCAAATTGGTTGATACAGCCCAGTCCATTTCTTCAGGAATTGTGATGATATTATTATTCTTGATGAAGGTAGAAGCTTCTTCAATGTTGTTAAAGGTTCTCAAGTCATTTGAATAGAAAATTCTGATTCTAGCAGGATATACCATTTGCACTTTTATTTTATTTTGCTTGAGATGTTTCACTTATGGCCAAGTTTTTTCCTTATTTCTAACACTTTTGCAGAATAGTCATTGTCAGATCTAATCTGACTCTGTTTATATGTTATGGGACTTTTTCTCCAGGCTGTTTTTAAAATGCGCTCTTTATCCTAGAAGGACAGAAACTTTACCACAGTTGATCTTGGTGATGCATTAGGTGAAGAGGGTATAGATTTTCCTATGGCTCTGTGAGCTCTCTCTATTCCATTTGATAATCCCTCTTTTAAACCAAGCATTTCAGGAAGCCAGGAATTCAAAAAGATGATGATGTCTTCTCCCTCAGTTTTTTCTGGAAGACCAAATATTCCTATATTAGTTCTCCTCTCCCTATTCTCTAAATCATCCACTTTGTTAAGTAGCCAGTTATTTTGATGTAGCAAGAATTCTGTCTGATTTCCCTCTTCTTTGAGTCTCACATTTATGTCATTTAGTGATGTCTCCATATCAAGTAATTTACTTTGTTGTTGCTGTAGTATTTCTTTTAGTACATCTGTTTGCTTTTGGCAGTTTTCCTTGAGTCTTTCCAAGTTATCAGTAAATCTATTCATTTTCAACGACAGTTCATGTAATGTGGAAGATATCAGTTGACTCTCCTTCTTCAGGGTAGTTTTTGAGTGAGAATTCTTTAAACTGGCCTTTACCTTACAGTTGTGTTGTTCTCTAGTATATTTTGACAGGAAAAACTCAATAATATTTCTTGAAATTTGGTAGAGTTGTAGTTCTTAAGTTCTTTAATATATTTTTGCTATTTCTGGTTAATTAAAATACTTTTTTCCTGCTTTCTAGTACTGTTTTATGGAGCTCTAAAAATGCTGCTTATCTGTTTGCCATCTAGGCTCTGCCCCAATAACAGTCTTATCGATTACTCTGACTTCTACAAGAAGAGCACCAGAGTTGCAAGCTCTCATAGTGGGTCACCCTTATCTCACTTTCTACAAAGATAAGGTTTATTTTGAGAACTAATCCTTTGTTTATGTCTGCAGTGATATCCAAGTTTACTCTTAGCCAAGCTATTCATCTTCATGACTTCTTTCTAGAACCTAAAACTGAAGGAGAAAGGATTCTTCATGCTGTTGATGTCATCAGATAACTCAGATATTACCTTGAATAAACTAAAATTTTCAAAAACTCTGATCAGTTATTTATTTCTTATGAAGGTAAGAAAAGGATACAACCTGTGTCAAAGCAGATTATCGCCAAATGGTATCACATGCCATCTCCTTTTGTTATGCCCACCAAAACATATCAATTCCATGCAGGGTTAAGGTACATACTACATGGGTCTTGGCTTCATCAGTGACTTTTTGAAAAGGGTGGGCTCTAGAAGTATTCTGGAAGAAGCAACTTGGTCCTCTGTGCATACTTTTACAAATCATTAAAAACTAGGGCTCCTGGACCCTCATCTTTCCATCTCACAGTCATAATAAGCTATAGTAGTCTACTCATATAGCTAAGGTTACTGCAGCAGTGATCAAATGATCAACAAAATACATCTGTGTAAGTAAACTTACCATAACAGTAGATGCTCATATGAACACTGCTGCAATATCCACTCCCTCCAGTCCCCTTATTGTGGTTTATTTTTGTTGCCAGGGTGTGCACATTGGATTTTATTTATCTAGCATTAGCCTCTTTTAGGGCTATAGCCTCCTCCTTCCAGTGGGCATGAAAGCTCTGAAGGGCTTGGCATATAAACTGTTGATTTTCTATAGCTCTGCTTGAGCTGTCAGCTGTCTGGGCAAGTGGAATGTGACTTTAAGCTTTAGAAGCTGTCCAGCTATCATATCCTGTGCTAAAGCTACTGAAGAAGAGATTAGTTGAACATCTACTCTTATACTACATTTACTTATGCAACTGTACTTAATGAAATATACTTTTCCCAACAATAACCAAAACATGCAAACTCTCAAATCACACAACCACCAATACTAAACTACACCCAAAGAAAAACTACAAAAAATAAAAGTATATTATAACCCAAACTATATTCTAAAGGTCCAGTGAAATAACTGAAAGCAAGTTAAACCATCATACCTATCCAACTCTAGATCCAAAGCCTCTGCCTCAGCCCTATTAAAATGTCTGATAATGTGTCTGATAATGCTTGGTGTCTGTGATGAAATATTAAAGAACTCCTGTCAAACCAAAGTGTCCAAATCATGAAAAAAAAACACAGAATCTGTCCTTTGCAGCTGGGCTATCCATACCTGCCATAGTCTCCAAAAAAGAGTTTTGCAAGAGTGAATGGGATCAGCTAATGAAGATGGTAATTTTTATGCACAGCTTTTTCAAAATGGGATCATTTTTAGACAAAGAAATAGGCATTCTTCAGTTTCTAACTCCTGGTACCCAGGCCAGGGATGCAGATGGGCAGAATTGGGGCAATCAGGATTGTGTGCATTGACAAGTATTCATGCTAAAGAAAGGCTCAACAAGAAAAGAAACCATTCTGGCATGTGTCCCAGACACTGCATGTGATGTGCTAAACATTGTTTCTCCTGAGCTGGCTTTTTTGAATACCTGTCTGGAAAAAAGTGGGTGGCCATAACACATTATACATCAGGCAGCTACTTGCCAAAAAAGTAGAAGGGACATTACCCCATTGGAGCACTCTAGCCTGAAATTCCCATAGTTCATTGGAGATGCCTCTTAAAGTATGTTTGCCAGAAATGTGGTTAACCTAAAAGTTAGGAAATGAGAAAATAATGTGCTCTGTAGCAAAGAAGCCCTGTTCTTTAAGTAGGACAAAACACATAAGATAAATGCTGAGAAGAAGAAAACACCTGGGTGAAGTATATTAAATCCCCTCCCCCCTTCTAGAGAGTTATAACTGCAGCCAGGCAGATTAGGTTAGAATGCGTCTCCCAGAGAAGCTGAAAGACTACAAACAGAAAAGCTGTTTCTCTTAACTATTTCAAAAGATATATAGCTCAAAAGAAAATATAAACTGGTATTAACCAAATATACATGTTGAACAAATGTGAGTAGAAAGGTCTTCCAAAATGTGAGCTTCCCTGAAACAGTTGAAACTAAGGTCTTTCAATGGGCCTGAAAAAAATGATTCAAAATTTAAACCCCAAACTCTAGTCCCCTGTGGTGCAAAGGTAATGTCTGAGTATGTACAAGCAGGACCAAGACCCACACATTTAGCAAGGCTGAGCTGTAATCCAGCAAAGGAAAGAACCTGCTTCAGCTTGGCATAGATAATCTCTAGGATCTCACAATTTTCAGCGTAAGATCATAAGATCATCTGTGTGCAGTGTGCACCCACAGCTCTGGGTATTGACACACCTCAGACCAGCAAGGGATGATGAACAAATGTCTAAGACCATTGGACTTGTAAAACAACAGCATGCATTATCAGTGAAAATAAAAAAAAAAATACTTAAAGGACAGTCCTGATATATCTCATTTTCCATGTGCAACTGTGACCTCTCCTAACTATTAATGACTGCTAATCAAAAAGTATGGGGATAAATAGACCTTATCAAAGATTAACATTTTGGGCCAAAGTTGTAGGCCAAAAAATATGGCCAAAATCTGGTCATGGATCACATTATCAAAGTCATTACAAATATCACAGAAGATGAGGTAGGAGATATCTCTGCAGCGAGTTCCTTAAGATAAAAAAAAGCATTGCCTGTGAAGGAAGATCTTGGCTGCCATAACATCCATGAATGAATAGAGTCTTTTCAATGAGCTTACATTCACAGTTGCAAGGTCATACAAAAGATTTTATGATCAGTATTGCACTGAATAAGGGGAATACCAGTTTGTTAAGGTGTGCTTGTCAATCTTCTTATAAATGAGCATAATGGCAATGTGAGCAGGTTCCTGGCAAAAAAAGCCCCCATGTAATCCATTCATTAAAAATGGCCAACAGAACAATCTTTTGGGCGGCCATCATGCTTTTCTGTAAAGCATAATGGAAATCATCCACTCTTGGCACTGTATGGACATTCACCATAGATAGTGACTTGTCTAATTTGTTAATTAAAATTGGATTATCTAATGACTCCCTGTGCTTGGAGGAAACCATAGGCTGTAGCCAAGCATAAGAGGAAAATGTTTTGCCCCATAGAGAGCTCATTAACAAGAGTCCATCACTCTCAAGAATCCAGTGATGCCACAGATTTCAAACATATTTGAATCAAGCAAACTCTCCATAAAACTCTGCTTTTAAAGAGACTTCTTTCCAAGATAAAGACAAATCAATTCATTCTGTCTTCTCAGTGGATGACTTCGGCTCTGAGCAGTTTCTGCCACCTGAAGCAAATTTTGAGCATACAACTCTGAGGTCATCAAGTTGAGGTCCCTTCTCCTGGCATCATTAGAATGCTAACAAGAAATTTAGGCATCAGTGGACTTATACCTCTCAAGTTTAAAAACTGAAAATTAAACCAAGGACATGGAGACTGGATTTAAACTTTATTGGGAAACGGTATCAAACAAATGTTGCAGAGTAAGGTGGCCAGTCTATAACTTCTGAGCCACTGCAACAAAGGTCAGGGTGTCAATCCATATAACATTCATTTTAAAAGACCATCACCATGCATAGAAGAAACCCATATAGCACTATGATCTGTAAAACCCAGTGAAGTAGTGTCACAAGCCAAATGCTGCCAATGGGGAGTGTGGAAAATCTAATCTATTTTGATGTATGTAATCATCCAGTCATACGTAGGCACAGATAACCCAGCCATCTAGACATGCCCCAGAGATAACTGCTCCTTGCAAAGTCAGACATCCTTACCATGTAGCTATTGATCATAGGCCAAGAACAGCTACATATAGTACAGACATGTCTGTCATCCATAGTATGGCGACAGGTTGTTCCTGACTGTATTAAGTACTATCCCACACAACATAAATTGGACAAACTATCAACATACAAACAACACATTAATATAGTTACAGTGTTGGGGGGGTGGGGCAATGACTATGTACTATGTAGTCTCTATTTTGGAGCAAGACTGGCATGTATTTCTTAAGTGGTGTATGTGAGGCAGGAACGTTGAGTGGCAGAGTGCCATAAATGTTAGGCTCAAGCAGACGTTTTGACTACTTTCACAATATGGACAGTGTTGGCAGTCTTGTTATACAATATTATTAGTCTCAATGCATTTTACACGATGGCCAGGGTCAGAGTCTCACATCTGTATAAGGTATGATATGTGTGGATATTGTCCAGGTTGTGCTTCTTGTCAGATATATGTTGCCTGAGTGTAATACTTCATACAAGCCCAAAGCTGAGGCCTTGAGAGACTTGGACATCAGTTATGCACTGGCACATCACGTAGTTCATACCCACTAGAATCTCCATGCAGAACGGACATTTTCATTTTTCTTGTTGTTTTTATGGGCTTACTCTGGAATGCCTATGATGTGAAGCCATCTTTAACACTGAGGAGGCCGTTTACATTATACCTTCACATAACATATCAAACAGTGCACATCTACATTTTTTGGAGTACTGCATCAGCTTATACATACATCCACTGCGGAAATGATTGGCTTCCTGGTATTATCGCTTGGAACTGGGGAGTAGTGGCTAAGGCTAATTAAGAAGGCTTACACATTTCCTCACATGCATATAATGTCTACAGGTGTCCTTTTGGAATTCTGGCTATCTTTCCTAGTCTTGCAAGTCTGGAACAGTATGTTGTTAAATCCATCCCTTAAAATTTCCTAGTTTAATTCCATGCAACCCCTGTTCTTTGTGCAACAGCCTGGATAATATAACATTATCCTCCATTCTTATCATTAAAATCAGAAATGGTATTTTAAACTTATGAACACAGGATGACTTTTGGGGGAAATCAGCCATGCTATTTTATGCCGTCTAAAGGGTGAAAAAGTGGCAATTCAGCAGTCATGGAAAATATAAGAACCATATGTGACATGAAGCACAAGGGTGACATTACAGTGCTTTTATCTTTAATACTAGTATTCCCTTATATACTATTTCTTAACATAGTATTTATATAGTGCCCAGCTAAGGCATAATTATGATGTAGGGTTACTAATGAAATAAATGCTTTCATAAGAGCAGTCATAGGAGGTATTGATACACGTCTTGCCCTTTATTGCTTTAATTTTCTGCCAAAGTAAGGTTTAGGCAGCATAACGCTGCTTGAGATGAATATAGAATTCAAGCCAGGTCTCTCTCAACAAGCTGGATGCACGTACGAATGTTTTTGTGTTTTGGTCTTGTGACATAAAATAATGAATATTATGAAGACAATGAGAGAAGAGATGAAAACACTGGTTTCTTGCTTTTCCTTGTGGTGCTAGAGGAAATGTATTGACATACCTTCTACATTTTTGCTTTCTACCCTAGAGAGATCCAGCTGTGAACTATGGAATGGTACAGTGAATAAAAATCAAGCCTTGCAATTCTGTTTACACATGTACATTGGAGTAATATTCTGTTGCTGTTCCATTCACTCAGTTGTTCAGTCCTTCTACGGACATGTACAGAGAATGGCAGCAAAACTCAAGCCACTTTTAACATTTTAAAATGTTATCTGGCTAGACAAGTGGAAAAGTGTGTCCTGCATCTGAGCAATGCAGACATTTGTTACTCAGTAACATAAAACAATAATATATATATCCACACCCACACAGGTCCATCAGTAGGATGTCATGCTGGCATTTAAATAGCTAGAATTTTGAAATAGCCTGTGATGTCTGTGCAGCAGGAGACTTGACCCTGAGCAAGGTACACTGAGACAAGCATTTGTCGGTTACCCTAATCGTTTCCTCTCTAGAAGCTCTCTGAATAAATGCAAGTAAACATTATTGGTAATTCCAATCTTGGGTATCAGACAAAACATTTCCAGCTGAATAGCACCCCTTAAAAATAATTTTTTTATTGCATGGGTTATTCATGCAAGATAGCATTAGCGTATAACATTTGAAAAAATAAATAGTGGTGCTACCTTCTGAAAGTGAGTTTTTAAAACATTTTTTCTTGAAGCAAGTGTTAAGCAGTTATCTCATTTTAAAAAAGAAATGTTATTTTTGCTAAAGTTTAATTTTGATGTCATGAAATATGAAGTACTTTCATGTGCCTAAAACACGATACTCTGTTATATAGTCTTTGGTTTTGCTTGCATGCATCTCTGTACACATAGTCATGTGTGTGTATGTGTGTGTGTGTGTGTGTGTGTGTGTTGTGTATATGTGTGCAAACATACATATGTATGTATGCTATATATGCACATCGATACATATTTGTATTTCTTTACAGTTGGCCCATCATAATCCATTTGAACTGGGTCCAGTATTGCCTCAGATAAACTATTTCTTGATTAGACGACTGTTTTTCAATGTGTAGTATCATTATTAAATGAAAATCTGTTCTTAATAACATTACAACAGGGTAAAATGCATTCCTAGCAGGTATTGCTGACTGGTAACAAGGACACATATGTTAGTATAAAATTACAACACATTTGCTTTCAGGGCATTTGGGATTGGATGTTTAGACTGCATTTCTGTATTAAATAAAGGAAACAGTAGTCTTGACTGAAGTTATTTTAAAAGAACTAGAATAACATCATATTAATCTATTTCTTGTAAGAATTTGTAAACTTGCATCATATGAATTAAGTGCCATCAACTGTAGGAGAGGATTGATGGACTCAGACCATTCTATGAGTAATTAATTATTGGGTTTAAAATAATGTTTTATTAGATGATCTTGAGTGAAGATTATTTCTGATTTTCTTTTGTCTCAGGTTACCCTCATACTTCAGGGTTCAGGTGCCTAGGCAGCGAGACATTTCCCTGTGGTACATTTGACTGGGGATACATGGCTGAAGAGACAGTTCACTGCAGAGAAATATGGCTGCTTGCAAATTCCCTGTGGGCAAAGAGAAGAATGTGTTGCCATGCCCACAACTTCAATAACCAAATGCACAGGGTGAAAACAATGTCCATGGTCCCCAAGGGAACACAAGACAGCAGGCAATATGGCAGGCATAAGCAGCAGGCTGGCCAGAGAGCTTGTCAGTGGCAGTAAACATGCAGTGTACAATGGGCAGTGCCTTTATAATTGTTGTGTGTGGACTACTACCCCCTTCACAGTGTCTAGGGAACATTACCTAAAATGCATACTGGAGCATAAATGTGACTACAGTAGCATGCAGGATTTTCTTCATGCTCTAGCACACTTCTACATGTTGTAGGTACATAAGTATGTACTGTACACTGAGCACAACACTCATTACTTCATTTACCTCCATACCCTCAGTCAGTACAGCTGTGGGCATGGCAATGTTGCTTCTCTTTGCCCACAGGGGAATTTGCAAACAGCCATATTTCTCTGCAGCTGAATGTCACTTCAGCCATGTGTCCCCAAGCAAATGTACCACAGGGAGATGTCTCGCTGCCTAGGTGCCTGAACCCAATACTTCAGTTATCAGGCAAGCGGTGCCAGTATTTCACTAATAGTTCTGAACAGCTTCATCAGTGGCTATACTGTCGATCAGCTGATGTGCCTCAGTAAATATTTTAGGCTGTTAATTCACTTTCACAAAATGTCATCATTAACATTCTGATAACTGCTCACACATGTTCATTATCCAAGCTGATCACCTGTTAGCTTAATCGATTGCCACATCTTATAATCCTGGGATTCTTTGAGCTGAATAGGCCAGATGTTGGTGAGATTCAGATTGGCTTCCATAATAGCACCGATATGGTAAAAGTTTTCTGACATAGCATACCTTGTTGACACTGGATTTGCAGACCATGGTGAAGGTCATGATGTTTACACCTTGCCAGTCTTTTGCTGAATTGTGTAATGATCATTAATATGTCTGCCAGTATGCCTGGACATTGGTGATGTTAGTGGTGCTTTTCAACATTTATAGCACCTACTTGTTTTAATTCACTTCATCTGCATTTGCTGGTCTTGGTGTAGAGGCTATTATACAGAAGCTCTGTTTGGGGCTGGAAGATGATTTTAATGGAACTGACACTGCATTACCCACCAGCAACAGTAGAATGTCTTGTAGGCAGATAGGATTTAAGCACCGGAAAAGATGTTTCAGTAAAACTGTAGAAAAATACCAATGCATGTCTAGACTCTTGTTGTTGCTTGCCACTCCACTGGTAGGTTAGGTATGGTTATATTCTCAAAACACTGCACAGAACTGTATTTGCTTGTTAACAGCAGCTGGCTCATCTCTCTCTCTACATATATATATATATATATATATATATATATATATATATATATATATATATATATATATATTTTATTTTATTTATTTTATTTTAAATTTGTTGACCGGGCTAGTCTGGCTGGATACATGTCCATTTTCAGCAGAGGCCCGAGGAGAAAAGCTCCACTATATACTAGAAGGTAACATAAAAATAGTACAACGGGATGCAAAAATTATAAGCATGATAAGAAAATTAGTCCAATGTAGCATAGTAATGGTACTAAAGCAAATTGACAATAGCTATAATTAGCAAAACTTAAACGAAACTATAATTAGCAAACTTAACAAAGCTATAGCTATAACATAGAGAGATGATTTATGTTTGCAAATTATTTGCTGTAGTAGGAATAGTACAGTCATAAAAGAAAGAAAGTAGTAAGTGACATCAGAGTCTATAGGTATTTACAGTATTCACAGTATTCACAATTGTTATAATCGTTTTGTGCCAGGGCAATAGATTAAGAGGTAGATTTGCATAGCTGGGAGCAACCTATAAATTTGGGGGGGATAACAGGTTGCAGAGGTAAAGTAGTATCCAAGTGGATAGTAGATAGTTGCAGAAGAGGGGTAGTATTAGTGATAGGGACAAGCGTAGAGGTAAATGGAGAGAAATGAGAAGAGGGGTGGATGCTCAGGTCAGTCAGGGTTTGAGCAGGGGCATAGCCAGTGAGACTTAAAATAGTTCCTCAGTTGTTTCTTGAAAAGTAGAGAAGAGCCTAGAGAGGTCAGTTCTATGGGAAGTTTATTCCAGTATGAGCCAATGGCGTTTGTAAACAAGGAGTCACCAGCTTTGTTGTGTGTTTTGAGAGTGGCAACTAGTAGTTTGTTGGCTGAACGAAGGGAAGTAAGATTCCTGTAAGGGACAACAAGGTTATTTAGTATGGGTGTATTAGAAGGGTAGTGGAGGATTTTATAGGTGATAACTAATTGATGTAGGAGAATAAGATTTTGGAGTTCGAGCCAGTCAAGCTTTTTGAGGTTAACACAATGATGGGTGTGAAATGGGGAACCTATGGCAAACCTGGCAATGCTATGATAGGCCATGGCAAGTTTCTGAAGGTTAGATTTTGAAAGGTTTATAAAGGATGGGGAGGCATACAATAGTGTGGAGTTGAGATGAGTTTGGGCTAGAGACACCCTTGTAGATGCTGTTAGAAAGGGCTTAAGTCTATAAAGAGCACCAATCTTTTTATTAACAGCTTTGATGGTTAGGTCAATGTGGTAATCAAAGTTTAGTTGATTATCTATTGTGATGCCTAGTAGTTTAGTGGAACAGTCAGGTGTAATGATAGTGCCATTGTCAGACATAAGTGAAAAGGAGAGGGGGGATTTAAGGGTAGGAGAGAAAAGTAATAGTTTGTTTTTTTGGGGATTAAGGAGGAGACAGATATCTTGGAACCATTTTTCTGCTGCTGTAAAGACTTGTTGGGTGGAAGAATGAAGTTCAGCAGGGGAAGCAGCAGAACAGATGAGAGTGGAATCATCTGCGTATTGAATACATGTGGAAGTGGGAAGAGAGGTAGACAGGTTATTTATAAATATGGAGAAGAGAAGGGGTCCTAAGATGGATCCTTGAGGGATACCGATAGTGACTGGGAGCAGAGAGGAAAGATGGCTGTCCCAGAGGACTGCTTGTTGTCTATCTTTCAAGTAGGAGTCAAACCAGTGCAATGCCAAAGGTTCGAGAGAGAGACATTTCAAAGTGTCTAGCAGAAGGTGATGGTTCACCATATCAAAGGCTTTAGAGAGGTCAAGAAATAAAGCAGAGGAGAAGAGATTGTCATTGCGATTTTTGTTGATAGTGTCTGAAAAGGAGAGAAGAGCAGTGGAGGTGCTATGGAAAGGTCTAAAGCCATGTTGGGAGTCAGAAAGTAGGTTATTATGTAAAAGATGATGTAGAAGTTGTTGGTGTATGCAACGTTCCATAAGTTTAGATAGAGGTGATAATAAGGCTATAGGACGGAAGTTGAAAAGTTAATTAGTGTTTCCTCCTTTATGTAGAGGAATGATATGGGAGACTTTCCAGAGGGAAGGAATAGTAGATTCAGTTATTGTTCTATTAATTAAGATGGAGACTGGGTATGCTACTTCAGCTGCTGCAAGCTGCAGATATTCAGCTGGTAGTAGGTCGGCTGAAGGAGTGCATGGTTTAAGTTTTGAGAGTAATTTGTGTATATAGGTTGTGGAGACTGTACTAAATGTTAGAGTGGGGTTGTTATTTTGAGGAGAGGTCATTTTGAGGGAAGTGTGGCGAATCATGGTCTTTGCTGGAGAGGTGACTGTTTCAGAGAAGAAGGTGTTGAATGTACAGGCTATTAAGTTGGGTGGAGTCTGCACTAAGCTAGCTGGAGTAGGTGTTTTGGTATTGCCTGGATGGAGCAGATTATTGATTCCTGACCAGAATTTTTTGGGGTTATGATTTTGATTTTGTTGGTGTTGAAGGTAATAATTTTTTTTATCAAGATAGGTAAGTTTTTTGTAGTGTTTCTAAGGTATTTGAAGTTTTGGTGGTCAGTTGGGTTTTTAGTAGTTCTCCATTTTGTCCATTGTTTATTTCTTAAATGCATCATGGGGGGCGTGATGCTCAAGAATTTGGAGGAATGTGTTGTTAAAATGGGCAACTGCTTCCTCAAGTGGTAGGTGTTTTAGAGTTGACCAGTTATACAGTTTGAGTTCATTGAGGAAGCTAGGAAGGTTAAAGATTTTTCTGTTACGTATAATACGATAGTTGGGCTGATTTAAATTGTTGTTTTTTTGTTTGGTGATGTAGGTGAGAAGATGGTCGCTGATATTGTCAGGAAGTATACCAGTTTTATAAGAAAGAGGATTATTATTGACCAATATCCAGTCCAAGAAGGCTTGTTTATTGGTAGATTTGTGAATTCTAGTGGGGGAGTTTATAGTTTGTTGAAAAGTAAAGAGGTTGAGGTGATGGGTGGGTTTGGGGGATATGCAAGAGTTCCAGTCAATGTTAAAGTCTCCTAGGATTATGGTTTCCTGAGGAAAGTTACAGGAGAGCCAGCTAAGAATGTTTTCCAGTGTATTTAAGTTGTTGCCAGGAAGGATATAGGAACAAATTATATATATGGCTTTGTTTTTATTTAAGTGGAATTTGCTGCAGAGTATTTCAGCACTGGCAGGGGAGGAAGGGAGGGAGTCAATAGAGGACACTTGTAGTTGAGATTTATAGAGTAAAGCAACACCACCACCATTTTTGCTTAAACGATCCCGCCTTAAAATGCTATAACCAGGAGGAGTAATGTCATTGTCTTTGGTGCCTGGTTTAAGCCAGATTTCAGTAAGACAGAGGATGTCAAATGAGTAGAGGTCAATTAAAGCATGGAGTTGTGTAATTTTATTGTTAATGCTCCGAATATTTAGGTGTGCTATAGAAAGGGAATTAGAAGAGAAAGGTGAGTTTGAACTGTTAGTATTTGGTTTTGTGAGGGTGTTAAGGAGGGAATTGTTTGGGCCAGGGTTGGGGTGGATGTCCCCATGTAGCAGTAAGAGTATTTGAGGAAGTGGGAATATGTTTGAGTTTTTGGAGGGTATGATGTAGAACTTTCTAGATGTGTGAAACCTGTTATGTGGTATTCTGTGATAGAGTGGGGGAAGGTAGGAACATGATGACAGGAGGTTAATGTAGGTTTGATTAGCTAGGGGAAGGAATGAACCTGTGTGTTTAGCTAAGCTAGGAGATCTGCTAAGGGTGTAGTACTCATAGGAAGTAAGGGTATAGTATAAAAGAAGGATGTTAAATAGTAGGAGTAGATAAAGTAGTTTGAAAGGCAGGGGCATATATATTTATAGATATATGCATGCACAGGTGAAAACTATCTCTCTCTCTTTCTATATATATATATATATATATATATATATATATATATATATATATATTTTTATATATATATATATATATATATATATATATATATATATATGTGTGTGTGTGTGTGTGTGTGTGTGTGTGTGTGTGCAGGTGAAAACTATATATGATTCCACCTGAGTACACAAGTGAAAACTATATCTATTGCACAAAAAAGAAATACTAGCACTGTGCTGTATAATGGAAATTAGCATTTATTAACAGACAACTACCAAGGTCTCATCTAAAATGCAGACCAGTAGCAGGTTTAGCAAAAAATTAGCTCAATGTGATCTGCAAAACCAAATGAAGACAATATTAAGTATACTCCAGCAAATAAGAACATAGAAACAAATCAGTTATAATTATAATTATAATTACAAGCAGCTGCAAATCAGACTAATCTAGTAAAGCATGGCTTTGTCAGGAAAAAACATTGTGCTGTTCAACATGAAACTAAATATTCATGGTGCCATATAGTAGAATATGAATGATATATAGAATATAACATTGACTGAAACAATTAAAAGTTATGTTACATGTTGTAGTTGTATTCATCATTATGTTAAAACACTTCTTTCCTACCCGGTTTATATAAAGCACCAAAATCCACATATGCTGTTTATCTAGTATTGCATGCTTTTGTTGCACACAAAGATGTCTGAAACATACTTTATCAATCCCTATAAATGAAAACATGGCAAAAGGCTATTGTAAAGTATGTTATTAAGAGGCACAATGTTCATACTTGCATCTGATGTCACTTAAATACACAGCGGTCATACTTTTCCATTCCCTAAAGGTCTGCCCAGTGTCAAAAGTACTGTAACTGCACATAGCATATACAATCCATGTTTATCTGAATGTAATAAGAGACCTGGTGTCAAACATTTTATTAGTGCTGATAAAAGTGAAATGTTTTGTTTTTTAAATATATTGACAGTATACATGGCCTACCAATTCTTCCCACTTAGTAATCTTCACATTGTTCCCTCCCCTCTTATACTGGTCAATATGTTTACCCAAACTTTGTCCCCTTGGATAACTGAAAAGCAATTTTCATCTTCTCTGCTTCAAAAATATTGTTATCCTGATAATATGTACCAACTCCAAGATCACATTACAGGGAAGGGGAAATTTCATGATCCTCACTGTAATGAAATCTTACACTGAAAAGAAAAAATCTGGTAAGTGCAATCAGTTGATTTTTGATCAGCTGTACAATTATTTTTCCCTATTTGATAACATGATACTATTTCTCTGAGGTGCAGTGAGTTTGGTCTAAAAAGAATAAAGTAATAAGGTATTGGGAAACCCTCCACGCAAAGTGTTCAGGTGGTTTTGTTCCCCTGTGGAAAACACTTTCCTTGAAAAAGATCTGTTTTGTAGGGAGAGCAAGACTGGTGTTTTATGTGCTTAGAGAGATCAGTATTTATCTGAGGTGCAAAGACTTTAGGCAAAGAAGAATAAAGTAAGGAGTTGTGCTGGACACTACATATAGGGGTGCAATCAAAATAAGAAGGTTTGCTCGTATATTGCAGCAAAGTGTTATTTTATCTGAATATATATTTATACTAATTTCATTGTATTGATAAGTTGGGTGGTAGTTTCACTGTGTCCAACATTGCTGCATCCTAGAGATATCTGGCATACTAGTACAGACTTTAAAATGAAAATTTTCTTTCCTTGAGAGCAGCATTCTTGGAGTTAGCATTTATAGCTAAAGATGGGTATGGGTGCTACACGATGCTTAACACCATGCAAAAACACTTGTCTTTACTTCATTGAAATCAGTTTAAGTGTTTCTGGAAATTGGCAGTTTACCTTTATGGTTGATGCTATAAAAGTGTTTAGTTTCATGATGTTGTGTTTTGCAACAACATAATAGACCCTGGAATAAGTTTGCTTGAGGTGTCAGCTGATGTGTATTCAGTGCAGTGGGGGAGAGAGCAAGTTATACAACGAGAGGGAAAGCTAGGAGTTACTTTACAAGTACCTTACCCCTTTAGTAAGGAGACACATATAGCTGACTTCTCACTCTCATATTCATAGGTAGTCACTAGGCTTGCAATCTAGGGGACTACTGAATAGCCTAGACCAAATTCCCATTTGCCTCCAAGCCCTGCCTGATTAAATAACTTCATCAAGGTCACAAAGTAGGCAAGTGATGACTGAGGGAATCAGTCCCTGCACCACAGGAACTACAACTCACAGTCTTAACCCTCTGCACCAACTGCCAGAGAAATAACCTTATAGCCAGTGTTGAAACTCATACCATCTAAATTAGGAAACAACACCCTACTCAACACATATTCCATTTAAATGTATTTTCTATAATTATTATTTTGCTTTAATTTTTTTGCAGAGTTAATTGTTGTCTGTAATTTTAGGCAACTTTTTTAGTGTAGTAAATGACAGAACTTCGTCTGGTGCTGGCTTCACCCCATAATGCCATTGTATCAGCTCTTCAGTTTATTCACTGGGTTTTCTAGGGAAAAAAGCAGAGCTGTAAGCTTTAGGGAATAAAAAGTGCAATCAGAATCTTCTGGAGATTCTAATCAGGCAAAGGTAGAAATCCCCAGGAAAAGGTTATGTAAATGGAAACGCATAGACCCCACTTTGGATTCTCCCATATCAGACCTGAACTTGGTGACAACTCATTTAGAACATTAAGTGGCCTCCCCTCAAACCCCTCCTAAAGATGTCACATATGACAAAGTCCTAGAATTGATGAAAGAGAATGGATCTTGGCCATGAGACCTTCCTTCTCAAGATGAGGAAGTGCTCTTTGAATCATATGACTCTCTACCTCTTGAATAGTCCCTCCTATAGACCATCTTATAGATCTGGTCACCCAGAGAGCACAGAAGAAACCTGACACAAATGAAGCAATACCCTGCATGTATCCACATAAAGATAGGGAGTATTGGTCAAATGTTCCTCTGGTAGATTCAATGACTGTTTCAGCAGCCACCAAAAAGGAACTCAGATGTGTCTACAGCTGCCCAGCCCCCTGAAACAAGGAATTTAGGGAGATTGGTAGTATTGGAAAGCACACATACACCTCAGGTACCTTTGCCCTGAGAGCATTAACTACATAACTCATATGAATTGCTTCCAAATGGACATAGAATAACAAGCTATGGGTACTTTGAGACAGCCTATCATGCTAGAATCTAGTACAAAATTGCAGATAACCATGAGCACCATGTTCAACATAACAAACCTTTCCATACATCTGTATCACAATGTAGACAATGAGACAGCAAGGGCAGCAGACATTGGCATTACTGTCAGACATCATGCTTGGCTCTGTCTAAGAGAGTTTGCAGATAACTTCAAAGTAGCATTTAGCAAAGCCCACCCTGATGGAGCTAGACTTTTTGATCCTATGGTAAAACAGTAATAAAAAGTTAACAGGGTGCAAAATGGGAAGGAAGACACTGTCTACCAAGGGCATTAGATATGAGAACCCTCAGAGATCCTTCAACTGGAATCAGAAAGCTCCCATATCCTTTTGGTCTAGAAAATCCCAGTGCCAGCTCTTTGAAGCTTCCTCAGATAAGGACAGCCAAGTCAGAGCAGGCTTCTCTAATGGATGCCATCCCCATGTTTAGGGGTCTACAGAACCAGGGTCCCTTTTCAGGTAAACAAAACCAGCACCCCTGAAGGCTTACCATCTGCCTGTCTATCTCCGGAGGAAGTTGGGGGAGATTATTCCTTTCTACCCTCCAGGTTGGATGGCCATCACACAGGACAAATGGAAGCAAAAGATTATATCAAGAGATTATTCCATACTGTTTTCTCAAAAACTGAAAACAACATAACACCATTACCAAATATTGCACCAAATCAGCTGCAGGCAACCTATCTAGAGGTTTTCATCAACCTTCAAACAAAAGCCCAGTAGATCAGTGAGGGTCAGGAATTTATTCCAGATTATTTTTAGTACGATCAAAGAACAAGAATTCAGGCCAATTCTATAGGTCACTGTCCTAGTCCTTCATGTAAAGAAGATCCTCTTCAGGATGGTTATGGTGTCAGCAGTTTTGTCCTGCCTCAAGGCAATTGACTAAGTGTGCTCTAAAGACCTCCAGGACACTTACCTCAACATAGAAATCTAAATGGAGTCCAAAATATTTCTATGCTTTTGGCTAAGAACCAATCACTACCAGTTCAAGACCTTGCCCTTCAGTCTCACCACAGCCCCTCACCAGGTGTTCATCAAATGAAGGGCAGTAGTCACAACCCATTTATGATTTAAAGGAAACATGTCTTCATTTATCCATACAGTTGAATTCTCACTGCAACAACAAAGAATTGTTAGTCACAGGCAGAGTCTAATTTTTACAGTTCTGACTATCTTTAAGCATCTTTGTAAATTATCAAAAATCACAGCTACAGCCCACACAACAGATCACCTTCATCCTGATGCTATCCAAATACAAGCACAAGCCAAGTATCCTGCCCACAGGAAGAAGGTTATCTCCCTAGTCTCCAGTTCAGGTACAGTCTCAGCATTAGTCCTCTCCAGCATGTATCTTCATGCTCACATATGCTCGATTTCACATGAGAATTCATCACTGGATGCTTTTTACTCAATGGCCTTAAGTATCAGATCACCTATTGAATCTAATCCTTTTAACTAAACTTGTTGTAAACACTAAAACTGGTTGTTGACTTTTCCAAATGTTTATATAGGATGACTGTTCGTAATGCCACCACTTCAGCAATGGTGACCATGGAGCCTCTTCTTTGGAGTAGGGGACATTTTGAAGGGAGAATGGTCCAAGGAACACAGAGGCAAAGGCCAGCCTTCACATCAACATCTTGGATGTGCGAGTGGGTCTCCTAGTATTGCAGAAATTGTGGAACCTCATATTCCAGGACTAATTGCCATACATTCAGACAACATGTCAGTCATATGGTACATCAGAAAACAGGAAGGAACCAAGTCCTATCCTCTCTGTGGAGAGGCCATGAGAGTGTGGCAGTGGGCATTATATTCAGATTAGTTTCTAGTGGTAATGCATATACTGGGGAAAGTCAACTGGCAAGCAGACAGATTCAGCAGGTCTATCTTACTGTCTCCTGGGTGATCCCTAAATCCTATACTGTCTCAAGAGTTGTACAGTTACTGGGGCCAGCCTTATTGTAACTTGCTTGCATCTCCCTCCAATGCCAAAAACAGAAGCTACTTTGCTCTAAAACCCCCAGAAAGGCAGTCATTAAGGGACACTCTAGTCAGTCATTAGACCCTGGCCTTCTTTATGCCTTCACTGTCATACCCCTATTCAAAAAAAACTTCCCGCAGGAAGTCTTTACTAGCAAAACAGAAATAATCCTTATTGCTTTATACTACTCCAGGAAAATTTGCTTTCACCTGCTTAGGCCTCATTTGTACTTGCCCCATCATCCCTCTCAACTGTCCAGATTTCCACAGAATGTCCAGATTTTTACCTCATATTTTTGATCTGCTCCTCTTAAAATTTGTATTTATCTGGCAAACAATAGAGGACTGAAGTCATTAAATAATGACATAAATTTGAGTTTTAGGTATCATGTCCTTCAGAAAATGCAAACTAACACAAAACTTGTTTTAGTAACAACATCATAAATTTATAGGAACAATATTTAAAATTTGTCCTTATTTTTGAGAGTTTGTCAACCCATTATTTAAGGCTTTGACAAGATTTCTTGTGTTAGGAAGTTGAGAGGTATGGTCCCCATGGCTTCTAGATCCACAGCCAGATCTTCTCTGCCACCTGCTCAGACAGCCTTATCTGGACCTTCACAATTTCATACTTTCCGCATGGTTTATCAATTTCCTTAGTGACCAAACACCCTAATTTATTACACAAGGTGGTCTACATTTTGTCCATTTTTTAGAAACAATATATTGATAAATATCTTTAAAAGTAAATGGAAGAGTTTTACCATCTGGGCCACAGGTCAAGGACTCAACCATTATTATACATTAATTATGAATGTACTACAATTTCTTTCTTCACTGTATGATGGGAGGTTGCAGTTACTCTGTCTTCTATTTTGAATTTCTACCAAATTGGAATGGAATCTCATAAACTTTGCAAGACCTTTCTCAAAACAGTATTTCTTCTTTATCTGCCAGTAAAAGAGTGTAGTCCTCCATGGGACTTTAATTTGGTTTTGGAAGTACTAACACACCCTCCTTTTTAGCAAGCTTCTTTTGCAGACATAAAACATTTTATCATAGTAAACTCTGTTTTTGGTTGTCATTATTTCATCCAGATGAATATCAGAAAACCATGCTCTGTCATCCATTTCTCCATATCTAATCTTTCAGAACGATTGTTACCCTAAGAAATAACCTAACTTATATTCTGAAGGTAGCATCATAAACCAGACTTAATCAGCCTACAAATATTCCAGTCTTGCCTCCAAATGACTCCAGCAGAAGTGATTATTTCATATACTCTTTAGTGTCTGCAGGAAACTCAGATTCTACTTTCATAGGATGAAGTCCTTCAGGAACAATATTTGTTACCTTGACATCTAACAGAATGGGTTCGAAACTCTCTAAACAGAAACTGTCCAGATAGCTATCTGACTGTATTGCTCTTGCCTCCAGCAACAAACTCCACTGTCTTCTTTAGAAATATTTTCATAGATGAGGTTATGTGCAGTAACAACATGGTCTACCTTGTACCCCTTTTCCAAGCACTATAAATTGGACATTATTTCCAAAAGTAGAGCCTCATTTGAAGTTATGCTTCTGAAAGGTAACCTATCATGATTCCATTTTGAGATAGTAGCTTGGGATTCTATCCCAACAGTTGGATCAGATGGACAGATGAAATAAGATACAGAAATTATGTCTTACCATAACAATGGACCCTATTCATTCAAGTCTGTCCAATATGATATGCTACTCTTCTTCTTCTTCCAAATTGGAACTTATCTACTTATCTTCTAAGAACTACAACACACTCACACTCTTTCATAGTTATTCTTAGCATGATTAAGCATTAGGCCAGCAAACTCAATCTATGGAGGAGATGGCAATAGGGGAATTATGAGAAAAGTCTGAAGGAGCTTGAGCGCTAATGGCTGGATGGGATCCTTGAGGAGTTTTTTTTTCTTCTTCTGTATAACTGAATTATGTTTTTGATCCCTAGGGTGATTTGTCTTTAAATTTTCCATTATATTTAAACTTATTTGGGACTGACAGTTCTATTTCAGCAGTGTCAATGTCTGGGGTGATGCTGCTGTAAGTGAATTTTAAAACATTGTTATAGAATTTAAAGAACTTAGTATGTTTGAAATCCTTGAATACCAAGATACTGGTTTCAGCAGTTTTAGAGATTTTGATTGTGAAGGTCACTAGTTTATGATCAAACCTAATCAGAGAAAAAGATGCTAAGGGACTAGTATATGAAGAATTATATGAAGAAGCTATAATCATAAGAACTAGATCAAGAATATTATGCCATCTAGTGGGTTTATTAAGAATCTGGTCCAGGTATTTTTTATTAAATATAAAACCTTCCTTGGCATATCCTACATTGGGGGTAGAGGTACTCCAGTTTATTCAGGAGTAATTAAAATGTACCTACATAATGGAGTTCTTGTTTATAGGAAGTTCTTCAAGTACATTTGGGATGATCTGCACCTCTCCCCTCTAGACTTTCGAATATTAGCTAAAACATTGTCTCCCCCCATAGTGCTTTTTTTAGCCAATGCCAAACTGAAAGTTTTTCCAACATTGCAAATCAAAACAAAGAAAATCTAAAGGTATTACTGCTTAACAATAGGAGCCTAAACAGAAAACTCCACTCCCTACAAGCTCTCTTTACCCTAGAAAATGCTGATGTCTGTGCGGTCATTGAGACGTGGTTTAAAGCCATGTAGAGCATACCAATAGTACAAGGTTATAATGCCTTCCACACATTTAGACTAGCTACTTCATAGGCAGGGACTAAATGTGGAGGTGTCTCTGTTTACATCAGAAATAAATATACTTCAAGGCTGGTCAAACAGGACAATGCACTTGAGCTGCTCCATGTTAAAATCACCATAGGTAAAATCCAATACCACTTCCTTACAAGCTATAGGTCCCCCACTATGACCCAGGAAACCCATACCATGTATTTATACTTATTAGAAACACTAGCCATCCAACCCAATACCATATTCATGGGTGACTTTAATTACCCCACTGTTAACTGAGAATCCTGTATGACATCAAATGTACATGCACAGAGATTCCTGGATTTTGTAAACACAAACTCCCTGAACCACATAGTCAATACGCCAGCCAGAGGGTCAACCCTACTGGTTCTGGTCCTCACTAATATGGGAGAGTGCTGTACACCCCCTACTGTAATGCCTTCCCTGGTAAGGTCTGACCACAAATTGGTCTCATTTGAAGTAAAAATAAAACCTGGACCCCCAGCTAAATCAGGAATATTCAGGAACTATTCTAAGGCTAACCTCCTGCTATTAAGTGAGAACCTGGCAAACTTTCAAGCCCCCCCATAAACCCTGCGGACACTTCTACCTATGCAGAACTGTTCACAGAAAGCCTGTACAATGATGTTAATAGCTGCATAGAGGCAGCTGTACCCACAAGGAAGAAGTACAAAACTAACTAAAAAAATAAGCCACCCTGGTAAAATCACAAAATCAGTTGGATGTATAATAGGAGACAGAAAATCATGGTAGAAATTAGGAGGTACAAAACCCAGCAGGATATAAACACTTTCATCCAACTAAACAAACAACCCAGAGGACAAATAAAGTCTACCAAAGCCAAATTTGAGGTAAGTTTGGCCTCCCAGCCAAGAACAACCACAAAGCATTCTTTAACTATGTCCACAACCTCAAAGTCAAAAGATATAGCAAACCTCCTGGCCAATAAATTCATTTCCAATTTTACTCCTCTCTCCCCTCACCTTTACCTCAGTAAATATCATCAAATATAACTCCCCCTACTATCACTAGGGAACAGGTCCTTAATGCTGTCACTATGACCGAGAACATTGCATCGATGAGCACAGACAATATCCCAGGATGCCTTGTAAATAGCATGAAACATGACCTATCAGGGCCTCTGGAATTACTATTTAACTGTAGCCTCCAAACAGGCTTCATGCCTCATAAATGGAGAAAGGCAACAGTCATCTCTCTGCAAAAAGGTGGGCCATCTACAGACCCTGGAAACTACAGGCCCCTAAGTCTCACTAGTCTTATATGTAAAGCCATGGAAAGAATTATCATGGAGATGGTCAACAAAGATATAGTAAACCTACAGACACTGGACCCAACCCAGTTTGGTTTTGTCAAGGGCAGATCATGCCTACTCAACCTGGTGGACTTCTTTGAGAACGTCACCAAAGCAATGGATGAGGGCAAAATCATTCACACTGCATACCTTGACCTGGCCAAGGCATTTGACACAATACTTCATTCGGGCATTGTTGACAAACTCAAGAGGTTAAGTACAAACCATGTCATCTGGTAGATAACCAGCTGGCTCACACACAGGATCCAGGAAGTTTGAATTGGGGAGTCCACCTCTACAAAGAGCCCAGTCACAAGTGGAGCCCCTCACTAATCAGTCCTTGGACCGCTCCTTTTTGGCATTTACTTCTCAGAACTCAAGGCCAATGTCAGTGATCTCTGGCTGACTAAATCTGCAGATGATTGCAAATTAGGAGCTGTCATTGAATCTCATGTTCTTGACACAGACAAACAACTGCTTTCAGAGCCATGGACTAAAACTAAATGCCAAGAAATGCATAATAGTATCCTTTGGGAAGTCATCCATCCCTGGTAGCTATTATATTGACAACATACCCCTTAGAGTTGACCCAGTAGTTAGGGATTTAGGGACACACATAGATAGTAATCTAGCCTTTGATCATCACTTGTCTACAGTGGAGAGGAAATCATTCTATGTTGCACAACTTATAAGCAAAGATATGGCATCTAAATCCAAGGAAGTCATTGTTCCACTGTATTTGGCATTACTCAGACCTATCATTGAGTACAATGCCCCATTTGGTATGTACCTAACTAAGCATATCCAACAACTGTAATGTCCACAGAGGTTCCTCACTGAAAATATACAAGGTGTAAGTAATATGTCCTATGCAGGCTGCCTCAAGGCCCTATCCCTGTATTCTATCCCCTACAGGCTTTTGTGGGGAGATCTATGGACCTCCTTCATATCCACAAAACAAACAGTACCATAATTACCCATTCTAAAGACTTAAACCTTGCCTGTAATATAAATAGGACCTGCTGGAGAGATAGGTATGCATCCCAGATACTACCGCATCCATGGAACAGGCTCCTCATACATGTGAAGCAGAGTTCCTCCCTAATCCAATTCAAGTGCAACTTGGACAATTAGATGGGAAACTAGAAATTCATTCCTGGTTTGGCACATATGTCTCTAATACTAAGAGGTAACCTGTAAATGGTTCATCTCCCAAGCCCATGGTTACACTTATCAAGGGTATCAGAAGTTATCAGAAATGTGGGATGCATAGCTAGGCTTAAAAAGGCCCTTGTGGTCATTAGCCTAGTAAACAACTATGAACCTTACATGATTTTCAGAAGACATACAGGGTATCCTGTAATGGGCTATAAACTGATAGTTAGTCATGCTTAGTGTTATTTTAAACTTAATAATGATTTCAATTTGTGAACCACTGGGAATCTGTCAGGAGGTGATATGGTTGTTAATAAATATGAAGACACCACAACAGTGGCTTTCAGGTCTAAAGGCATGGTAGGATCAGAATGTCACTTTGTATGATCTGTATCAGTCAGAACAAATTACTGAGGGAGGGAAAGAGCTTAAATACCTCCCTGACTTGTTTTTTGATGGTGACTTGTAGAGGGTCACTTAGAAAACATTGTGTAGGCTGGCACAGGACCTTTTTCTTCATCACATTAAGTGATGGTAGCATACCTTACACACACACACACACACACACACACACACACACACACACACACACACACACACACTGTTGTTGTGATTAATTGTTAATTATCTTGTAGTCCATGGAGTGTGGTGATTATGCTCTGCTGTTCGGAAAAAGACAAATCAGTTTAGTGCTGGAGTACTGCTTAAGTTGTTAAGGTCAGGTCTAGAGCTCGGCAGTAAAATCTGCCTGTACTGACTAGCAAATGACAGTGTCAGAACAGAAGATTTGTTTCTGCTTGCTGTGTGATCCTTTAATGTGTCCCTAGTGTCCTGTAAATAACAAAAAATCTTAGAAAGTTACTAGAATAACAGAATGTGTTCACCTGCAGCAATTAAGTCTAAAATGCGAATATATGTCATTATTTAGTCACTTCAATCTTTGGTGGTTTCTCTGAAAATCACAGATTTTATGAGGAACAGACAAAAGACACATGAAGCAGTAATCTGGATGTTCAGTGAAAATCTACACAGCAGAGAGCCATTAAAAGTAGGTGTAAACATGATGGTCAGCATTACACTGCCGTTCTGACCAGCATCTGCTAAATATTTTATAGCTTTGACAGCCAACAAAACACTTAGCAATTTTTTCTCCTGTAACTAATAGTAAATGGAGCAGATAAAGCTCCATGCACTACAAAGAATTATAATTGTCTCACTGATCATAACCCTGTAAATGTGTTTGTAATATGGATGCTCTCATGGTGGATTTGTTGGCATTTCTGTCTTGAACATCCTGTTCAAGCTGTAAGCTGTTTATGTAAGCTGTAAGCTGTTTATGATCGGTAAGCTGGTTATAATTCTCAGTTACTATTTCAACATCCAACATAACTTGTTAAATTAGCTTCTGTGTTTACTTGTATCAAGTTGATCTATTTGTTCACTATTTTATATCATCTTGTTTTTATGGTTGTATCATTACTGTTATTAATGAAATGTAATTAAAAATAGCAGTAGTCTCAGAATAATACACTAAGCTTCTGTTAACATACCTAGTGCTGAGCTGCGATTATATATATGATGTGTACAAGAATTACTTGGTAATTATTATATTAGAGAAATACCTTGGAGAATTCAGTATTTGAATTTAGATACCCAAGAAGGAAATAGGAAGGTCATCTTTGATGAGCTTTATCCTGACTACCACGAAAGAGGAGGAAGAAAGAGGAAGGGTGACATGCCTGTGCTTTGTTCCATATCGGGTGTTGACTGGGTCTATCTTTAATCCACTGTAGTGAATAAGGACTATCATCAGGTCATACAGAAACCTTACAATACTGACAAATTCATTATTTCACTAGTATTTCCCATAATGGTTTATGACTGATAGAATTAATTGTTTCCAGACTGGCATACATGAATAACATGGATTACACTAACCTTACATTACTTGAAATGGTGTTTATTGACTGTGTTTGGTTCAATGCCTGTTTATTCACTTTTTACGGCTTGATGCCATGGAGACCATGAACACTGGGGTAAGGTCCTGCAGTTAGCTGTATTTTGACGTACAGGATTATGAGACATGTAGGGAGCTTTTTGTAAGTCAAAAGTTTCTGCTGTAGACTTTTATTTTTGTGATTTTCAGGCATATCATTTATGACACAAAAAGTTAAAACACTGCTTGCTTAAAAACAGTTGGATTTGTTTATATTTCAGTATGACAGAGGTCACACTAGCTTGATTCCTACTGTGAAAATCTGCCATACCTTTGGTTTTTATGTATAAAATATGATAATATTATGAATATTATGTATATTCTAAAACACCACAGGATGATAATCTGTTATCCTTCATTTTGCTTGACCTATCTCACACATTCAACACTGTTTCTCATAACAAGGAAAAAAAAAAAAAAAAAAAACGGCTCCAAGAAATATCTACCTTGAGTCTCTCTTCCATCTTTCTTTCATGGTTGCTTTCCTGCCTCACTGATAGGAGTCTTTGTGTTAAATGGCAACAGACCAGTACTTCCTTATTCTCTGTTTTGTTGGAGTACCAGACATCTCCATGCTTGGCCCCTTACTATTCAACACCCTCATTAATGACCTGCCTCTACATTCAGGTGATACCTTCATCATACAATATGCAGATGAGTCTACCATCATTTGCAGTGCCAAAAAATTATCTCTGAACTTCAAACCATCACTCAACATACTTTTATGTGTGTAAAAATATGGCTCAAAGACTTTGTGTTCTATGCCAACAAAAAAAGTAGTTTACCCCTAAACCCCTTTATAATACAAAAACAACTTCTCCCTTATCGCAAGAAATGGCATTTCAATTAAAATAATTGTTATACAAAACTACTAGGATTAATAATCAATGGTAAACTGATATTTGATATTGGCATAGGTGGAATAGGTACAAAAATCATCAAAATCTGGGTATACTGTACAGAGAGAAACGCTATTTCATTGACAATATCAGAACATGCATCGCTTCATGCTTCCTTCTTCAAACTCTGTCATACGCAACATCTTTCTTAAATACTGCTATGACTGCTAATGTATCTAAAATACTGGAGAATTCCAAATTGTGCAAATTATTTAAATCCAAAATATTTTTGCTAAGCATTGTAGAACTTCTCCAGTGTACATATATGTCTTAAGCTGCTGCTTTGATTGTTAACAGCTTCTGCTGAAAATAGGTTTTCACTATCCATTTTGACTTTGTCTGTAAATAAATGAAGATAAATAAATAAATGTAGTCTACCCACCCTATGAACGCTTTCATCCACTGATACAGCTTTACTTAAGCTGTGAAATGTATCACATATTATAAGACTTGCATGTTTAGGTATCGCATTCATGAAAATTAATTTTTTTGGTGGAAAATGGCACTAGTCTGTAATTAAATTTTGTCTACCTTATAGTGCAAAATGACACAAATCCTTAATGAAACTTGCTCTATGTTTAGAGTACTTTACTATCAGACAACATTGGCAGAAACTCTTCAAAACAGTCCAGAGTGGACTCCAGCGATCACTGTTTACTTTGATAAAGTAATTAAGTGAATTTCAGGGTACCTCTGACTGAGGAAGTGTAAGACAAACATTTACAGCACATATCACATTTGTGATTAGAAAACCATGGAATTTGCTATTCCTATTTATACTGATGTCTCCTTCCAGTTCATGTGGTGAAGGACTACACAGGCTGCCTGGCACAGTTACCCACAGAGATCAATAGAACCTTGTTTTCTGGACATGTATT
Organism: Protopterus annectens; assembly: GCF_019279795.1. Taxonomy (NCBI): domain Eukaryota; kingdom Metazoa; phylum Chordata; order Ceratodontiformes; family Protopteridae; genus Protopterus; species Protopterus annectens. The sequence continues at coordinate 616,815,430 of NC_056748.1, read as the reverse complement.
AGTAACTCATCAGTGTGCTGGGTGTGTATACTGTTGTGAGATATTGGGCTATGCCAAACATACACTGCTTGCCAGCTTGCAAAGTACATTCATGAATCATTCTGGTGAGTCACGTGTGAGTATTGTGCATCAAAACAAAGCAAAAGTAGTATCACATATACAACATTAGGAAAGCACAGTTATGGATTACCTATTCCTTTGTAGGCTGCATCTAAGAAAAATGTATTAAATTACTGATATGTGAAAGTGTGAACTTAACCTGGTACATGACATCAATAGGACTTGCTGGAGGGACAGATTTGTCTTGCAGAGGTTACCTCATCTCTATAACAAACTTCCAATCTAAGTCAAGCATCCCTCTTTGACCTTGTTTAAGCATAATTTGGAAGACTGGATAGGAAGCCATAAATTCACCCTGTATAGATGCTGATTCACGGCCTACTCATAAAAGACACTTTTGGGAACAAGGGTTAACTTGACTAGGCTTGTAGACTCGTCTAGGGCCATTAGCCTTGTAACCTCCTATGGTCCTGTGACACCAGTTTTTACCAATTAGGGCTACACTTCTTGCTTAAATGGTTGATTTGACATATTAATTATTTATTTGCTTATTAGTGTCACACAGTAATTATTACTTGGGTGAAAGTGTGACCTAATGCAAAATTGAGATATATATTATTTCTGTAAAAGTATCACCTGATGTGACATATATTTATTTTATTTGTCTTTTTTTACTAGGTAAGTCCAACTGGGTAATACCCATTTTCAGCGGAGGCTGGGGGAGAAAAGCTCCATTTGCTTACATTGCATTATACTAAGTTCCCATCAAACACAGTAGTTACATTTCTATTTACATTTATACACAAATAGTAGTTACATTTATACATATACATTGTAAGATTTTACATAGTTGGAAGTTACTAAAGAAAAAGCACAAGTGCAACTTAGTGGAGTATACAGGCAGCAGTTATGTATAACAACTGTTTGTCCATTTAAGAGCTGCCCCTGTCCATTAGTAGTAAGATGGCAGTCCCAGGATAAATTTTCTGTTTCCCATCCATAGCTTCAAGTTACACTTGAATATGGACAGGAATGAACTTTGTTTTATGTGGATGGGGTGTCTGTTCCAGAGCAGCGGTATCCTGAGCGAGGTATACCTGTCCCTCCAAACTTTTCTGTGATTGCAGAAGAGGTGTGCAATAAATCTATCAATACTGAGCTGGAAGATGCTTTGTATGCCAGACACAGATTACCTCCTAGTACTCTGTAGGATAATGAGTATAATAACATTTATATATACATACATACATATATATATATATATATATATATATATATATATGGATCTACTTCATTTGCCCTAACTTCTGATTGACCGACACCTATTTGCCCGAGATCAAATGACCGAAATTTCATTTGACTGACACTTCATTTGACCGACAAGTATTATTGGCAAGAAAATGGAATATACCCCCTTCCCCACTGTGGTGCGACCCTGTAGTTAGAATATATAGTTAGGAGGGGTGTGGGGGGCACAGCCCCCTACAAGGGGGGGTGTGGTGGGTGATGCCCCCCACTTAATTTCATATTATATTGTTTAATTTTGCTTTAATATTGCTTAGTAAAACAAAAGTAATTGGGGGGCTTCACCCCCACCCCCCAACTTTACATTCTAACTCCAGGGTCGCACTACAGTGGGGAAGGGGGCATATCCCATTTTCTTGCCAATAATACTTGTCGGTCAAATCAAGTATCGGTCAAATGAAGTGTCAGTGAAATGGAATTTCGTTCAAATGGTCTTGGGCAAATGGGAGTCGGTCAATCGAAAGTTAGGGCAAATGAAGTAGACTCATATATATGTCTGTATTTATAGATTATATATAAATGCTCACATAAGTGGAAACTATTTACTACTGTAAAAAAATAAATAAAAGCCAGCACTCCAGTTAGCAAATGTTCTGTTACATGGAATTTCTGCCAGCAGAGTTTTGCATTGGATCACATTGCAGAAGGGAAGGGGAATTTGCCCTTATTCTGCTGTTATGTGATCTGGGAATTAGTACATGTAATTAGCAGGTGTGCCGCCTGAAAAAAACATTATAATAATAATTTTGTTTTTTTTGATGTTCAATCATTTTACACTTTGGTGTAAAAAGATTTCTTTGTCTGTGTTCGCTCTTATGAGTGTTCATAGTCTGCTGATACACATGCACATACAGTCTCTCTCTCTCTCTCTATATATATATATATATATATATATATACACACACACACACACACACACATAAATAGGTAGATGTCTACATGATAGGTCTGGTATGTATTACATGACATATATTAATTTATAAAGTTTAGCAAATAAGGTTTGTGAGGCAGAGCAAAACCATGAGACAATTTCTCTTACCCATCAGTATGTGATGTTTCATGTATCAAATACACTGTGTTACCATATTTTATTTTACATTAAAGTGTAATGTTTCTTACTGAGTTCTGTGGGCTTCTTTAATTGCTTTAAGCCTCTGCTGAATAGTGCTTTGAGTAGTTTACACAGTTTTCTTTTATTTGGTTGACTTTGTACCCTAGTTTTGAGGTAATCTTTTAACTTTTTTGTAGTTATGCTATTTTAGCATATTAGGTTTTATTAGTTTTATAGTTCAAATTTCTTTTTATCTAGTTTATTTTAACTAGTTTAGATTCATTAGTTAGAATTCAGGCCATTTTTTCAGTAATGCTCTTTTCTTTTCTGATGGGCTAATTGTGGGAATTATTTAATTTTATTTTTTACTCTTTCACTTTAACAAGTAAGAATGGATTAATTTAAGAGGCCAATGTTTTTTGTGAATTGTTTATATTATGCATATGCAGTGCGTGTGAGAAATCACGTTTCTTTACTCTTATGTGAATGGGAAATGCAATGCACGTTTACATTATGGTTCATTTTATTTTATCTGCTAGGATAAAGTGCTAAGGTAAAAATAAACTGTTTGTGATATGCCAGTAGTATAGATAAAGTTATGATGATGTACCTAGAATGAAAATTAACAAAAATATCCACAAAGTATGCCAGATGCATGTTTTTGTCATACCCTTGATTTGGAGTCTATCATTATGATAACTATGTGTTGCAGTGGTGTAAATAGAATTCATGAAATATCTTGTACTCGAGGTTTACAGAACAGGTTTTGTTGCAACACAAAATATTTCATGTGTGCATTTTTATGTTAGAGCAGTGTTTCCCATTGACTTTAATGCACTAAATCAATTACCTACAATTCTATTGAATAAAGCTTTAGGTAATTTAAACAGTTTTTTAAAATAGAAGTGTCTTGTGACTGTTTTTACTGTAACTTTCAAAGTAAATTTTAATGCTTTTTTTTACCCTAGTGACAGTTCATTTATTTGAATATTGTAATAGTTTTCACTAGCGTTATGTTAATAGTTGTTAGGTTTGTGATAATGGGGGATACTGGCAGCACAGCTATCCGTAAAGTTGTAAATAATTATATGCCATGTGTATATGAAACTGCTGGTACAGAAGTGTGTGTTGAAAAGGTTTTTGCAAAGTGCTGTTTGAACTGTAACCACAGTGCGCCCTACCGGAACAGAACAGAAATGTACATGCACTATTTTAACTGTTTACATGTATATATTTTAATAGTGGAAACTGGAATACAAGAGGTTAACCTCAGAAAAATAGTTGAAATTAAATTACTTTATGGCAACGAAATGAAAGATGGTTTCAAGTTTTCAAGTTTCAAGGCAGTTAAAGATATAATGTCTGTACTAGGGGGGTTTCTGTATTGTCTTCAGGGTGAAATAATTACTAGTCTTGGAATGTGGAGGAATGTAATTGTTTTATGACTCCCAGCAAATGCCAAATATCTGAGGTCTATGTATTTTCACAGGTAGATGCTAAATACTGCCAGCTTCCAGCAGTTTCACCTGGGATAGATTCAGATGACAAGAAATTATGTCATTTTGCAGGCTATCCCAGCAGTAATATTTGAGATATTAATTTGAGAAATCTCTTAGTGAAACCAGGCATTCTGTATTGTCTTGGACCTGACAGGAACCATTCCCCACAACAGCTGCCTTGCTCTAATGAGGTAAGTTTCTAGGGAACAGTATAACTCTTTTAGATATAGTCAGGAATATAGTAAAGCTTAGTTTTTCTTTATTTAACTGTCCTGCAATGTTGTTTTAAATATTTCCAGTGATTTTGAACTCTGATATCGCTGTAAATATATACTGAGTATTTTCTTGTTATTTTATTATTTATTATTAAATAGATTTAAACCTTTCATTGTGGCTAATTTGTCTAGAGATATTTAAGTTTTGAGAGTACTTGCGTATTTATTTGGTGACACTGCGTGGGCCACTCCTAATAGCCTTGTTCTTGGGATTTTTTATCAGGTCAGTGGGATGATCAGCAGCCTCATTTTCACCCAAAACCCAGGATGATTTAGATTTAAGTGCCTGAGCCATTTCCCTCCCTCCAACACAATAAATAATTAGATAAAGACTGGAAATGAGAATGAGGCAACATACTTCCTGCATCAAAATTAAAATAAATTCCTTTATCAAGTTAGAAAATATTGGAAGCAAAGGGCCTAAGCAAAGTTCAGGAAAGCAGGACTAAGAAAGAAAGAAACTGCTTCATCTAGGAATACTAGGAATACTAATACATAGTAAGTAGTGGTGCATGTAAAAATGTGAATACCCTTCCTCAGAGTTATTTATTTATTGACATTTGTTTACTAGAAAAGTCTGACTGGGCAGTAACTCATTTTTAGCAGAAGCCCAGGGAGAAAAGCTCCAACATACTACATGAAAGTAAAACAGTAAAATAAAGTAAATATAAACATTTGACATGGAAGGTCATTTTACAAATACAATATAGTATAATACAGTTGTAATGGTTGTCATTTTTATAAGTACAGTACCCTACAATATCAGACAGATTAGCCAAAGAAATAGTAAGGTTGTCCAATGAGTGGACCATAGTTAATTTGTTTAAATTAGAATAGGTGAAGGCAAAGAGAGAGAGAAAGAGAGAGAGACAGATGGAAGCAAATGTGAGATACGTATGGAAAATATGAATTCAAAATCAACAAAGAGAGAAAAAAGGATTATTAATAAGTTCACAAAGAGTGTCAGAGATGAGAGACAGTGAAAAGTTGGTTAGTAAAGAAAGGAATACAAGTATACATGAGAATAGACATTGTGTGTAAAGTTAATAGAGTTAGAGATGTTTACAAATTACAAATGAGTATTTGAAGGATGTGTACTTTGGCACAGCAAGTGAGTAAGATTTTCAGTTGTAGTACAGGTGATGGTAGTAATGTTAAGCAGGGGATAGTAGGTTATAAAAATGAATATGCTTATTGCTGGAGGAAGTTAGAAGAAAAGATGACTACAAGAAAGTGTGGTGAGAGATTAAACTGTCAGTAGAAGACAGAGGCAGGGTGAAAAAAAATGGATAAAAATGGATATATAAGGTGGGACTAGCCAGTGTGGAGTATGAGCAGAACCAGGAATTAGTTAAGCATATTTTTAAAGACTTTTTGCACATGAGGAGGATGAGTGATGACCAGATTGCTATACAGAGTGAGTACTGTGTGCTGGGTAGAGGCTTTGTTGGGTAGGTGGATGGGTGATGACCAGATTGCTATACGGAGTGAGTACTGTGTGCTGGGTGGGGGCTATGTTGTGTAGGTGGATGGGTGATGACCAGATTACTATACAGAGTGAGTACTGTGTGCTGGGTGGAGGCTATGTTGTGTAGGTGTTGAGAGTTGTTGCTGCAGGAGGTATTAAAAAGTTGCTTGTAGATACTTTCCCCCCAATATTTATGAGAGCAAGTTAGGATGACAATGGGTCTAAAGTTGGATATTTCTGTTGAGGTCCCCCCTTTATATACAACACAGAGCTCCAGTTGCTTAATTTAATCGTAAAATAATGAATTATATTCTAAACTGTGGCAACTTTTACCTTTGTCTTTCTCAGAACTATAGAGTGTTCTTAGCCTTGGTTACAACTGTTTGTTGCCCGTAGGAAAGTCTGTTCTTAATTTCACTCTTTATTTAAGTACAGGTTTCTTGCTTTCTCCAGCTACATAATTGCATCTCAGGCTGTCATGAAATCCTTTGTTACTCAGTGTTGACTTTGAAACATGAGCATTCTTTCCAGCAGAACTTTTAAGAGCTTTGTTGTTGGGGGAAACAGAACATGAGCTAAACAATATTTGTCATAACCCATTACAGTAAACCAAGAGAAGAGGTGGAAACATATTTATTCAGATGGGAAAAAGACCAATAAGTTTCATATATATTTCAGATACTTGTAAAAGCATGTATATTTAACCTGCCACAGTGCTTCAGCTGTTTTTTATCACTATAAAGTAACTAAGTTAACATTTTGAACATACATCTGTTAAGAAATAAGTATTTCAGTTATTTGAATTTTAAAGTAAATTTAAGGTTGCTTCACATATTTCTACTGCTTTAAAATCATTTTTACATTTGGAAGAAATATGATTTTACATCCCTGCTTTGAATTTTCAGTAGATTAGTACAGAATAATTACTAATTGCCAAATACATCTGTCTGTGTGTATTTCCATCCATTTTTTAATCATTTAAGTCCCGCAAAGTACAGATGCATCTTTTATGGGAAAATATGGGAGTAGTGCCTGTTAAAGCAACTTCTTTATATACTTGTATAGTTTGCAGTATACAGGTGGAGATTTAGAGAATGATACCTATAACTTCAAGATAAGGTTTGTTAGTAGGTCATGGATTTGGCCTTCTGTGCTATAATTCAAGGTGTTTCAACAATTTGGTAAATGTTTCTTTATAATTTTGCTAATTTTAAATGTCTAAGAAAAAAAATCAGCCTGATAGTTATGGTATGGCACCTTACAAAGTATTGCACTGACATAGTATCATTCCTTCATGAAGTATGGTTTCACATACCTGCTACAAAAATCACACATAAGCATAACGATTTTATGATGTAAGGGTGCTATGGTAATGAGCAAGATTCAGAAAAAAAGATTGCAGATTATGCAGAACTGAGCAAGCTGTTATCCATAACCCACAAGGGATGGGATCTTTTGTAAATATTATCAACTTACACTAGATCACCCATGGATTACATGGCAGTTTCTCATGCAAATGATATTAGAAATATGATATATTTTTGACCAAAGTGTTTCAGAGAAATTATTGGCTTCTGAAATGCAACATCTGTGTATGGAAGTTGCCACCCACATTAATGTCAGTATATGTAATTATTTTGTATTAAGAAAACTCAAACAGTTGTTATTCATATCCTGTTGCAGACCTGCACAACTTGCATGTATACTGATTTGTACATCTGTGTACCTTTAAACAGGTTATAGAACAGTTATAGAATAGGATAGATAAGGGTTGTGGTTTACATGGCTTGCATTGAAAGGTCCATTTGTGTGTCTGAGATATTCTTATGGTGCATAATTCTAAGTCCTGTTAAATCCAAAACAGAAACTTGGTCATTTTCATGCTATGCAGATGGAGCTGATTCAGAAGTATTTGTGAATTCTGTCTAATGTCAGACATTGCCATGAAGTACCATCTGGTAAATATGTTGAACAGACATACACACTTTTAATTTCATGTATGTGTGACTCATAACTTTAGTATTTTTTGATATTTGAAAGTAAACCTATAACATATCTGTTCCTTTAGATATCATCATGCATGTAGTAGCAGTCATATTTAAAAGCAGAGAGAATGCATTTGGATTACCTCAAAAGCATCTGTAACCTTTGGTGGACATTATATGTTTAGTTATCTCTATAAGTTAATTTAAATGTTAATATCTATGACATTATAGTTGCCAATTCTATATGTGCAATAAATCACTTGGGAATAGATATTACTGTACAGCAGGGGTTGTTGTGTGCTCATCCTTTGGGCTCATACTAGACATTTCCCATGCCATGTGAAAATACCTGTACCATATTCACCTTTTCATGACTTATTGCTTACATACTTCAGAATACTGTCATTCTGTCCTCCATCTATATCATAGTGCAGTGTATGTCATACTGACATCTGTAAAGTATATTTGCAGAAGCTCAACATTCTGCTGTACATCTGCAAAGTTCCATGAGAGATAATTTACATGTGACCAGCTGTATTAACACACATATGACTGCATAGTGTTCGACTCTTAAAAAAAAGTAAAATCATTGCAGTTACCCATTAACTTCTCCCATGGAAGTAGACCTGACATAAATGTTCAAGTAATTTGGTTTACAGTCACCTTATCATTTCATATTCTTATTTGTTTATATTTGTTTTCTGGGAAAGTCTGACTGGCCAAGAACCCATTTTCATTGAAGGCCCAGGGAGGAAAGCTCCATAGAATATGATTACCGACATTAGATCAAGTTCCAGTTGCAGTGCTTTATAGGTATATAAATATTTTGACCAGTAAATTCACTAGCTAGCACAAGTCAGCTGTCATTGCAAATGTTTGTCAAACTGATATAATCCAAAATATTCATAATGTAAATATTGCTTTTATGAAAATTGTGAAATGTGTAGTCTCATGTGCTTGCACTGTTAAGATTACAGTATATTTCTTCAAAACTGAAAGATGACATGCTTATGACTTGAAAGGTGTAACGTGTGAGTCTGAAGGTATTGTGAGTACAAATGTGGATTGCAGTAATTAAGTTTTGCAGACCTTTACGGCATCATTGGTAGAGTCTAACTTTGCATGCAGTGTGCATGTGTGATGGAAGTATGAATAGAATTCTCCGTATCTCAACTGATACCCCCGCCCAGCATTAGACTCATGCAACTCACATGGCGATACAGCTTTCATACCAGTAAACAGCTGGTAGAAAATGTACCGATTCTTACTGTTTTACTAACACATTTCCTGCTTAACCATTTCTTGTCTTTAATTTTTCACCACTAACTGCACTCTAATTTCAACCATTTTGTGAATGTATTTTGTGTATGTTTCTGTTGCTTGGAAAATTACTGTATGCTGTAATTGTTGTATTTTATTTATTTATCATTTGTTGACCAGGCTAGTCCCACTATGCTAGTGGTCTTTCTTCAGTGGAAGACCCAAGGTGGTATTTATACTATGTGGAATATTTGGCCAGGGCATCAAAGAACTTACCCTAATCTTTTCAATAGGTACGGTGGGATATTTTACATTCATCTCTGTTACCACCAACATAAGCAGATGAGACTTTGGTTTAACATCTCATCTGAAGTATGACACAGTCAGGAATGTAGCAACCCACCCCAATCCTGCACTACGGTGTCAGCAATCCAATCACCTGGAGTGGGAATAGAAACCACAACCTTTTGGTCTTCTAGCACCAAAGGCTAGTGTGCAACATGCTAAGCCACTAAAACTGTTTTCTCCCAATCTACCTAAAAAAACCCCCACCACATTGCAGTTTTCCTGCTGTAAAAATTTGATAATAAGCACAATTAAAATTATTAAAAACACAGAAAAATTATTAAAAACACAGAAAGTATAAATTTAATTATTGGAACATGACTGTACATTTCAAAGAGCCTGTCCTTTTCTCTGTTTCATTTTAAGATAGTTGCTTATAACAACAATTCCATAGCATTGGAGTTTCCACATTACTCTGCCAACTTTATTCTGACAATCAGTGATAGATTACTCCATCAGTTTTCTAAATAAAGCTACCTTAAATTTATCTTTCTTCTGCTGTCATCAGGTCTATTTTAAATGTAAGCTAAAATAACAGAAAGTAGACTACAAAAGACAGGTGGCAGGTCTTCGTAAAGGCTTAAAAAGCAGAATACACAGAGGATGTAAATTGTTATGCCATGATGTGCTCTACTTAGAGTAGTCAAAAATAATTTGACCATGGCTTATAGATGCATCTGCTCCTGGAGACGTAAGCAGTTCATTTACAGGGCTAACTGTCCAGTCCTTATATTTTTGTCTTCTAATACAACCACTAATCTGGTGTATGAATTTTTGTCTGTCTATCTGTATATCCCTCTAGCTGTCTCACTGTTCATAGTTTTCCTAGGTTCTTATTAGCATATTGCTAAAAGAGACCACCAAGAGGATCAGCCAAAACTGTTAGAAAAGGCTGTGAACCTGATATCTGTGCCACAGGAAATATCAGCATTAAACTGCTGCAGTAACTCATGTCAGACTGGATATTAAGCCATTAAGAAGGGTGATCCAAATGAATCCTTTGGAGCCAAGACACAGACTAGACAGCAATTATGTTAAGTGTCAACAGAAGTAGTGAATCATAATAAAATGTAATTATTGTTTTGCCTGGCAGATTACAAAGAACACTAGTAAGTCTAAAAGTGACAGTTATTTTTAAAGTATGGTAAGGAAGCAGCCATTGGTGCTGAACTGTGGTATATACTGCTACTAGTCAAGTAGTTATGTAGGCTGCGGTGTATTTAACAAACAAGAAGCTAGAATTCAGCCGTTTTCAGAGCAGTTAACCATGGGACACCTAATGCTGAGCAACGTTGGAGCAGAAAAGAGACCACACAGGCTAGCAGGTTACAGCTGAGGATAAACTTACATTCCCACAGATTGATCTCTTTTCTAAATGGCTTACAAAGTTAAAATAAGAATGTTCGGTGGAATTGCTTAGTTTAGGTAGAAGGATATACCATGTAAAAAGCTGTAGTATGGAGTAGACATAATCAGCTATTCAGAGGTTTTTTTTGTGGCCTGTGGTTATTCTACATATAGATGCAGGTCACAGAACTGATTCTGCAGTCCTGATTTACTTGTGGTCAGAAATCCACATAAAACAGTTGTAACATCAAAACTAGCCACTTCATTTTATGTTTAATAAAGAGGCAGTTAGATCTTGTAATGGTTGATTTTTATGGTAGAGTTTATGGGAATAGGTGATGTTAGCAAAGTTGCTAATGTGATAACGGGGAGACCAGATCCAAAATGATGAGTCTATAAGCCTGTAATAATTCTTTTTTTTTTAAAGACCTTTATTAAATTATCATTTAAAATAATTAGGGATTTGGGGACCCAAGTAGATAGCAATCTCTCCTTTGACAATCACGTTGCCAAAGTGGTTAGAAAGACCTTCTATATAGCCCACCTTATCACGAAAGGGTTCACATCTAGATCAAGAGAGGTCATTGTGCCCCTCTACTCATCACTCATCAGGCCCATAATTGAATACAATGCCCCATTCAGGATGTACCTTACCTGACACCTGCAGCAACTGGAAAGACCCCAAAATTACCTCACCAAGAGGATCAAGGGACTCAAACAGATGCCCTACACAGTTAGGCTAAAGAAACTCCAGCTCTACTCAGTTGCTTACCACCTACTCAGAGGCGATCTGTGTCTGACGTATAAAGCCACGTCCAACCCAGAATTAATGGACATGCTCCACCTCAGGAAATCCAAATCCCTTAGAGCTACATGCTCCAGGGACTTAAATCTCAGCACAGAAATAAATAGGACATGCTGGAGGGACAGATTCATATCTCAGAGGCTCCCCTGACTCTGGAACAAAATCCCAATCCATGTTAGGCAGAGCCCCTCAATGACCCTCTTCAAGAAAAATCTTGACAAGTGGATGGGAGATCGTAGGTTTACCCCTGGGATCTCTTCTGTGTCTCTACTAGATAGAGGCACAGTAAACTAACCTTAAAAGGGCTATCTTCTGTGACCTACTATACAGAGGCACAGTCAACTAATCTAAAAGGGTGGCGAAAACCAAACACACACTGGCTAGGCTTATAAATGCCCTAGGGCAGATAGCCTAGTTTCAACCTATGCACCTATAAGATATAGGCAAACATACATTAACTGAAAAGAAAACAAACCATTTTGACATTTTTTACATTTAAGTGCAATATATATCACATATATTTTTTGCTACTATCATCAGTCCAACATTATGAAAAATTGCTAAATTCCTGCCTTCCCTCAAACCTCAATCCTCCTCCTTAACATTATTATGCATGTATTTTTCCCACAATTTCCATTTACTTCTATGTAATTTGCTCCTTCTCTTTTATAAAGATTCCTTTTCCAGTTCTTTTATCTATTTTATAATATTCAATAACTCAAATACAGTTAGTGTAGACTTTGATTTCCATTTTCTAGTAATTTATGTTTTGGTGGCCAACAGGCAATAGGAATTACTATGTCTAGACAGTTCAGATCCTGTATCCGTGGGAAAAAATTGTTGTTCCGTGTCTTCGGGATTTCAAACTTTCACTTTTAAAGGGTCGATAAATCAGCGTTCACTATTTTAATCATTTGCTGATTTAATATAGACCCTCTGTAAACACTTACAAGTGAAGATCATAAATCTTTTTAACTTGTTTGCATACTTGGGAGCCATACATATTTCTTCCCATAGTTTTCTTGTAAATTGCTTTTCCAGTCTCTCTTCCCAATATTTTCTAGCCTTCTCTGATTAAATCTTATAGTTGTCATGCAATATTTTATATGCTCTACTAATTATCCATTTTTAACATCTGCTTCTGTATTAGATTCAACTAAAAACTACCAGAGCAGGTCTTTCATTTAAAATTCCCTTATTCCTTTCTCTTTGCCTGTACTGTGAGATCAAGCCTGGCAGGCAAGGCAGTCTTTAGCCTGCGATCCAAATGTCTTCTTAGCCTATCCTACTCTCTTACTTTTCCTGCTTGAGCTATTTGCTCCCAATATCTTGGTTCCTTTGCCAGGTTTCTCCAGTAAATTCCAGCCTCCTTTTGCCTATTTTCTTTACCCCTTCTTGCAGTCATCCCTATTGCCAAAATCTCCTTTCTCCAGTCTTTTATTGGCTTAGTTCTTAGAATACTTTCTGCTACTTTATGAATATAATATTTTTTAATTTCTCCAAGTCTTTTGGGTTTCTAATACTATGACAGGAATGGACCCCATTCCTATGTCAAAGTATGATTAAAGTTCATTAAATTAGTATTGTTTCAATCTTTGATGTCAGCCAAAAGTGCTCTTCGCAGCACCTGGAATGTGCCCAGTAATGACTCCTTAACAGTTTTGTATATCTTGTGTCTGGAAATTCATGGCTTTTTGCATAATAGTAACAATGCATAATTTATTTCTTATCCTCAATAGTCCACTCTATCATTTTTATGGCTCTTCTTTGGCCTATCAGTTTTTGTGATTTTTGTGGACTGCTACTTCCTTCTGCAATGGGGGTGGGGGGCATCCTCCTCCTGGGCCTGGCCTGGCCCCATTGTAGGAATGTTTCCATATTTTAAGGAGTCTACACTATCATTTTTTCCAGTCTTGGTACCCGTGTGCCTACCGGGATTGGGCACTTTTTTATCCTGGGTCTTGTGCGCCAAGTTATCTCTTTAAATTTTTGGCCTACTTCTGTCCATGATATATGCTATATAAATACAGTCTATATATCAGTGTCACCTTAGTGAGATTTTGTGAAAACAGGGTCCACCTCACAAAGGTACTCACCAAGACTTGAGGATGAATTCAATTTCAGCACTACTACTCTCCTTTGCTTGCTGACTTTTCATCTCTCCATTCAGACCTATGAATGGAGAGGTGTATGGCTGTTATTCTTCTTAAGGATCTGCATCCGAAATCCAATTCTTTCTCTATTTCTTGAACTTCCCCTTGCTTCCTCATCATCCCTTTCCACTTTGAATTATAACCTTCTGCTTGTGTTATATATATATGAGCCTTAATTGTGTAGCTCTAAACATCCCTTCAAATCAGGTAAACCTAAACCAGTTTGTTCTAATGGAAGATTCAACTTAGCCCACTTAACTCTTGCCTTCATTCCCTCCCAGAAAATGCTTTTAATTATTTACTAATTCTTGTCCACAACATCTCCTTGGGTTGATAAAAGTTTGCCTGGCCTGCATACAAGACTAAAGGGACTAAAAACATTTTCAATGTTTGTATCTTACTATCCATATCCATAAATAAGAGTTTCCAGTTTATCAATTTTTGTATTATCTTTTGATTGGTCTCTTTCCACATATTCTTAGCTACCGTAACAGAAGCCAATTTAATCCATGCTCCTAAATACTTCATCTTATCAAGTTCCCATAAATATGGGTATTGCTGTTTGTGTGGCTACATAATTTATGGCTATAGCTTTTGTTTTATATTCATACCATGCCTGTTTCCTCCATTCTAATAAAAGTTATCTGAGAGGAGCCCTCCCACTTTAATTCTTACCTCCAATCCTTCATATATCTTTTTCATTAATGTTGCTATTGTATCAGGGAATTCAAATGCTTCCAATGCCCTACTAATAAAATCTGAGAGTTCTCTGTAAAATGCTTCCTCTGCATCTAGAGCCACCAACAACAGGTATTTTCTTATAAATTAAACTCTCTGTTAATCAGCACCCATGGGGATTGCTGGATGCCAGTTAACTGTAGTTTCTGGTTGCTTGAGTGTTACTATTTAAAACAGGCCTGACTAATACTGTACCCTATAGTATTTGTTTGGTTTGAATTGTTCTTATGTTGAGGTGAGAGGAAATTTATCCTTGTCTTCCTTTTTAAAACTCTAAAAAGAGGGAGAGGGACAGAAAGTGCAACACATGAAAATTGTACTGTATTTCTTCTTTTTTTCTGGTTGATTGAGAGTTCTAGTTACTTGAGGTCCAGTTAACTGAGAGTTTACTGTATTCTTTTTCCTGCTGGATCATCTTTGTTTGATCAATGTTGTCAAATCTTTGCCTCCCCTCCAGAAAACCACACTGATCCATATCTATAAAGTTTGGCAACAACTCTGCCATTCTTATAGCTAGTATAGACATAAACACTTTATAATTATGGTTTAAAATTGAAATGGGTCAATCAAAAGCTGGGCCTGAAGGGTCTTTGCCATGTTTAGGTAATGCAGCACCACAGCGTTCTTCAAAGATGCCGGTGCTTCCCCTTCTTTTAAAATACTGTTAAACAAATTCTTCCAGATCTGTATCACTTTCTTTCCTCCTAATTTACAAGCTTCCAAAGGAATACCATCTGTTCCTGGAGTCTTTCCTGAAGATTGATTATACATCACTGTTTTTATCATCACCTCCTATCTTAACTGTTAGGTGTTGAGCCCTGTCTACTTCTAACCTTGCCATAATTAAATATTCCATAAATATTTCCATTTGTACTCTTCCTTTATTTCCTCATTCCTCTGCTTTATACAAATTTTCATGAAATTTCCATAATATCTGTAAAACATCTACTGGATGTCTAGTTTTTTATCTTGTTATAGGTTCCCTAAGTTTCTTGACAACCTTCTCAATGTTTTGGTACCTAAGCTGCTGTATTAAACGTTTTTGTGCTCTGGAGTTGTTATCAGAAATAGTTGCTTAACTGCAGTCTTTCTCAACTTATGCATATTACGCAGATACTCCATTATTTTCTATTTAACACTCTGCATGGGCTCCTCTTCTTGTTCTGTGAGATTCTTCTTATTCTGCAATACTTGAATCTTTGTCAGTCCCTCTAAGTATTTTCGATTACTTCTCAACCATATCGCTTTCTGTTTTATTTCAACCCCATTTTAAAACTTCATTTTCATTTTTCCGAGTCACTAGCTATAACGTTGGAACAACTCTGAAATAATTTCCACTACCCATTCCTTAAATTCATCTCTTTTTAACAGATAGGTAGAAGAGTGTCAGTGTCTTATTTTTACTTCATTGTCCAGCATTTTTATCTTGGTTTTTATTGGTGCACGAGTAGAAATAGTTATTGCATGTGTATTGAAGATTTCGGGTCTATATTAGAATCGTGAATGTTCACAATGTCGAATCTGACATTGTCGCCACATAAACGGTGAAACTGCATAACATCGAAGAGGTAAATGGAAATCTCCGTAAGGGAGATTTCCATTTACTTCAATGTAATGCGGTCTCAGAGTTGGAATATTTAAGTAGCGGAGGGTGTGGGTGGCGCAGCCCCCCCCCACGTGGGGGGTACAGGGGGCTTGCCTCCCTGGTTAAAGCAAGTAGTTCTGTTTTTTTTACTTTTTTTATGCCTTTATTAGGTATTCAGTGCAACTAGACTTCGACGATATGGTGTCGATCATATAATATTCGAAGTTCAGTAACTTCGAGTATCTAATATAGACTCGAAAATTTCAATTAAATGCACGTTTTTATGAAATATAATGTCTATCTAGTCTACTCCACTTGTACTTTGGGGAATACTATGTAAATTCTGTCTGGGTTCCTACTACTGAACCCCAGCCCAGTTGCTTATTTGTACTTTCATAAAATTAATATAGTCTGTTCCTTCCAGTTTCTCTGGTATGACAGAAAATCTCAGATTTTCTGTGTATGTTCTGTCTTCTAACTCTTCTATTTTTTTAAACAGTTCTTGAGAAACTTTATATTCATCCAGCTTTTTCTTCATGTCAGCCTTGAATTTTTAGTTGTATTAGTTCATCTGAGTGGCTAGTTAAAGTTTCTGTTTTTTTCACCTTTTGATGTTTGAATTGATACACTCCTTCATGTTTCATTTATTTTAATCACCTCTTAAGCACATTTGATTTTTTTCCTCTAAATTACTGGAGCCATCTCTTGAACCAAAGCTCAAGGTTGAACAGCTTTTTGCTGAACAACTGCAGAATCCTTCCTGGACAGTGTTTTTTTTTTCACCTTTTGTGGTTGATTTTCTTTTAGGATTGCCTAATTTCTTGTTTGCTGGCATCCAGGCAATGTATTAACTAGCCAGTAACTGAATTTTGCCAAAAGAAATTCAACAGAGCTCTTTTTCTCAGTTACACTTTTCAGACTGGGAGAGCTGAAGTTATGCTGTTGATCAGTCTGCAGCTATTTTTGAAGCCTATAATAATTCTAAGGAACACTTGGATTTTAAAACTGCATGTTAATATTCTTTCTGGCTGTGAAGATGGTAGGTAAAAGAAACATCAATACATATTTTTGGTAGGACATGTAGTCCCACTCTTTGAAGCATAGGTTTATAGGGTTTATGTTTTCATTGCTTAGTTTGCTGAATGTCCCAAATTATATTGTCTTAGAATTGTTTTTAAACACCTTTATTCAATTATCACTTAAGACATAGGCAAACATATATTAACAGAAAAGGAAACAAAGCATATTAACATTTTTCCATTTACACACGTTATACATAAAATAACTTTTTCTTTTTTTGTAACTGCCATGAGTCCAACATCACATAAAATTGCTGAATTCCTGCCTTCCCTTAAACCTCACTCCTCCTTCTCCTGAACATTATTCTGCATGTATTTTCCCCAAGGTTTCTATTTACTTATATGTAATTTGTTCCTTCCTTTTTCTAAAGATCCCTCTTCTAGTTCTTTTGTCTCTTTTATAATATTCAACACTTGAAATACAATTGGTTTAGACTTTGATTTCCATTTTTTAAAGTAATTTCTTTTTGGCAGCCAACAGAATTAAACTTACTAAGGTCTTACTATGTCTAGACAATTCAAATCCTGTGTCCTAGCTCAAAAGAATCATTTCCTTAGTTACATCCATTTGCTCACCCAGTATTTCTGACAGAGTACTTTGTAGTAATTTTTAAAATTTGCGAACTCATTACACACCCAAAACATATGTTCCCTGTAACTTCTTTATTCTGAAATATACCTCCATCATTTGCTAACTACCTAAGGAAAAATTCTTTGAAATACCTTTACAAACACATACCAGCAAAGATCCCAATCCTAAACCATCTGGACTTTTGTTGCATACATGGGAGGCATACATCTGTCCTCCCATTGCTGTCTTGTAAATTGCTTTTACAGTCTCTGTTCCCAATCTTTTCTACCCTGCTCTGATTGATTATTACAGTTATCATGCAATATATTCATATGTCCAACTAATTATCCCTTTTAACAGTAGCTTCTCTTCTAGATTCAGCTAAAAAAAATTCTACCAGAGCAGGTCTTTCACTTAAGATTTCCCTCTCCTTTTCACTTTGCCGATACTCTGATATCAATCCCTGGTAGGAAAGACAGTCTCTAGCCTGTAGTCCAAACTTCTTCTTGGCCTCATCCCACTCTGTTACATTTCCCCTCTCTAGTTAATGGTTCCCAGTACCTTAGTTCCTTTGCCAGTTTTCTCCAGTAAATTACAACCACCTCTTGCCTGTTTTCTGTACCCTAATTGCAGTAATCCATATTAGCAAAATGTCATTTGTCCGTTCTTGTGCTGGCTTATTTCTTTGAATATGAAATAATAAAAAGTGAGAAAACATGCACTGATGAGGTCATTTCCAATAAACTATTTAATAATAGATAAGCACTTTCATTCTACATGCAGTAAAACTTCATCAGATATCCAACAAGACAAAACAGTAGTTTAAATAGTTAAAACAATGTCACATGATTAGTCATAATTAAGAGTCTGTAAGTTTGGTTTTTCGAGTACTTAGTTCTTGGAATACTTTCTGCTACTTTATGAATATAATATTCTGTATGGTTGTTATTATATTGTCCTAGAAATGTGGTGGTTAGGCCTAGCTCTTTGATACAGAAAGAAGGAGTCTTGACTGTGACCCAGGCAACAGGGATTTGATTAATGGCACCAGCACTGATGGAGGTTAGCAGGGAAGAGAAGGTGTAAAAGAACATGACCCACTACTCTCTCCCGAGGATAGGAGGGGAATGTACACACTCAGAGGCATACTGTGAAATCCAGTGTCCCTGTTGAAGATCAGGGCAAAAACTGCTCATGCTATTTGGGGAGGGCAAGGGCTGCTTGGTCGGAAGAACCTTGTGAAATTCAGGGGATGTTTTCCATGGACAGCCTACTTCACACTTTTCTCAATCATTTTGCTAGGTGTGCACAGCTAGGGCTGTGGAAAAAAAAATCAGAAAATCTCAAGCTACTCTTGATGATAGTCTAAATGATGGCCCATCCTGGTAGACTTTCACAACGCTGATTTAGAATGAATAAACTGATTAACCAGATGTGTGGGCAATCAGATAGTAGGGAGAAAAAGTAGAGAGAGAGAGAAAAGAATATGTATGATTAAAAAGTAAGAAGTGAGCAAAGAATCCTTTAAAAACTTGTTTTGATGTAGTTGCTTATTGTCTGCATGGAAAGATAAGACAATGAACATGATAAAGTATTCAGTTATAATCCCAGAATTCAAGATCAGCAGTGAACCAATTAATAAAGGAAGAAGATACAAAAGCACAAACACCAGTCACTGTTTCAGACCAGTGCATGTACAGGCTATTTATCAGATAACACATCCTTAGCATTAATGTTAAAGGAACGCATAGACCAGTAGCTGGTACACTGTCCAATCTACTTACGCCTAAAAGAATGCCTCCATTAAGGAGTCCTTGATTCATATGACTGAGTATGCTGTTAGAAGGTACTTGGTGCTCATGGTAATATGGCCATTCTGGTATACGAAAGATAACATTTTTCATGTCCTGAGATGTCTAAACTCAGTTTGGGAAAGGTTGCAAGATTCTTAGGTGTGCTATAAGTGAATTAAGCATTGTTTCTTGACAGAATACTGTCAAATGCTTAGATGGTGTTTTACCTGCATTCAGAAGACTGTATTTCTTGCTCTTAGCTGTGCAGCTGCTTGGAAATTAATTAAAATAAATAAGAAAGATGATGTATTGCAATACAAGGGTTTGACAGCATATTTTCTTGGTGGAGGGCGCCCTTTTGTATGTAGTAATCCTCATGGTTATTCATGAATAAGCAGTTAAAAGTGCATTTGGCTCTTGTCCATCATCCATATAAAGCTAAGAAGAATTCTAATAGCTGTGATAACTTTTAAAAGGATAACATTCTCTCTCCGTGTCTTTTTAGCTGTCTGTATGGAGTGAATCATCTCCATGCTGTTAACCCCTTTAAATAATTTTAATATGGATTTATTTTATTAAAACATTTGAATAACAGAATTACTTGTATTTCTTTATTGGATTTCCATTGCTGCTGTGCAGATCCACTCAGGCAAGTTGCATTTAACAATAATTTATAAACGCATGCATGTCAACCATGTGTTATGCCAATCTGACTGCTGGACAAAATACTGGAAGTGGCAATTATTTCCGGAAATGACATTAAAAGGTATATTTTCATGATTTTGACCTGAACAAATAGTTTAAGCATGGTCCCCACAACTTTAGAAATATCTTTTACCTGTCAGAAAAAAAATAATCCTTTAAATTGGATGGAATAATGCATAAATTAAGTGACCGGCTGAGTATATGCATAAATGGTGAGAGATGAAGCTGGAGCAGATCTTCAGGAACTAGGGCACAAACTGCAAACACCAGGACAAAAAACACAAGGAAGCTCCTAAAAATGCAATTGAAGTTACTTGGACATGACCATGTTTAAAGAGAATGAATAAGTGTATCAACCATTTTATTTTGATGGGGAAAGAGAATCATTATGAGGCTCACCTGTGAATCTGATTCCATCCTGAAGAGTCTGTACAGCTGCTTAGGTTCAGTCAGCTTGTATTACACATGGACTCAGAGGTGAAGGCCGTATAATTATCTGCTAATGTTTGAGAATCTGCATTGGTTATCAGTGAGCCATGCCTAAGGCTGGCTGGTTTGTGCCCCCTGGATGCCTCTTGGCATAGTTGTTTATTATAAATAAAGTCATCCTAAAGTACTGAGGAGTCAGAGGCCTTTCATTTAATACTGCACAGTCACTGAGCCAAAGGAGATGATGAGGCTGATTGGTAAACCACCAAATATTTTCAACCTTTAACTCATAAGTGCAAGAAGGCAAGGATCATTCTGGGTTTGGATAACAAGCCTGATCAAATCGGATATAGCTGAGAAAAATCACTGCACTGTGCTATGATTATGATCAACAGCAGGAAGATAGTGTCCCTCTATTATGCTCTTTTACTTTGTACAATACTTGGTGGGTGTTTATTTTTATGTAAATTTTGCTGTTGGCATTATAGTAACTTAAAATAGTAGGCCTCATGTTTAAACTAATATCCACTTAGAAATGTACATTAATTCATAAAATCATGGTTTCCTAAATTAATATTTTTATAGAATCATATTAATCTGCGGTGGTGGTGCTGCGGTAGCGTTGTCACCTCACAGTAAGACGCTGACCGGTTTGTCTGTCAGCTATAGCGTCTTCTGCGTGGAGACATACGTGAATGGGCGTACCTTTGTTGAAGGTTGTGCATTAGGGCTGGCAATTCAGCACGTAAAAATCAACTGCCAATCATTAGCAGACCGGAGTTCCGCTGTGGTGACCCCGTAACCGGGAAAAGTCGAAAGACACAACAACAACATACTAAGCTTATGGCTGAGGGGCCATAAGCTTAGCCATGACACCTCTTGGACTTCACAGTATATTATTTAACCATAATAATAAGATTATTTCCCCATATTCCAGGCATGGACTCATGGTCTACCATCTAATCATCAAGTTTGATTGAGTAGGCCTCCCAGACGACTGTTTGATAATGCTCAAGAGACTAGGAAAGAACAGAAAACACCATTTCAAAGTATGACAGAACATTGTGTTAGTTTACAGGATAGATTAATGCTGGATATGCCCATATTAAAGGAGCACATACAGAAAACTCAAGCACTGAAGCACCAAGTCTAAGTTGTCAGGCCCCTTTGAGATGTTTGAAAGACTAAATGTCTAGAGGAAGTCTATTACATTAATGTGTTACAGCAATGGAATGAAGGAGAAGTAGAAAATTCTTTTGTTAGCTTGCAAGCTGAAATATGTACAGGAGAAGATAGAATCTCAACCAGAAGTACAGACAGACAAATCCTTGTCAGGAAGATAAAAACAGGAAATAAGGACATTTCTGTTTAAAAATGAGCTGGTGTTCTCAGAAACGCCTGAAGAACTAAACTGACAGAGCATAAACCTGATACTACAACTGAAGGGAAAGTTAGACTAACACCTTGCAGAGATGCATAATTACAGAAGCAACTACTGAAAGATGAAATACAAGATGCTTAAATTATGAGTAATAGAAGATCCACGGAGTTAACGG
Source organism: Protopterus annectens (assembly GCF_019279795.1). Classification (NCBI taxonomy): domain Eukaryota; kingdom Metazoa; phylum Chordata; order Ceratodontiformes; family Protopteridae; genus Protopterus; species Protopterus annectens. Next base: position 616,793,421 of record NC_056748.1, on the reverse strand, counting down.
AGCAACCCAGAATATATTAGTTCCTAATCTGATGGAAGTATCAGATTCTGTAATGACCTTTGAAAACTAAATAACATTTCAAAGTTAGATAGCTATCCTTTGCCCAGAGTTGATTCTAGCCTCAGCAACACCCCCTGGGCATGTGGTAATATCTGTATCATACACATTGTTGGAGTTCACTTCCAACAAACTCAACAGATTTTTGATCCGTGTAATTGCTGCTTACTAACAGCTCACCATGAAGTCTAAGATGTACATCAATTTGTGACAGTCCAAACTTGATACTGAAGCTCAGTTCAGGCTGTCTTCCATTTCTCTCAAATTGGTCTCTGGTTCTCATGTACCCACAGCTAGGCACCTGGTATGTGTGCATCATTAGATCACTGCCGAAGTAGTCTAAGCTATATGGGATATATCCTACCAGGGAATGGACATACAGCCAGCTTCCAAAGCTTCAGGTCACGTACCGGATGCCTGTGCAACCATGAGAGGTATAAAACAAATATATGGGCACCAAAACATATGAACTTTCTTGCCATTGAAGCAACAATCAGATCTTGCTGACAGCTCTGAATTCATAGGTTTGCAGTAGTCTATGTATTGCAAATTGGGCAGATAAGTACCTCATTGAGGATTACATTCTATTTTTTTTGTGGAAAAGTATAATTTTTATTGTCAGAATGTATATCTAGGACAAAGGACAAGTGTTCATATGTTGACAAATACCATGCAACTGTAAGACTGAATAGGTAGGGGTTCTAATCTCATGGCAGCCAACTTGGTGTGTGTGTGTGTGTGTGTGTGTGTGTGTGTGTGTGTGCTGTATAGTGTTCTGCATAAATAAATAGGTAGTGGTACTATTCTTGTTGCAGACTTAAGATGTAAAGATCATCCTAGATCTTGTCTCTTCTGTCTGGAGGAAGAACATGATACTCATTCTTGCTTAATCTGTTCATCTTTTAAGCCTAAAACCCTTACAATCAGGTGAAGTTTCCTCTACATTTAGAGAGCCAAAAACTTAAAACATTTACTGGCAGTATCACGGACCATGGTTCTGGCTTCTCAGATGTTTCCCCAGTCCGCAAAAAAAAAAAAAGGTTTCAAGAGAAGCTTCACTTTCTTCACTAGTTTCCATATTGCCTCAGCCTTTATGCAGTTAGATTACTGTGGCCATGTCAGAGACTCTCTGGTTCCTCTCAGCACCTCTAGCATTGCCCCTTGTGAGGCTGCTGTGGGCTGAAATGTTAACATGCCCTTCAAGGCCACTTGGACATCCACTTCAGTTAGGGGAGAACAACTATTTGGGGCATCAGAAGAGTGGGTGGATGTTATTGCTTGTCATGACTGCACAGAGGTGTCAGATTCACAGATGGATGACTGAACCACTAATGCACCACAAAAAGGAAACATAAATTCAAACATACAGACACACTAGGGTTCCCTACAGCTAAAGGAGCAAAACATGATTGGCTAGGATTTGCTAAGGGTCTTTTCAAAGCCTTTCAAAGCCTTTCAGTTATTACAAGCTGGAATTTCTAAAAGAAAAATGTTTCCTTCTCTATCTGATTCTGAATCTGAATCTTATATTCAAGAAATAGGATTAGACTATGCCTGTCAGTTATCTACTCCAGAGAAATGGGAAGCTGAATCAGAAGAAAACATTTTCCCAGATGAAGAGTTGTCCTTCTCAGACACAATTAGCAGGATGAACAACCACTTACATAGGGGACAAAAAGACATGGTTTATATATCAGGCATAGTGACACTGCTTCCATGGGACCAGATGGCATCCCAGGTCGCATCTTACATGAACTCCAAGAAGAACTAATCCCTCAAATAAAACAGCTGTACAATCTCAGCCTCACTACAGGATATGTGCCCACAGAATGGCGTACAGCAACAGTGGTCCCACTCCACAAAGGTGGAGCCTCCACGGACCCTGGAAACTATCACCCCATAAGCCTGTCTAGCTTAGTCTGTAAGGCTATGGAGAGGATCATCATGGAGCTCATAAACAAAGACATTGGGGACCTACAGACACTAGATCCTACCCAGTTCGGCTTCGTCAAGGGCAGATCCTGCCTTTTGAACCTGGTTGACTTCTTCGAAACAGTCACCAAAGCCATAGATGAAGGGAAGGTAGTCCACACAGCCTATCTGGACCTAGCAAAGGTATTTGACACAATACCCCACTCGGGCATCATAGATAAGCTATCCAGCTTAAATATAAACCCCATGTCACAAGATGGGTTGCAAACTGGCTCAAAGACAGAACCCACAGAGTGAGAGTTGCTGGAGCCATGTCAGACTCAAAACCGGTCACAAGTGGCGTCCCACAAAGTTCTGTCCTGGGACCGCTCTTGTTCGGTATATACTTTTCCAAGGTACAGGCCAACGTGGGAGGACTATGGCTCACCAAGTTCACAGACATCTGCAAACTAGGCACCATAATCAACTCTCCAGCTGACACAAACATCTTTCAAAAAGGTCTCACAGAGACGGATAACTGGTGCCAGAGCCATGGTCTAAAGCTAAATGCCAAAAAGTGTATAGTCATACCCTTTGGCAATAACAATGTGCCCACAAATTACCACATAGGTGGTAACACATTAAGTACAGAGAAAGTAATTAGGGATCTGGGGACCCAAGTTGATAGCAATCTCTCCTTTGACAACCACATTGCTAAAGTGGTTAGAAAGACCTTTTACATAGCCCACCTCATCATGAAAGGATTCACATCTAGATCAAGAGAGGTAATTGTGCCCCTTTATTCATCCCTCATCAGGCCCATCATAGAATACAATGCCCCTTTTGGGATGTACCGTACCCGACACCTGCAGCAATTAGAAAGACCCCAAAAGTACCTCACCAAGTGGATCAAGGGACTCAAACAGATGCCATATGCTGCTCAGTTAAAAAAACTCCAGCTCTACTCAGTTGCATACTGCCTACTTCGAGGCGATCTATGCCTGACATATAAAGCTATGTCCAATCCAGAATTAATGGACATGCTCCACCTCAGTAAATCTAAATCTCTTAGAGCCACCCCAAAAGTACCTCACCAAGAGGATCAAGGACTCAAACAGATGCCATATGCTGCGGTTAAAAAAAAGCTCTCTACTCAGTTTGCATATGCCTACTACCGCCATCTATGCCTGACATATAAAGCTATGTCCAAATCCAGAATTAATGGACATGCTCCACCTCAGTAAATCTAAATCCCTTAGTGCCACACGCTTGAGGGACTTGAACCTCAGCACTGAAATAAATAGAACTTGCTGGAGGGACAGATTCATAACCCAGAGGCTCCCTTCGCTCTGGAACAGAATTCCAATTCATGTTAGGCAGAGCACCTCACTGAATCTCTTCAAGAAGAATCTTGATGAGTGGATGGGGGATCGTAGGTTTGTCCTGGGGATTACTTCCATGTCACTATTAGACAGAGGCACAGCAAACTAAACCTTAAAAAGGGCACAGTATACTCAAATCAAGGGGTGGCATAAGCCAAACAAAATTGGGCTAGGCTTATAATTGCCCCAGGGCAGATAGTCTAGTATGAACCTATGAACCTATCAGAAACACAAGAAATATATTATGATTTTTTTACAGGTGGATATCCCTCAGCCTGCAAATATTCCTCCTGTTCTTTCAGCTTTCAAAGTTGCCTTCCTTACAATTAGTACTTTGCCTGACAGTCAGCTTCCAGCTCCAAAGAAATCTGACAAGTTTTATGAGGTCTCCCAAACTCGTATATTTCTGTTTAGAAAGTCCAGGCAGATCTTGCTGCGGTCTCGCTGTCAAAAACCTTCCCTTTCTAAAACATCTTATGGAAGCTAACCCTACTACCTTTGAGGAGGATGGCAGAGTTTTTTTTATCATTTTGGAAAAAAGGTATATAGTTTCAACACTCTAGCATTTAGAGCAGGGAACTGTCAAACTCGTGTCTATGTTTTTATTGGCATTGTTTGATAAAATGAAAACCCTGCTATCTAACCTTCCTCAGTCAGACATTAGAACGTCTTTAGATTCACTTCTTTCTAGTGTCTCACAGATCAACAAGCATTCACTTAAGTGCTCTTATGATATGGCTAATTCAATATCCAGGACAGCTATCACTGTTTCAGTAATGAGAAGGTTTGTTTGGCTTTTCTTCAAAAACTTGCCAAAGACATGAAGGCTGGACTGTTAAATGATCCTTTGAATAATGAGGTGCTATCTGAGTTGACAAAAGGAGAAAGCTCATTCAGAGGTTTAAATTGTGAAATTTCAAGCTAGGTTAGGTTCTTTCTGTATAAAACAACATTAGCAGTTCCTTCAAAAAAAAAGAAAGAAAAAAAAAACAGGTAAGCAGTTATTGATGAAATTAAGGCGGGGGGGGGGGGTGCAAAAAGGAAAGGAGGCTCCTCCCAAGAACAAGGGCTGGCTGAAAAGACTGACTGGCTGTGCATCAAATCAGCCTTTTTTCCTCTCCACCCTGGCAATCCTGTAAATCTTTCCCAAATTATGAATCTTTACTTCTGTCTTTAGCAGAAGATCACATCAGGCACCTAGGTTCTGGGCATAATTCAGAATGGTTACTAATTGCATTGGAAATCCCTTCTTGCCTTTCAAGAGATTCTTCCTCAACCATCCAACTAAACATTACTGTTGACTCCTCTTCCAGACCAGATGTTGTCTCCAGAAGACATACAGGGTTGTTCTTTCATATCAAATTGGGAAAGGCATTTATTCAAAGATTTTTTTGATGCAAAAGAAAGAAGGAACCTAGAAAACTGTTTTTAATCTTTCATTTCTAAATCTTCACATAAAAATTCAAAATGCTATCTTGCCACTCATGTCTCCTCAGAGTTTAACACTGGATCTAAAAGACACCAATCATCACATCCCCATTTTTAAAGATTTTAGACACTTTTAAGATTTTTTTGTATTGGGTTCACATTTTCAGTTTTCTGTTTTGCCTTTTGGATTATATATATATCTCCAAGTGTCTAGCCCCTGTTATAGCCCATTACAAATTATAGAGAATATACATTTTTCCATACTTAGATAACAGTTTTATTTTTGCAGAGTCTTTTTCAGACTGTTTAAGATCTCATTTCTTGGGGAAAAACTCGGTCTGGGCTTTCAAACAAACCTAGAAAAATCACTTATTCTCTCAAAAGAATAGTCTGCTAATGGTGTCTCACAGCCGCTCTTTTATGATGATATTTCTTCCTCAAGACAAGGTGGATTATTACAAGCAACAGTTCTTGAAATTCCCCAGTCATTCTCATCAGCCAGGTAATTTCCCTGAATTCTAGGTTTTATGGCTTTCACTATTCTCATGATTGAGCTAGCTAGACTTCAAATCAGAAAAGTTCAGTGGTTTCTCAAATCAGTGTAGATTCGTCTACATCCCGTATCACTTCAGATTCCAGTACTAAATTTTGTTGTGAGGGAGATTCTCTGGAGATTGGACAAGTTATAATAAACCCAGGTCTTCCCCTGATTCATCCAACACCTACCCCACCCAGACACAGGTAAAGTCCAGGGCATCTGGAACCAGCAAGACAAGCTGAAACATATAAATCTCAAATAAATCCCAGCATAAATTAATGCATTAACAAAGTCCATTAAATCTTTCCTTTCAGAACATTTGCATACCATCAGAGCATAATGTAGTGGTAGACAAGCTGAGCAGTACAAGGACAGACCAACCATAAATGTAAACTGAATCTGGATCCATCTGTGGGAAACTCTTTAAGCAGATCTGCTTGCCTCCATTCACAACCAACAGTTGTTAAAGTTCTGCAGGACCTCCACTTTCAGACTGACTATCTGCATGACAGTATTTTAATAACCTTTAGGCAGATATTTTTTATGAAGACATGCAGAAGGAATTAGAGGAGGCTATGAAACATGCTAGTAGGAAATCATGCATGGCTGAGTGGAAGAGATTTTCTGGATGATGCCAAAGCAAGAACCAATATCCTTTAAAGGCTCAAATTCCTTTGGGTGTTCTTTTACCACTGTGAGTTATTATCCTTTGGACTTTCTTATACTTCCATCAAGACTTACCTTTCTGCCATCTCTGTTTGTCTGCCCATGAAACCCACTTTCTTCTGTATAACAAGTAAAGCAGTTATTGAAAGGGGTACTACATAGCAGTCCAACCAGAATCCCAAAAACTTGTGGCCCCTTCATGGGCTTTTAATTTTGTTTCAGGAACACAACACTTTTTCCTTTTGAACCAGTTCAAAAGTCTGATTTAAAGTTCTTAACGTGGAAAGCAGTGTTACTCCTTGGTCTGCCTTTTCGAGGAATAGTATCTGTATTTAAAGCTCTTGTGGTGATTCAGCCATACCATACCTTTCACAAGGACACAGCAACTTTGAGAAGTAATCCTTCCATTTTGTGTAAAGTAGTTTCATAGATTGCAATGAGCCAGGCTATTCATCTAAGAGAAAAAAATATAAGGCAGAAAGAATTCTACCCACTTTGGGTAGCCACAAGCAACTCAAGTACTACATTAATAGAACAGAAACATTCAGGAATTCTAATCAAGTGTTTATTTCAATTTCCAGTTTGTTGTCTCATGCAATTCAGTTCTGTTATTCTCATAATAACAAGGCAATTTCATGAAAAATTAGAGGCCATTCTATCTGGGCTATGGCTGCATCTATGGAATTGTGGTGTACTCTACAAATATTCTAGAGGCTGCAACATGGTTTTCTCCTCACATATTTACCAAGCATTAAAAAAATCAATCTTTTTTCTTTGATAGGCCAAATCTCCAAAGTTCAGATTCTGACCATTCTTCTCCTTCCCTTTCTTTCTGAGGTTTGGTATTTATCTCATAGTTTAAGCTACTGCAACATTGATCTACTGAACATAGTACAGTTATGTAAGTAAAATTACCATAACAGTAGATATTAGACTAGATTGTAGCCGCGGTGGTGCAGTAGTAGCATTGTCGCCTCACAGCAAAAGGTTCTCCCATTTGATTCTTGGCTGGAGCGCCTTCTGTGTGGAGTCTGCATGTCCTCCCCGCAGTTGAGTGGCGTTCGAAAGATATACGTGAATGGGCGTGCCTTCGTTGAAGGTTGGGCGTCGGGCTGGCACCTTGGCACCGTAAGAATCTACTGCCAATCATTGATGGACTGGAGTTCTGCTGTGGCGACCCCTAACTAGGAAAAGCTGAAAGAAGAAGAAAAAGATGTTAGACTAGATCACTATAACAATACAAGCACACGCTCTCCTTTCCTTATAAATTTTGTTTTGTAAGGATGAGATCTTTACTTTCTCTTTCCTCTTAGTATATTTTATTGGTATACATTCATTTGATCGGCCGATTGATGGCCAATCAGAAAATGTTCAAAAGCAGTGTGGCAAATTATCATAATTGTGAACGCAGTTGTAGCGAAATGCAAACTATCCCCCCCCCCTTGACCCATGGTAGCACTTGTTTAGCTGCTAGAGTTGTCAGAAATGTCGCATTTTGTGTTTTGTATGACATTCCGACCGTTCGCCACTAAGAAATTCGACATTTCAACTCAATGTTATACCCGATTGAGGAAAGTTAGGTCACTCAAATGAATGTATTCCTATCTTATTATGTCTGGGCGCTAGACTTCTTGTTTCTGAGATGTGATAGCTGTGAAGTTTTGGCATCTGTATGTCTGTTTTATACTGACCTACCCTTGAGCTCTAAGGGTCATACAAACATGTTGAAGGTGCTCAAAACCTTTTTAAGCTGGACAAACATTTGACCTTGGCAGGATAAGTCCCATGTCGCTTAGGGTTCTGTAACAGTAATCTATTTGAATATCTACTATGATGGTAAATTTGCTTACACAACTGTACTTTTTCTTGAGTGAATCCACAGACAGGTTCCTGGTACTCTATAACTTTTGTTTGTCATGGTCATTCTAGAACTTTTCAGTCTTGGTTACAATAATCCATTTTTTGAGATATAAATACTGTTGAGGTTTGAGACTTAAAGTTTTTCTGGTGTTTTACATTACGCATGAGGCTACATACTTTTAATACTTTATTATACTAATTATCTGTGCAAATCTTAGGTTTTTATAATAATACATAAGAGTATATAACACATTCAAATAGTATTTTGAAGTAGTAAATAGCCAATATGCCATTATCAGTCTCTCACTGTATTATATTTTTATGTTTTAATTGTCCAACTTGTCAGATGAAGTAAAGTTTTAGATGAAAGTGCTTTTATTAATGTTCTTGGATACTGAGTTCATCAGGTTTGTTTTTTATATGCGCACACACACACACACACACACACACACACACACACACACACACACACACACACACACACACACACACACACACACACACACACACACAAACACACACACACACACACACACACACACACACACACACACACACACACACACACACACACACACACACACACACACAGACACACACACACACACACACACACACACACACACACACACACACACACACACACACACACACACACACACACACACACACACACTCACACACACACACACACACACACACACACACACACACACACACACACACACACACACACACACACACACACACACACACACACACACACACACACACACACACACACACACACACACACACACACACTCACACTCACACACCTATGCATATAGATATGCTTAAAATAATCTAAACAGCATGATATTAATAGCAAAATATTGACAGAAAGATATCTAAACTCAAAAATTTCAAAACACAAAATATTGACAAAATCTAACTATATCAAAAACTAAATGTTTTGTAAGGGAGGCAGGCACCCTACACCTTCAACACCCTCTGCTAATTAGATATACCACCTCTGAGGTTGTAAAGAGTGGGGAAAGAGCATAAACCCTTCTCTAGTATCACTTTGATTTTGTTGATCATTTCTGTTTAGATGTTTTTGTTGATATTTTTGCTGTCAATATTATGTTTAGATTATTTTAAGTAGACCAACTGATAGATAGATTGATCAGTCGATCGATATGGGAAGACTCTACTTTGTCAAATGTTTACAATATTGAAAATTTTTTATGATGACACCAGAGATCAAATAGTCAAATAACTGCAGTGTGCTGGCATTACCTTGTAGGTGAATGAGGTACAGTGGGGATTGGGAATTTGACTTTTACCCACTGTTATGTGATCTCTAAGTTGGCATTTAGAAGTAGCAGGGGGTGTGGGTGCATGGGGGGACATTTTATGTATTTATTATATTTGCACATCTTGTGTTTGTCTTTTTAGATCTATATTGTGAGTGTTTCATTATATTTATATATATATATATGACAGATATATATATATATATATATATATATTTATATATATATATATGACAGATATATATATATATGTACTCAATATCCAAGAACATTAATAAAAGCACTTTCATCTAAAATTAAACTTGATCACACAGGTTGGACAATTAAAACAGCTGACTTAAATACATGATTGAAAAAAGAATCACATTAAACCTACAATGATAACTAATTTCAGGCACAACTGCAAAGTTAGAAAAATCTTATTGTGTACAATTAGTGAAAAAATCTTAAAAACAGCACTTTTAATATTATAAGAAGTCTAAATGATCTTTTCTCTCACCCACTGATTTTTTTTCTAAATTAATATAAACTTTGTAAAATCAGAACATTTGACTGAACAGTTAAGGCTTTCCCTGTGGGAGTTAACAATCATATGGAGGGGTACTGTTTCTTTTATTGTCAATCCAATCACCTTCTGTACTTCACTTGCAGATACATTTTAGAGGCTACTACCATTAAAATACCAAATTGTGGATATTTGTCAGCAGATGCAGAAACATTTGAATTTCCTTTTAGAAATGTCAAATTATGTTCACCAGTTTTCTTGATATCTAAATAGTCAGTTTTATAGCTCACATGCATCTGCTTATCACTCACTGTTTTAGAAGTAGGCATTTCAAGTTCTATAAATGGCTTATGAATGCTATCCCTTTCACTAGGGAACCTCTTTGATCATGCTCTTAGGTAAAGCTGGTTGATAGTCACTGTTCAATAGTGGAAATCATCAAACCTTGAAGTGAGCCTTGAAGACCTAATTAACTATCTGTTAATGGAATTCTGCTTTAAGTGACCTGGATGAGCAATGCCAAAATGTAATAAATGATCACTTAGTCTTTTCTTATAAATTGTGGTGTACAGATTTTAGCTGACTTCAAGGTCTGACATTTTTCATGAGAAAATTAATAGAACCTAGAAATATATTTTTGAACAGGGTCTATCAAACAGTATTTTTAAAGAGAAATAATAAACTCTAAATAGAAACAATATGTTTAGGAAAGTAATCATTTACATCCCCAGGCTGACTTTCTAATATCCCAGCATTTCTTCCCTATCTTATCCTAATCCCTTTCCCATCATGCATCTCTCTTTCTCTCCCCATTTTCTCACCTCACTAAATCTTTTCTAAATTCTAATATCCTCTACCACATTCTAAACTGTTGATGTACTCTCAAAAATGTCCGTACCTCCCTGCATTGCTTACCTGGATATACCCTATACTATAAACATTAATACTTTAAAATAGTTCTGTAGCATGACAAGCAAATTCACAAATATTACAGATGACAGAATGTTAACCATCTGTAAACTTCTACATATAGAAGTGTAATAGACAAAGCTGACTATTAAATATGACGTAAATTGAACATATATGTATAGCATGTCATTGTATATTGTACTTTTATATATAGCATGCCATTCTATATTGTACTTGTATATATAATTTGTAAATTGTAATTAGATGTAGGTTTTCTCCCCAGGCCACTGCTGCAAATTGACTTTGCTCAGTCAGACTATCCAGCAAAGACAAATAAATAAATAAATGTGTTATATCAGTACAGCCACATACATACATACATGCCAGTAATTGTGATCTCATTGTAAAATGTGATCTTGTCACTTTTCAATGTCTGAATGTTTTGAGTTACCATTCCCTACGATTCATATGCTATTGAATGCCCAAGTATTTCATATTTTCAAACTTTCAGAAATGGTTATTATTACTAACCATATAATCCTTAGCTTCTACTAGTTTTAGATGTTTTGATGCATTTGGACTGAGTTTATAATTATTATACAGCACTATAACATATCAGTTGTAAATGCCAAAGATATGGCCAACCACAAAACATCAGCATACATGAAATAACTTACATGTGCCTTTGGAAAGCCAGTTCCTGCTTTTCTTATCTCTTTATCTAAAGCTTGTAGTACTGGTCCTCTAGAAAATAACAAATTGGAAAAGAGAGGGAGAGAGAGAGAGAAAGGGACACCAGTGATGCAACATTAACATATTTTCTTTTGCGTACATTATTTGCCATTAATATAGCCGAAAGAGAGAGAGAGAATATAGCTGTCTTTTTTTATGATATAAAGAGTTTTCAATATCCAGAGTGTAGTTTTTCTGTTAAAAAGATGAAAACCTGTATATGTGATTGTTGATTGTTGCTGGACAGTTGTGTCTAAATAAAATGTTATTTTGCATAGAGTCCCTTGAAATTATTCTTTATGATGAAATTATACAAAGTCATTGTGATGGAAAATGGAGTGGGTGACATGAATATACATTGTTTTACTATTTGCCCCCAAACTAAAGAAAGTTTCCAAAACTCTGGTCCTTTATTTAAGTCGGCAAATGCTCACCAGTGGTTATTATTTGCAATTAAAATTTCAACATGCTATATACAGTGAACTATGTGTGTGTGTGTGTGTGTGTGTGTGTGTGTGTGTGTGTGTGTGTGTGTATATATATATATATATATATATATATATATATATATATATATATATATATATATAAAATTAGCAATTATCAGGGGTTGTTCCCTGCAAAAACAGATATGTTTTTCAGTTCTTTGTAGATTGATATTTTTCTTGGTAAACCATTAGCTGTTGATGAGTCACACATTGATATTTAGTGGGGTCTGTAAAAGGTTATGTTCCCATATATGCCAACATTTATTTTCCAAGTGAAAATCCTAACATTAATAATTTTTATTGTATTCCATGGCTGCTTATTGCATAGCCATTCCAGCATACCTCTGCCATCCATATTAAGTTCATAGATTCATAGTGGTATACTAGGCAAATGACCACTAGGGCCTTTATAAACCACCCAAATATAACCCAGTTTTTTTTTATGTTTTTATTTTTTAAAGGGAGATTTTTTTTTGCACAAGCCATGGGTGAATTTCTGATTTCCCTTCCAAGGGTCCAAGCTACTGGTAAATAGGGTTAGGTAGGGACATTGTTTCACGTGGATGTGGAGCCTATTCCAATCATGGGAATTCTCTGAGATACACATCTGTCTCTCCAACATGTCCTATTTATGCCACAAGCAAAATTTAGGTATTTGGATCAAGACGTTCTGTTGCTGTTTGATTTGCAGATGTGCAAAAGGTCCCTCAGGACTTGGTGCAAGGATGCCTTGTAAGCCAGGCATAGATCACCCCTCCGTAGTCTGTAGGAGACCAAGTATAGAGAGAGGGCTTTGATGCAATCCTCATAGGACATTGTGTTTATGCTCTGTGTTCTTTTTGTAAGGAACCTTTGCAGATGTTCCATTTGCTGCATGTGTCTGGTTAGGTGCATACCGAAGGGGGCATTATACTCAATGATGGGTCTGATGAGGCCCAAGTATAGTTGTATAATGACTTCCCTGGACCTAGATGCCATGCACTTATTTATAAGCTGAGCAACATACAAAGATTTCCTTTACCTTGGACACATGTTGGTCAAAGGCTAGGTTACTATATACATGAGTTCCCAGATCCCTGACTAGTGAGTCAACTCTTAGAAGTGTTTTATCAGTGATGTAGTTTTCTGAGGTGGCTGTCTTCCCAAAAGGTACTATAATGCTTTTCTTGGCATGGCTTGGGCACCAGTCATTTGTCTGTGTTAGATCTTCCTTAAGGATGTTTGCATCTTGGGGGGATCCTGTGACTGCACACAGTTTGCAATCATCTGTGGACATGGTCAGCCAGAGTCCTTTGACATTGGCTTTGACTTCTGAGAAGTAGATACCAAAGAGTAATGGGCACAGCATGGACCCCTGAGGGACTCCACTGGTAAATGGCCTCTTTGTGGAGATGATCTCACTGATCCTAATCTCCTGAGTCCTGTCCATGAGCTAGCCGGCTATCCAGCACATTATACTGGGGTGTATGCTTAATAAACGTAGGGAAAAAAAATCATGGCAAAAATTAGGAGGTGCAGCACCCAGCAGGATAAAAGCACTCTCATCAAACTAAATAAACAACTCATAGGACAAATAAAGCCTACCACAGCCAAATTTGTGGTAAATTGTACCTCTCAGGCCAAGCACAACCACAACCACAACCACAAGGCATTCTTTAGCTATGTCTGTTTCCTCAAAGGCCATACATAATTATGTGCAGAGCTTGTTTTAATGGAGACTGCTATACTGAGGCAAAATATATAGCAAACCTACTTGCTGACAAATTCAGCTTCAACTTTACCCCCTCTGTCCCCTCAACCTTCCCTCAGGAAATACCATCAAATATAACTCCCTCTGCTATCACTAGGGAACATATCCATAATGCTCTTTCTAAGCCCAAGATCACTGCATCAATGGGGCCATACAGTATCCCAGGATGCCTTCTAAATAGCATGAAACATGACCTATCAGGCCATCTGGAATTGCTGTTTAACTGCAGTCCCTAAACAGGCTTCATGCCTCACGAATGGAGAACAGCAAAAGTCATCCCTCTGCACAAAGGTGGGCCATCTATAGACCATGGAAACTACAGCCGCATATGTCTCACTAGTCTCATATACAAAGCCATGGAAAGAATTCTCATGGAAATGATCAATAATGACATAGGAAACTTCCAGACATTGGACCCAACCCAGCTTGGGTTTGTCATGGGCAGGTCATGCCTACTCAGTGTGGTGGATTTCTTTGAGAAGGTCACCAAAGCAACAGATGAAGGTAAAATGGTTCACATTGCCTGCCTTGACCTGGCCAAGGCATTTGACACAATAACCCACTTGGACTAGGTTGACAAACTCAAGAGGTGGATAGCCAGTTGGCTCACAGACAGGACCCAAGAAGCTAGAAATTGGGAGTTTACCTCTACAAAGAGGCCTGTCATAAGCAGAGTCCCTCAGGGACTGGTCCTGGGACTGCTCCTTTTTGGCATTTAGTTCTCTGAAGTCAAGGCCAATGTCAGTGTCCTCTGGCTGAGTAAATTTGCAGATGATTACAAATTAGGAGCAGTCATAGAATCTCCCTCCAACACAAATGTTCTCCATGAAGGGCTGACATAGACAAATAACTGGTGTCAGAGATGTGGATTAAAACTAAATCCCAAGAACTGCATAATAGTATCTGGCAGGAAGTCATTCACCCCTAAGAGTTGACTATCATATTTACAACACACTCCTAAGAGTTGACCCAGTAGTCAGGGATTTGGGGACACACATTGAAAATAATGTAGTTTTTGACCATCATGTGTCTACAGTAATGAATAAACCATTCTATGTTGTACAACTTATAAACAAAGTTATGGCATCTAGGTCCAAGGAAGCCATTGTTCCACTGTATTTGGCATTCATCAGACCTATCATTGAGTACAATGCCTCCTTTGGTATGTACCTAACCAGGCATATCCATTAATTGAAATGCCCACATAGGGTCCTCACTAAAAGAATACAGGGTGTAAGTAGCATGTCCTTTGCAGACTGCCTTTAGGCCCTATCCCTGTATTCTGTCTTCTATAGGCTGTTGAGGGGAGATCTATGCATGGCATACAAGTCATTGTTAGATCCCACCCTGATGGACCTCCTGCAAATAGGACCTGCTGGAGAGACAGGTATGTATCCCAGAGACTATCACTTCTCTGGAGCAGGCTTCCTATCCATGTGAAGCAGAGTTCCTCCCTAAACCAATTCAAGTGTAACCTAGACAATTGGATGGGAAATGGGAAATTCATCCCTGGTTTGCCACCCATGTCTTTAATGGACACAGGCAGCCCTACAGATGGTTCATCTCCTGGGACTCTTCTTGTAAATATTTCACCTCCCAAACACGTGCTTACACAAGGGTACCAGAACTTGTCAGAAATATGGAATGCATGGCTAGGGTTAAAAAGGCCCTTGTGACAGTTAGCCTAGTAAGCAACTATGAACCTATGAACCTATTCCATAAGTATGTTAACAATGCTTGAGATGGGTATTGTATCAAATGCTTTAGCCAAGCCAAGGTAGCCAGTGTATACCATTTTAGCCTCATCTATTGCATTGGTGACTTTTTTCAAAGAGGTCAACAAGGTTCAGTAGACATGGCCTTCCTTTGATGAAGACAAACTAGGATGGATTTGGTGTCTGCAGGCCTCCAATGTCTTTGTTTATCCTTTTCATGATAATTCTTTCCATGGCTTTTCAAATAGGACTAGTCAGACTAATGGGTCTGTAGCTTCTGGGATCTGTTGATGGTCCACCCTTATGAAGGGGATGACCATCACAGTCCTCCATTCTCATGGCACAAAGCCTGTTTTGAGTTAAATAGTGACTCAAGTAGCACTGCTAAGTACAATTTTAGTTTATTTCAGGAGGTATCCCAGAATATTATCTTGGTCCATTTAGGCAGTTTTCTTGCCTCAGTGAGCACAGCCAGGACAAGCTGTCTCTAAATAATTGGAGTTATGGTTGAGGATATTTCTTGGAAGGTTGCTGGGGTGAGTGGGAGGTAAAGTTGGAAATGAATTAGTCAGCCAACAGATTTGCTACATCACCTGGCTCAGTGAATATGGCACCATTACCCTCCAGGTTCAGCACAGTGCTATATGCTGCCTTTGAGGCTTCTGGCATAGCTGAAGAAGGCCTGTTATTGTCTTTTACCTGAAAGTCTATCTTAATCACAGAATTTGCTTTACTGGACTTAATTAGCCCCTTAGTTGCCTGATTAATTTGATGTGAGAGTTATCTTTATGGGAATTACATTTTCTGATTTTATCCATGATTCTTTTTTTGTTGTTGTATATCATGTTTAATTTGGTATGTCACCAGTTTCATTTGTTTTAGACTTAGTTTTGGCCTTACTTGTTGTAGGTACAGCAGCTGCTATGCAGCCATTGCCATGGTTGTACTGGGTTTTTGTGCACAATTCTGCATAAGCTCCAAAAGCAAACAAGAGCTTACTTTACCACCTCCATATCTTGCTCTACCAACTGTTATCTAAATGGAATGGTTTATTTTCTGAGCCCTACATACATTCACTGCTTCTTTACCCACTGGAGTCTCATCTTAACTAAGATAAGCTGCTTGTTTTGACTAGGAGCTTAGGTATTAGGGCAAGTATGAATGTATCTTTGAAGGGATATAGGCTGCATAATAAAATTGTTTTCCATCCATCACTCATCCACCAAGGAAGAAGTATTTTTCCCATTTTACAGTCATGGAACCATGTACATGACATAACTTCATTGTGGTGCGTGTATTCATGCACATTGCAGAAGAAGGTTTACTGAAATGCTAATCTACATGAAGGATAAAGAATATAATTCACAATCTTCCCGTCTATTAACTTTTCTCAGAACTAAAGCTGCTAATTAGATGTTCATCTCTTGCCAGCTGAGACAATTCTGTGATTACCAAAATCTGCTGTCCTCTACCAATTGCAGCTGTACACTTTGCAACTATGATTCCTGGCAGGCATAGTTATCCTATCATTATGTTCTGTCTTTTCAGCAGTACTTCATTGAATATAAAGCAACACACTACATATAGATGTTAATAGCAAGCTGTCATTTACAGTGCAAAAAAAAGCAGATAATCTTATAATGCAAACTAATCGTCTTCACTATGTGCAACATCTGACTTGCTTCTGAATTAATGATTCATCTCTGTTATGCTCCAGGTCTTATATAACACAACTTGGTACTCTTTCTTAATTGGGAACAGTAAAGTTTAACGTCTGACCCATCTGTATTAACAGTGAGCTGTAGTTCTATTATTGTGAGATTTATAAAGACTGCAAGAAAGTGTCTACATTAAGGAACTTATAACCTTATTTGACTGTTTTTTAATCTTAGTTAATTTTGTTAAAAAAATATTAGACAAACCAGCTTGCATTCTGAAATAAACAGCAAGCTCACTTCTGCACTTTGCTGCTTACATGAAGTTCAGTTGCCTTAAATCACTCTGCTGAGCTATCAGCAATACAGATATGTTAGGGAAGGATGCATGTGGTAATCCATTTAAATCTTATCTCTGCTCACTATATTTGTCATGTTTCTGCTCTTGTCCATCAGTAAGGATTTTGGAATGCTGGCCAGATTAAATATGGAAACCATACTAATTGATTTCCTAGATTTCCAGGAGCACAAGGTACAAATTGAGGATTCAGTTGCTTTTAAAATCTGTTATCTGTTTCACAGCGAGTGCTCTTTATTTTTTATATAGACATTGACATTTCTAGTTCATTCTAGGCTATTCAAGTTGCATATGACTAATCACAGTTCTACTTATATGTGCATTTGGTAAACTTGTGCTTATTTCACTGCTGCTACTATCTCATGATGATTAGCGACAACAGTCATGAAAATAGTCATAAATGACATATACAAAAGCAAGACAATTCTTACATCATCTCCAGATTACAATAGTTTGCATGTTTCTTGTACTGATATTTTATTCTGAGTGCTGCTTTACTGCATTTAGTTTATCGGACATTTTCATATGAGGTCGTATATTTATTTATTTTCAGTTTGGCACCTGGGGAAGTTCACTGGGCCACCAAGAGCCCGTTTTCAATGGAGGCCCGGGGAGAAAAGCTCCAGAAAACAGTTACATAGAAATAGAATATACAATCAATTCAAGATAGTATGCAATCAATTCTAGATAGTATGTAGTGTACAGTAAAATAAAAGTACAATAAATGTACAATAAAATACATGAATTTCACAGAGAAAGTATAGCATACAATACAATACAATACAATACAATAATCAGACATTCTTAATAGATATGACATTTTTTTTTTGAGTGAGGGAGAGGATTGGGTGCAGAAGGTGAAAGTCACGGTGGGGTGAAAGTAGGAGTAGTTGTTTCAGAGAGAGTAGGGAGGTTTAATGGCTGAGTGGGGTGAGCATATCTATTTAGTAGTAAGATATGAGAACAAGAGAGATTTGAATTTAGTATGGTCCTGCATGTTGCGAAGATCAGGTGGGAGAGAATTCCATAGTTTAGAGATGGAGTAGGAAAGCAGGAGGTGGCCAGGTGGTTGTAATGGTTTGTGGATCTGTAGGAGATTTTGGTGCTCTGATCTGAGTGAGCGGTTAGGGATGTAGGGGCTTAGTGCAGTGGAGAGAGAGGGGCAGCTAGTAGGTTTGTGGATGAGCTTGTGGGCATTAGTGAGTTTGAGCAAGGTCAAGTAATTTGGAACTTCAAGCCATTGTTGAGTATGGAGAAAGTGGCAGTGGTGGGAGGAGTTTTTTGAGTAGGTAGCAAATTTGCTTATTTTGTTATAGCATGACCCAAGCTTGGATTGCAGGTCAATTTGTAGATTGTTTAACAGGGGGCACCATATATAAGAAAGGGGCGAAGATAGGAAGATGCTAGGGTTTTTCTGGTGGAGGGGGGGAGATAGTGATTGTGCCTGTATAGACGTCCCAGTTTTTGGTGTTTTTTTAATGGAGGATTGAATATCGATATCGAATTTTAGGTGGTCATCAACGATGATGCCAAGGAGTTTGGTGTTAGACTTTGATTTGGATGTTATCACTACTGATTATTGAGAAAGTGTTTTTGTCTATTTGGGAGTTTCTTGAGGGGGAAAAGATCATAAGTTTAGTTTTACAAGCATTTGGTGTGAGATGGTTATTGGTCATCCAAGATTCTGTTTTAGAGAAAGCTGACTGAGTTTTTAGAAGTAGGTCAGAGGGGGTGTTGACAGAACAGATGATAGTTGCATTGTCTGCATATTGGATTATAGATGAGTCAGGGATGGCAAGGTGAAACTTATTAATAAATATATTGAAGAGAAGTGGTCCTAGAACAGAAACTTGTGGGACCCCAGTGAGGGTGTGTTGAAAGGTGGAGGTTGAGGTATATACATCTAAACTCATGTGTATTTGTATAAGTCTATATGTACAGTTATATGCACACTACATGGGCATTCCAACAAAATATACATAGATCGTTTTACTTTTCAACCTGTTATGCTGTTTGCACTTTTCTTTCAAGATTGTTATGTTTCACCCATCTTTTTTAAACATATCCATGCCTGCTTCTTATTCCTGATTTGAGAAGGCCGCATTTTTTATTTTACTTTTGTTCACCGGGTAGAGCACTGTTCCTAGTAGTTTTTCAGACCCATACCTAGAGCATACACTACAAGAAAAAAGTTAAATACTAATGAAATAATACAAAGGCATGTGATACAACCCATGATTTACAGTGTTCACTTAATTCTTAAAACTATTTATAGGAATTACTATGATAATAAGAATAGAGAAGAAATAAGAAAAGGGGAATTAATACATTCTGCTTGTAAAGTTTTCATAGGCTGTTTATAGTAATAGACTGAAGAAAAGAATACATGACTGTTAGGGTTGTTCTTTGTACTGTTATTCGCCTCTTACCCTTTTACCACTTTTTAAGTCTTCAGTACCAGTTATGTTTCAACTATTAGCTTTTCTCTATTGTAAACCTTATTAGAAACTCACAATGTTTTATGAACAATTAGGAGTCCCGGCCTATAATGCTAAATGTTTTAATGCACATTTTGTAGTAAGTGACAATCGGCACTTGGAGTATAAACACTGAAAGAGAGACAATGCAGGCCTATAAGCAGTTTAACATTATCAGCATGGATTGAATGCTTTCAGATTAACAGGAAAACAATTTTAGGGAATCGTAAAGTAAACCAGTGTGTACATGGAAATTAAACCTTTAAAGATCTTTTCCATAAAAGGTAAAGTGTTAAACAGCCTCATAACTGAAATGGGGGGGGCAAGAAATGTCAAATGTTATTAAGTAGCTATTATACATTAGCAATCAATGCTCATCTCTTCCTGAAAATAAATAATGTATGCCATTCCATCCATCTGATGTCCCATTCAAACCACAGGATTCCAGTTGTAAGTTCAAGGACTATAAGTGCAAACTTCAGAACTGTGTAAATGTATATGTGATTAGGGGAAACTATACAATAAGTATGAAACCTGCTTAGAGAACTCTCTTTTCTCTGAGATTTTTGGGATTAATGTATATATATATATATATATATATATATGTATGTAGTAGGTCTGTGGGAATGCAGTCCTCATAGCAGGGTTCCACACGATGTGCCCCTCTGCAGGAATACTTTTGGGAATAATGCCTATATTCATTAATAAAGATACATTTTAAAGACATTATTATGTATCTTGTAACAGGGACTTTTCTCAGTTCACTTTTACTTCTAGTGAATTGCAATTATTTTTCTACAATTTCTGGTCTTGAACTGCCAAGTCTCAAACTTCTAAGAGAGTGTCAAAAATACAACTGTCGGTGGTATTTCAGCTATGAGCAATGCGATGTGAATACAGGGAGTATTCTGCATTGTTGTTGGGCTTAGTTATGGAGAGTAATGATTTGTCAGTGGAGTATATATGCCTCTTAGTGGTATAAAGTTGAATGATGGAAGGTAATGATAAACATTTTTTAGAGATATGCAGTGGTTTGATGGCTGTAATCAGCTGTGAGTACAGCAGAGAATTATTTAGTTCAAGTCAGCTTACCTGTTTAGAGAAAGCCAGTGATGTGACCTATATTGTTGGTTGGTTGCAAATTTGGCTACTTTATTATGGCATTGTTCTTGCTTGTCTGATAAAGAGGAGATGTGATTTGTTAGGCTAGGTTAGGCATATAATGGATGGAGATTAGAAAAGTAGTGGCTATGTTTTGTCTAGCAGAGTCAGTAAGGTAGTGGTTTACTCTATAGAGGCAGCGTGGCTGTTGGTGTGTTTTCTTTATGCTTGCTGAAGGTGGAGATCAAATACCTATAATCACTTCTAGAAGTTTGGGGTGGGATACCAGTCGTATATCGGTCTTAATGGATGACAGTATATTACGGGTAGTTTTTTGGGAGGAAAGAGAGTTAGGGGTAAACAGCAAAATTTTTTTTTTTTACTGAGGAGGAGTTGTGAGTTGTCAAGCCAAGATTCTGTGGAGCAAAAGGATTTCTTTGTGAGTGAGAAGTGTAACAACCCTAGAAAAAAAACGTTTAGTTAGAGAAGTTGATGATTGACTGTGTGAATGCCTTGGATAGATCCAAAAATAGGGATGAGGTTAAAAGACCTAAATTTATATTGTGAGTTATTATTTATTTATTTATATTTGTTTTCTGGGGTAGAAGACTGATCCCTATGGTCCTTTTTCAGACTCGGCCCAAGAGCAGTGTCTGGTTAAGTGACTTGCTCAGTCACATAGGCAATGGAAACTGTGGGAATAAAACCTTGTACTAGTTATATCTGTGACACTTAGAAGGGCAGTGGTTATACTGTTATTGGGTCTGAAGCCATGCTGAGAGGGAGAAAGGAGGTTATGCAAAACAATATATATAGTAAGTTAAGAGTGAATACATCTTTCCAAGATTTTGGATAAGGGTGAGAGAATGGCTATTGGTCTATAGTTTGTGAGCTCTGTTGATGTGCCGCCTTTATGAAGGAGTGCTACAAAGGATTTTTTCAATAAGTTGGGGACGTACATTTCTTGGATATAGCAGTCTATTAGAATTGCCGCAGGATATGCAAGACTATCTACAGTGAGTATGAGGTATTCAGATTGAAGTTTGTAAGGGGCAGTGGTTAATGTATTAAGGGTGCTTAGGTACTTTTTTAATTGTAGATGCTGGCACTGTAGTGAATGTGAAGGTCAGTTGCGGCTTCAGTGATTGGAGTGGAATGGATGGATTTGTTAAAGTTTTGTATAAGGGAGGTTGCTGTATATTTAAAATGTGAGTTAAACTTACAAGCAATGTTTTTGGAGTTATTGGTGGGGGAGGGGATGAGTTAGACTGATTTTGCAGGGATGAGCAATATATTTATTGATTTCCAGAAGTTTTTTGGATTGTTTGATGATGAGTTTTGGGTGATGCTCTGATGTTTGCCCTATTTAATGCATCATTTACTATGGTTCCTTAACTGCGTATATTGTTGTAGGGATGTTTGGTATTTGGCTTGTAGCCATGAGTACCAGGCTTTATCTGTAGGTTGCATGAGTTGCTTTTTTTTTAGTTAACCAAGGGGTTGATTTGCTTTTAATGCTTTTGATTCTTAATTTTGCTTGCTCTGCCAGGACATTTAGAAATATTATATTAAATATGTCTACTGCTTCATCAAGTGAAGAGTTTTAAGTGGAGCACAGTTGATCTGGAACAGGCTGGAAGTAAAAGTTTATTGAAGTGACTGAGGTTTCTGACTGTGTTATAGTGATGAACCTTATGGGTATATTTGGCTCACCACTACTGTTTGGGGTGTCTGATAATGTAGCTTAGCTGGTGGTCGCTTAGCATAGCAGCTAGGGTGCCACTTGTGGCAACATTGTTTGGGGTGGCTGCTATAATCCACCCTAGGATAGATGTTTTAGATGTGGCCTTCTTAATTCTAGTTGGAGTTTTAATCACTTGAGAGACGGCATATATCTGAATTTGAATTTGTTGTTTTTTTTTTAGGGCTGTCTTTTGCCAGTCCATGTTAACATGTCTTAGGAATCTGATTTCAAGTCTTATGTTGCCCAAGATGTAGGAGAGGATCTCTTTAAGGATGGGAATGTTGTTACCAGGTGGTATATATAGACCAGAACCATAATGGCTACATATTTGTGAGTATACTGTTTGAGGAGTGAGATGAGAAGTTCAGTATTGTTGAAAGTTGGTGCCGTCTCATGTTAACTGGAGAGATCCAAAACATTTATGTAGAAAATGGCAACTCCACCTGTTTTTGTTGGTTCTATGTGGTCTATGTATAATATAACCTGGTGGGAGTATTTCTGTATCTTTGATAATTTGTGTTAACCAGGTTTATTTGGGTATGAAGAGATCGGGGAGTAATGGGCTGTTAAAGCATGAAGTTCTGTGATTTTGTTACATAGACTTTTCAGGTTAGTGTGTAGTGTTTTACATCCTAGATTGTTGTAGTGGTGGCCTGTTGGTATTTTGGGATGTCTGGGGGCTGGTTTGGTAGGCTCTAGGGTCAGAGGAGTTGGTCCAGCATTGGGATGTATATCCCCTCCTAGTATTGTTCTTCAGTTAGCAATGTGGCTATTGAAGAGCTGAGCCACTTATATTTGGGCTTGAGTTTATACGTGGATTTGGATAACAGTGGAGCATGTGCCACTTGCTTGTATTTCAAGGTGCAAATGTAGTTAGTGTCAAATAGGCTGGGGGAGATTTTAGTGAAATGTGTTGGGGTATTTTTGTTTACGTATTGTGTGGCAGGTGTAGGTAAGTAACAGTGGGAGAGAAACTTGTGATAGCTAATTGAAAGTGTGGGTATAGTGAGAAATGTTAGAGATAGAAGATGACGTAGTGGCATATTTGGGATTTAAAAAGATGTATGGATGTTTAATAGTGTGTGGTGGGAAGAGTGTGGAGGGATGCAGTTATCAATAGCAGAGATTAATGGGAGGAGTAAAGTAAGATGATGGATAGGACTAAGAGGTAATATCAAAGAAAATAAGCCAAGAGTAGCAAGGCTGAGCATAGCAGGCTTTGCACTCAGGCCAATTAGAACAGAGAGCAATCAGTTTATAGCCATTACAGAGCAACTAACAAGGAGACACAAAGCATAATAGGTTTTCTTTCATATACTTAATACAGATATCAAGAAGCTTGGCAGTCAAAGTCAGTGACATATGCATTATTATCTTCTGTTCAAGAGAAAGAACACTGGCCAACTTAGTAAGTGGCTGTTAGAGTGCGAGGACTACTCCTTTGAGTGAATGTTACAGCCACTCATATACAAACATTGAGGTATGGCTGTCTCTGAATTAGAAATGGTTACTGTCAATGCCAAATAGAGCTTACAGCTGGCCCTCATGGTTCGGAATCCTAGGGTTTTTTCATAGATTCATAGGTGTGTACTAGGCTAATGGCCTTGGAGCCTTTACAAGCCTGGCCCATAGAAGTGCCCTGGCATCATGCTGCCTGACATTAGTTCCTAGTGCCTCTATCAAGCAGAGCCACTAGAATGATCCCCGGGGTGAACTTTCTATCTCTCATCCACTCATCAAGATTTCTCTTGAAGAGGGCCAGTAAGGTGCTCTGCTTGACATGTTTGGGAAGTCTATTCCAGAGCATGGGCAGTCTCTGGGTTATGAACTTGTCCTTCCAGCATGTTCTGTTGATTGTGGTAATGAGGTTGAGGTCTCTGGAGTGTGTTGTGTGGAGGGATTGGGATTTCTTTAGATGTAGCATTTCTAACAGAGCTGGGTCACACATGGCTTTGTAAGTCAAGCAGTGATAGCCTCTTAGTAGACAATATGAGACACAGAATAGTTGGAGTATTTTTTGAGTCTTTCCATGTACGACATGCGTTTAAGACCTAGGATCCTCTTTGTGAGGTACTTTTGTGGCCTTTCCAGCTGATGCATGTGTCTAGGGAGGTACATGCCAAATGGGGCATTATACTCGATGATTGGCCTAATGGAGGAAGAGTAGAGAGACCTCTCTCTTCCTGGATGCAAAACCCTTGGTAATGAGATGTGCCACACAGAAGGACTTTCTGACCACAGTGGCAATGTGGAGGTCAAAGGAGAGGTTGCTGTCAACCTGTGTCCCTAGATCTCTTATAACACCTGCAGTGTTCAGTGGACTCCCATCAATGTGGTAATTAATGGGAACTGAGTTTTTCCCAAAGGGGACGATGATTCATTTTTTGGCATTAAGCTTAAGGCCATGGTTTCGACACCAGTCAATGGTCTCAGTGAGGCCTTTCTGTAGGATTTCTACAGTACTTGGGGAGCTAATAATGGCTCCCAGCTTGCAGTTGTCTGCAAACTTGGTCAGCCAGAGTCCCTCCATGTTGGCCTTGACTTCTGAGATGTAGATGCCAAACAGGAGAGGACCCAGGACTGATCCCTGTAGGACTTCACTTGTGACTGGTCAGCAGTCTGACTTGGAGTCTGCTACTTTCACACTGTGGGTTCTATTTGAGAGCCAATTTGCAACCCACCTAGTGATATAGGGATTGATGTCCAGTTTGTTGGGTTTATCAATAATTCCTGAGTGGGAAATGATATCAAAGGCCTTGGCCAGATCGAGGTAAGCTGTATAAACTGCCTTGCCCTCATCCACAGCTCTGGTGACTTACTCAAAGAAGTCAACCAGGTTAAGCAGGCATGCTCTACCTTTCACAAAACCAAACTGCGTGGGATCTAGAGTTTGGAGATTCCCTATATCATAGTTAATTAGGTCCATGATCATGCTCTGCTTCATACTGTATTTATTCCAAGTTTTCTTTGAATCTTCTAGCTTATCACAGCTTGCTGGTTCCAGCAATAAACATTTTCCTTGTACATAAATGCATCTTTCTCACATTAGCAAATGTTCCTGTTTTAATTTGTAGCAAATATTTTCTACTTTCCTTCCTATTAGTGAGCCTACTGTGTTTTCCCATTGTATGTCTACAAAATATATTTTTTTACCCTTTTTGCTTTTTTGTGGCATATCTAATAGTACCGGTTATTTATGCATTGCATAGTATAGTGTCACAATGTTTAAGGTTTATGTTTGCAGCACCAGGTAAGAGATGTATTCTTAGCTACTGTTTTCTCTCTGTGTGGTATTTGTATGTTTTCCATGTGTGTGTTTCCTTTGAGATTTTTTTTCCTGACTAACTATGGTAAACTGTGCATTTGTACTGCATTTATCCTTGTCAATAAAGGCTATAGCTGAAAAATGAACAAAAATGAACTTCAAAATTAAAAATTTACTACACACACACACACACACACACACACACACACACACACACACACACATCTCTGTGTGTGTGATCTGAATGTCTGCCATCAGTCTAGAAGATATATTTCTTAAGCCTAAAATATTAACAAGCTTCCATCTATGGACATTTGCTTCCCCTTTCTTTGTAGCAGAACACAGGTAGCAATGCCTTAACCATTCAAATGCCTCAGTCCAGTTTTACCACTGCAGCATGTATCCCACATTATTGGTATAGCATCATTTGTGACCCATAATCTAAAATGTAAATAGTTTTCTTTGCAAATTATTTTAAATCTAAGCACTGGCAAAATGCAGCCACATAAGCTCAAATAAAATAAAAAAATGTATAAAAAGGCTAAATGGTTAATTGTGTGTACTTTCCAAACATCAATCAAGAAATAGTTTAGATCAAGTTGCATAATGTCAAAAACTTTTAAGTGCTGCAGATTTTCTTCGGACCAACACGCTACAAAATAGCTTTCCTGAGACAACCAGGCATTATGCAGTGGTCCCATAGGGAAGTCATTCAACTCTTGGGTGGCAAATGCCTTTTTATGTCAGGATTATAAAGACAAAGTAATTTCTTGACAAGCGGAATTAGTTTTCTTTCTTTAGACTTGATCCCTTTTCCAGATTTTTTGCAGAATAGTGTCCAACTTTAAAATGATTGAGTACAAATCATTGGTGTACAAGCTTGAAAGAACCTTTGCTCCTTTTAGTAGATCTGATTCCAGACTTTTATTGTCATAAGGCATTTTGAGAGATTATATCTGACAGCTGGCATTAGGTCTTGTTATACTCCATAAGTTTTGTTAGGCAAGAAGATATCAGAATATACTTTGAGTTTCAGGGGACTTTTAAGTATAATATATCAGGGCTTTTAGTGTGAAATGTTACATTTACATCCTAGAGCTGGGACAGAAGGAAGGTCGACTATTAAAAAGTGGAGGTGGAGCTGGGGGAACAGACTGTCTGAAAGCAAGCAGACAGACAGTGTGCTCTGTCTGACTCATTCCATGTTTGGAAGTTTTTAGGAATGATTTTGGGTAACTAGTTTCTGTTAAAGAAAATAAGACAGACGTCTTTGGCTGTGTATTTTTCCAGGGAAAGGTAAGATGCATCTTTTATATTATTTTGTTTTGTAATATTTTAATGTGCAATAAACATAAAAATGTTTTTCCAGGATTATAAAAAGAAAACTCCATGTTATCCGTGTGTTCTTTTTCCAAGATTACATTACCTTATATAATTTTAATGCATAAATTGAAGACTGCTTGCCACTTTTGGTTATGTGACAGTTATGATTTGTAAATAATTCATGTCTGTCCTAAAATAAAGATATTTATGCTGAAAGAAGCAGAAGAAGAGTTCTCTTCATTGGCATATAATCAAGAAATAATTTGCATTTGTTTGATTTATTCCATAGTATGCAGTTTCTGTGAATGAATTGTTTAAAAGGTTTTACTTCTAAATAAGTTCTTATGGTCTGCCAGTCCCAATTAATCATACTAATTTTGACATCACAATAAACTTCAACAGGTCTATTTCTTTTGAATCTGCTCACTGTCACTCTTGCACTGTAAAGTTAAGAAACTGATCATTAAATAAAGAGAAATCATGGAATAAAGGCAAATGAACTTGTATCGCATTCCCTAGTTTAGCAGTGGTACAAAAAAACAGAATAAAGTATACTGAAGTATGGATAAGTGCCATAAGACTGAAAACCATATGTTAACTGAACAGGTCAGAGCAAGAACTGAGTTGTACTGAAGGTTTTTAGCAGAAGACCTTTATTTTTTGAAATGGAATTACTTTAATTTTTATATATACCAGAGTGCTTGGTTGCACTTTGCTTTTCCCATTTTATTTCAGTAATGAATGAACTGTGTGCTAATAAAATGTGGAAGATTCCTGATGCAAGCACTTCTCATTCCGAGAAATTCCTCAGGGCTCCCTTGATACAGTGTGCTACTGTTACTCATGGGTTAACTGAAAGAACCATCAATTGTGATGTATTGAATAAGTCACTCTTACTGGAGAAATAATAACAATCTCACCTTTATAGCTGTTCCAGTGTAGAAGCTTAATGGAATGCTTTTATATATATATATATATATATATATATATATATATATATACATATATATATATATATATATATATATATATATATATATATATCAGGATTTCTTCCAAACAGGTCACTATTTGATTTGTTTTTCACTCATAATTTTATAGAGCATTAGAAAACATACACACATACACATGCACACACACAAACACACATATTGTGCAGATGAATAATTGATGTAACACCTTCAGTGTTTTTGGGCAGTTGCTTAACACAGCTGTGGTGCATAAAAGCAGTTTCTGTTTCCAGTAATGGTTGAAGGGCTACATATTATGGTCTACATACTAATTCATGAATTAGTATATTAAATCTGTTTAAACTTGACTTTGTGAATATTTTCCTATACTCTGATCTAAACTGCCTACAGCACAAATGTAATGACCTCAGAGCAATATTAAAGTTACATTTTTATATTAATGGCAAGTAAGTTTAATGTGCCCCTGATATATGTAAGTAAAATATGTATTTTTTGTGTGTGAATTGTTTAGTATTGAGAAAGGTTACTTATTGGTCATATAAAGTAATAATATAAATACTCAACTTTTACATTAATCTGTAATTTACTTGTAATACTTCTGACATTATTTTGTAAGAATTTCTTATGTATAGCACAAAATTAGAAATGAAATATGTCAGTTCAGATGTACAGATGGTATGCATGAACATGTAATGTGAGTAATTTGTACGACAAAGTGAGGGAACGTGTAATTATATTGAGGCATTTGAAATGTTCATGTAAAAAATGTTGACTGGCTGCACTGATTTTGAATGGCTGTTGTTGCTGGATGTTAGAAAATCCATTTTAAAACACTGTTGTCTGTCTTTGTCTGGGTGGCTTTATGCCAGGTATGTCTACCATATATGAAAAGGATTACAGAAAACATTCTGCCAGTTTTTGCATTTATATTTCTTATAATATGCTTCTCATTGTGCTTTATTACTAGATATGTATGTTTTCATAACCATACTTATAAATACTTTTGTTTACATTTTAACTTACTATGTAACTTTGTATTTTTGCATGTTAAACTATTGTTAGCAGTCCTGCTTCAAAATAGTTGGTAATTAAGCAGCATAGTTTTCCAGAACATTCAAATCCATAGATGACTTTGTAGGAAAGGGGTTTGGTGTGTTTCTTGTTACAGACATAAAATATATTTCAAAACTTATATGAATCATTTACCCACTGCAGCTAACCAGAATAAAACAGCAGGCATGATTAAATACGAAAAACAAAGTATAATTAAATGAGTTTCTAATGACCCAATGACAAATAAGAAATAAAATAATATAATTACTAATTCTACCCAGTGCGCTACTGGTCAGCAAAGACAGATACTCAGCTTTAATTCCCCAGGCATTCCTCATTGTAACTAAATGGCTTAATAATGAATAGGAAAGGGTAGTGTTGGAGAAATTCACTATCACTTATTTATTATATATTAACTTCAAGTAGTGCAAAAATAGTATTGCAGGCAACCTGAAAAGTTTATGGAAAGTGGAGCAAGACATTGTTTGTCATCCAGTTGTCTGTCTTTGAGATAGCTGCTAAACGCATCCACATCAGCCGAGCAATGCCAATAGTATGAATACATGCTTGTATAGATATAGCTTAATATGGAAATACTGTATTATAACTACACAGTTTTTACACTTATCTGTTGTAGCATGCATGGCCTATATACTACTGATATCAAGTGATAATTATGCCACCACCCAAAAAATATACCTCCGCAGGTGGCTGCCATAGTATACTAATTAAATTATATGCTATAAAGAAGGATATCTTGGGTGGGATTCAAAAAAGAGCTTCTGCAAAACAATTAACTGCAACTGTGTTCACTTAAGGATGTCTGATGCTGCTTAAAACAATTGCTGCTATTTACAAATCATAATTCAAGAAATTCTTGATTCTGGAAGACTTTCCATATTTGCTAGCAGACAATGAAAGATAAACTATGCCCTATACATTTAGATAGTAGTCTTTCACATCCACTCCTAGCCTACTGGTTCCTTAAATTAATTTAACCAGCACCAAGTACATACTCTCTCTCTTATTGGCCCAAAAAGTGTGGGGTATTGTCCCTAGCCAAATACAATAATGCAAAGTCCTTAAAATCTTTCATCCACAGCTTAAAAATCACTTTTTCAGACAAGTGCACTGCAGATGTTTCCAGAATTACTCATTTACATAACAAACCCCTCCTTCCCTCTCATTCTACTTTACTGGCAGAAGCAGCCTTCCTTCTTACTCTTCTCTGACTTCCCCCTAGCTCTTCCTCCCAGGATACTTTGCCTCAACAAGCACTCTGTCCATGTTTTACTATTATCTCAACCTCCATCTTCCTTCTGCTCCCTTCTCTCACTTTCATCCAAACTTCAACCTATGTCAATATGCTAGAACAACTCATACCTTTTTAAATGTGCTGTCCTTTCTAGACTTCAGACCCTTTTATTTCTCTCTCATTACTGAATGTTTCCTCATACTGCCCACAACTGCCATTAGTGATATGTCAGTATAATGTGTCTGTTTAACACTGCACTATACAAGTTCAAATTCCACTTTCTATTTGCATTCTATGTCTTTCACCTGAGCTTAGTCTAAAAGGTCAGGATAACTATAGACATATAGGATTTCTCAACTGGTCACTATATACCTTTTACCTTCACTCCTATATGGTGCCTCTATTCTTACTAACCTCCGATCCACACTAACAAGTAAATTAGAACCCTACTACAACAAAATATCCAGGTTTGCAACTGGCTCTAAATATTATTCCCACCACTGTACTGCTCTCTGGTCTCTCAGGTGACTTGAACTTCCATACTATCTTAGTTATCTACAACTTATTGATACCCATAATCTGATACACAAACCTGTAACATTGTCCTCCATAACTATCTCCCCAACAAATTATTTTGTTCAGAAGACAAACAACTGCTCATGATCCACAAATCTATAAAATCTCATGCAAAAGCTACTACCCATACTCTAGCAAAATGCTGTAATTCCCTACCTCTCGATATTTTCGTCTATCCTTAGCCTACCTTCCTTTAGACACAAACTAAGGGAACATTTATCCAAAACCTGGTTCTGCTCATGTACTAATCCAGGCTAAACCTTAACTCAAAATCCCCAACTATCTACCTTTCTCTTTCTCTTCACTTTCCTACATACTAACTGCTAGTTTCCAGTATAATCAGTATTCTATCCTATTTATCTGTTTCTATCTATTCTACAAGATATTTTATTGCTGCTTCTTCTTCCCTCCTTCACTTCCATCCACATTGTCCTTTACATCTTTAGTAGTTACCGTATGTTATAGTCCCTCTGTCCCTCTTACACTCTATTATCCCCCCACCACTACTCTCCTCTATTCTTATTAACTTTTTTCTTCTCTCAATATACTTATCATATTCCTTTTATACCAATCCTGATTCGCTCTCTTCCCACTACATATACAGTATATCTTAGTGACTTCTCACAATGGTCTTTGTAATTGCTTTCGTGGAACCTGCCATGTAAATATTCTTATGTATTTTTTTCCTTATGTTATGGACATCTACTCTTGTATGTTTTTTTCTCCACTGAAAGTGGGTACTTTTTGACGCAGTTGGATTTTCATGGTAAACAAATGTGACTAACTAACTAAATAAATAAAATTGTCCTCCTGGATCAGTGTTCTACCCACTGCTAACAAATGCAACTAAATAAATAAATAAATACATTCATTATAAGCTGTTAATGCTTAGTGCGGGATTTCTATAAAAGCCATAATTTAGAAGAATTTAGGACACTGAACTACAATTATGGTTCAACACTGCACTCTCAGTAATTTCCTGTAAAGGAGCAACTGTTTTATATACAAAGTGCAGGAAAAGACATTTAGCCTATCACTGTATCTGCCATGTGCAGGTGTAACAATTTGCACGAGTTTTACTTTCCTTATTTGTACCTCAAGCTTCATATCACTGCTACATGAATTTGCTAGGGACAGAGGCTCAATTAGGTTTTATTAACCTGTCTTGTGCTCCTGAAGTCCCTGGTTAATTAATTATTAATTAAGGATCTGTTTGGTCCTTTCTCTGTGAATCACTCACTGCTTGTGAATCAGTTATAGAACTTCAGCTCAGTAAAAACCTCATCTGATTAGTAATGTTGATATACTGAACTCTACCCTCTGCAGTGAGTGATCCAGGAAGCTCCTCACATGTATGCAGTGAAGGGTACTTAATGATTTTATTGCATTTTATTTTACGTTTTTTTAACAGTGATCATAACTGCCTATTTGCAGGTACTGCCTAGGTTAAGTGCACTATCATTAAGTGCAGTGGTGCTGGTCATGAAAGATTTGAGTCTGTGCTATCAGTCTGCTGCACATAATTTTTCATTCATATTTTAGTACTGCACTATTGACAGTTAAGAAAGAAGAAAAATGTTACAGAAAAAATGTATTTGCAGTTACTTGGAAATAAAGAAATTGCATCCCTGATGTGAACAAGTGGCAATGTGCATCTGCATGACAGGTAGTGTAGTGTCTTGATCTGGTTTCTGACATTGCTAAAATATTTCTTTAACAGAAACTAAATCCATGGGTCAAGAATATCATGTGAGAGTGGACGCTTCTCAAAACAAGAAGAAAATTTGAATATAAACATCCACATAAGCTATTTTTCTTGCTTCAGATAATAGTTATACATCTAATGATGCATACACTTTGAACTTATTTTCATAAGTATACCAAGCATATACTTGCTTTTCAGAATGACCACCAGCATTCCACTAGAACTGCCCTACCTCCTGTTTGCCATATCTTCTGTCCACCTAACTTTTTCTACATTACCTTCATCTAGTGGTGAATAGTACACAGTGGTATATCTGCTTATGGTCCAAAAACATTTTGGCATACAGGTTAGGGTACTGCAAGAGCCTCTTGATTTGGTTACTCCATAGTGTGGTCATTCATATAGGGATACCAGTACAGGAATTCAAAGTCCCCACTGAATTTTCATCATAATGTCATGGACCAGAGTAACATCCACAGGGGAATGTATGCATATGAATGGAGTGAGCAAGACATGTGCATAGCTATTTTAAAATGCTTTTTTACCTTTAGTAAATTGGCAGGGTACAAGAAATGAATACCACAATGGTGAATAGTATTACTCAGGTGGCATATGTAATGGCTTCAGTCATCTTGCACATGATTATTAACTAATTACTGTCTTATATATGCTGGACCATTTACACATCCGCACAAAAGCTGTTCTTATACTGCAAAATAGCTGGTACAAAATAAAATGAATACTTTGTGCCAGTTCATTACCTTCAGTCCTGAACCATTTATATATTGTAAAATGTTCTTTGTAAGTACTGCAAAATTTCCTTGTAACTGCTATGAGATAATATGTAAAGTGTCAGGCATAAAATACTAATTGTTTAGTTACTGCTTTTCCACTATCCACATATAAGAAGTTTGATTTTTTCTTATTGTAAAGGTTATTTCCTTCCTCTAAATGTCTAAAAAACCTTCAAGTTTTGCTTACTGATATATGTCTACATTTCTTGTACTATTGCTTGTTATATTGTGGTTTTGTGTATTGGTCTTGCAGCCTGGGTTGTGGCTTAAAATGATCCTTGGGACAGCCTGTTTACCTAGTTATCAGAAGTAAAGGAAATATATAAAATAAAATTAAAAATATAGAACCACTTTAACGGCAGAAGTTGCAAGCCTTGATCATTTAGATGCACGTTTTCCTGTTTGATGCATATTTGCTTTGAGTTTATTTCACTGTTTAGAGAAAGACTAAGTTTAGTTGTTGCAGGTTACTAAAATCAGAAAGGATGACTCTTGAGTAGTGACACCACCCTGTATACCATATTGATAAAGGATAACATTTTCTGTATATATCACAATACAAAAAATGATGATCTATGCATTTTGAATGCAGTGGGCAACATTCCACCCACATATGAAAGGTCAAAAAAAGAAAACCTGAATATCAACCTGAGCAATATAGCAATAATGAACACAAACAACTTATAACCTCTTAAATGATAGAAGCATTATCCTGTATAAACATATCATTTTTGTTTGATAGAAATTTCATATCAGTGAAACCATCAGCTACATAAGTAGTCACAGAATCACTGAAGTGTTTTGCAGTGGGCAAGCCCCCATACCACTCTGTATATACTAATTCAGACTTTACTTCCATTCTCTCAGCATTCAGTCTCATGGCTGGCATATACACTACACTCAAAGGACTGAAACTCAGTATATAGAATGGACAACAACTTATTCTGATTCTGATTCTGGTTAAAAAGTTTCTGTTCAGATCTGCTTTGAATTGTAGGCTGACTCCAATCTAGTTATCCAACTCAGTGGAATACAACATTTTTTTAATTATTTATATAGCCTTGAGGAGGAATGGGTCTGAAGAGAATGGATCTAAGGGGAAAACAATGGATGCAATCTTGTCAGCAATGCTCTAGATTTAGAAAGTCTGTGAACATATAATTTGAAAGTATTTATGACAGTCATTTAGAAATATGTACACGTACTTAATACAAGATTAGTGCTTACAGTGATGGATGAACATTATTTTTTTTTAAAATAATCAGATTACTTGAATTTGCTGACAAGCAAAGAAAAGAAATATATAGCTAATCAATGGACTTTCAATTCATGGATCACCTTTGCAGAAGCCTAAGCTGTTTGGGTCTCACTGCCTGTACCAGTCAGCTTCATAGAATTTTGGGCACCCTCCAGGCAATCCAACTGCCAGGAATACATGGGGCACTACATAAAAAAAGGAGATGGAGCACCAATAATCTTCAGAGCGTTTGCCTCTGAAGTGATATTCTGTGGTGCCTGTGCTCTGTCAGTCGGCTAGTAATCCTTCGACAGCAGAGCAGATAAGTCTGTATTGATGAAGACCTTCTTGTTTTAAACTGATTCTTTGAAGAAAATGTTTGTTTTTCTTTTTCTGTCAAAAAGTTGTTCTTTTATAAGAAACAGTGATAAAGACTTTCTTTGTAATTTAGATGTAGTTGTAATGTTGGTGCTTGTGTAAACTTTTTCTGATGAAAAACTTATTTTTGACTAAAAACTTTCTCAAATGTTAATGTTTTGTGCACATTTGAGAGATAATATTGTGCTTGTAGGGGACTGTCAGCAGTTTATTTATCCAGAAATAAGTATGTGGGTCAAACCACCATGGTCCAGCCAAATAAATGTCCAGAAGATATGTAAAACAACAAATAGTTTATTGGAAAAAGGTTAGCGCTTTCGCGGGGTTGCCGCTTCATCAGACCAAATACAAAATGAAAATAAAAATCGCATATTTTAAAAAGGCATTCAGCCAATCAGTAAGAAACAAAACTGAACCAATTAAAAAACAAAAAATAATCTTACATCATCTTCTGCCTAATAAGGCAGGCTTAAGGGAAGTGCCACTGTTAAGGTCTGGAGGCTCATAAGCTCTCATAGAGATAATCCACTTTAGTTCACATAATTCAACGGTGTTGTTAAAATCACCTCTTCTTCTGCTGGGATGTAGCACTTGCAGAACCCTAAACAAAAAGGTACTGTGGCCTGGGTAAGATAAGGCATGATTAGCTAGGGCATTAGACATAACCTGATTGCGTATGTTTCCTAAGTGCTCAAGAATTCTTTTCCTCAGCTGGCGAGTGGTCTTACCAATGTAAAAACTATTACAGGAACAGCATGTAGCAAGATAAACTAAGTTCCTGCTCCTACTTGTTGCCACAAATCTAGGTGTTAAACACGCCCGGTGACAGGGTATGTAAAACAGGGTTCTGGAGAAATAGCAGAGCAACCTTTACAATTATAACAGGGAAGGGTACCAACCTTCCCTGAAAGTGTGGGACATACAGACCTTGGGTCATAACATAAAAGCCTTTTAAGTGACATGTTATTCCTGAATGTAAAGGAGGGATAATCTCCCGCCATCCGTCTTACATTTTCATCTGCTAAATGAACAGGCCAATTTTTTCTAATAACATTACAGTAATGGTGGGGTTTTTTTTTGTTATTATTTTTATAAAATTTGACTTTTGCTGTCGTTTGGACTATTTTTGGGTATCATATTATATCAGCCTGATTGACATTATGTTATTTTTGGAAACATGACTAATGAAACAGAAAACCCATTTTCTTTCCCAGCTTAATCTATACTCAGAAGTATGCCCCACTCACATCCCCCCCCAATGTGGGGGTCTGTGCCCCCCACAACCCTCCCACCTATATAAACTAACTCCAGGATTGCACTGCAGTGGGGAAAAGGGCATATACCTTTTACTTGCCTTACAGTACTCTACACAGTGCCAGTACTTCACTTTAGTGGAATGAGATTCAGTGAAATGGGTTTTCAGTAATTTGAGCTTTTAGTGATTTGGTCAGGGTGAATTCAAATTCAGTGAAATGAGCTTTCAATGAAAGAAAGTAGACCCATATATACAGTGCTTATAAAAAGTGTACACACCCCTGTTAAAATGCCAGGTTTTTGTGATATAAAAACATGAGATCACAATAAATCATTTCAAAACTTTTTCCACCTTTAATGTGACCTATAACCTGTACAATTCAATTGAAAAAAACCAAATCTGTTAGAGGAAAAATATAAAAAATAAAAAACATACACTAAGCTGGTTGCATAAGTGTGTACACCCTTAAACTAATACTTTGTTGAAGCACCTTTTGATTTAATTACAGCATTCAGTCTTCTTGGGTAGGAGTCTATCAGCATGGCACATCTTGACTTGGCAATATTTTCCCACTCTTCCTTGTAAAAGCGCTTCAAATCTGTCAGATTGTGAGGGCATCTCTTGTGCACAGCCCTCTTCAGGTCACCTCACAGATTTTCTATTGGATTTAGGTCTGGGCTCTGGCTGGGCCATTCCAAAACTTTAATTTTCTTTTAGTGAAGCCTTTCTTATGTTGATTTGGATGCATGGTTGGGGTCATTGTCATGTTGAAAGGTGAAATTCCTCTTCATCGTTCTAGAAGATGCCTGAAGGTTTTGAGCCAAAAGTGACTGGTATTTGGAACTGTTCATAATTCCCTCCACCTTGACTAAAGCCCCAGTTCCAGCTGAAGAAAAGCAAACCCAAAGCATGACACTTCCGCCACTATGCTTCACCGTGGGGATGATATTCTTTTGGTGATGCAAAGTGGGGTTTTTTTGCGCCAAATGTACCTTTTGGAATTGTGGCCAAAACGTTCAACCTTGGTCTCATCAGACCATAACACATTTCCTCACATGTTTTTGGGAGACTTCCTGTATTGTTGTGCAAATTTTAGGCAGGCTTGGATGTTTTTCTGTGTAAGAAAAGGCTTCTGTCTTGCAACCCTACCCCATAGCACAGACATATGGAGAATATGGGAGATTGTTGTCACATGTAGTACACAACCAGTACTTGCCAGAAATTCCTGCAGCTCCTTCAGTGTTGCTGCAGGTCTCTTGGCAGCCTCCCTAACCAGTTTTTGTCTTGTATTTTCATCAATTTTGAAGTGACATCCAGTTCTTTGCAGCATCACTGTTGTCTCATATTTTCGCTACTTTTTGTTAACTGTCTTCACTGTGTTCCATATCCAATGCTGTGGAAATTGTTTTATACCCTTCACTTGACTGATATCTTTCAACAATGAGATCCCTTTGATGCTCTGTAAGCTCTCTGTGAACCATGGCTTTGCTGTAGCAGGCAACTGAGTAAATGCCAGGAAAATCCTACTAGGACAGCTGAACTTTATTTGGGGTTAATCAGAGTCTCTTTAATTGATGGCAGGTGTGTAGCCAAGAAGACTGAATGCTGTCATTAAATCAAAAGGTGTTTCAACAAAGTATTAGATTAAGGGTAAGCACACATATGCAACCAGCTCATTGTACATTTTTTATTTTTTTTATATTTTTTCCCCTAAGTGTGAAAGTAGCAGACTCCAAGTCAGACTGCTGAGCAGTCACGAGTGGAGTCCCACAGGGTTCTTTCCTGGGTCCTCTCCTGTTTGGTATCTACTTCTCTGAAGTCCAGGCCAACACAAAGGGTCTCTGGCTGACAAAGTTCACAGACGATTGCAAGCTGGGAGCTATTATTAACTCCCCAAGTGATGTTGACATTCTACAGAAAGGCCTCACTGAAACCAACGACTGGTGTCAGAACCATGGCCTTAAGCTCAATGCCAAAAAATGTGTCATCATCCCTTTTGGGAAAAACCCGGTTCCCATGAATTATCACATTGATGGTAGTCCACTGAACACACAAGGTGTTATAAGAGATCTGGGAACACAGGTTGACAGCAGCCTCTCTTTTGACCACCACATTGCCACTGTGGTCAGAAAGTCCTTCTGTGTAGCACATCTCATTACTAGGGGTTTTGCATCTAGGAAGAAAGAGGTCATTGTCTCTCACTACTCTTCCCTCATTAGGCCATTCATTGAATACAATGCCCCATTTGGCATGTGCCTCACTAGACACCTGCAACAACTGGAGAGGCCACAAAAGTACCTCACAAAGAGGATCCTTGGCCTTAAACACTTGCCCTATATGGACAGACTCAAAAAACTCCAACTATTCTCTGTCTCATATCGCCTACTTAGAGGCGATCTCTGCTTGACATACAAAGTCATGTCTGATCCAGCTCTGTTAGAAATGCTACATCTAAAGAAATCCCAATCCCTCCACAGCAAACACTCCAGTGACTTCAACCTCATTACCACAATCAACAGAACGTGCTGGAGGGACAGGTTCATAACCCAGAGACTACCCTTGCTATGGAATAGACTTCCCATACATGGCAAACAGAGAACCTCACTGGCCCTCTTCAAGAGAAACCTTGATGAGTGGATGGGAAATAGAAAATTCACCCCGGGGATCACTCCAGTGGCTCTACTTGACAGAGGCACTGGGAACTAAGGTCGGGTGGCACGAAGTAGGGGTAATCCTATGGGCTAGGTTTGTACACACATAGCCTAGTACACACCTATGAACCTATGAACAGATTTGCTTGTTTTTCAATTGAATTGTACAGGTTATAGGTCACATTAAAGGTGGGAAAAGTTTTGAAATGATTTATTGTTGTCTCTTTTTTACATCACAAAATCTGGCATTTTAACAGAGGTGTGTACACTTTTTATATTCACACTATATATATATATATATATATATATATATATATATATATATATATATATATATATATTCCTATTCTTAGTTTAATAATGTTCTTTCAGCTATAGCTATGCTATTATGCTATAAGTACCAGGACAACAGCACTACACTGTCTGTATCCATTTTTTGATTAGCTGAATGTCTCTGTGCTGCTTTTTACAGAGTGTATTTTTACATGAACATAAACATTTATAGCTTATGAGTTTCTGCCAGAGCAGTCTTCTTAGTACTGTGGCAGAGAAAAAAAATAAGAAAGACTGAGTTTGAAGGAGCAGGGATGAATACTTTTTCTATACAAGGAACTGCAGCTGCATTGCTAGAATAAATGATGCTGCTGGGCAGACTGCCAAGATACAGATAACTGCAGAGAATATAGCTCCATGAGAAGGCGGATAACCACTGAGACAGAGATACCCAGATAAGTAGCCTAGACAGATTATAATACACAGACAGACAGAAAGACAGAAACATAAATAGAAGGATAAGGAAGACAAGACTGACTGAAAAATAGTCGTATTTATATATTATTTCTCCAAATTTAGCAAAATATAGGTGATAGGCCACAGATGCTGCATTACTCATGTGAAGCCAATGGTCCACAGAGATAATTCACTTGAATGGAAAATGTTTCCTCTGATATAAAAAAAAAAAATCAGTGAAGATTTAAATGTTAAACAGATGCACTGAAAATGAAGAGTTCAGTTAAAAAAAATCAAGGACCAAGTCCTTCTTGGCATATGACTATCCAGAGTTGAAAGCATCCAAGTTTGATTTGTAAGTTAGGTGATCTTGTACTGTATTTATTTCCTCAGTAAATGTTAAGCTGACAGGTAATTCTATGCAGAAGTACAGGTTCCCATTCATAGTTTTAAAACTGTAAATTTAAATTGTGAAGCTTACTCATGCATATGTTGCATTATGCTGTACAGTTACGTTATCTGAAAACATTGTTTAACTCTAATGTACTTGCATCGTTAACAAGTTCGAGATAAATAGTTTTATAAGTAGTATAATATTCTGTATTGTGTGAAACTGCCTATATTGTATAACCATAGAACACATTTCATCCTGTGACTTTGAGTGCAGTGTTTAAAAGGCTTAATTTCCTAAATCTCCCTGAGGCCTTTAACAGCTGCACTTCACAGTACACATGCTACGAATGTCATTTTGAGCTGGAGGCCTACCATTCTGTTAACATCACAGCAGACTTGGGCTTTGTTGTATGTGATACGGTAGATGACAGAGTGCTTTTTGTTCCATTCTATGTTCACTCTACAGCTCTGCTTCTTTTTGGTTATCTAACTGTGTAAATATGAAATTACGTAGATTGCTGACAGCTGTCAATGAGAACACCATGCTAGGCTTAAAGGTAAGCTTACAGTCCTGAAATTAGATGGAGAAAAATGTATTGTCCCAGTCCCCTTCAATAAACATACCACATCAAATGACGTTTGACCTTTATTAAACTTCCATAAACATAACTTTATCGACCAATATTTTAATTTATTAATCATAGCATAAACACTATATAACTGTTAACTAGGATAGCGTGACCTCGCTCACCCTGACCCAATAAGCAGCGTCCTTACTTCAGCACCCTTAATTTTACTTATCAAGCAGCGCCCCATGTTCATTTTCATTTCCCACTTTTTGAATTAAACATCCAACCCCCTTTTACTAGGGCAGCATGACCTCGCTCCCCCTAACCAAATAAGCAGCATCCTTATCTCTGCTCACTTACCTTTACTTATCAAGCAGTGTACAATCACTCACTTTCATTTACCAACTCATTGAAATGAACATTCAACACCAGAAGGGGAATAGAAGAGGGGCAAGCCTGCCCCTCTTGTCCACCAATCAGCCTGACAAGGCTCTTCCCCCTCAATCATTCCAAAACTTTCAACAAATCCACCAAAACAAACCTAGCCGTACATTAAAAAGGTTGAAGCCAAACATCATTTGGTGTACTCCATCCTCTTTGAACCAAACTAGATCCCTGACATCAACATCCCAAAGCCTTATCACATAAATACCCAAAGCAGCCAATTACCTAAGCAGCTGAAATTAAACCAATAATCCCTTTCCAGTGCCAAAGTAATAGCCATACCCTTGTATAACCTGTATAAATCAAACAGATCCTCACTTATGCTAACTACCAATGGTAGCTTTGTAATTATTCCTAGGTCATTACCTTCCAAATATACCACCAGAACACGAAAAAGCCCAATGCTATCCAAAACAAAGCAAGCCCAATTGCATACCATTCTGCCTAACTGCAGCATCGTTTTGCCACCCAAAGGATGTAATAATGACCAAAATGTGATTTCCTTTTCTAAAAGATCAATTTAATAGTAATACAGCCACTGTACTCACCTGCAATGCTGTATTATACACCTTCCTATTAAAGGCTGCCCAGGAATTCCGTACCACATCTGATCATTCCAAGCCAACCTGACACATCTCGCCTGACAATGTCAGGGACTCGTACCACTGCCCTATTGTTCAAATGAAAACTAACCATTTACCCCACCACTTCTATGAAACCTTTGATGCGAGACAAACTGAAACCCCAGACAGTAACATCCCTCTTCCAAATGTCCTTCCATCCCGTACATCCAGTTGACCAAGGAGCCAAAACCCCCACAAAATATGCAAAATTCAGGAGCCTGAAAATCTCCATGCCATCCTTAATCCACCCTTGTCCCGATACTTCACCCCTCAATTTTTTTTTTTTTTTATTGTATTACCTTTGCATCTGGTAAATCAAACAAACAAACCATGGTCTGCATCCACTAGCAACCTCAAAAACACAATGTCTTGCTTGGGCCTTCAAACTTCTGCTTAAACAACTGAACCCATTTCCTCACACATCCCCACCACACATGCATGCCTTGCAGTACTCTGCCGAATCCTTCACTTTGTCTTAAAAAAAAAAATTATCCTGATAACCTCCTTCTGACTGCCCACCAACTGTTGCCGAATCCAATGGAGAACAGTGCTAAACTCTCAAAACAGCACAGGCCACCAGGCAACCCATCTGCCTAGCCTTGCCACAGGAAAACATAAATCCCGCCATTCCTCCTTCTGTACTGGCAAAAGCCAAAATGCAGATTCAGTATCCACCTTTAACAGCCATGAGTCTTCAAAGCCCTGAATGTCCCACACAGATTCATCCAGTGATGCATAAGGCACCTTAACATCCTCTACTGCAGTGAAATCATTAACGGAGTTCCCTTCTGGGTAAGATAAATGGTGAATCATCCAAAATTTCTTAGACACTAGGCCCAATGGCGAAACCTTAAAACTACCAAAGGGACTGTCAAAAGGCACCAATAGCCTACCAGACTGCCATTCCTCCTCCACCAATGCTTCCAAAATATGTTCCGTCCTCTGCCACTGCCAAATCAGGAAAATGCTGAAGCATGAACCACAACCTGCACCATAATGGCAGAATGGGTCCCCAGGTCTTCCTTTTGTCCCCTGAAGACACCCACCCCCTTTCTGACCATGAAAATTCCCTCTCCCTTGCATACTCTGGGATCCCTGATTTAACAGATGGATTTCCTGAAGGTTTTTTCTATTAATTTGACTGCAGATGTTGAATTAGAAAATTACTTGAACAGCTGACACATTACCTGTATGCATCCCCGATCTTCCCTTTGACCCACGAAAGGACACCCCCCCTTCTCTTCCCCCAGAATTCCCCCTGCCCCATCTACCCTGAAATCCAAGAAATGATAAAGGTAATCCACCTAATCCAGGCTGCTGTAAACTCAAATTAACCAATGTTCCTTCCCATCTGCCACATGCACAACTGATTGCATACTCGCACATGAACCAGTGTGCAAAAACCTACACGCCACACTCTATCGACCCCCACATTAAAGGCCAAGCATACACCCATCCTGATCCTCACTAACTTAACCCTCTGCTAACGGCTCCATGCCCAGCTTCTGTCATTTGCCAGCTGCTCTACCTGCTTTAACCTGCCCCTAATGTACCTCTTCCTCACCTGTCTCCACACTACTCCCAAACTGCACCAACTCTGACATGCCTAAATGAACACCTAACAGAGTATCATTACCTGTGACCTCATT
Organism: Protopterus annectens; assembly: GCF_019279795.1. Lineage (NCBI taxonomy): Eukaryota > Metazoa > Chordata > Ceratodontiformes > Protopteridae > Protopterus > Protopterus annectens. The sequence continues at coordinate 616,749,977 of NC_056748.1, read as the reverse complement.
GCACACTGCTATAGCAGCCTGAAACCTCCATAGCAGCAGCATCCATCCTGCAGAGTCCGCATTCCACAGGCCACCGGCTGATGCAAAGTGTGTGCTTCCACCATCTGCAAAATAGAAGACAACTGTAATTAACAACTGGGGAGTTCAAACCCTGCATCTATGATACAAATACCATAAACATTACGCTTGCCACATCCTAACTAGATAACAACAATAACCAAGCATGGCTCTCAACCTCAAGAAATCCGGACAATGCCTAGACCATGAGGCTTCACAGTACCCCCTTTCTCCGAAGAATCTGTAACCTGAAACCCAAATGTATGCCATCACTGAGTGAGTTCAGTCTTCAATGACCTGCCAAACCACAAACTGTATGAGGTCTAGACCAAAATTAAGAGCCAAAATCTGGACACCCTGCAAAAATCAATACAGTTGAAAGGTATGGACTCAAGCAGTGTCACTGATTCACAGTTAACTTAAGTGGCCCATACCTCTCAACCTCAAAGAGCAAGAAATCTGGACATAGCCATAAATAATGGGTGGACAAAGGGTACAAATTAGGGACACTAAATATTGCTCTTACAAACTTAGAAAATTGATAGAACAACACATCTTGCATTTAGCAAGAATTTTCTGTAGAGTATGAAGTCTGCAACTCAAATGTCTGTCATTATTATCTGACTGCAACTCCCAAAGATTTGCCAGTGATTTCTCTTTAAACTGCAATTTTATAAGAACCTTCCAAAAATATGAGGCAAAAATCTGGACATTCAGAGGTACGAATGGCTCCAGCTGCAACTGTCCAGGAGCAGCAACAAACTGTTACTCACAGTTGCTTCCCAGCCTATGAATAGGCTGGGAAGAGGCACAGCAAAATAGGCTGGGAAGAGGCACAGCAAAATAATAGGCATAGTTTTCTTCAAACTAAAGGGGTGGCGAAAGCCAAATAACTATGGGCTAGGCTTATAAATGCCCTTAGGCAGATAGCCTAGTATGAACCTATGAACCTAATAACCCCCAAAAAAGCTGCTGGCCCAGCAAACTACACACCACCCATGAAAACCACACACCTTGCCCCCAAAAGACCACAACCATGCCAGAACAAAAGGCCGCATGTCAGCAAGCTTCCTTTGAAAGATATGCAGTCCAAAACCCAAGTGCACTGCAGCATTCAGAGACCTGCCAAAACCAGCTTCAACCCCACAGAGACCAATACCCATAACCACAAGCATTCCCAAGTAGAAAACACTCAACCATGCCAGCGCCAACAGTCACAACCACTGCCCACAAAAAATACAGAAAGCTGTCAGAACAAGTCCAGTGCCACCAATCATACCCTGAATAACATGGAATCTGAAACTCAAAATGTCATTCAACATTCAGCAAACCCGGTCCCCAGTGACAAGCCAGAGAACCAAAAGTCCCATGAGGACACCAAACACATGACAAACTCCAGACACTACGCTTTTCTTTTTTTTTTTTTTTTCATCTCCACACACAAACATGGAAAGGAACTACAGTCAAACCAGTGACCCCAACAGACAAAACAGGACAAGCTCAAAGCAAAAGCATCACAATGAAATGGCAGACACAAAGTGTGAATGACTTTATAGGGAAAAGAACAGTACTCTGCTTGATGACCAATACTGCTCTAAGCCAAAGAACAGGACAGAGAAAATGTCCCAACCTTGTCAGCAGGCCATAATATCAAATACACACATTTGATCCAGTCTGCACTCCTCAGCCAACCTTGCAAACTGAGAAAACAAACATGTAGAAATCAAAAGCACAAACCAAATCCAAAATCCAGTCTCAGGAAATCTCAATGTATTCAAATGGACTAGCAACACTATAGCATTATAGACTCTCCACAACAGTGCTCATCTGAAAATTCACCTACTCTTGGGTTTACAATGCTGCAAAGCACTCCCAAGACACTGTGCACACCAGCCATCCAACGCGAACACAAAGGTCTTCACAACAACATGCCACCACTCTCTCATTGAACAATCCTCCCAACCTACCTCTCAACATCTTAGACCAAGAAATCTATTTTATGAAGGGTATGAAGTCTGAAGCTCAAATGTTTGTCATTATTTTCTGACATAAATCTCCAGTGATTTGCCAGTGATTTGCTAGAAAACCACAATTTTATGGAAAATGGACCAAAAATATGAGGCAAAAATCTGAGCATTCTGCAAAAATCTGAACAATTAAGATGTATGTCTCCAACAGATGCACCCTCAAAGATGGAACTGTCTTGCAATCATTTCCCATTTTCTCTCTTTTTTTTTTTCTAATGAAGTCCTATCCTGCACCGTGCATGCATGGAGACCACCTGTCATCAGAGTGTGCCTCGTGACCTGTGAAAGCACCTAAAATGCACACCAAATGGCCTGCACACAGCAGGAACAGTGAGGCACAGATCCCAACCACTGAACCACAATGCCCCAAACAGACAGCTGCAGCTCTACCATGCAACCAAGCCTGAGACAACCACAACTGTAAAAACTCCATCAGTGAACCCACACATTACATATTAACTGAACTCTGCACTCTGGTTCTGCAACCTGCAGGCCACGTTTGCCACACCCCCCCCCCCCCATCTGGCCCATATCTCTCAACCTCTTAAAGCTAGAAACCTGGAAAAACTTGAAAACAGGAATGCTTCCCCTACAATTCTAAATATTATTCTTACAAACTCAGAACTTTGCTAGACTAATGGATTTTGCATTAGCATGTATTTCCTGAAGGGTAGTATTTTTAAACTTTAATCTAATGATTTGTTACCAACTTGCCATAAGCTACAATGTTATGAAAAATGGAATAAAATATGAGGCAAAAATCTTGACCTTCAGCGAAAATATGTACAATTGAGAGGGATGCTCCGGCCACAAGCCCCACCAACTACAACCACAACGCAGCCTCCACCGACTCAGACCATCCAGCCTCAATTCTCCCCATCTACACAAGAAGATTAAAAAAAATGCCTGAACTCTCACTGGACCCTGCCACAGGCAGTACCACAGTGTAAACATGGAACTAGTAAGCAGCTGAATTTTGTACAACCCATGCCCCAAATCCTTCCTCCACCATGTACTGTGAGAAGAAAGAAAAAAAATAATACCAGGTAACAATTACTCACTTCCTCCTGCCCACTACTATTAAACCAAGGCCTACCTGACATCAATGTACCTACTGGTCATCTTGAACATAAGCCTGCAATCTATCAAGGTCATGCCAAAATGTGATTCCTTACTCAGTTGCACACATAAAATCCATTAAGCCTACTTTCCCATGTAACCCTTTCATATCCACCATTTAACCCTTTCATCTGCACCCCAACTAACTTTCTTCCACTACCCCTTAATTCCCATTACTATTCCTACCTACCTCACACCTGAAGATGTCCCTGGACAAACTGGTTTGTTACCAAACTCATGTTTCTGCTGTTCTGTAATCATTAGACAGGGTGCTGTTAAGGGCCTGGTCAGAGCAAAGTGTCAAGCCAGCATTGTCAGAGGAAAGGAGGACCTTGAAAAGCTAGGACTGATCAACAAATGGTGGTACAGGAAAACCAAATTATTTGTTGCATTTTATTTGCATTTTATTAAAGGGCAACAAGTGTGTTTGGAATGCAAAAGCAGAACACTACCTTATCCTTAGTTATGACTCTGCACCATTATAAATAAGGCATCTCTGAATTTTGTCTTTGCTGATATTCCATCTCACTGTATGTTTGGTAGTTCTCCAGCAAAATTGTTGTTCTGTGAATAATGAGCTCAGCATCCATTACATTCTCAATACTAAAATGCTATTAGATGAGAAGAAAAACGTACTAATGTCAAAGAAGGGAGCAAAGGAGAACGCATGCTGCAGAACGTAAGATCTGTCCACTTTCCGATTATAAAAATCTAGTAGTGAAATAATAAACTACTATGCCATTACTTCTTTTACCTGCAAATAGCTAAGCTTTATCCCACCATTTACCTTTTGTTGCCTTTCTCTATTTCCTTTTTTGGTGCTAGTCTAATTTTTCTTCCCCTCATTCTGCTCTGCCTCATTACCCATCCTTTTGTTCCTTCCTCCTAGCACTTGGTTTATGTTACATTTCATGGAACTCTTGAAAATATTTGGTGTCATTTTACTAACCCTTACTCTGCCCAATTAGCCTTTTCTCATCCTTCTTCATTTTAAATATTTTTCCTGACAGCTTTCCTGCATTGTCATCTTCTTCTTATCATAGTTTCTTTTGTTTACTCTTTCTGCTTACATCTTAAACATGAACTTCATGCTGATTTCCATCCATTGTGCCGTGCATTAGGTCCATGTGACATCAATTTCCAAAGTGCTTTGTCTCTCCTTTTCTCTAAGTATTTTAATATTTTTTTGTTTATTCTGACCACATTTTCTTAGTTACTTCTGTCCTAGTCATAAATACATTCCACATAGTTATGCTGATTCCATCCCTGCAGTTGTCTTGTTATATAATTATTTCTCATTGTCTTGCTCTGTCCATTTATTTGTTGATAGGGCCACTACCACAGTGCTGCTCACCTTACATTTTCTTTTCTTCCACTGCTATCTATTTGGTGTCCTCCTATATTCTCTCAGACCCTCTGTCTTCTCCATGTGTATGAGCTGATATGCAAGTCACCAAATTTTCAGTGCACTTTACCATTCCCATCAGTTCGTTTTTCTAACAGGAAAAAATGATATGTTGACCCACACTGTGTAATGAACATACCCAGAAAAGCTATATTCCTGTTTGCATGGGTACATGTTTCTGATTATACAATGACCCCCCATTAATATTCCAAAATGTGCATGCTGATTGGCCAGCATGCCATTTGTAAATCCCACAATATACCAATGGAAAAAGGTCCGGTCGGCCAGACGTTTTCCTGTTGGTATAAAGTGTCCAAAACCATTTTTTTTTTTTAATAAATAAAACAAAAAGGAAAAAACAGAGCAACTGAGACTTTCTTTTCTCTGTTGCTTCTGTTTCAAAGCATTGATGTACTGGGTATACGTAGGAATGCAAGTCCCATACGCATGCGCAGTACATCAACACAAGCAGTATACCACCACCTGTGGAAGAACAGTAATGCGCCATTATACAAAGACATTATTTAAGAAAAGTAAGTATTTTTTTCTTAAATAATGTCATTGTATAATAGCAATAACTGATTCCGTGGTTGTGGTATATTGAAATTTATCCACGGTTAGCTTTATTTAATCACCTGGGATTCGCCCTCATGATTAAACCACGTCATCCGTAGGTAAATCTTCAATATACCACACCACTTCATCGGTTATTGCTTAAATATATCACATCATCTAGTATTGTGCACACAGCTGCTGAATGCAGCATTGTTGTTTTTTGTTGTCGTCTTTACCTCCTGCAAATCTTTCTTTTTTGTATGAAATTCCAGTCTTCATCCATCACTCTTATTTCATCTTGTCCTTGACTATCCTATCTTGCCAGACAAACTTTTACATTGTTGTTCTTTCATCTTTATTTGAGTCATAATATGTAGCAGTTATGATTTTTTGTTCTTTTTGTGTGTTAGACAATCTATTGTCTATAATTTCTTTTCTTTAGTTTATCTACACCTTTGGTCCTTTGCTCAGCTGAGATACTACTGCATTGAAACTTTCTTTTCTGATGTCGTGGCTTCACATTCTGTTGTCACTTGTCCCCAACCCCTTCTTGTTCATGTTTTGTACCTTACTCAAACTAAAATGAATTTTGTGAAGTAATGCTATAACATTTTCTCATCCGGTACTCAATGTAGTCTGTTTTAGAAGATTGAATGCACAAATATTCAACCTTTTGAATATTGATCATCACAAAATATCAAAACTGCAAGAGGTCAAACATGGCAGTAGCAGGTTTCTGAAATCGCAGGACAGCAGGGACTGTAGTTTTACCCTTTCCCAGCTGTAGTGTGATTTTGGATTTGGTATATATAGTTAGCAGTGATTGTGGGAGGAGCAGGGGCTTCCCCTTGCATAAACAATGTTTTTGGAGTGTTTTGTGTATGTACAACCTTTTACAGATTTGGTCTTCTGTGACTGACATTCTTCAAGTTAAAGATTTGTGTGTTTGATCTTCTGAAATAGATCTGCTCAAAGTGATTTGTCTTTCTTTTAATAAAGTTTGCCTCCTGCCTTTCATGTTGTTACTTTAATCTCATGTACAAAATTACCAACTTTCTGAAGTTTTCATTCCAGTTTCATTTCACATTTTCTCCCTAACTCACCTTTAAACACTTTTCTCTACTACTCTTTTAAATAGTTAAGATTTTAAATAGTTAAGGTTAATACCATGAAAATTTTTACTGTTATTTCAATGCAAAAAGGAGCAACAGATATGGAGACCCTCTTTTGGTGCACTGATTTATTGTAACCCATCCCTGTGGAACTGTATGGTGGCTTTTGTTACATTAGGTTTACTTATACTGGTAGGCTGGCTAGTCTATCAGGATTTGCTTTCTGTTTTGACTCATTATTATGTATGAGTTTATCAATCATGGTTTATGACCCTTTCTTTTCACTAAATATATATTTAACTTTCATAGGTTCTTAAGAGGTTACTAGGCTAATGGCCCTAGGGCCTTTACAAGCCTAGCCATGTAAAAGTCCCCATATACCCTGACTGACCATAGTTAGATGGTCATTGTTAGCAGACTAATTCTATGATCAGCACTGACTGTCCCTGAGGGGCATAGGTGCCACCTTATATATAGCCCATCTCTATACCGGAAGAATGCAAAGTTCCTGTAATCACGGCTGCACAGGTAAAAACCACACTCTCCAAAGCCAAGAACACAGCATCCATAGGACCAGACAACATCCCAGGTTGCGTTCTACATGAACTACAGAACGAACTGGCACCCCACCTAAGTACCATGTTCAGTCATAGCCTCACCTCAGGCTTTGTGCCTGCTGAATGGCGCACAGCAACGGTTATCCCACTCCACTAGGGGGGAGCCACCACGGACCCTGGGAACTACCGCCCCATTAGCCTGACGAGCCTGATCTGCAAGGCCATGGAACATATCATCATGGAACTTATAAACAAAGACATTGGTAATCTCCAAACTCTGGATCCCACCCAGTTTGGGTTTGTAAAAGGCAGATCATGTCTCCTAAACCTGATAGACTTCTTTGAAGCAGTCACCAAAGCCATAGACAAGGGTAAGTTGGTTCACACAGCCTATCTAGATCTTGCCAAGGCTTTTGACACCATCCCCCACTCTGGAATTATAAATAAACACACTAAACTAGATATAAATCCCCATGTTACAAGATGGGTTGCCAACTGGCTCACTGACAGAACCCACACTGTGAAAGTAGCAGACTCCAAATCTGACTTCAGACCAGTGACAAGTGGAGTACCACAGGGTTCAGTCCTGGGTCCTCTCCTGTTTGGTATCTACTTCTCTGAAATACAGGCTAACACAGAAGGTCTTTGGCTAACGAAGTTCGCAGATGACTGCAAACTAGGAGCCATAATCGAAACTCCTAACGATGTGCACATCCTACAAAAGGGCCTCACTGAGACAGATGCCTGGTGTCAAAGCCATGGCCTCAAGCTCAATGCCAAAAAGTGCATTGTCATCCCTTTGGTAAAAACTCTGTACCCATGAACTACAACACAGGTGGTAGTCTACTTAACACTGAAAGTGTGATAAGAGACCTTGGGACACAGGTGGACAGTAGTCTCTCCTTTGATAATCACATCGCCACAGTAGTCAGGAAATCCTTCTACGTGGCACACCTCATCACAAAAGGTTTCTCATCCAGAAAAAAAGAGGTCATTATTCCCCTCTACTCATCACTCATTAGACCCATTATAGAGTACAACGCCCCTTTTGGTATGTACATCATAAGACATCTACAACAACTGGAAAGGCCACAGAAATACCTCACAAAGAGGATTACCGGCCTCAAACAGATGCCCTATGCTGACCATCTCAAAAAACTGCAGGTTTACTCTGTCGCATATCGCCTACTCAGAGGTGATCTCTGCCTAACATACAAAGCTATGTCAAACCCAGAGCTGTTGGACATGCTCCACGTAAAGAAATCCCAATCCCTCCAAGCTACACGCTTCTAGGGACCTAAACCTTGTCACCACAATAAACAGAACATGCCAGAGGGATAGATTCCTGTCCCAGAGACTTCCCATACTCTGGAATAAAATACCTATCAATATCAAACAAAGCTCCTCATTAGCACTTTTCAAGAAAAATCTTGATGATTTGATGGGAAATAGGAAATTCAGCCCGAGGATCACCTCTGTGGCTCTGCTCGACAGTGGCACAGGAAAATTATTTTCTTGGGTGGCAAAAGCCAGGGTACCTTTTTGGCTGGGCTTGTATAGGCCCCAGGGTCGATAGCCTAGTACCTACCTATGAACCTATGAATTTACCATCACCCACCCAATTGTCAAGGTTCTGCTTAAGTAGTGTCATTGAGGATCTCCGCTTAATAAGAAGTGGGAGCTTATTCCAGAAGAGTGGCAATCTGTGGAAGATATATCTGTCTCTCCAACATGTTTTGTTAATATCACAGGCTAGGTTGAGATCCCTGGCATGAATGACCCTTGTCCCATTTGATTTGCTCATGTGCAGCATTTCCATTAGGGCAGAGTCAGAGACTGCTCTGTAGGCCAGGCACAGGTCACCTCTCAGAAGGATGTATGATACAGAGTACAGTGACAGGTCTTTAAGTCTTTTCATGTAAGTCACATTTTGGCGGCCCTGGATTCTGTTTGGCAGAAAACTCTGTGATCTCTCCAGTTACTACAGGTGTCTGGTGAGATACATACAGAAGGGAGTATTGTACTCAACTACTGGTCTGATAAGGGTAGAGTACAGTGGAGTTATAACCTCTTTAGTCTTGGGTGGGATGTCCTTATTCATGAGATGCACAATGGAGAAGGCTTTTCTTACCACTATGGACACATGGTGATAGTTAGATTGCTATTAACCTGTGTTCCCAAGTCTCACACCACTGGGTTTGAGCTTAGACGGGTGCTATCTATATCATAATTAGCAGGGGCTCTTCTTTACCAAACATGATAATGAGGCATTTTTTTGCATTTAGTTTTAGTCCATGACTTTGGCACCAATCATTTGTCTGTGTCAGTCCCCTCTGTAATATGTTTACATCATTGGGTTACTTAATGATTGTGCCCAGTTTGCAGTCATCTGCAAACCTGGTAAGCCACAGGCTATCTACTTTTGCCTGGACCTCAGAGAAATAGATTCAAACAGTAGAGGGCCCAGCACAGATCCTTGTGGTACCCCCACTGGTAACTGGTCTACTGGTGGAGGTAGACTTTACAACTTTGACAGTGTGCATTCTGTCTGTGAGCCAGTTGGCTACACATCTAGAGACTGGGAGAGTTTCTCAATGATTCCTGAGTGGGGAATTGCATCAAAAGACTTTGCTAAATCAAGATAAGTGATATGTATTGCTTTGCCCTCATCCAGGGATTTGGTGACATTCTCAAAGAAGTCCACCAGGTTTAATAAGCAAGATTTACCCTTGATAAAACCAAACTGAGTTGGGTCAAGGCTTTGAAGATTGCCTGTGTCCTTATTGATAAGTGATAAGGTCCATGATGCTTCTTTCCATGACCTTGCAGATAAGGTTGGTTAGGCTTATGGATCGTTTCCTGGGTTGGTTGATGGACGACCTTTGAACAAGGGGATTACTGTTGCTGTTCTCCACTCTGTTGGAATAAAGCCAGTGCTCAGGCTATGGTTAAAGAGAATGCTAAGTGGTTCCACTAGGTCTGATTGTTTAGTAAGCAACCTGGAATGCTGTCTGGTCTCATAGAGGGTATGTTTTTGGCCTTGGATAGAGCTTGTATGACTTGTTCTTTGGAGACATTTGGTAGAGGACTGATATCAGGAATGCTTTGTGATATTGTTGGTGAGAAAGGGGGGTGAAGTTATTGCCAAATCTGTCAGCTAACAGGTTGGCAGTTTCCTCAGGTTAAGTGTGAGTGGCACTGTAAGTTCGGCACACAGCTAGGCATTCCTTTTTAGGTTTTGGATGGAGCTAAAGAATGCCTTATGGTTGTCTTTAGCTAGAGATGCTAATTTAGTCTTGTAACTAGCCTTAGAAGACTTTACAAGCTATCTGATTTGCTTGTTCAAGCTGTGGAGGGTTCCTTTGATAAGTAAGTTATCTATTCTGCTTAGATATCAATTTTTCTTTTGTTCTATAACTTAGTTATACTCTCAGTCAACCAGGGTGGCTTGTTTTTTTGGAAGGACCTGGTTTTAGTCCTGTCAGGTACAGCTGAGTTAGTGCATTTGTTGAAGTGGCTATATAAGACATTTCTGTACTCTTCTGTATATGAGTCATTGTTAGCTGTGTTAGCAGAGGCTTTGAAACTTTTTATAACATCACTTGGTAGGCTATAGTTTGCCCTGGACAAATTTTGAAGTTTTTTGCCTTCTGTGGGGGTGTCAGGTCTGATCCTTATTTCAGACAAGACTGATTTATGGTCTGACCTTGCCAGGGAGGACAACACACCGGGGATAGTGCAGTGATCCCCCATGTTGGTCAGCATTAGGTTTAGGGCATTTGAGCCCCTTTTGGAGTGCAGACCAACTGTTCCAGGGCATTTGAATTAACAAAATCCAGGAACATGAGAGTAATCATGTTGTGCCTGTGTAAGTCACCCAATCGATGGAAGGATAGTTGAAATCTCCCATGATCAATGTGTTTGGCTGTATAGTAAGTGACTCTAATAAGTCCAGGTAGGCAGTGTGCTTCTCCTGGTTCATGGTGGGGGATCTGTAGTTAGTGATGGTGTCATAGGGTATTTTGCCTGTAGTTATTTTATAGTTATTTGGACCTGGAGTAGCTCATGAGATTCATACTGTTTTACCAGTCTCGATGTGTATATGGATTTAATGAAGGTGGATGCACTTCCACCTTTGGTTCTTTCATGCTTGTTTTGAGATCTGAATGTGTGAAAGGCATTGTAGACTTGCACAACCGGGGTGCTCTCTATGGCCTTGAACCAAGTCTCGGTGACTGCACAGACATCGGCATTTTCCAAGGTGAGGATTGCTTCTAGAGAGTGCAGTTTAATGTTTAGGCTCCTAGCATTAAGCAGCATGACCTTGAGTATGTCTCTAGTAGATTTCTTTACATCGGAAATGTTGTTTTCACATTGCCTAAAAAGGCACTATCAGGGAGGCAAGTATTTTGTCAGTATTTAAAAGCCTTCTGTGGCAAAGCAGCATGGTCTGTCAACCATGTCTTCCTAGGCTGTGAGATACTGGATCCCCTTGAAATGACACCAGAAGCTAAGCCAATTACTGAAATTTATCATTTTATCAGTATTGTTGCATCATCCCAGGTGAAGGTAAAATGCCGCTTAGGCTAGGGACATAACTGCCTTGGCCTTGGACATAATCTGAGAAAGCAGTTATAGAAAAGTTGATCTGATGAAGTCAATTTGGTGGAAGAAAGCGGTTATCATAAATAAAAAAACTGAGTTATTCCTGTGACTAAGTCTGCTCAAGTTTATTTCTTTAGTACTTTTGTGGAAGATGAATTAATATCTGAAGTGTTGAACTACTTACAATTATTGCTTACAATTCTTAGTTTGAGTTCTTATTTTTCATTTTTCTCAAAGAACAAGGAAGTTACAGCAGTCTGTTATTTTCACACTGGAAACAGCTATATCCTCACACCTTTGCTGTGATTTATAGACTTTGCAGATATGATCTCTATCTTGCTTACTGTGCCATTAGAGACCAGATTGTCCTGGATTTCCTTAAGTCGATTATCTCCACCAGTACTAGAACCAGGAACCAAACTCTTCACCAACAGATAAATAAAACACATTGGATGGATAGATTTATAACATAAAACTTGCCAAACGTTTTAGTATAAACTTCCCCTAGATGTTAAGCAGTACACCGTACTATCTTTTTTGAAGCTTAAACCAAATGACTGGATTGGTCTCTGCAAATTTACTCTGGGATTGAATGGTATCACCCTCCTGAAGAAAGGAGTTATGACATGAGGGTGGGTAGTGGCAAGTCATGAATGTTCATAAGACTTGGTGGACTTGGAATATCTATGACTATAAATGGCATCTGTGAAATTAGACAGGTGTGGTTAAAGCTGATATCTATTTATATAGATATTTATATAGAGATAGAATATATAAGTAGTCGGAGTTGTGGAAGGCTTGTCCCCCTACAATAAATATAGTTTAAATGTTACATGCTGTGAGATTATGTCTGGGAGTGTTCTCATTTCAGTGTTAAGTGTTTATGTTTTAATAATTTTTTGTCTATTAATTTGCTTGGCTTTTGTGTGTTTAGAGTAGTTTTAGTAGACATACACAAGCACACACACACACACACACACACACACACACACACACACACACTATATATATATATATATATATATATGTTGTAGTATCTTTCGGCTTTTCCCGGTTAGGGGTCGCCAAAGCGGAACTCTGGTCCGCTAATGATTGGCAGTAGATTTTTACGTACCGAGTTGCCAGTCCTGATGCACAACCTTCTACGAAGGTACGCCCATTCATGTATGTCTCCACACAGAAGACGCTTTAGCTGAGAATTGAACAGGACAACGTCTTACTGTGAGGCGACAACGCTACCCCAACACCACCACCGCAGTAGTATATATATATATATATATATATATATATATATATATATATATATATATATATATTTTTATATATTTAAGTTCTACCATCTAAAAGGCAAAACTTATATATATATAATATTTAAGTTTTGCCTTTTAGATGGTAGAAATTTTAGAAACTGATCGGCTGATATCTTCTCTTGGAGTAGGACAGACAATTTGGCCTGCAGTGCTATTGACTAATGGAGGCTGAGAAGATTGCATTAGATGTATATAGGTGAGCCATGTACTCCACTCTACCCAGCAGTCATGTGTGATGTTATTGGTGCTGGCCTATGCATGGTAGTATGCACACAGTGGTAGCCTTTTATTGCAGTCCTTGCCTTGTCAGTGTGCCAGACAAACTGCAATGGGAAGGAGTAATCTACATAATAAAATCATCCATGAAGCACAGAGGATGATGCCTACTGGCCAGCTGTGCAGACAGGCCTATGTTCCTGACACCCCCTCCCTCCTGTATAGATAACCTCAATTGAGTAATATAGACTGAATATTACTGCACAAGGGAATTGGAGTTCCAGTGTGACTATCAGGTCACTGTGATGTGGTGTCACTAAAAAAGTGTGCACACAAAATAAGAACTATGCAGTTTATAGGTAATTACTAGGCATAGGGTCCAGGAGGCCATTGAGGAGCTATGCATAATTTTCCTAATTGCCACAGAGCACACTGTCTAGTTAGTGACTTCCTTAGAGTTGCACAATAGAGAAATGAAGGCTGAAGGAATCTACAGGAAGCAGCCAGTTAACTGCTGATAGCTTTAATTCTCTGTACTATCTGCAAGACAATTACTTTGAAACTTTGGAATCTGTCTGTCTGTCTCCGTGTGAAGAACCACTTATGTGTGAAAGCATTCACTGATACACTTAATTTATGTATGTATTTATGTGTTTATTTTAGTTAAATGGAGAAGTTTTTTTTAATTAATATTGACTGCTTTATGTTTTATTAGCACTGCAGCAGTATTTTAAAACCAGCTAAACAACTTGCAACAGAGTATAGGATAGACACCTGTAGACTATCCTGTTCTGATTATAATTATAGTGATACAGAAGGAAAAGGTGCTCATAGAGATAAAGACAGAGAAAAAGATGGAGATAGCGACAGAGCTAGAGACAGAGATAGCGAAAGAGACTGATACAAAAGAGTAGGACTAGTGGGACTAATATTTATGCTTCTTATCATTTTTAGTGGAACTACTCAATCTAGATAAACTGATGACTCTACAAATAGTGCAAAAAACGTACCCAAAAGATATAAATGTCTCTTTGACTGTTTAGTGATAACATTTCAGTTCTGCATTGTGATATCTTACTTGTCATCATTAATGTATAGTTAAAGTGATCAACAAAATGACTGAAGAAAACAACACCTTTAGAGTAGCTTAAACATTATACTTCTCATTGTGATCAATGTATGAATTTATTTTTCACATTGAGCTGCATAATAGACAAAAGAGATCGTGTATGTATTATCAGGAAGTATATATGTGTATATATATATATATATATATATATATATATATATATATATATATGTCCCCTTCATATAAGCAAAATGCCACTTACCCGACTTTCAGAAAATTTACCCTAGAACACTGACAGTACAAAACACCGACTGCTCGGAACACCGACGGGTAATTAACGGTAAGTAACTGCTTGGCCAGCATGTTGACCTTTGCTCCTTACCTCCACGGTAGTGCGATATCGGAGTTGATATATTTAGTTGGGGGAATGTGGGGGAGTGAATGCTCCCACTCGAGTGTGTTTTCTTTGCTTCAATTTTAGTGTGCTTGTCGGGTTGGCCAATAGGTTACTTACCATTAGTTACCCATTGGTGTTCTGAGCGGATGGTGTTTTGCAATGTCGGTGCACTCAGCTCGATCTTCTACACACACACACACACACACACACACACACACACACACACACACACACACACACACACATGCTATGTGCACTAAAATCCCAGCTTCTGCTTGCCGTAGGTGCTTTATGAGTCAGAGCCTTCTGTTTTTTTCTTTTTACATTTGTCATGTTTATGACCCTTATATTCACTTGTAGTAAGGCCCTCTTCCCATTAACTAAAGTGGCTGGTATTGGATTTCAAGTAGTCAACACCTTATGTGTAAAAAACCTCACTTAATTTTCCATAGAAAGTAGTGTTCCTATTGAACAAAATCTTGCTATCCTTAAGTAATGCTTGCTGTATTTTTTTTCCTAAACCAGGCTATTTAATGTCCTTACTTTCCCCCTCAAAAGCTCAGAAATTAGATAAACTGTTGTGCTTTACAAATTACCCCATGGTGACATGTTTGATTTTGAATCATGATTGTGAATTGCCTACACAAAGTGTTTTATTTATTTATTAATGTATGGATGTATTGTTGTATGTATGTATTTATGATTTGTTAACCAAATAAGTGAACAAGTCTCCTTTTCTGCCATGACCGAAGCCACTCAGGCAAAGTTAGTAAAAGCAAGGAATAGATTACATACACAAATTTTGTGTTTTCACCAGTGGCTGGCTACAACAATTACTGCATCTAAGCCATTTGGATATCCAAAGCTGATATTAGTATATAAAGCTGATTTATATATATATATATATATATATATATATATATATATATATATATATATATATATATTGCTCTTAGGTTGTAATTTTTAACAGTATTCTGCTGTGTTTGTGAACATATCTCAGGGTTTAGTTGTCTTTATTTCTGTTCTGATTCACTCTCCATTTTTGTCCTACCCACCCTCCAATTGTTGTATTCTTAAACATTGGTGGCTTGTGAATTGCCCACCTGTACTATAAATTTGATATTGGACACTCCACCCAGTCCCATCGCATCAGCTCATTCTATTGCATACAGTGAGATCATTTGGGAAGGCCCACCCCCTCCTTAGTTTCTTAACCTTAAATTATCTTCTGTTTCCTTCCTTCCTACTTAACCAAAAAAAAACTTTGTTCAGCTGCTTTTACTATTTTTGTGTCTCTTCCTACTTTATTAATTTATCTTGCTTTTTCTACTTGTTCTTAAAGTGTTCAATTGCATTTATTCTGCTGCATTTATTACCGCTTGTTAGTGGCCTGATTAATTTGTAATTGTTATGCTAGGTTTCTTAGTTTTGGTTAAAGGACTTGGGCTTCAGGCCAGTTATTTTAATTTAAGAAGGTTTGTGGTCTGCACTCTTGTGAAAGGAAAGGGTAGCTTCTGCCCTTCTGTGCTGGGAATTCCTGGTTGTCGGCCTATTGCGCCTGTTGTTCTAAGTATCTTTGTTCTGGTTTAAGCACTTGGGTTCCAAACCAGTTATTTTACATTAGGAAGATTTGTGGTCTAGACTCTTGTGGATGGAGAGTGTAGCCTACACCCTTTTAAGCTGGGAATTGCTGGTTGAAGGCTCATTGTGTCTTAGTTGTGGTTTAAGCATGTGGGCTCCAAACCAGTTACTTCATCGAGAAGGTTGAAGTGTGGACTCTTGTGGCAGGAGAGTGTGGCCTACATCCTTCTGAGCTGAGAACTGCCAGTGAAGGCTTATTGTTTCTGTTATTCTAAATGTATTTATTCTGGCGTAAGCACTTGGGTTCCAAGCCAGTTAATTTACATCAGGAGGATTTATGGTCTATACTCTTGTGGCAGGAGAGGATAGCCTACACCCTTCTGGCTGGAAATTGCTGGTTGAAGGCTTATTGTGTCTGTTACTCTGAAGTGTCTTAGTTCTGGCATAAGCACTTGGGCACCAACACCAGTTGTTTCACATTAGGAGAGTTTGTGGTCTAGACTCTTGTGATAGGAGAGTGTGGCCTACACTCTTCTGTGCTGGGAAATGCTGGTGAATTGCTGCATTATTTAAACTGCTTTTTGTTGTTGTGACTGTGATTTTATGCACTTTGAATTTCTAGTACTTCTGCATTTTATAGTATAGGTTAGATTCAGACTCATTGACTCTAGACTGTTTGGTATCACTTGAGCAAAAAAAAAAAACAGCGCTTACTGAGATCCTGAAATATCTCAGCCATCCGTTGCTTCCAACTAATTATAAGTGCCTGTTTTTGCTCTAATATTGCACTTTTAATTTGTATTTGCATTCCACTGTCTGTTCGAATTGTCTGAATTATCTTTTGTCACATTTTACTGTGCACTGTACTGATTCAGCAATAGCACTGCCCAGTTCCAAGTTTGCTATTTATGGGTCTGTTGTGAAACTTCTGAGCATCAACTTCAAGCCACCTTTGTTGGTGAAGGCTTTTCTGCACCATTGTGTGAGGAGAGTGCTGTCTGGGTCCCATCTAATTGAGGGGGATTGGAGTAGAGCTCAGAGAGAGCATTCTTATTCGCTAGTTTGAGCTAAAAGGGTATTTTTATTGTTTTATTTAAGCCCCGCCTTTGCACTTGTTTGTGTGCAGTGCTCTATCATGTACTGCCACATAGAGGTGGTTACCACAGGTGGTTATAAATTCAAAAGTTTTGTTTTTTAAAATTTTCCTTAGCACTTTGCTTGTGGTCCTCCAGAGGTTTCTCGTGGCCCTGCTCTACTGTCAGGTGGAACACTACGCCTAGTCTCAGAGGTACCAACACACTTCTTACCCACTAGCCATTCCTAAGTGTGATCTCTTTTTTGATCATATAAATTTACCTATTACTGTGGACAGAAAATTTCCAACAGATTCTCCAGCCAGCCTGGTCGACATGGGCATCCTGAGGCAGTGTAACAACTGCCTCTTGTCCATCGATAACCCTTTATTTCTAGTCCACAAAAGCAATGTGTGAGAGAGGCAACTATATGAAGAACCTTGAATCCATGCTCTCTTACACACAAGTCAGTACAGAGGACAATGAGCTGGTTACCAGCATGCACACCTCACCTTCTACTCAATCCAAACCCATATCACACATACCTACATATGTGGATGTCCTTACCAGAAACATACCTAAACACCAGAGACCACCCAAACATAAGCACAAGCACACTACACATAATAATTGCTCTGCAGATCTCATTACACATAATAGCTCACGCACCGGTGTCTCACTGGTCAAACCTTTAAAGTAGAACACATAATCAAACATATTAGTCATAGGTGATTCCATCGGGAGACACACTGATGTCCCTCTCACCAGGCTAGATAAGGAAAAGGTCACAGTCAGCTGTCTGTCAGGTGCCAGGATATGCCATATCACACAAGCACTCAAGTCTCTCAACAACAGGTACTGTTATGACTCCATTATAGTCCATGTTGGTGTGAATGATTTGAGATGTATCTCTCTGGACTATATGAAGAGAGACATGACTGAGCTCTCTGGCTATGTATGGCAGGCAGGTCTGTCCCTACCCTTAAGCAGCATTTTAACTTCACCTAGGATGATGTCTCAATACAAACAGAAAATGGTTGATCTCAGTAATTGGCTTAGCTTCTAGTGTCATTCAAAGGGGATTCACTATCTGTCAACCTGGGATGACATGCTTGACAGACCTCACTGCTTTACCAGAGATGGTCTTCATCTGTCACCCCTGGAATTTTGGCTACTGGCTCAGGCTCTTGCCACCCCCATAGTGTCTTTTTTAGGCAGTGTCTCAATGACAAAATTCCTAATGTACAAACTCCATCTAAAAACAAACTCAAGGTTATGCTGCTAAATGATAGGAGTCTCAACATGAAACTGCACTCACTGGAAGCTGTCCCTCACCTTGGAAGATGCAGACATTTGTGCAGTCATGGAGACCTGGTTTAAGGCTATGGAGAGCACCCTAACAATACTGGGTTACAGACACCTCCTTCCACATGTTCCAACCTCAAGCTGATGGTGTGAAAACTAAAGAAGGTGGTGTATCAATATTCCTTAAAGATAAATACACCTCCAGATTGGTTAAACAGTATGATATTCTGGAGACACTTCAGGTGCAATCAGCTGTTGGCAGGACACCTATTCAAGTCATTGCCAGCTAGTGACTTGAACTACCCATCCACTGACTGAGTAAATTACTCGTGCTCAAACTCACTTGCCCAAAGATTCTTTGACTTCATTAAATCCAGTGCCCTGGACCAGTTGGTTGACACCCCAACATCTTGGATCTGGTCTTTACCAATATGGCAGACCACTATAGCACCCCCAGTGTGAGGTCCTCCCCAATAAGATATGACCACAAATCGGTCTCATTTGAAATAATTATCACACCTGACCCCCTCTCCCCAGCAGCAACTAAACTAAAAGACTTCTCCAGAGTAGATTATAACTTTTTATGGGATGGTATAAATAGCTTCACTGCACCTCCTCCCTCAGCTGGAACTGGCAACTATGCTGAGCTCTACACCAATGCTTTATACATGCACCTGTATACCTGCACTGACTTGGTTTTAACTGATAGGACCAAAACAAGCTCCTCAAGGAACAGCAAACCTGCCTGGTGGACAACTGCCATTAACAGGCTTTACAATAAGAGGAATAAATTGCTGTTTAAGAGTAAGAGGGAACGAGCCTTCCTAAACTGGAAATGCTCCCTCCTCAGCTTAAACAAGCAAATAAGACTTCTTGTACAGTACTCCAAAGCAAACTATGAGTCTAAATTAGCTTCCTCAACAAAGGACCGCCACAAGGCATTCTATAGTTACATCCGTAACTTAAAAGGAATGGCCCAGATTTGTGCTGAACTGGTAGTCAATGATACCACATATCCTGAGCCTGTGGACATAGCTAACCTGCTGTAAATGTCCTGTCTAAGGCCAAAAAACACAGCATCTATGGGACTTGATAACATCCAAGGCTGTATCCTGCATGTGCTCCAACATGAATTAACAACACCATTGGGTACTCTTTTCAATCATAGTCTAAGCACTGGCTTTGTACCAGCTGAATGGAATACATACACCATTATTCCCTTGCACAAAGGTGGTGCTTCCACTGACCCTGGGAACTATAGATCTATTAGCCTGACTACTTTATATGCAAGGCCATGGAGCAAATCATCATGGACTTTATTAACAAAGATATAGATAATCTCCAAACACTTGACCCTACTTTTAAACCTGGTGGACTTCTTCAAGACAGTCACCAAGGCCTTGGACGAAGGGAAATCTGTGCATATAGCCTACAAGGACTCAGTCAAGATGTTTGACAATAATCCCCACTCAGGCATCATTGACAAACTCACCCAACTAGTCATTAACCCTTATATCATTAGATGGGTCACCAACTGGCTCACTGATAGAACTCATATAGTCAAAATAGGGGAATCCACCTCCAACAGCAGACTTGTAACCAGTGGTGTTCCACAGGGATCAGTCTTGGGACCTACTGTTTGGAAACTATTTCTCTGAAGTACAAGCAAAAACTAAAGGTCTGTGGCTGATAAAGGTTGCTGATTACTGCAATCTGGGAGCAGTCATAGAATCTCCAAATGATGTCAACATCCTACAAGAGAGTCTTACACAAACAAATGATTGGTGCCAAAGTCATGGCCTTAAACTCAATGCAATGAAATGTATTATCATTCATTTTATTAAAAAACGATGTTCCTACTAAATACGACATCAATAGCAACACCCTAAGTATGCACTCAGTGGTGAGAGACCTGGTCACACAGGGTGACAGCAACCTTACCTTTGACCACCATGTTTCCACAGTGGTAAGAAGGGCATTCTATATTGCTCATTTCATAAGTAAGGGCATTACCTCCAGACAAAAAAAGAAGTTGTAACCTCCCTGTACTCTGCCCTCATCAGGCCAATAATTGAGTACAACTGTCCTTTTGGTATGTACCTTTCCAAGCACCTGCAGACATTGGAGAAACCACAAAGGTTCCTCACAAGGAAAATTCAAGGTCTTTAGCATCTGTCATATGGGGATCATCTGAAATCACTGTTACTTTATTCTGTTTCATACAGACTACTCAGAGGTGATCTCTGCCTTGCATACAAGGCAATCTCTAACCCTGCTTTATTGGAAATGCTGCATATCCATACGTCAAATGGTACAGGGGTTACTCGCTCTATAGACCTTAACCTGGTATGTAACATTAATAGAACCTGCTGGAAGGACAGGCTTGTCTCCCAGAAGTTACCCCACTTTCAGAACAGACTCCCACTTCATCTCAAACAGAGTACCTCTTTGATCCTCTTCAAACTCAGTCTGGACGATTTTATGGGTGACAGTAAATTTACCCTGGGGTTCCAACTGTGTCCCTCTTGGACGGGAGCAGTAGGTGCTGATAAGGGAAATAATGGTAAGAACTTGGCTAGGCTTGTAAGAGGACTAGGACCATTAGTCTAGTAACTTCTTATGATCCTATGATCCTAGTAGAAACAGCAACAGTTACTGATCTAACTTTATTACAATGAATATAAACTGCAAAAGAAATGTATAAAACATCAATTACACCTATGGTTCAAAAAAAAAGAGCAGAAGAAGACCTTGTTATAGCTGTTGCTAAGTAGCTGTACCTGACGTGCTTACTGCTAAAGTATAGGTAGAAAATGTGTGCAGTCATTTGGTAAGCTGGTCGCTAAAGCAATATATGATTCAAACAATGAAAAGCAATGAAAGCAAACTCAGAAAGTTGAATAGTATTCTGGAAGTACTTAATAGAAGTCAATCCTTTCACTATGTTATAAAATCAGCAACAAAATGAAAAATGCTTTGCTAAAATGCCAGACTTACAGCACAGAAGGGATAAAACAGCATGCCATTAACTAATGTTCATAAAACAGATCATTTGTTTTCCTCTACTGGTTCATTTTAAATAGATAAGCCATTAGCCATACAGACTATGAAGATTTAATTTACTAACTGCATTTCTGCCATCAAGAATTCTACTTCTAATGTAGTAAAAGGAAATTGATGTGTAATAATTTCTGCCTTTACTACATATTTAACAATGCATCCAGGTCTGATTTCTGTGTTGCAGATCTTTGGTCTTTAGCTCATGTCATCACAAAGCACCATAGCCTATAACTGTTTTCTACGAGAGGAAATTGTGTTTGCTAAGGAAGATATATAGTTTTGCGATACCTGAGGCATTAACTATTTTTGTTAAACTGTGTTTAGTCAAAATTGTTCCTGGAAGGAGAATTCCTTCAGTCTCCCTTACGCAGACATCCTGCACCCCCAAAATAAATATAACACATATATATATATATATATATATATATATATATATATATATATATCCCTTGTATGTCACTTAAAATGCAAGAGATTAGCAGCTGTTTGAGTTGATAAATTGCATTTCAACAAATTAATTATCATCTGTGGTTGACTGTGGAAGGAAACTAAGAGCTGAACTGCAGGATAAAACTCTGTTTAGTGGTCATTCTTTGTCCCCATCCTCATGTATAATGAGAAATGATAGTAACCAAAAGAGCTACTAGCAGCAGAAATTACGTTTCTCCTCAGGGTAGATGAACTTACATTGACAGACCGAAGAGTTAAGCAGTCTGAAAGGATATCAAAAAATAGTCACTTCTTCTTTAGAGTACTCAGTTGAGGTGGTTAGAGCAACTTGTGAAGATGCCTTTAGGTGCTTCCCATTGGAGGAGTACAACACAATTTCCACTGGGAGGTGAGCCTGGAGCTGACCTATGACTCTACCCTGCTCCTCTTGCTGCCAACCTGTCATTAGAACAAGAGACCTGAAAGTGAGTATGATTGGAAGGTCAATTAATTTCCTTGCACAGTTCTGACTTTTTTCTTCTGTTCTTGTAGTAAAATGGTTGAAAGCCTGTATTAAAAGAAAGTCTTTTCATCGTTGGTATAGTAATACTGTACTGCTGTATAAATGCACACCATGTATTTTATTTATTTATTTAGCTGATTATTTATTTATTTATTTTTTGTTTTAACTGAGTATATGAGCTAGTCCAAAGATCCTTTTCAGTCATGACCCAGGTCTATAAGGCAAGAAGTCAGAATCAGTTGTACTCTTGTTTAAATTATACATTTGGTTTGAATAAAGTTACACAGTTTGAGTAAGATAAACATCTATTAACCAAATACAACCTTAATATAGTAAAGGTAATCACACTGACATAAGAATAAAGACAAAGAAGCAATTACATTGATGTATGCAGTTGTATAGTCTAAGTTATTTAAATAACAAAGATATATGATGCTTGAGTTACAGTATTGCCTATTGTTTGGTGCTGCAGTCAGTTTTGCAAGATACATCAGATTAAACCTTTGGTTATACTACAGGGTCAGGGTTTAGAATAGTGTCTGGACTGAATAGTCTTGCTATCCATAATCTCTGAAGCAATTACATCATATTTCATGGTGGAGATGTTTGGCAAGGGAAGATTTAAACCCTTGGAGGGAATCTTGGCCTTTTATCTCTGGTGGGAGTTTGTTCCAGAAGGCAGGGCCCAGTCTGTAAAAAGCACACTCATAGATTCATTGATTCATAGGTAGGTACTAGACTAGCTTCTCTTGTATGCCATTTTAAACCTAGCCAGTTTCATTTTTTGTGCTCAAAATAAACTATCCCATTTGGTTCTAGCCATCCCATAGTCTATAGTTATATATCACCCTTAATAAGAATAACTGGGATCATACCATAGATAATCTGAGGGGACCCATACATAGGATAAAGCATATAGGATCTGCCTCTATCCATAAGTAATGCAGGGGGCAGTCCTGGGGTAAATTTTCTGTCTCCCATCCATAGATCTAAGTTATGCTTGAAAATGGACAGGGATGAATTTTGTTTTATGTGTATGGGGAGTCTGTTCTTTAGCAGCGGTCTCCTCTGCAAAATATACCTGTCTCTCCAAACCATTGTAGAAGAGGATTAGATTCCTAGGCTGAGTATTCTTGATGCTATTGACATGATGATGTGCAGTAAATCCATCAGTAATGGATCAGAGGATGGCTTGTATGCCAGACACAAGTCACCTCTTAGCAGTCTATAGTGACAGGGCTTCGAGTCAAGCCAGGCCTTGTATTCTTGTAGTAATGTATTTCTTTGGGCATTCCAGTTGTTGCATGTGTCTGCACAGATACATGCCAAAGGTGGTATTATATTCAGTGTTTGGCCTAATGAAAATGTAAAGGGGGGCAATGGCATCCCAAATTCTAGATACAATCCCTTTGTTTATAAGCTGTGCAGTATAGAAGGACTTTCTTGCAACAGTAGACACATGTTCAAATGTTGAGTCACTGTCCGCATAAGTTACCAAATCCTGTATAGCTGGTTGAACTCTTAGGGAAGTATTGTCAATGTGGTTGTTTCCTGGGTTAGATGACTTTCCAATGGCTATAATAATGCATTTTTGGCATTTAGCTTCAGGCTGTGATTTTGACACCAGTTGATCACTGAGAAACCTTCCTGCAGGATGGCTAAGTCATGTGAGGATTCATTGACTGCTCCTAGCTTACACTCATCTGCAACTTAGCCAGTCAGAGCCCATTGGTATTGTCTATTTCAGAAAAGTGGATGGCAAACAGGAGAGGTCCCAGCACAGAACCCTGGGGGTATCCACTGGTGATTGGTCTCATTGTGGAGGTAACTTCCCCTATTTGGATTACCTGTGTTCTATCTATGAGCCAGATGGCAATCCAACAGGTGACACAGGGGTTAATTCCCAGTTTATTTAACTTTGCTACTATGCCTGAGTGGGGAATTGTATCAAAAATCTTGGCCAGGTCAAGGTATGTTGTGTGTGCCATTTTGCCTTCATCCATTGTTATGATGTTGTTTTCAAAAAAATCTACCAGGTTGAGTAAGCATGACCTCCCCTTAACAAAACCATACTGAGATGGGTCCAGTGAATGGTGGTTCCCTTTATTCATATTGATTAATTTAATGATAAGTCTTTCCATGGCTTTGCATATGAGGCTGGTCAAACATATGTGTCTGTAATTGCTTGGGTTTGTGGAAGGTCCTTACTTATGCAACTGTTCTTCATTTGCTTGGTCCAAAACGTGTATGGTGGCTGATGATGAACAGTGTTATTAAGGATGTGACTAAATCATGCTTCATACAATTTAAGATGCATCCAAGGATACTGTCAGCACCCATCAATGCAGTATTTTTAACTTTTGACAGCACTTTTAAGACTTGGTCTTGTGTGATAGCTAGAGGTGAGCCAGATTCAGGTATATCTTGAGGGACAGATGGAGGGGAGAGAGGAGTAAAATTAGTGCTAAATTTATGAGCCAGTAGTTTTACTATATATTTCAGTATCATATATTAGCTCAGCGCATTGCTGCATTGTGCTTTTGAAATTATGAAGATAACTAAAAAATGCTTTGTGATCGTCTTTGGCTTAGATAGAGATTTTAGCCTCAAACTTGGTTTTGCTAGATTTTATTCAGTCCCCGAGTTGGTTGTTTGCTTATTTCAGTGACAAGGGCATTGACATTCTGGGAAAAATTTGCTTCCTTTTTTGTAAATCTTGTTTTTATTATGGTTCCACCATGTGGGTTTGTTTCTGAGGTTTGCCGTGCAGTATTTCCTATGGGGTAGAGCTGCATATATGCAGCTGTTTTATAACTGTTTTAAAATTGGGTCTACTCAGGGAAATAATATTTTCTTGACTGCTCTCTGAGTAGGAATTGTTCTCCTCAATGGGGAGCAGTAGTCTTCCTTTAGTACTTAGATATTTAAGAGAGTTTTCTGCAAGGATTTAGGTTAGTCAGATGAATGGAAACCAGGTGAACGACAAGCTGAAAGAAATACATAGCAGAATAATAAAATGACAGCTGAAGGCAAAATAAGTGAAATCATTTTTTCCTTATTTTTTCCTTGGGGAGGAGCAAATTTACTTGTACTTCTGCTACTTAATTATTCCACTTACCTGTACTTCTGCTACTTAATTATTCTACTTACCTGTACTTCTGCTACTTAATTATTCCACTTACCTGTACTTCTGCTACTTAATTATTCCACTTACCTGTACTTCTGCTACTTAATTATTCAGGTCTATATTATAACATCAAAGTCTAAAAACTTTGAATGTTATAATATCGAACCCATTCAATCAAAACACCAGAAAACTGAACAGTCAGAATAGCAATTTTTTTCCCAGGGAAAAAATTCACTGTTCTGACAAACATACACACAACTCAAGCACACCAAAATAAATAATCCACACACATACACTTCACAAAACCCTACACTAAACCAGACATACACCACTAGCTACCCACTTACCTTAACCCAACCCTAACCCTAAGGTCCCTAACTATCGCACACTCACCTTACCCGCTCCCTAACCCTAACTCACCTACCCCACCCTAACCCTCACATCCACACAATCGCACATTTACCTGACCCGTGCCCTAACCCTAACTCACCTAATCCATGCCCAATCGCACACTTACCTTAACCCGGTCCGTACCCTTCGCTCCACAGTTGAGGAAATAGTGAAGCTGCAGAAACGGCCTACTGAATACTTTCCCTAGGAAGGTATTCGGTGTTCTGCAGCTTTGCTATTTCAAGCGTTCAATATTATAACATTTTAAGTTTTTGAACTTCAGTGTTATAATATAGACCCAAGTATTCTTCTAGGAGGTCACTCCACCTCCATGGAAAGGAGAAACAACCCTCAAAGGTATTTACATCAGTTGTGATTTTTGGCAGACTTGTATATTTGACCAGATTGTGTTCTACCAAATAGCCAGCTCACATTTTGCAGTGGGTTCAATATTACTAGCTCTCCTTCCCAGTCTGAGACCTCAGCTATGCACTGAAGTGACATTTGGATCTACAACCCTTTACAGAATCAAACCTCAGAAAATCACAAATAACTTGAAACAAATGCAGTAAACTTGTAAATCAATGAGAATGTTCAGCTCTGAAATGAAGAAAAGTAACAAGCCAATGCAGAGTTCAACAAAAGCGTATGAACTGCTAAATATCAGTGGAATAACATAGCAAAAATAGCAAAAAAAAAAAAAAACTGGAACACAACTGAAAAAAACACATATATTGGGGGTGGGGGTTGGGGGCTGATCTGCATCCTGTTTTCTTAATTATTCTAAAAAAGATGCCACCCAGTCTCCTAGGAAGGAGATCATCTTGTTTTAAATGAAATGGACTGTTTCCCCTTCTCCATGTTTGCACAAGCATAGAAGCAGTAGCATTAAGGAGTAAGGGTCTGGGGCAGTAGTGGGACTTCTGTCCTCCACACATTAACATCAGTGATATGATACATACTACTCTTTTGTATAACTCTGCTTAGGGTCCACATTCTTTTAGTACTGTTCTGCTGCAGATATGTACATATCAGCACTTGGTCCTAGTAGTTATCTATCAATTTGATATCTATTTCAGCAACTCAGTGTTCCAACCTTTTAATGTGCTAAGTGATCTGCAACATGAGGATGCCAAACTGCATTTAGGGAGCTTGTTATTTTGAAACATAATATGGACTCAATTATTTCATTTTAAAATGGTCTCTTGGCTTGATCTTGTATATGAATTGTTCACAGTGCCTGTGAGTTTGTCGACTCATGGGTCAAGTGCCGGTGTTGCTGACAAGGGAGCTGGACAATGCTGCTACCTCTACCTGGGCTGTGGATACCTGGACATATTGTTCTTCATCTATATACAGAGCAACAGTAAGTGACACCCATTAATTGGAATCATTTCAAAAGTCTCTTTTGAAAATGTACATGTAGGGTGCTTACTCATATATCACTTCCATGCATCCCTTTTGCCATCAACATTTTATACGTCCATCTGTTCATAATTAACATGACTGTCAGCATCATCAACACCTCAGTTTTATCCAGCTATAATACTGAGATTTGTCATAACTTACTGTATGACATACACACTACAGGCTTTTAGATTAACTGGATCCCAGTATTAGCAGCAGGAGCGACAGCACTGGAAATAAGAATTATGATGCTGAGTGCAGAAACAATAATCATATTTATATACCATGTCATCAAATACTGCCAAAAGGTGATTGCCTATCAGATGTGAAAGGTGGCCACCACTACCCTTTCCTCATCTCACTCCCTGCAGTCTCAGTTTTTTGAAATGTCCCCACTATGTTACTTTCTAATACCTATTCTAGAAAGTCATTCTGTCTACATTCCACACTCTCAATGAAGAATTCCTTTGTGATGCCCAGGCAAAAGTGGGTTTCCTTAATCAGTAGTTATGCCCTGCCATTCTCATCCATTGTAAATCTGCCATACTTTTTCATCAGTCCCTTCCATACCAGTATCACACCCACCATCTCCTCTTTCCTAAGGGTTTCATTTGTTTGGTTAAGGAATGTAACTGTAGTACTCAGAATAGAGAGGATTTAAATGGGTTTACTGGGAAGTATGTAATAACTCAAAAATTGCTGCATCTTGAGGAATTCCCTGTTCTCTGAAGTATATCAGTGTCTGATATATATATTGATATATATATATATATATATATATATATATATATATATATACACACACATATATATATATATATATATATATATATATATATATATATATATACATATATATAAATATACACACACACACACACACACACACACACACACACACCTATACACACACACACACACACACACACACACACACACACACACACACACACACACACACACACACACAAAAATATATATGGGTCCACTTCTGAATCTTGAAATACTGAAATAGCGAATTTCAGAATCTTGAAGCCAGAATGCTGAAAGGCCAGAAAAATGAAACTGGAATATACTGAAGTTCACAATATTGAAAAAAACAGCATAACTTAACTTCCCACCCTCCCCCGAATTAACAAGAAAAAAATGAACAAACTCAAAACACATAAACTACCATATGTTATGCAGGGGGGCAAGCTCCACTGCACTCCCCACACCCCCGCTACTTATATATATCAACTCTGAGGTTGCACTAACATAAAAAGAATCAAGAAACCAACTTTTATGCACCCTACACTCCCATTACACACATACTTATACCCACAAGAAACACACATACTACAAATGTAGAAGAATCACCACTCTCAACACTTAGACACACACCCTGTCACCTACCTGCCCTAACCTACCCCTAAGACTTCCAAAAACACTAAATCAAACCACATTTCTACCCAAAACCCTTACAAAATACAAGCCTACCAGAATCTCTGAATATACCAACACATCAGCTGCCAAGTTCACAACCCAGAAAACACCAAACCTTAAAGGGACAGCACACTAAAAAAAATACAGCACAACAACTACCAAACATTCGACAAAAAAGTTTCCTCCTTCTATTGTATAGCTTGTTTATGGCAGGAGTCCACCAGACTGGTTTCCTTTTCTTGGAGGAGTGAGTCTTGGTTTTGCTTGGGATGGCATGATCCATGCATTCTTGTAGCTGCCCATAGAATGCATTAGTAAAATATTTTGCAGCTTGGACAGTGTTATCCTTCAGCATGGGGGCTTTGAAACTTTCCGCCTCGGTCTTAAGTAACATAAAGTTTGCTTTGGAAAAGTTTTTCACGGTGGCTTTCTTGTCTGGGGGTGGGGGCAGAATATGGATATCCAAAGTGATTTGTTTATGGTCAGATCTAACCAGCGATGGGTTGACCTCTGGTGTGGAACACCGGTCACCCATGTTGGTGATGACTAGGTCAAATATATTGTCACTTCTGGTGGGAGTGTTGACCAGTTGAACCAGGGGCATTTGAGTTTATAAATTCTAGGAAAAGTTGGGCAAGGGAGTTAGTACTTGAGTAGTTCTCCCAGTTAATGTTTGGGTAATTGAAATCACCCAATATTAGGGTGTTTGGTAGGACCTTTATGTTTCCCAGTGTTTCCAGAAACGTGGAATGAGGGTCCTGGGACATGGTGGGTGATCTGTAGCAAGCTACAATTTGAATTGCAGTTTTTCCCATTGTTAGCTGCACGTGGATGATCTCTGAAGCATCGTGTTGTGCCACTAACCTGGAGGTGTGGGTATCCTTGATGAATATAGATACGCCCCCGCCTTTTGTATTTTGGTTTGGGTTCTGTGGCCAAAATGTATGGTATAAGTTGTAGCCTGGTAGTGCTGAGGTGCTCTCTGGAGCCTTAAATCAGGTTTCTGTTACTGCACATATATCGATTTTCTCCATACTGAGGAGTGCCTCGAGTGCGTGCATTTTGAGGTTTAGACTTCTTGCATTGAGTAGCATTACCCTCAGTTTTTTGTTACTTGTGCTATTTACGGCAGTGTGTTTGTCTTTTGAGCCTTGCCTAAAAAAGGCACTATGGGGGTGGCAAGAGCCTTGGCAAGTATTCAAAAGCCTAAGGGTGACAGGTGCAAGCCGTCTCTAGTGAAGCAGAGTGGCTCGTCAAGCATGTCATCCCAGGCAGACAGACACTGGATTCCCCTTTGAATGACACCAGAAACTTGGCCAATTGTTGAAATCAAGAACTTTTTCTTTATATCGAGGTATCATTCTTGGTAAGGGCAGGATGCTGCTCAGGGTCAGGATCATACAGACCTGGGCTACGTGATCAGAGAGCTCTTCCATGTCTCTTTTCATGTAGTCCAGGGAAGTACTGCTCAGGTCATTCACACCAACATGGACAATGACAGAGTCATATTTGTACTTGTTCTGGAGGGACCTGAGTGCTTGTGTTATGTGGCGGATCCTGGCACCCGACAGGCAGCTAACAGTAACCTTCTCCTTATTCAGCCTAGTGAGTGGGACGTCAGTTTGCCTGACTATAGAGTCACCTATTATTAGTATGTTGGGTATGTTATTTTGCCTTAAGGGTTGTGATTGCATGGCACACTGGTTTTGTGAATTATGTGTTTCATGGTTTGTGTTGGGGGGGTGGAGGTTGCTTGGATGTTTGCTTTGGAGGTCTCTGTTGGTTTTCAGATTTTTTTTTAGAGCCTCTGAGTATGTTTCCATGTATTTATGTGTGTTTTTTGACGGTGCTGGTTTAATGGGTCTATGTAAGACTGGTGGTGTGATGCAAGTATTTCTCTTGACTGTTGACTGTCTGATCCAGTTTTGAGTTGAGAGAGCTTAGCCTCTAGTTTGGCTGTATAACTGCATCTCTCGCATGTATTAGTGTTTGGTGGTAGGAGGAGGGGGTTGTCTGTGTACATGAGGCAGTTGTAACATTGCCTCAAAATGCTCAGATTCACCAGTTGGACTGGAGAGTACACCTGAAACTGCCCTTTGGACATGCCTGGATAGGTACAGTGAACTGTTTTACTGGATGGCTGGTAAGGTCGAATACAGAGCCTTGTCCTACTGTACAGTACAGGAGGGTCTAGTGCTAGGGTTTATAAGTGCTTGCTATAAGTTTTGAGCAAGTGCCGGGCTGAGAAATGAATGGCTTGTGTGCTTAAGTTGAAAGTTTGTCTAGTTCCAAGGGAAAAACTGAAGAGGAGACTTTGTGGAGGCGGGAATAGTTTTACCCTAGCTAACCGGCACTGCCTGGCGCACAGAACCGGGCAAATATGGTATTCATAGCAGGGAAATGAAAGAGGTAGAAATTAGTCTAAAATGGCTAATAAACTACTAATTTCTGAGCTGAAACCACTCCTCCAGGGACAGATAGGCTGCTCAGAGCTCCCCTCTCTCACAGGTGAACAGAGAAACTTCCTTCTATCTGAGTAAAGTATGGGCAAACACAGAGATTTTTTACACAGCCCTGAATTCAGCACTAACTTGAAAAATGGACTATACTAGCTTAGGAAGGTGGGAAACAAGTATATATATATATATATAAATATATATATATATATATATATATATATATATATATATATATATATATATATATATGTTTTTTTTTTCTTTTTCAGAAAATAAAGCAGATACACTCAAAAAAAATAGTTTAAAAGCACAGAAAAGGATACTTATTGTTATATATCACAGATCAGAGTTGTAGTCAATGCCCCCAGTAATAAAGTAGGAAGAAACAGAAATACAGTAAAAGCAGATGAATAAAGTGCAATTTCTTTTATATATATATATATATATATATAGATAGATATATATATATATATATATATATATATATATATATAAAACAATAGAAAATGAACAAACTGATTTAAACAAGTTACCCAATTAACCAGAAAAAAGCTCAAAACTGAGCCCTGTTCGAGCAGTCGTCAACCGACAAGTTCTGACTGCACACCCCTGCTTATTAGGGTGCAGGGGAACCTTCTCCAAAAAAAGATGGCCTGGATCAGTGCTCAAGTTATACAAACAAAGCTAGATTCAGCAGGCCTGAATCTGGTCTATGCTACAGCAACAAGGCGCACAAATTTCAGAAAGAAACAGTTCAAATAACAGTCACAATAAGCCTGTGACTAGAAATTCCCAGCTCAAAGGGCAGAATCCAGCCTCTCCTCCCACAAGAGTGCAGACCACAAACCTTCTTAATGTAGAATAGCTAGCCTGAAGCCCAAGTGCTTAAGCCAGAACTAATACACTTTTAGAATAGCAGACACTGGGCCTTCAATCAGCAATTCCCAGCTTAGAAGGATGTAAGCTACCTGTCCTGCCACAACAGTGCAGACCACAAACCTTCTCAATGTAAAACAGCCTGTATGAAGCCCAAGTGCTTAAACCAAAAGACTTAGAATAACAGTTACAATTTAATCAGGCTACGACCAAGCAGTAATAAATGCAGAAGAATAATTAAAATTGAGTACTTTTAAGAAAAGCAAAATAAAGTAGGAGGAAACACAAATACAGTAAAAGCAAATGAATAAAGTGCAAATTTTTTATTTTAAATGCAAGAAGAGAGGAAGCAGAACCTAAGTAGGCTGGCCTTCTCAAATCTTCTCTTTGTATTAAGTAGAGTGAACACTAGACTCAGAATATGATCTAACTGTACTCAGTTAAGTGAGCAAATGAGATGGACCCAGGAGGTGTGTTCTAATACAAACTTACAGGAGGGTCGGGCAATCCCAGAGCCACCAACACTAATACCAATACAGGAACAGGGAGGGTGGGAAACTAACTGCAGAGACACACACAGCACAGTGTTCAGAAACACACAATCAGGAAATATAAAAAGATGAAAATACAGTATTTTTAAAACTGCAAGTTTGTACTTAACAAAAGACTAAAATTTACTACTGCAAGGTTTACTTAGCAAGTCTCTCAGGAGTTGAGCATAAAATGATTTCTCAAACTTTGTGGCTAGCACTTAAAGTACAGAGGAATCCCTCTATGCTATTAAATATCAGAAAACCAAAAAAGATCAGGTACCTTAACCAGGAAACAAGTATCAGTCACAAAAAGGTACCAATAGGAGGTGCCGAAATAATCACCGTGCAAAGATGCAGCAGCCACAAACAGATTTATTGCATAAACGCCAACCAAAATCCACAGCGTTTTCATCCACTGACTTCTTCAGATGTACAAACAAATTCATCAGTTAAGGCAGCTTATATACCCTCCCCTAAATGTTTAATTGAATAATGTATTAACATATTTAGTCAATTCCATACAACTTCCCCCTTAAAGCCATAATAACCATACTAATACTAATATAAAAGCCATACATATTTAAAATACTTTTTTTAAAAGGCAGATGAGAAACTCAAATACATCAATACTCTTACTCAATTAAGTGACCCTTTCTAATAAATAACTATGATAATCTAAAAAATAATAAAAGTGTGGAATACATAAAAAATTACAATTAATATACAAGAATTGACAACAATAATCTGAAACCCTAAAAAATAGAAGTAAAAAAAAAAAAAAAAAAAAGTAAAAGGAATTTATTAACTTGGATACCTATAAATATTTAGTAGTAGAAAAACCCAGGATGCCTGCTGTATTTGGGATCCCGAAAGTACACAAAAATATTGAGTTTCCCCCCTTGAGACCTATTGTGGCTGCCAATGGATCAAAAACATAGCCTTTGGCTAAGTTCTTGGACTCAAGGCTAAAAAATATATGATTGAATTCGAATGGTATACTTAAGGATTCCTGGGATTTTCTAAGGAGTATAGGTAAAGATATGTATTTGGATTCTATTATTTTTGTAACCTTGGACATACAGGATCTATTTAATGTAATACCACATGATGTGGGCTGAGAATGGTTTCAGGAAGCCATCAACCAATATGGAAACATAGATCACAACACCTTTCTGTTGTATACAAAGTTAATGGATCTGATATTAGAGCGGAATTTTCTATTTTTTGAAGGTGAATTTTTTAAGCAGAAACAAGGGGTGGCAATGGGGGCATGTTGTGCCCCCATGTATGCCAACATAGTTCTGATGATGTGGGAACAGAAGTTCGTTTCTCAGTCTGCATATGAACAATATTGGATATACACCAAGCGATATTTAGATGATATTTGTATATTTTGGAAGGGTAGTGAGGACAAATTAATGGATTTTATCCTGTATTTGAATCAGACCACAGGATTTTTGAGATTCACCCACCATATTTCACATGATGAGATGAATTTTTTGGATGCCACTATTAGAAAAGATCCCTTGAAGCAAGAATTTATTTCAGGGATATACAGGAAGGAAACCTTTTCAAACTCCTACTTGTATTTTTCTAGTTTTCACCCCTTTAAACAGAAGAGGAGTATTGTCAAGGGCCAGTTCATACATAGTTGTAGGATGACATCAAGGGATGACGAGTATGAACAGGAGAGTCAGAATGTCAAGGACATGTTTCTGGACAGGAAATACCCTATTGCCCTACTAGAAGAGGTAATGATGGAGGTGAAACAAGGAAGAAGTGCTAGATTTGCCCCCATTTTAGGATTAGGGAGGGGGGACATCCAGGGCAAGTTACACCATTCTCTGAACAGCAGGAAAGTATTGGGGAAGGGACCGAGATGAGCCTGAATAATGAAAAGAACTTCAAGAGCAATTATGTGATGTTTTACAATCAGAACACAAAAAAAAGTTAAAAATATCATAACACAGCATTGGGGTAGGTTTAGTAGCTATTCAGAATTGGACATGTTGTTCAAAAATCCATTGAAATTTACCTATAAGAAAGGTAAAAACCTTAAAGAGTTACTGGAGAACAACTATAAGGGACAGAAAGGTCGAAAACCTGGGACCTACAAGTGTGGGTCTTGTGCCCAATGTTCATATATTCTTAGGCAGGACTCGGTGTACATTAAGAATAGACAATATTTGATTAAAAGTGTTAGTTTTTCTAACTGTGATAGTGCAGGACTTGTATACCTAGGTCTTTGTAAGATGTGTGGGGCATTCTATATAGGTAAAACTACACAAAAACTAAAAAGGAGAATATATGAACATCTAAATATTTATTATTTTTTAGATTATCATAGTTATTTATTAGAAAGGGTCACTTATTTGAGTAAGAGTATTGATGTATTTGAGTTTCTCATCTGCCTTTTAAAAAAAGTATTTTAAATATGTATGGCTTTTATATTATGCTGTGGTGGTGGTGCTGCGGTAGCGTTGTCGCCTCACAGTAAGACGTTGTCCTGTTTGATTCTCAGCTAGAGCGTCTTCTGTGTGGAGACATGCATGAATGGGTGTACCTTCATTGAAGATTGTGCGTCAGGGCTGGCAACTCGGCATGTAAAAATCTACTGCCAATCATTAGCAGACTGGAGTTCCGCTGTGGCAACCCCTAACCGGGAAAAGTCGAAAGACACAACATGGTTATTATGGCTTTAAGGGGGAAGTTGTATGGAATTGACTAAATATGTTAATAAATTATTCAATTAAACATTTAGGGGAGGGTATATAAGCTGCCTTAACTGATGAATTTGTTTGTACAGCTGAAGAAGTCAGTGGATGAAAACGCTGTGGATTTTGGTTGGCGTTTATGCAATAAATCTGTTTGTGGCTGCTACTCCTTTGCACGGTGATTATTTCGGCACCTCCTATTGGTACCTTTATGTGACTGATACCTATTAAATATCAGATAACAAAGAAGTGATACCAACACCCCCTTATAGCAAAATAACTGCAGAGAGACACACAGCACACTGTTCAGAAACACACAATTAGGAAACAGAAAAAGATGAAAATACAGTACTTT
This sequence comes from Protopterus annectens, assembly GCF_019279795.1. NCBI lineage: Eukaryota > Metazoa > Chordata > Ceratodontiformes > Protopteridae > Protopterus > Protopterus annectens. The sequence continues at coordinate 616,714,288 of NC_056748.1, read as the reverse complement.
AAAAACTGCATGCTTGTACTTAACTTCTTCTTTCGGCTTTTCATGGTTAGGGGTTGCCACAGTGGATCACCTGTCCACTCATGATTGGCAGTGACGTTTTACAGTGTCGAGTTGCCAGCCTGGCGCCCAACCTTCCACAGAAGGTGCACACACACGCACTCACACCTAGGGCCAATTTAGAGTGTCCAGTCCACCTACTGCATGTCTTTGGGATGTGGGAGGAAACTGGAGCACCTGGAGGAAACCCACGAGACCACAGGGAGGACATGCAGACTCTGCACAGAAGGCACCCCAGCCGAGGATCAAACCGGAGAACCTCTTGCTGTGAGGCAATAATGCTAACCACTGCACAAAAGACTAAAATTCACTACTGCAGGTTTCACTTAGCTTCAGCTTGTAATGCAGATGTTTGTAGCCAAGCAAGTCTCTCAGGAGTTGAGCATAAAATGATTTCTCAAACATTGTGGTTAGCACCTAAAATACAGAGGAATCCCTCTAGGCTATTAAATATCAGATAACAAAGAAGTGATACCAACACCCCCTTATAGCAAAATAACTGCAGAGAGACACACAGCCCACTGTTCAGAAACACACAATTAGGAAACAGAAAAAGATGAAAATACAGTACTTTTAAAACTGCAAGTTTGTACTTAACAAAAGACTAACATTCACTACTGCAAGTTTCACTTAGCTTCAGCTTGTAATACAGATGTTTGTAGCCAAGCAAGTCTCTCAGGAGTTGAGCATTTTGTGTTTTATGTGACGAGAGGTGCAGGTTGTTTGGGTATCTGCTTTGGAGGTCTCTGATGCTTTTGCAGGTTTTTATTTAGAGCCTCCGAGTATGATTTTGTGTATTTATGTGTATTTTTTGCCAGTGCTGGTTTAGTAGGTCTGTGTGTGGCTGGAGGTGTGGTGCAAGTTTTAACCTTCTCCTCTTGACTGTCTGCTCCAGTCTTGGGTGGAGAGAGCTTAGCCTCCAGTTTGGCTGTATAATTGCATCTCTCGCATATGTTACTGTTTTGAGGTAGGAGGAGAGGGTTGTCTGTGTACATGAGGCAGTTGTAACATTGCCTCAGGATACCCAGATTCACCAGCTGGACTGGATAGTACACCTGAAATTGTCCTTTGGTCATGCCTGAATAGTAGGTTGAGCTGCTTAGTCACTTGGTTGATGAGGGATGAATAAAGAGCTTTGCCCTGCTGGGCAATCAATTGTCAGGATATATTAGTGCTTGCTATTAGGTCTGAGAAAGCGCTGGGCTGTAGGATGCTTTTTGAGTGCTTAGGTTGAGAGTTAGACTACTTTCAAGGGAAAAACTGAAGAGGAGACTTAGTGGAGCCGGGAATAATTTAACCCTAGCTGCCTGGCGCAAAACTGTGTAAATGCGTTTTTTATAGCAGGGAAATGAAAGAGAGAGAAATTAGCCCAAAATGGCCAATAAACCACTAACTTCTGGGCTGGACAGATAGGCTGCTCATAGCTCCCCCCTCTCTCACAGGTGAACAGAGAATCTTCCTTCTATCCAAGTAAGGTATGGGCAACTCAGCAACTTGTAACACAGCCCTGAATTCAGCACTAGCCTGAAAACTGGACTATACTAGCTTAGAAAGGCAGGAAACAAGGATTTTTTTTTTTGAAAAGATAAGGCAAAAACAGCAAAAATACACTTAAAATAGCTTTAAATGACTACAAACGATCAGAAAAGGCTATTGCACTTTAGTGTGTAGCCTACAACAGTTAACCAAATTATTTAAACAAAAAATGACTTTTTAAAAGTGCAGGCAGTCAAATAAGTACAATATGTGAAAAAAACAAGCTTTTAAATCACAATAAATGCTGGAAAATCGGCTTTTAGGTGGAAAACAGTTATGTACAGCAAGAAAATACAGAAAACTGATACTTAATCACTAGAAGGCTTGTATCACTTTAAGGCTTTCTAGTGCTTCCCAGTAGGTTAGTTACAGGAAAAATGGGAAACAAGCGGAGATGTGGTCTTTTAAACTAGAAAGTCGAAAGAGATGGACAAACTGCCCAAATGGTCAATAAATTACAATTTCTGGGCCAAGAACCACTCCTCTTTTGGTAGACAGGCTACCTAGTGCTTACCACTCCCACTGATAAGCTAGAAGGCTTTCCTTCAACACAGAAAGGCTTGCGAGGCTCAGAAGCTTAACAACAGTCCTGGATACAGCAACTCTGTATCTGGACTAGGCTAGTTACAGCAAAGGTGGGAATAAAGCGCAAGTGCAGCTTTTAAACCAGAAAGTTGAAAGAGATGGAAAAACACTGTCCAAATGGCCAGTAGCTACAATTTCTGGGTCAAGAACCACTCCTCTTGTGGTAAATAGGCTACTTAATGCTTACCACTCCCACTGATAAGCTAGAAGGCTTCTCTCCAACACAGAAAGGCTTGGGGGGCTCAGAAGCTTACAAAGAGTCCTGGATACAGCAAATCTGTACCTGGACTAGACCAGTTACAGGAAAGGTGGGGAACAGTGCAAACACAGACTTTTAAGCCAGCAAGTTGAAAGAGATGGAAAACTGTCCAAAACAGCCAATAAACTACAATTTCTGGGCCAAAACTCACTCTTCCCATGGAGGATAGGCTACCTAATGCTTACCACTCCCACTGATAAGCTAGAAGGCTTCCCTCAAACACAGAAAGGCTTGGGGTGCTCAGAAGCTTACCAACAATCCTGGATACAGCAACTCTGTATATGGACTAGGCTAGTTATAGGAAAGGCGGGAAACAGGTGCAAGTGCGGCTTTCAAACCAGAAAGTTGAAAGAGATGGAAAAAACTTCTGAAACAGTCACTAGCTACAATTTCTGGGCCAGGGACCACTCCTCTTGTGGTAGATAGACTACCTAATGCTTACCACTCCCACTGATAAGCTAGAAGGCTTCACTCCAACACGGAAAGGCTTGGGGGGCTCAGAAGCTTACAAAGAGTCCTGGATACAGCAAATCTGTACCTGGACTAGACTAGTAACATGAAAGGCAGAAAACAAACGCAAACACAGGCTTTTAAATCAGAAGGTTGAAAAGCTTCCCAAACGGCCAATAAACTATAATTTCTGGGCCAGAAACCACTCCTCCTGTGGTAAATAGGTTACCTAGTGCTTACCACTCCCACTGATAAGCTAGAAGGCTTCCTTCAAACACAGAAGGGCTTCGGCGGCTCAGAAGCTTACCAACAGTCCTGGATACAGCAAATCTGTACCTGGACTACACTAGTTACAGGAAAGGTGGGGACCAAATGCAAATGCGGGCTTTTAAACCAGAAAGTAGAAAGAGATGGAAAAACTGCCCAAACGGCCAATGAACTACAATTTCTGGGCCAAAACCCACTCTTCCCGTGGTAGATAGGCTACCTAGTGCTTACCACTCCCACTGATAAGATAGAAGGCTTCCCAGCAACACAAAAAGGCTTGGAGGGCTCAGAAGCTTACCAACAGTCCTGGATACAGCAAGTCTGTTACAGGAAAGAAGCTTAGATTTTTTTTTTTTTTTTTTTTTTTACAGAAAAGCAGCTAAAACAGCAGTAAATACAATTCAAATTGCAGTGCAGGCTAGCACACTTGAGTGTGTAGCAATATTATGGCAAATACAGTTTAAATACATGCAATTAAATTAACAAATGACTAAAAAACAAGTGCAGAAGGCAGTAAATTAGAAGGCTACTAACAGGCAGTAAAAAGTGCAGAGTAAGAGCGACAACAGATAGCATGCAGAACAGCAACTAAGACAGTTGCAGTAACAGCAGCTGAATAAAAAAAAAATATATATATATATATATATATATATATATATATATATATATATATATATATATATATATATCATTTATTTATTTATTTATTTTTTGAGGGAGGGAACAGAGCAGGATTAAGAGGCTACAGGGGTTGTCCTTCCCAAATGCTCTCTTTGTACACAGTAGGAGTGCCTGAAATCAGAATATGATCTCACTGCACTCAGTTGAGTGAGCAAATGTGATGGGCCCAGAAGGAGTATCCAAATACAAATTTATAAAAGGGGTGGGCAATTTCAAAGCCACCAGTATTAACACCAAAACAAGAACAGGGAGGGTAGATGGGGAACTAACTGTAGAGACACAGCCACAACTTCAGTTGAGTTAATATTCAGTGAGAAACACAAATAAATTAAATGCAGTGCTATATGAAAAAGAACAGATAAAAGTATACTTAAATTCACTTATACATCTAGTTGATTGCAGGTAGATCTTAGCCGGCCAAAGCTCAGATATTAAGCAGAAATAACCCAAAATGTACCATTTATATAAGGCAGGACAGAATATCAGTGAGGTGAAACTACCCCCCACTGCTATCAGTGGGTACATAGAAATTCTAACAAGTACTCTGTAGAGACACAGTGAAATTCAACGTTATGAAATTTGAATGTTATGAAGTAGACCCATATGTATATATATATATATATATATATATATATATATATATTGACATTCACTTAACCAAGATGAATACACCAACAAACCAGAAGACTGACATCTGGAACACCGACATTCCGACCCGAGGTAAGTAACCGCTTGGCCATCCTGTTGAACTTTGCCCCTTACCCTCATGGTAGTGCGATCTCGGAGTTGCTAGTTAACGGGGTATGGGGGGGCTTTGGGTGGGTTTAGGTTTTTTTTTCTCGGTGAATGTCGGTGTTTTCCTGGGTCAGTGAATGATTCATGTGTGTACATATATATATATATATATATATATATATATATATATATATATATATATATATATATATATACATATACAGACACACACACTTATATAAATAAATACATATATATATATATATATATATATATATATATATATATATATATATATATATATATATATATATATATATATATATATATATATATATATTGGTCTACTTTGTTTCATTGAATCTCATTTCACCCCGACCACTTAGCTAAAAATTCAAATTACAGAAAACTCATTTCACTGAATCTCATTTCACTGAACTGCAGTTAGTATATATGGCACTGTGTAGAGTACTGTAAGGCAAGTAAAAGGTATATGCCCTTTTCCCCCACTGCAGTGTGATCCTGGAGTTAGTCTTTATAGTTAGGGGGGGGGTGTGGGGTTGTAGCTCCTCACTTAGTTTGAGTACATATTGTCTTCTGATGAGAGTTAATCATTGGTGTTGCAACTATGCATGTCTATTGTTTAAAATGTATTGTTTTGAAGTTTTTGGTGAAATACAATATAAAACAAACAAGGTGGGGGCCTGTGCCCCTCATCCCCCCCCAACTAAATATACTAACTCCAGGATCGCACTAAAGTGAGGAAAAGGGCATATACCTTTTACTTGTCTTACAGTACTCTACACAGTGCCATATATACTAAGTTCAGTACAGTGAAATGAGATTCAGTGAAATGAGAATCAATGAAACAAAGCAGACCCATATATATTATATACACTCACCTATCTGTATCTATATCTATATACATATACACACACACACACACACACACATACATATATATATATATATATATATATATATATATATATATATATATATATATATATATATATATATATACATAGGTTTTGTTGAGCTGTTTGGGCATTCTTCCTCCATTTATTTGGATATATATATATATATATATATATATATATATATATATATATATATATATATATATATATATATATATATATATATATATATATATATATAGTTTTACATATATATATATATATATATATATATATATATATATTTCCAAATGTGAAACTAGCTATTTTTTAGCAAATACCATCTGCAGCAAATGTTAGGCCTGGTCTTCTGCAATCATGTTTTTTGCATCACATCACATCACATTACGAAAGCCAGGCTCCTTACTGACCCCAGGCACAGTTTTGACACTACACAGTGACATCACAGTGTCTGGTTCAGACATGGAAAACAGCTGTATTATTATTGGAAATAGGCCATTATATAATAGTAATAAGATATTCCAGGGCTGCAAGTTATGCTGTATGACAAACATCACTCCTGAGATACTGAAAACACTGAGCTCTGCCTCATGTTTCTCTTTTCATATGACTGTTTTTTGCAGTACTATATTCACATTAATCCCCTTTGCTTAGGCATGTTTTCTGCACTAGATGTTTTATCCTTTTTTTGTTGTTTAGAATGCTTCCATATGGAGCTGATTATGCAGCAGGCTGCCTGCCCACTGTATAATATATTACAGTTTTTCTTTATTTGCAAGGCATAAGTTAATGCATTTCACAAATGTCAATAGCTTAATTGTTAAGAGCACAGAAAGTATTTTATGCTGGAAATAGGCCTAACCACATTTTGCTTTTTTTCATCAGTTTTTCTAACTGCACTCTTAGGCTAAAATTAGTATGCATTTCTAGCTCTAAAATCAGTGTACGCGGCATCCTTCAGTCTCCTGGTATGGTTTGCCCTTTAATCGTAGTGCACTGAAGATTATGCTCCTTTTCTCACTAACCAAAAATCAAAACAACTTATGGTGCTGACTGTACAGATTACTTTTATGTTCCTTTTACCTGAACTATTCCAAATCTGGAGGTGTTATAACTGTGAACTCTGTGTATTATTTAATGAACCCCAGCTGCATATTACTTATTAATTCATCAGTACTGCAACAGGAAAAAAATGATCATGATTTCCTGATGTACTTCCATATTGAATATAAAACGTATGGTTCAGGTGAAGAAAACATGTGGGGTGTTTTTCAGAGAGGTTAGTTACATTGCGCTAACAGTCCTTCACCATTGTACTCTAGTAGTACTACTGAACTATCAGTTCAGAGACTTGCAAGCATCACAACATGCAAAAAATCATTAGTGACCCACTTGCATGTCTTGAAATTGAACATAATGCAGTTGCTGAATTTAGTGTTCCCCCTACCATCCCATAGAACTTTGTTGCACAGGCACCTACACACACACACACACACACACACACACACACACACACACACACACACACACACACACACACACACACACACACACACACACACACACACACACACACACACACACACACACACACACACACACACACACACACCCTATCTTGCAGTACTACTTACTGGGCTGCTAAATGCTAATAGACCTGTTGCTGCTATATATAGCAATATGGTTATACCCTAAAACCACCGTGTTCAGTCCTCAATGCTCTACTACTCCAAAGTTGCACAGTAGAGCTTGTCTTTGAATTGCTCTGCTGTAAGGGTCTGTGATAGAACATATGGCTAATTTATATTAGCCATGGCCATGGGCTGCCACATTTGCATGTGGCAGTTTCCAGCAGTCCACTATAGACAACAGCCACTGAATCACTCCCTTGTAATGCACTGAGCAGTCTTGCCAGAACCAGAAATATTCAGTGAGTTGTGTGTCTCTAGACACCCACCTTGGTATCCATACTGAGTTTGATGTGGCAGTGTTCAACTATCCTACTGGTTGACTTTTCTAATTCAGACAATGCAAGTGTTGCTGTTGTCACACTTGCTAAGAAAATTGGCACCAAGCATCAGACTATTACTTGCACAATTTAATGTATTTCAGTTTTATTTACTTAAGTATTCCTAATGTTGTGCAAAGATTTGATTTATGTGGATAACATGTAACTGTGGTATTGCTAAAAATGACAACTGTTTTTTGTTGTTGATAAATATGCATATCACTGTCTTACCACCTTTCATCATATTCTCATGCTGTAACTATTACTTTCCTGTTGTATATTTTTAATAATATTCACTCCATTTTATTGAATTGTACAGTATCAAACAAATGTAATTTTCTGTTGGAAAAGTTATAACCACCTAAAGTGGCCCATGCAGTAGCTGAAAATGTTTTATGGACCAGCCCACAAATCCTGTTAACAAAGTCAGGAAGTAAATAAATAAGTGGATAGAGCCATTGCCTCATTGCTGTTTGCTTGGAGGTTGATATGTATAAGTGACAGGTTGTACTAAGGTCACAAGTAGTCTTGCTATCAAATTAAAAATGAGGAGAGTGCTGCTGCCTTTGACTAGAATTTAAAAAATATATATGTCCTGTCCAAAACTGATGTAAGTCCCTTTTGTTGATTTTTCTTACAAAATATTACTGGTGGTGGTAGATTGTTATTCATAAATGTGTAACCACCAATAGCAGTTTATACTAAACATCAGCATAAAGGATGCATCCCGTTTTCTAAGACAGGGGTGTCCAACCTTTTCAGTTGCAAGGGCCGCATTGAGACAACAGAAGTGGTCTGAGGGCAAACGGCAAGTGAGGACCAAAAAAAAAAAAAAAAAAGGATAAACTGAAGAGCAAAAAAAAAAAAAAAAGTTTCTAACGACCCTAGGTATATGCAGACTAATACAAAGTCGGCCCAGTGGCTGTATTGTAGGTGAATTTGAACAATAAATAAATTAATAAATGCATAATATTTGCCCTAATTCAATAACTAATTCTAATTATTAAAAAAACAGTTAGGGTTACACCCTGTCCACTTTGCGGAGGACAGTCCCTCTTTGTGTGTGTGTCCTGAAAAAAAAAAAAAAAAAATGTATGTCCTGATTTAGGACAAAATTCTTTCCTATATTTTTATGTAATAGTTGCATAAACAGTTTATTCTGTGTTTCTGTAAAAATACCTAATGTTATAAGAAATAGAATAAGCAACTAAAAATGCTAAGAGAAAGCTTTTTATTTAGGCAAAAAAGTTAAGTTTTATCCTTTGTACTGCTTTCACGGCATGTGTAAGGGCCTGTAAAAATTGTGTGTTGTTACAAAATCCCACTTTGCCATTTGAAAAGGTGGCAACCCTAAGTTCAATATATTACAGTTCACAAAACTGGTTGTTGAATATGTTAGTAGAGGCCATCAAATAAAAATGACTGGAATGACATTAAGCCAGAGATGTAGCTGTTAAGAAAAAATAATCTATCAAAAAAAAAAAAACTTTTCTGCCCTCAAAAGTCAGCAAGCAAGAGCATAACAACTTCCTTCTTCACACAAAAAGCTCATAGGGCAATTCAATAAAAATCAGATGTGTGTGCTTATTTGGCTTTTGTTTCCAGCTTAGTACGAAACGCAAATGATGAAAAAATCTAAATCTAGCCTAGCCCAAACAACCAACTTAAGTACAAGCATGAAAAAAAGCATAATTTTTTAAATTTAAAAAATAACAAAATGCAGCAAATCAACTCAAAACAAAGCACTGGTTAACACTGCTAAAAGTCTTCTGTAGATGCAGACATTTTATATTCCGCTCATGCATTAACATTTTCATGCGCTTTGAAAAATACATATACAGGTTTTTAGAAGTAAACATTACCTGAGCATTAGAAAAAAACTTGCATCAACCTGTCTACTACCATTTCTCTTGTATGCCTCCCTCACCATCATGACCCTACATAGCAAACCCCCCCCCAATGATGAAACTGGCACACAGCTATTTATATCTAAGCATTTCGCAGCAGTTTACATACAGACAACAAACAGTCAACAGCCTTTGCTCTGTGTACTCATGTGACTTCACGATCTCCTACTCTCTACTACCTACCAGCTACCTACTCATAACCTATATAACCCATATATAGTAGAGACATTTTAATCATTGTCATTATTCCTCAGTCTATCTCTAAAAACACTACAACCACAGCAGCTGCATTCTAAGAAAAGTGACTAGAAATAAGTTTTCAATGAAGGAATGCCCATTCACGCATGTCGCCACACCGAAGACGAGAGAGAAAATCGAACGGCAACCCAACACAACTAAAAAAAAATACAGAAAAAAATCATATCTCTAATATGCAGATGCAGAAGGGAAGAAGGACGAAAAAAAAAACACAAAAAAAAAAAGGTTAAATTTCAAGGGTCAGTCATTTAAGGGCAGAGACTCTGGGTGCTGTGCTCCAGCGGGGGGTGGGGGACACTCCTAGTGTTCTAAGACATGGAATGAAGCATAGTGCAAAGCAGGTTAGCAGTCCTCCTTGCTATATATCCATCTTTTATTCCTTTGTCTGAATGGGCTTTGAAACTCTGGGGTTTGCAACATAGTTTAATGTTGGGCTGGTGAGGTTGGTGCAAGTTCCCCAGTGGGCCAAGGGCTTCTGTCCTTGTTATAAATTAATGAAATTAATCTTTGGTATGCAGTAAAGCAAGGAGAGGGCTGCAACACCTCTGGGAAATTATTATAGATGCAGCACCCCTTTCTGTATAACAGAGACACCCACATGTCACTACATATATGGCACTATGATGACCTTAGCATGAATCCAATCTGTTTGATACACTGCTAATGCAACACATTCATGAATTTATCTGCTATAGTACATCTATGTGTGATGTAGCAGAGGGTTTCAGTGTACTGCTCTAAGCACTGCACAAGTAGAAGTGAGGTGGTGTTCCTTGGGACAACAAACCTTGGAATCTGAAATTTTGAGTTGGGTGTTGCTTTGGATAATGGACAGGAAGCTGAGTATCAGAGAAGGTAGTAGTTTATGGCTGATGATCAACAGATGCATTGTGGGAGGTCAGGAGATGGCCTCTGGAGAACAAGCATTATTAATAACATCAGCAGTGGAGAGTGTGGGGACCATACTGGGAAGGCAATTATGCATTTATGGCCTTCCTAAATGTTATGGTTAGTGTGAACAGTCGCAACAGACTACGCTACCAATGATAAACTCAAATATAGTCTTGAAGAAGGAATCATTGTGTAGTTAGGTCCATGGCAGATTTCATTGAGATGGCATAGCAGGTATTGTGTTTGGTGTGTGTGTGTGTGTGTGTGTGTGTGTATTTTTTGTGTGTGTCTGTGTGTTTGCATGAGCACATGAATGCTTGTATCTGTGTGTGTGAACTTCACAGTTTTTATGAATCATAACAGAGTTTTAAATCCATCTATCTATCTATCTATCTATCTATCTATCTATCTATCTATCTATCTATCTATCTATCTATCTTCTAGACATTTGTCTTGGTGAGGGTCATAGTGGTAGCACTCTAAGAGCAGACCAGATTTTTTGTCCAGCAACAATCCCCAGATAATCTTGTAGAACTCCAAACTGGTCCTAGGAAAGTCAAGAAATACAGTCTGTTCAGTGTGTCCTGGCTCTGCCCTGAAGCCTGTTTCCAGTGATTCATGCCTGAGATAACTATCATGGAAGGTGCCAAGGATACATCCTCAATAGGTACCTAAAGCATTTCAACTGGCTCCGCTCAGTAGAAAGGAAACGTGGCTCTAGTTTTAGATCCAGCTCAACACTTAGCACTTAGTCATGGAGGCTGAACTTAACAGTCCTATAAGGGACTCATTCCCCTCACAAGCGTCTGTAATCTCATCTGCTCAGACACTACCGAAAACTATATGTAAGAATGGGCATATCAACTGTGCAGTAAATTGATAGCGTCATCTTATAACTGAGCTCTCCCTTGAATACCACAGTCCAGTGCAATGCCTAAAGCACTGCTGCCACTGTACGCCTCCATTGATCCATGTCCAGATTTCTACCTTCACTCTTTACCACCTACCAAGATACTTTAACTCCTGCACAGGTCTTGGCTGAGTCCCTTCTCACCTGCAGACAACATTTCACTCTTTTCTAAGACAGGACCATGATGTCTGATTTGGGTTGTGGTAGTGAAGTTGTTTCACCCCATCTACTTTAGTCTCAGCTCAAAACTGTCACAATGCTAACTAGAAATCACAGTAATTTGAAGCCAAGAAGACAACGTAATCTTCAAACAGTAGAACATGAGATCCACCCTTCCAAATTAGATACTCTCCAAACCTACACCAGTACACACCATGGTTGGAAAGAACCTCATTTCCCTTACAAGCATATCACAGAATAATAAAAATTATTCTTTTTTAACTTATTTTAAAACTATGCTAACACTTTGGATGGATTATCTTCAAAGTATATCCATAAGATCAAAAAGAAACCATAATATACTAACAAGTCAATGGAAAAAAGGCAATGCTTTCCAGATATTCACTACACCTTGAAATTCTCTCTATGAAAATACTGAACAGGACAGAGGGCAAAACATACGCCTGACATATTATTGTGCCCACATTAAATGTATTCATCTTAGTGTTGGAAATAAAAACAAAGCTCCTTTAAAACATGGGGATTATAAGGAATGCAAAAGCAGTTGTAGACTTCTTAGTGTTACAGCAACTTCTACAAGTGTTCAGAGGTACACAATCATGTGACTTCTCCTGGTCCACATAACACCTATAAAACATACTAATGAATGCCGGGTCTATATTACATGCACGACTGCTTAAATGTTCGAATCTCTAAAGGTCGACCTTAGAGATCGAACATTTAAGCGGTCGACTTTTTATAAAAATTAAAAAAAAATTCACAAGTCAAAAGAAAAACTGAAGGGTTTAAGCAAGGGGGAAAGCCCCCCTGCACCCCCCACAACCCCCCTACTTTAATATACCAACTCTAAGATCGCGCTACAGTGTAGGGAATGGGAAATTTCCCATTTCCGCACTGTAGTTCACTGAAGTGCGATCTTTGAGTTGGTATATTTAAGTACCTGGGGTGTGGGGGGTGCAGGGGGGGCTTGCTCCCCTGCTTAAACCCTTCCTTCATACTTTTTTTTTAATTTACTTTTTAACATTTTCAAACGCTTAAGTGTTCGATCTGTAAAGGTCGACCTTTACAGAGTCGAACATTTAAGCGTTTGTTCTAGTAATATAGACACTGAATTTCAAGGACTCCTCCTTTACTATCAATGCAAGGACAAAGAGTTGTACACTATTTCCATAGTCAGGATAGGATATGCATTGATCTTCCTGAATGAGACTTTCAGTGTCCTGTTAGAAACTTTCCTAAGAAGGGTGCATACCATGTTCTCTGTATAAATAAAGCACATCCTGCTGACTTATTTGTAAAAATGTAGAATGACATTACAGTTTATCAATACAGAGGTGTACTCTTCCCTCCTTCAAATCACATTAAAAAGGTACCTTAATTGCCTGGATTTCTGACATACAAGGATAAAGCCCAGACAATGAGCAAGATTTGCTGTTTGATTAGTTGCTTTAGATGCTTGATAACACAGTCAGGGAAGGATGGATGTCCCTGTCCTGTGAGGCAACAGACTGGGTGTATCTCCTATGAAATGCTGGTGGAGGCCAAGGCATGGTGAAAGGTCACTGTGCTGCAGTGGTCAGGAGAACTGAAGAGGCATGGTTACTGGATCCAGGATGGTATATATATATATATATATATATATATATATATATATATATATATATATATATATATATATATAGAGCACAAAATGTAAGATAATTGTCAACATGGAGTTGGGACACAGGACAGACACACAGACTGAACCCCTCAGCCAGCTGTATTAGGATGGCAATTTGCTTGACCTGTCCTGTTCTGCAGTGCCAGCAGGTTCATCCCCTAGAGCCTGTGCACAGCACAAAGCCAAGGGGTCTGGATACAGGTGCTCTGCCAGTAGGAAGACCTTTCTGGGGTGTATCCTGCCAAGCCACGGAAGGTGCATAGGCAGAAACCATTGGGTGCAAGCAATAAATGTTTCTTTTGTCAGCTGTGGGTGTGAGCAAAAAAATGGACAAGAAAAGGTGCAGTCATTATGGAGCTGTTTAATTGCTGCAGTGACTTCATCTATAGAAATAGACATTTTTATCAAATGCTTCTGGCTTTGCCTGTTGAAAGGAGGGGGGAGCATGTCCAAATGCTTTAGGAGCTCCACAAAGCAGTATTGTCTCCTTCTGACAAAGCCCCCAGCCAAGTCAGCATTTTTCCACAATTTGTTGAAGACTGCCACAGCACTGTCCCTTGCCCCCTTCCCCTAAGTCAGTGAATTGTTTGTCTGATCCTCTTTGAGGTTACTTGAAAGCCATTTTTCATGACTTCACATATGTCCTTCTAGTTATGGCCTTCACTCTAACTGCCAGAGCTGCATTTCTGGTTTGGTAATATCTAGCTGTTAAATGCAGAGACTCCACAAAGCATTGCAAAATACTTTTTTTAACTTGATGCCTTGCCTCATCAAACTACCGTTTGTCCAAAAATCCTGGCTACTACCTCATCTTAGAGAGTCCATTACGACTTGACAGACCTGATCTCTTCTGGTGCATGGGAAGAGCTCTTTTTTGAGGTACAGTTTTGAATGATAAACATTACTGAAATAAGCTTCCATAATCAGCTGCATGTTGGCTGTTGATAAAATCCATATGCAGACAGATCTATTACTTCATCTCAAACACCGTGGTTTAATCCCTGTTGGATAGCAAGGTTTGGATTTGTAACAATCTCCAATACCAGCGTTAGTATTTGCTTAGTCATGGCACGGCACACTGTTGCTTACTTTTTTCTGAGTTTGCTCATCAGTGAAGCTGTATGCCTGTTCATTTATCTGTAGCAGTTATCTTTTTCACCCTGAAAGCTAATGATGGTGACATGTCATTGAAACTACTGATAAAGATAATGTGAGGATTATCTTATAAACAATGTGTTGGAAGTAACACCTTCAGTTCTTTTTGCCATTGTGAAACAGTCATACCTCTCAACCTCTTAGAGCAAGAAATCTGGGCAAAGACATAAATAAAAGTGGGACAAAGGCACAAAAATAGGGATAATTTTTAAATATTGCTCTTACAAACTTAGAAGGTTAATAGAATAGCAGGTCTTACATAATCGTGGATTTTCTGAATTGTATGAAGTCTGAAACTCAAATGTCTCTCATTACTTTTTAACTTTAATCACTAATGATTTGCCACTAATTTGTCAGAAAACCAAATTTTTTTGAAAAATGGACCAAAGATATGAGACAAAAATCTGGACATTCTGCAGAAATCTGTACAGCTGAGAGGTATGGAAACAGTTGCTCACTTAGCTGTGTTTTCTGGAAAAGTGCATCAGTTAGTCATCTGCAAATAGTTCCATCCTTCTAAACTTGATGAATTCTTCAAAAGTCATAAGTTGTTTTCTTGGGGGATATGTCTTCCCTTTGAAATGAATTAATAAGTGTGTTTGTGTTAAGACAATAATCACATAAAGGCTCTACATGCAGTGCCTGTTTTTCCTTAGATGCTAGCAATACCATAAATAGTCGTGAACTGTATTTAAAATTCAGTAAAGCTACAGGGCTTAAGAGGCATAAATCTTTAACTTATTACTTACAAGAAAACAATGGTTTAAGAAATGAGAAAATCTCTATGATGAAACACAGTTCTAGAATTAAAAAAGCACCCACAAAAAAATGAAAGAAAGAAAACAAAGCTACAGTAAAATGTAATGAAAAGGAAGCAACTACAGAAAAAAGAAGCTTAACTAGTCTTGGACTTCTATGGAAGAGAGAGTTCTTTAGCAGCTCATAGCTCATTGTCTACTGAGCAAGTTGCAAAAGCCACATAATTTTACAGGCTCAGGCAGCTTACACAAATAAAACCAGTAATGATGTTGCTGCCTTTTATGGAACTAGAAAATGTTATCCTTCAAAGTACAGAGTCACAATAAAAATTGAATCAGAAGGTATGCTAATGGGATGTCCAAGAAAAGTCAAACTGTAGTGCAAACTAAACAGGGTTTATAGGTGACACTGACAAGTTCTGTCTAGGTGTCTCAGCCAGTTTATACACGATACTTGAGTACAAACTGTACAAAAATGTACTTGGAAATAATGATAGAAGCTGCTGCTTCATTGTAATTGATCAGTCCCCAGGACTGACTAATGTAGATATTCCATTAAAATGGATACAAGGGAATCTTTATTAGTACTTACAAAGGTTCAAAAAGGGAAGAGAAAAATATCCCTCTTTAATCTCTTCTGAAGAAAGACTTTCGTATCACTCAAAAAGTGAAACAAGTGATGAGGATACTTCCTTCGTTATCTTCAGGGTCTTGTCTAGGCCCAGATCCAGGAGAAGGTGACCTAGACAACTGCCTAAGGCATAATGCTTGTGGTGTACGAAGTGGGGGTGGAGGCTGTGACTGTTACAAAAAAATAAATAAATAAACTATTTCTCACCCACCTCAGCTGTTCTGTATCATTATTGCTTGGCTGCTGTAGCACCAGGAAGTCCGCCCACTTTCTCCCTCCCTCTGTCTGTCTCTCTCTTTCTCATTGGCTGAAAAAGAGTGAGGCTGCATGCTTCCTGGAGATTCACAGTCAAATCTTGGTATTTTTGTTATTTAGCCACAGTGGTGCAGCAGTAGCTTTATCACCTCATAACAAGAGATTCTCCCGTTCGATTCTCGGCTGGAGCACCTTCTGTGTGGAGTTTGCATGTCCTCCCCACGGTCGAGTGGCATTCAAAAGACATGGGTGAATGGGCATGCCTTCGTTGAAAGTTGGGCATCGGGCTGGCACCTCAGCACCATAAAAATCTACTGCCAATTATTAGCGGACCGGAGTTCCACTGTGGTGACCCCTAACCGGGAAAAGCTGAAAGAAGAACAACATATTGGTACTAAAGTTAAATGGCAATCCATATTACTGATGGAAGAATGAGACAGCAAACCAAGTTTTAGCTAAAAGCAGTTTAATAAAGAAATAGTCGCTTACAAAAGTCATCAGCTTAATCATCTTGCTCACTACACTAAAAGACTTTCCTTCTTGGCTGCAGCTCTGCTTGGCCAAAACAATATCTTAATCAGTCAATGAATCCATCAGTAAATCAATCAAATCAAGTCAGATCAGAATCAATTGAGTGTCTTAAATCCTGATGCATGAAAGGAATTCCAGCACTGGTTATCAATGTCAAATCCTTAGACAAGTAAGGTAGGGAGGATGGTCAGCAAACTAAGCAACTGACCTGGCTTATATACACAGAAGATAACATGCAGTAGTTTCTGAAAAATTACAGCAGTTGAAGTGATACTTTTAGGAAATATTATGACATTGATCAAAAATAGCATTTAGTTTCTTAAATCATCTGCAACATTTAAAAAGAACATTACAATATTCATTATTTCCTCTGCCTCAGTATCATTTTGTGTTATCTGTCAAGGTAAGGCAGCACTGGCCAGCTTTTAGTAGCTTAGATTCCCCTCCCTGAATCTTCCTGTGACAGCTGCTTGACTGGGCATATCTTGAGAGGCAAGCCTTCAGCTGTCACAGGAGGTAAATATTCAGTCTTTTTCTGCCATACAAAGAAGAAAGTCCTTTGACTCTTTACAGGCTCCAGTGCTGATTGTTCTAGCTTATTGCTCAGTTGAGGATCCATTCATCTCATTTTATGATTAAATTTATTATTCTCTTTCTATTTTTATGTTTATGTTTTGTCAGCATGTGGAAAATTTCAGTATTTCTCTTAGAAGTGCACTGTGTTTGTGTGCTTTTACTACTGGGTGCTGTCTTGTGTAGTCAGAACTGTGGATTAATCCTGCCTACCTTTACTGTTATCACTCTGCTTTACCTTCATCTTTGGACAGAAAAATATTGTACAACTTGGATTTTTTCAGCATTTATACATTATTTACTATATGTATGACATGCTCATTACATTTTTAACATCAGATCATGATTTTTACTGCAGATGAAGTTATTTGAATGTACTGTGGAGATTTTACTCTCTCTATGACATGAAAATATTTTAAATTGCTATTAAATGTTATTTTATGGCAGTTTAACATGATTAAAGTGTGTGGAGCTAATTTTTAACACTCATTGGCTGCTTTGTAAAAGAATTCTCTACACATTTCAAACTTTTTTTTTATAATAGCACAGTTTGGCAGAGTTTAGATGTGTGTGGACATACTTATTACTAGTAACTATAAGTGGTTATTGTGATATGTTATCTGGTACTTTAGTTTATTATTCTGGCTGGTGCTCGGTCCTCTGACTTGATGGGTCCTAAATCTGGTAACCCCCCTTCAAATCCAGTTCCATCTAAAAAGAAAAAAAGAAAAATATGCCTCAGTCTACGGTTAGTAATTCTGTTGGGGCCACAGATTGGCCTGCAGATTATTTACCTTTTTCTTTACTGGCCATTTTGGAATGGGGTAGACATATCATGGGTTTATAGCTTCATAGGTCGGTACTAGGCTATCTGCCCTAGGGTCTATACAAACCTAGCCTGGCTATTTCTTCCCATAGTATTTACTTCCTTGGACCCCTGTCTAGCAGGGCAACTGATGTGATCCCTGGGGTGAATCTCCCATCCAACCATCAAGGTTCCTTTTAAAGAGGGCCAAAGAGATGCTCTGTTTGACATGTATGGGCAGTCTGTTTCAAAGTCTGGGGAGTCTCTGGGTCAGGAACCTATCCCTCCAGCATGTTTTGTTCATTGTGATGACAAAGTTTAGATCCCTGGAGCATATGTCTCTGAGGGATTGGGATTTCTTTAAGTGTAGCATGTCCAACAGCTCTGGGTTTGACATGGCCTTGTATGTTAAGCAGAGATCACCTCTGAGTAGACGATATCCGACAGAGTATAGGTGGAGTTTTTTTAGATGGTCAACATAGGGCATCTGCTTTAGGCCTGTGATTCTTTTAGTGAGGTATTTCTGTGGCCTTTCCAGTTGTTGCAAATGTCTTGAGAGGTACATACCAAACGGGGCATTGTGATCTATAATGGGTCTAATGAGGGATGACTACGGTGGGATAATGACCTCCTTTTTTCTATATGAAAAGCCCTTAGTGATGGGGTGTACCACATAGAAGGATTTCCTAACTGTTGTGGTGATATGGTTATCAAACGTGAGACCACTGTCCACCTGTGTCGCTAAGTCTCTTATCACACTTTCAGTGTTTAGTGTACTGCCACCTATGTGGTAATTTAATCACTGCTGACAAATATACTGAGGATCAAGAACACACAAACACAGTTGAGTAAAAAGCAGAACACCTTTATCCAACACAAAGCTTTCGGGACAACTCCCTTTTTCAATGATTAACACAAGGTGCAGTTAGTTTCAGATTTAAATACACCCACCACACATCACATGACCTGCAGCCAAGGTCATATGATTGACTGCATCAGTATTTAATATACACTTACTAACATTTTTACTAAGTGAAATACAAAGTTCAAACATATATACACATACATATACATATACACATATTCTTATAAAAAGATATACTATATCTCAACACTCAAAAATTCATCTACTCAACAATCATACCTTACTTATTATACCTAAAATTATAAAAATAATAATAATTATTTATTCAATACTATAAAATTTCTACAGCAATCTTAAAAAACATGGCCAAATCCATGTTACCAAACATTAATCATTTCAAACAATTGTGCTGCAACCTTACTAAAATTGGTTTTATTGACACAGCTGCATTTAAACCAGGTTCAGTGTCTGCTGACAGTCGTACTATCCACTCATATTCCTTCACTTCAAGTTGATTACATATATCACCCCCTCTTAGTGTTTTAGACAGCATGTCTATAACTCTAAACTTGAACATGTGCCCATTACCACATTCTTTTATATGTTTATATAAAGCATTTGTTTCACATTGTCTCCTTATGTTGGACTTATGTTCAATTATACGATCCCTCAGCCTTCTTGTTGTCATCCCCACATAGAAAGATGAACATGCTACACAAGTTGCTATATAAACAACGTAGCAAGAGGCACATGTTGCTAACCCATTAAAGTTGTAACATTTATTAGTAACGGGGTGTTGAAATATATTGTTATGTAATAAATTATCATCTTGAGCTGGCATTATATCAGTGCAACAACTACAATTGTAGCAACATATAGTGCCTCTAGTTCTTCCTTCAGATTGATGAGTGGAAGTATATGAAAAATCCTTATAACATAAGAACGACTTCAATGATCTCTTGTTCCTATACGCAAATGAAGGTGTATTTCCTACTACTGCTCTTACATCATCTTGTGCTAAAAGTATTTTCCAATATTTATTTATAACCCTTCTAACTATGTGTGTTTTCATATTATATGACGTTATAAATCTTAATTTAACATCATCTCTCATTTTCTCCAACACGTTGCTGATATCACCACTATCAGGTGATAATATAGGTTTATAAGATGTCAGCCTATTGTTCTTAACTAAATCTCTCATACTATCTACTAACTTCTGTGGGTACCCACTAGCTATAAAATCACCACATGTCTCATCTAATTGTTTTACAAAGGATTCTTCAGTATTATTAAGTCTACTAATTCTTATCAATTGGGCCTTCACTATGCCTTTAAAGACATGAGGAGCGTGCATACTTGACGCTTCCAAATAGCGCCCAGATGAAACCTCTTTTTTATATACAGTGGTAATAAATTTGTTATCATTCACTTTTAAATTTATATCCAAAAAATTCACATTACTTTGCGAACATTCCATCTTGAAGTTCAAAAAGGATGTTGTATTATTTATATAGCCATTAAAATTTAACAAGTCCACATAGGTACCTTTCTAAATGAGGAAGCAGTCATCCACAAACCTTTGATAAAATTGGATTCCATTATTTATAAAACCATTATCATTAAATAGATGTGTCCTTTCCCATTGATATAGGACTATGTTAGCAAATGTGTTAGCTATGGGAGTACCCATAGCAACACCTGTTAACTGCACATAATGTTGTTCATTAAAAATAAATACATTATTCCACAGCACTACATCTAGTAACATACAGATATTATCAGAATGTCTAGACGTAAAACCTGAATACTGTGTAAGGAAATCACGTACAGACTCTACACCATAATCAATGGGAATCACAGTAAACAATGAGGCTATATCTAGCACAGCCATATACATGTCCCCATTTTCCCAGAGTACATCTTTCATGCCAATTTGCCATCTGTTTAATTTCATTAAAAAATCTGTTGTATCTTTAATAACAGTGGTACAAATAGACAACAAAGGTTGCAGTTGTTTTTGCAAGTACAGAGAAATAGGCTCCGTGACCCATCCTTTGCCTGAAACAATAGATCTCATAGGTGGATTCTCCTTGTTTTTGTGCACTTTGGGAATCCCATATAATTGTGGTATTATGGGGCTAGTCACAGTAAAAAAATGGAATAAATCCAATGTAATATCACCTGCTAATTGAATATCATATATACACATATTAACATAGGATACATATTTCTTGACTTCTAAACTAGATATTATTTTAAAGGCTGCCTCGTCCCTAAGTAAAAGTAGGACAGATTCTACATACTTGGTTCTATCCATAATCACCACAGAGCCCCCTTTGTCTGCTTGTTTTATGATTATACTAGGTTCATTTTTTAATTCTTTGAGAGATATAGAGATATATGTTCTGTATATGTAAGATTAAAAATACTATTGCCCCTTAATTTCACATCATATGTATTTCTAAGTTCCAACTCACACAAGTCATGAAAGGCTATTAATATTGGTATGCAACATGTGCCTCTTGCTACGTTGTTTATATAGCAACTTGTGTAGCATGTTCATCTTTCTATGTGGGGATGACAACAAGAAGGCTGAGGGATCGTATAATTGAACATAAGTCCAACATAAGGAGACAATGTGAAACAAATGCTTTATATAAACATATAAAAGAATGTGGTAATGGGCACATGTTCAAGTTTAGAGTTATAGACATGCTGTCTAAAACACTAAGAGGGGGTGATATATGTAATCAACTTGAAGTGAAGGAATATGAGTGGATAGTACGACTGTCAGCAGACACTGAACCTGGTTTAAAAAAAACAATTTTAGTAAGGTTGCAGCACAATTGTTTGAAACGATTAATGTTTGGTCACATGGATTTGGCCATGTTTTTTAAGATTGCTGTAGAAATTTTATAGTATTGAATAAATAATTATTATTATTTTTATAATTTTAGGTATAATAAGTAAGGTATGATTGTTGAGTAGATGAATTTTTGAGTGTTGAGATATAGTATATCTTTTTATA
Source organism: Protopterus annectens (assembly GCF_019279795.1). Taxonomy (NCBI): domain Eukaryota; kingdom Metazoa; phylum Chordata; order Ceratodontiformes; family Protopteridae; genus Protopterus; species Protopterus annectens. The sequence continues at coordinate 616,692,380 of NC_056748.1, read as the reverse complement.
AGAATATGTGTATATGTATATGTATGTGTATATATGTTTGAACTTTGTATTTCACTTAGTGAAAATGTTAGTAAGTGTATATTAAATACTGATGCAGTCAATCATATGACCTTGGCTGCAGGTCATGTGATGTGTGGTGGGTGTATTTAAATCTGAAGCTAACTGCACCTTGTGTTAATCATTGAAAAAGGGAGTTGTCCCGAAAGCTTTGTGTTGGATAAAGGTGTTCTGCTTTTTACTCAACTGTGTTTGTGTGTTCTTGATCCTCAGTATATTTGTCAGCAGTGATTACGTTTGTGTACCTGTGCTGAATAGTTGGGTTACACTAAGCCCGTTCCTGCAGCCTAATGGATACCTCGAATTGCTTGAAAGGGTGGTTTGAAAGGGAAGTAAACCCCCTACTGCATGTTTCTGCCGAGACATTAACTATAAATGAAAAAGAACCCAGTACACCGGTGGTGAATATTCAGGAGTTTGAACATTTACTTTATAGTCTTGAAAGGAAAATGGGGGCATACACGCGTATGCAGTGGCAACGTTATAGCTTTGCAGTGTATATGGAGAAAGGAATTGTTCCTCGTGGTTTAAGAATTCTAAAGATGCCCTCTTATGGGAATACTTACCCGGACTTGCTGAAAAAATGGCAATGTCTGAACCTTAAATTAAGCCATGATTATATGGCATTAATGAATGATTTTTTCTTGGACATAGAAAATGGTCTAAAAAAAGAAATAATAGAAATGGAGGATAAATTGTTTAATATGTCTTGCTGGAAGGAAGGTTTATCCATTCATCAAGCTATGATGGATAGACTATCAGCGTTAGATAATAGACTGGAAATGACCAAGAAGCGCAAGCTCCTTAGAGACATTGGCGATTTTCAAACCGGCAACATATTCTCTTGGCCCAGGACAGACAGGGCTGGAGAGATTAAGAAATCAAACTTCAAATCGCACAACAAGTTTGCATCGGAACCAGTAAATAGGGCTGCTTTGCCCCTAGATACACTGGATGTCTTTGAAACCGCAAGCTTACCAACGGAGCATGTTAACACGCCCCCACTATCGTCACAGCATCACGTGGGTAGCGTGAAGACGACGGTACTAGCTGAAGCACCTTATGGTGCTAGTGGCGAAGCAGAAGGCGTGCGTTTACCAGGTGGATCTTCTTTAACACTAAGAGCAACGGATGAGTTGCCAATAACGGCCAAAAGAACCGTACAACCTATACATAATTTTTTCAACAAACCGTTCCAGCTACAACAGCCAGAAAGAGTTATCGAGCAGAGGACAGCATCTAGATCTGCCTCGAGAGGTAGGTTGGCGGTGAAAGAAGTGGCGACACTAGATAATAAACGGAAACTTTCTACTTCACCAAAACAAATGAAAATAGCCAGAAAGTGAAGGCAGATATTCTGAATTTATCATCCTTTAACATTGGAATTGGACATTGCTCAGTACTTCGTAGAGGTATGGGATTTATTCCTACAAGTTCTGAGGACATTGTAAACGTATTAACAGACTTAAAAATGTTTGTGAGGAATGTATCCCTAAAACTCATTTTTGGTAATGAAGTAGTGAATGAAAGGGGCTGTAAAAGGTGCAGCACATTCATTCCAAATAGTATACCAATATTAATAGCCTTTCATGACTTGTGTGAGTTGGAACTTAGAAATACATATGATGTGAAATTAAGGGGCAATAGTATTTTTAATCTTACATATACAGAACATATATCTCTCAAAGAATTAAAAAATAAACCTAGTATAATCATAAAACAAGCAGACAAAGGGGGCTCTGTGGTGATTATGGATAGAACCAAGTATGTAGAATCTGTCCTACTTTTACTTAGGGACGAGGCAGCCTTTAAACTAATATCTAGTTTAGAAGTCAAGAAATATGTATCCTATGTTAATATGTGTATATATGATATTCAATTAGCAGGTGATATTACATTGGATTTATTCCATTTTTTTTACTGTGACTAGCCCCATAATACCACAATTATATGGGATTCCCAAAGTGCACAAAAACAAGGAGAATCCACCTATGAGACCTATTGTTTCAGGCAAAGGATGGGTCACGGAGCCTATTTCTCTGTACTTGCAAAAACAACTGCAACCTTTGTTGTCTATTTGTACCACTGTTATTAAAGATACAACAGATTTTTTAATGAAATTAAACAGATGGCAAATTGGCATGAAAGATGTACTCTGGGAAAATGGGGACATGTATATGGCTGTGCTAGATATAGCCTCATTGTTTACTGTGATTCCCATTGATTATGGTGTAGAGTCTGTACGTGATTTCCTTACACAGTATTCAGGTTTTACGTCTAGACATTCTGATAATATCTGTATGTTACTAGATGTAGTGCTGCGGAATAATGTATTTATTTTTAATGAACAACATTATGTGCAGTTAACAGGTGTTGCTATGGGTACTCCCATAGCTAACACATTTGCTAACATAGTCCTATATCAATGGGAAAGGACACATCTATTTAATGATAATGGTTTTATAAATAATGGAATCCAATTTTATCAAAGGTTTGTGGATGACTGCTTCCTCATTTGGAAAGGTACCTATGTGAACTTGTTAAATTTTAATGGCTATATAAATAATACAACATCCTTTTTGAACTTCAAGATGGAATGTTCGCAAAGTAATGTGAATTTTTTGGATATAAATTTAAAAGTGAATGATAACAAATTTATTACCACTGTATATAAAAAAGAGGTTTCATCTGGGTGCTATTTGAAGCCAAGTATGCACGCCCTTATGTCTTTAAAGGCATAGTGAAGGCCCAATTGATAAGAATTTGTAGACTTAATAATACTGAAGAATCCTTTTTAAAACAATTAGATGAGACATGTGGTGATTTTATAGCTAGTGGGTACCCACAGAAGTTAGTAGATAGTATGAGAGATTTAGTTAAGAACAATAGGCTGACAACTTATAAACCTATATTATCACCTGATAGTGGTAATATTAGCAATGAGTTGGAGAGAATGAGAGATGATGTTAAATTAAGGTTTATAACGTCATATAATATGAAAACACACATAGTTAGAAGGGTTATAAATAAATATTGGAAAATACTTTTAGCACAAGATGATGTAAGAGCAGTAGTAGGAAATACACCTTCATTTGCGTATAGGAACAAGAGATCATTGAAGTCATTCTTATGTTATAAGGATTTTTCATATACTTCCATTCATCAATCTGAAGGAAGAACTAGAGGCACTATATGTTGCTACAATTGTAGTTGTTGCACTGATATAATGCCAGCTCAAGATGATAATTTATTACATAATAGTATATTTCAACATCCTGTTACCAATAAACGTTATAACTTTAATGGCTTAGCAACGTGTGCCTCTTGCTATGTTGTTTATATAGCAACTTGCGTAGCATGTTCATCTTTCTATGTGGGGATGACAACAAGAAGGCTGAGGGATCATATAGTTGAACATAAGTCCAACATAAGGAGACAATGTGAAACAAATGCTTTATATAAACATATAAAAGAATGTGGTAATGGGCACATGTTCAAGTTTAGAGTTATAGACATGCTGTCTAAAACACTAAGAGGGGGTGATATATGTAATCAACTTGAAGTGAAGGAATATGAGTGGATAGTACGACTGTCAGCAGACACTGAACCTGGTTTAAATGCAGCTGTGTCAATAAAACCAATTTTAGTAAGGTTGCAGCACAATTGTTTGAAATGATTAATGTTTGGTAATATGGATTTGGCCATGTTTTTTAAGATTGCTGTAGAAATTTTATAGTATTGAATAAATAATTATTATTATTTTATAATTTTAGGTATAATAAGTAAGGTATGATTGTTGAGTAGATGAATTTTGAGTGTTGAGATATAGTATATCTTTTATAAGAATATGTATATGTATATGTATGTGTATATATGTTTGAACTTTGTATTTCACTTAGTAAAAATGTTAGTAAGTGTATATTAAATACTGATGCAGTCAATCATATGACCTTGGCTGCAGGTCATGTGATGTGTGGTGGGTGTATTTAAATCTGAAACTAACTGCACCTTGTGTTAATCATTGAAAAAGGGAGTTGTCCCGAAAGCTTTGTGTTGGATAAAGGTGTTCTGCTTTTTACTCAACTGTGTTCGTGTGTTCTTGAACCTATGTGGTAATTCACAGGTACATGTTTTTTCCCAAAGGGGATAACTATACATTTCTTGGCACTGAGCTTGAGCCCATGGCTCTGGCACCAAGCATCTGTTTCTGTAAGGCCTTTTTGTAGAATATCCACATCATTCGGGGATTCAATAATGGCTCCCAATTTGCAGGCATCTGCAAACTTTGTTAGCCAGAGTTCCTTAGTGTTGGCCTGTACTTCAGAGAAGTAGATGCCAAACAAGAGCGGTCCCAGGAATGAACCCTGAGGTATTCCACTTGTCACTAGTCTGGAGCTGGATTTGGAGTTGGCTACCTTTACAGTGTGGGTTCTGTCAGTAAGCCAGTTGGCAACCCATTGAGTGATGTAGGGATTAATGCCCAGCTTAGTAAGTTTATCTATGATTCCTGAGTGGGCAATGGTGTCGAAGGCCTTGGCAAGGCACAGATAGGCTATGTGGACCACCTTACCCTTGTCCACGGCTCTGGAGACTGATTCGAAGAAGTCAATCAGGTTCAGGAGTCACGATCGGACCTTCATGAACCCAAACTGTGTGGGATCCAGAGTTTGAAGGTTGCCAGTGTCTTTGTTTATAAGTTTCATGATAATACGTTCCATGGCCTTGCAAATCAGGCTCATCAGACTGATGGTGCAGTAGTTTCTGGGATCCAGTGTGGATTCCCCCCTTGTGGAGTGGGATAACTGTAGCTGTGCACCATTCGGTGGGCATGAAGCCTGAGGTGAGGCTATGATTAAACATGATACTTAGGTGAGGTGCCAGTTCATATTGTAGTTCATGTAGTACACAGCCTGGGATGTCATCTGGTCCCATGGATGCTGTATTCTTAACTTTGGAGAGTGTGTTTTTTACCTGTGTGGCCATTATTACCAGAATTTGGCAATCTTTTAGTATTGAGATGGGTCCTTTAGTGGGTGAGAGGGGGGTGAAGTTTGCACTGAATCAATCTGCCAGTTTATTGGCAATATCCTTGGGATCAGTATATTTAATGCCATTCTGTTGTAGCTCAGAGCAGATCTGATCATTGCCATTTAGATTCTTGACATAGCTATAGAATGTCTTGTGGTTGTCTTTGGAATCTTTGGCAATTTTATTTTCATAACTAGCTTTGGAGGATTTTATGAGGGATCTCAGCTTCTTACTGAGGCTGGTAAGGGAGTTTTTTGCATCCTGGGATTTTCCTCTTTTCTGCAACAGTTTCTTACTTTTGTTGTAAAGTTTGTTTATGGCAAGGGACCACCAGGTTGGCTTCCTTTTTTTGGAGGAGAGCGTCTTGGCTCTATTGAGGATGGTACAATTCATGCATGAGTGGATGTGCTCGTACATTGCCTTAGTGTAGGATTCAGCAGTCAGATTTTCAGTTCCCATCTGCATGGGTGGCATGAAGTTTGTCACTTCTGACTTGAGTAGCGTGAAGTTGGCTTTGGAGAAGTTTTTTTACAGAGGTTTCCTTACTGGGGGATGGGGGTGGGATGTGGATGTCAAGGGTGATTAGCTTATGGTCAGACCTGACCAACGAGGGGGTGAGCATAGGTGTGGAGCATCGATTTTCCATGTTGGTAATGACCAGGTCTAGGATATTGGAGACCCTGGTGAGATTAAGGATTAGTTAATCCAGGGCATTGGAATTTATGAATTCCAAGAACCGTTGGGCAAAGGTGTTGGTACATGAGTTTTCCCAGTTAATGGCAGGGTAGTTGAAATCACCCAGTATTAGGGTGTTTGGTTGTATCTTAATATTTTCCAGTATGTTTAGAAAGGTGTAGTGAGAAACTTGGGGCATGGTGGGGGATCTGTAGCAAGCTACAGTTTGGATTGCAGTCTTACCTAGTGTTAGTTGCATCTGGAGAATTTCAGATGACACTCCTCCACCTTTAGTGTTTTGGTCCTGGTTTGGTGGCCGAAAAGTGTGGTAAGAGTTGTAGCCTGGTATTGCAGGGGTGCTCTCTAGAGCCTTGAGCCAGGTCACAGTTACTGCACAGATATCGATGTTCTCCATTATTAGGAGTGTCTCGAGAGAGTGCATTTTGAAGTTTAGACTTCTAGCATTGAGTAGCATTGCCTTCAGATTTTGCATGCTTGTACCTGTTACGATGGTGGTTTTGTCCTTTGAACTTTGCCTAAAAAAGGCAGTATAGGGGTGTCAAGAGCCTTAGCCAGTAACCTGAATTCCAGCAGTGACAGGTGCAGACCATCTCTGGCAAAGCATCGTGGTCTGTCGATCATGTCGTCCCAGGCAGACAGATACTAGATCCCCTTTGAATGACATCAGAAGCTTAGCCAATTGTTGAAGTCAATCATTTTGTCCTTATACTGTGGTGTCATTCTGGGCGAAGGCAGGATGCTACACAGGGCTAGGGTCATACCCGCCTGGGCCGCATGATCCAAGAGCTCTTCCATGTCTCTTTTCATGTAGTCCAGGGAAGTACGTCTCAAGTCATTCACTCCAACATGGACAATGACAAAGTCATATTTGTACTTGTTGTGGAGTGACTTGAGTGCATGTGTTATGTGTCAGATCCTGGCACCTGACAGGCAGCTGACTGTAATTTTCTCCTTGTTCAGTCTGGTGAGTGGGACATCAGTGTGCTTGACTATCGAGTCACGTATGATTAAAGTATTGGGTACATTGTCTTGCCTCCAGAGATGTATCTGGCGCAGGTTTGGGAGAATCAAATCCTTTACTTACAGGAGTAGTCCAGGGTAAGACATTCCATGCAAGACATAATACTCTTGTCACCAGATATTTTATCTAGTTGTGGAATTCACAAAGAAAAGGAACAGAAGCTTCACCATGCAGCTAATAATAAGATTAAAGCTGTTTGTAATGCTGATGTAGTTTCCTTGGCTAAGAGTGTTCTACAGACAGTTAATTCCAGTGATTGTGTTCCAATACATGGTTCTTGTTTCAGAGAATGATGAGGAATCTGGTGAGGACAATGGTGATTTCCTATTTTTTTCCTAGTTTTCTAGCCTTTAAAGATGTTTATAAAGCTGCTTGCAGGACAGCAAAATCTATTCCAACAGTCCCTAAAAAGGCTTAGAGAAAATATAGGGTCTTTTCCGATATCCAGAACAAAGAAGCTTGGAATCCAACCATCTAATGCCAGCCAATCAAAATAAATTGTAAGAAATGGATTAATTTCCTTAGAGCTGATTTACCACCAGGATTGAACACTACTAACAGCACCAAACCAGTTTTAAAGTTAAGCAAGGTCATGGATGACCTGTTTTTAAATAGGGCTGTATTGAATATTTAACTTATTACAGCTGAGTGCACCTCTAGACATTTCTGCATTTACCTCCTAGGCATCATATATTGCTTCCTCATATTTCCATTAATAATTCCAAAACCATGCCACATGCAAGGTATCAGAATTGTTTATCTTGAAGCATAAATGATGGCAAATACAATTATATCTGACCTCTGTCAATGGGTATTTGTTAGACCTGTAAGGTGATAACTTCATTTTTTAAAGGCTCAAGCAACACTCAAAAGAGCTTTACTGGAGAGAAGGAAGTACACACACACACACACACACACACACACACACACACACACACATATATATATATATATATATATATATATATATATATATATATATATATATATATATATATATATGTATTTATTATGATGTATTTATGCCTGTATACGCATTGTATGTAGCTGCATATGATTTTCATATCTTTTAATTTGCTTTTATAACTTTTTTATGTATGGATCATATAAAGTGTGGATTTATTTTGATAGGCTGTCATTTTTTGATGTAAACCTGTCTGTTCAGGAAGTGACTGATTTTATGCACTGAGAACGAGTTTTTATAACTTGAAAGCTTTGCTTGCTAATACATTGTTCATATAAGGCAGATGGATTCCAAGCTTCTTTGCTCTGGATTTTACAATGTTTTCTTTTTTATGGAATCCATTCAGCTGCTTGGAGAAATTGGTGCTGTTTGGTCTTCTCCAATATGACAGGTCTCTTTTCACCTTTGACTGCTGACCCAGCTGTGGTTTCTTCAGATGCCTGTTCAAATTAAAAGTCTTTAGTTTCATCTAATTGTATCGCATGATAAAGGGGAAATGATTAGATCTTCAAGGCAAAAGGATGTCTCTTTCTATTAATCTAGCATTTAGAATGTTAAATTATCAAGGCAATATATTGAAATGTATTTTATATGTATATAGTTTGGAAGATTTTGATATATCTTTACCTGTAGAATAAAAATCTTATATGAATGAAACTGTTTCTAATTTGACTCAGGTTTTGAAAAATGTTTTGAGAGGTGAGCTTGAATGTACAGATACAGTCTCAAGAAATTATGCTGCTTTTGTTGAATTAAGACAAAATGCTTGGTTATATACCCAGAGCATCTATGATGATTTGAAAACAAAATTATGAATGCACCTTTAAGTTCTGCATTGGTTTTTGGGACCTGTGTTACTCAGATTCTTAAAGAGGTGGGGATGAGAAAGGAAAATGAATGCATGGTGTATCTAGGATGTTTGATGTACCCAACTTCTCCCCAAAGTATCTACCATCAAGGGACAGAAAAAGCAAAAATCCCAGCCAAACAAAAGTCAGGGATCCAAAAGTAAATATAGCAGGAGGATAATTCTTTGAAACCAAAAAAAAGGGTTCCTTTCTGAAAAATGATCAGCCTTCACAAAGGAATAACTATGCTGAGTTACAGATCAGCCCTACCCCCCTCCTGTTCTTCATTCTCATCCCCCTTCCCCCAGGCTGTCTCTCAGCAATGCAGCATGGCCACATATAGTCTCAGACAAACAGGTTGTGAGAATAAGTAAGAGAGGATCTACTTGGCAGTGGACAGAAAATCCTCCCCTTCAGGGGAATTCTCCCACACCCACCAGACCAGACACACCTGTTTCCTTTAGTGCTCCATCACATGGTGGAAGCAGGGGTCATAGAACTACTGCCTGCAATTCACAGAGACAAAGGATTTTACTCCAGAATCCTTTTGGTACCAAAAAAGAGGCACTCCTGGAAAACCATCCTTGATTTATCCTTTCTAAACATCTTTTGTAAAAGTTCTAAAATTCAAAATGCTTACCTTACAGTCGGACCTAGCATTACTTCCAGACCACCATTTTATGGTGATTCTAGATCTCAAGAACACTTATCATATTCCTATTGCTTCTAATTTCAGGAAATGTTTGAGATTTGCTGCATCTGGCTTACATTATCAGTTTTCTGCATTACTCTTTACTCTATCTTACGGCACCTCGAGTATTTGTAAAGTGTCTACTGCAGAACCTTAGGTATCCACATTTTTCCTTATTTAGATGACGTGCAGATTTGTACAGATTCTGTATCCAGGTACTTGGTATCCTTAGACAAAGTCACATCCTTCCTACCTGGGCTTCAAACTGAACCTTCAAAAGTCCTTCCTCACACCCCCCCCCCAATGAATTGTTTTCTTGGGGTGTTTGAGAGACACAATAAAAAGGATGGCCTTCCTGTGAGAAGACAAAATTCTGACTTACGGCATTTTCTTGGATTTCTCTCTTTCACATGTCATCTCAGCAAGACAGTCCCTCAAAATTCTAGGCCTCATGACATCAATGATCCTCATGATACCACTTGTCAGACTACACATGTGAAAAATTCAATGATACTTCAAGAATTGTTGGGCCCAGTACCTTCATCCTTGGGATTTGTGGAACAGGAGCTACAGTGGTGGAGCGATCAACTGTCTCTGGATATAGGAATCCCTTTATCTCTTCAGATCCCAGTCCAGTCTGTCAGGATGGTCTCTTCAGAATATGTGTGGAGAGTTCGAGTGTAAGGTTTGTGAGGTCCTCAGGACACACCAAAACACTTAGATGTAAAATAGATGTGTAGCAGTGATACACGCATTACAAGTTCTTCACCACTTATGAACTCCAGGTCCTCTTCTAGTGGTAACTGATAGCACTACCAGAACAAGCAAGGGGGTGCAAGGCCAGTTGGCAATGATGGTCTGGAAGCTGGATCTATAGCATTCACTGATGTTTCAGGGCTTGTACATTCTGTCAGAGCAATACAAAGTGGCAGACAGACTAAGCAGATCCTGGGCAGACCCTCATGAGTGAAAACTTCATGTAATGGTCTTTCAGGACTTGATCCAGAGGTGGGGGACATCTCAAGTAGATCTACTCACCTCCTTTCAAAACAGACAACTAAACAAATTTCTGTTCAAGACATCCTTGCAGCCATGCTTGGAAGATAGAAACTTTATCATTCCCATGGTTGTGAATGTTTCTATATGCATTTCTACCCTTTCAGTGATTCCCAAGGAACTTTTAAAAATTTAGAAATAATTACCAAAAGTCATTGTGGTGACCCCGTTTTGTCCCAGGCAAAGTTCATTCACCCTTTTTTGGAACTGGCCAAGAGCAATTACCACAAGCTTCCTCACAGACTGGATTTGCTCACACAGCATCAGGGGTGAATGTTACACACCCAGCTTAGGGCAAATGCGACTAACAGTCTGGATGATTCTAATGTGATTCTTTAAGGCACTTGATCCCTGAGGATGTGCAGCAGGTATTTAAGAAGGCAAGAAAAAAAATGAAACTAGAAAACCTTACATTTACAAGTTGAAGAGATTTTCTAGATGCTGCCTATCCAATAATGGAGATCTCTGAAATCCGCTTCATCCAATAATGGAGATCTTGAAAGAGTTTAAACATTTCTGCCTTTAAAATATTTGTGTGAGGTACTTATGGTTTGTCATATGCTTCTATAAAAGTACATCTTGAGCCACCTCAGCTTGTCTGCTCATGGTTTCCCCTCTTTTGCCTCTTTTTGTGGTCAAACAGTTTATAAAATGAATGTTGCATAGGAGACCCAGTCAAAAGAAAATTCCTTCTCTTTAGGAACTCAGTTTTGTTCGTAAAAAATTGACTTCACCATCTTTTGAACCTGCCTCTCACACTGTTTTATGGTTCATTACTTGGAAGAATGTTTTACTCATTGCTCTGACATCTGCAAGATGAGTCTGTGATCTGCAAGTTCTCATGGTGTGCCAACCCTCTCTGATCTTTTACAAGAACAGGGTTGTGTTATGCAGTAATCCATCATTCATGCCTAAATTCTTTCCCGAATTTACCTTGAATCAAGCCATCAATCTCACACTATTCTATCCTGATCCAAAAATCAAGAAATCCTGCATACCTTTTAACTACCTTGACAGAAAAAAAGGCCTTTAGGAATCCTCTACAGGGGCTAAGGAAAGTCAACCTGTCTCTAAGCAATCTATTGATGATGGTTGCCCTCTGCTGTTGTTTTCTGTTACTCCCACAAAGTAAAATGTCTTCCAGGCAAAGTTAAGGCTGATTTGACTAAATCCTTATCCTCCTCAGTGGAATACTGAAAAGGGGTGGAATCTAGAAGCATTCTAGAAGTAGCAACCTGGTTCTCCATTCATATCTTCACAAAGCACTACAAACTGGATTCATTTTCAAGGTCTAGAGCACTCTCTAGGGGCTCTTGGATACCTATTCTTCCACCTTGCAGGTAGGGTAAGCTTTGTGAATCTAAGCAAAATGCCTCTGAGGCAGTGGGAATGATGAACATAGAACAGCTGCCTAAATGCTACCTACTTGTAACAGTAGATTATCAAATTTCTTACTGCCTCAGTGTCAGCCAGGGTTGCCAGATTTCCAACCAGCCAGGCAGGGACAAAAAAAAAAAAAAAGTTTCTCACGGCAAGTGAAGACCAAAAAAAAAAAAAGGTCTTTCTTTAATGCGGAACAGATGTTCCACATTAAAGAACAGTAGCTCTGCACTAAGCACGAAGCTTCTCGTGTTTAATGCATTGCAGTTCCGCATTCAACACAAGTAGCTCCAGGTTAGCGATTTGGCATTGATTCAACAGAAGTAGTTTTGATTGGCCTGTATGCCAGGTATACGGGCCAATCAAAAAAAAAAAAAAAAACAAACAAAGCGGAGGCTGGCCGGGATTTAAATCGGCAGGGCGTTACTCGGGATCAGGCTGCTGATCTCGGGACAGTCCCGCTCAAATAGGGACGTCTGGAAACCCTGGTGTCAGCACCCACCCACCATCTCCCAGACTGAGCATAGCTGAGGTGGGCTACAACCTCTTTCATTCAGTTGTTGCTGGGCTTGTTTTGTATATGCTGTTTTGACTGACTACACATTTACTCTTGCTAGATGATTCTGGCCCCAGGTACTTTCTTCTCCTTCTTTGTGGAAGCAAAAAGACTGAAAACTCACTCACTGTGACAGCTGAAGGTTTACCTCTCAGGATTTGTTCAGTCAATTAGCTGTTACAGGAAAAGAGAAGGCGGGAGGGGAGTCTGAGCTTTTGAAATCTGGACAGTATTGGGTTACCTTGGCAGATAACCCAAGATGCCACTGAGGCAGTCAGTGAGGAAATCAAACAGCTACCATAACAAGTAAGTAGGACTTAAGCAACTGTACTTTATTTTTGCAGTTCATTTTCACACATTAGCTTCCCAAGTCAGTTAGACATTGGATAAAACATGTCCCTGTGAAACATGGCAACTTCACCTTTTTAAGAGCACTGTTTTGATAGATTTTGGGTTGAAAAGGTCACAGCATGAGAAGTAGCTTTGCAAGAAATATATTCATCTCATATCTTTTACAGATTAAATGTAAAACTTTTGATCAATCAATGCAAGATATTAAAAACATGCTGAATAATAATCATATCATAACAGGCTGGCAAGCATAATATATGTTTAATGAATGCAAATGAGTGCTGTTTTGTCTTTGCTATCCACTTTGCTGTTTCATGACCAACCATGAGGTAACTGAACTAATACAATGGGACAGAATGCCTGGGCCCTATACATCTGACTCCTCCCCCCAATTCTCTTAACTGATGCTGGCCACAGAGCTAAAGGAAATGTATTTTAAACAACAATTTACACTTATAAGCATATTAATGTAAGCACTGAACCAAAATGCAAGAAAGAATTAAACAATTACAAGTATTAATGCAATAGCACATTGAAATTATTTTACCCATGGGGTGTGGCTGCTTTCTGAATCTTATTTGCAATCCTGCTGAAAGTCTGGATGAATTAATGCTGTCCGTTTCATTGCATGCAGTTGCTCAGTATTGACTCAGTGCTAGCTCAATGCCAGCCCCAACAGTGATTTCCTTTCATCTAGTCAGTCTGATACGTTGGCTATTACAAAAATCAGTCATAGATATTTTTGTTGTCTGATGCAAAAAAAAAAACAAAAGCACTGCTGTAATTAACCATTCTGTATGTTGCTATTTGAATTCTGACATTATTAACTGCTACTTGTCCTACCTTTGGATTGTGATCAGATAGCATTTGCAGTGCTGAGTGTAAATCATATCCAACACAGCTTAACTTATTTTATGTGTCTTGGTCTATACTGTTTACTAATTCTGCATTTACTTTTGCTGCCCTCAGTGCAGTGACTAACAAATTTTAAATAATCAGTTTTGCAATGTAAATTAACATTTGTCATATTTACCACTATTTTATGCAGTGAATAACTCTAGCACTTTTTGCTGTTTTCAGCATTTGGCTTATTTTACTGCATGCCCCAATACATAGATGATTTGTTGTCTGTGGCAGTGTCATTTGTTTCAGTCAAAATATTCAGTGCAGGAAGTATTTCATGGAGATGTAGCAGCTTTTGTCTGCACTTTTATCAAATGCAGCAGTAATCTTCTAGGATTTAAAACATAGTTTTCTCGGACTCTGTCACAAAACATGTAGCAAGTGGGGACTGGGGACGATAGCCATATTTTCAGTTTTGTTTCACGTCAGCATGGTCTTAGAAGTAATCATGAAAAATAAATCAGTTTGTGCTTTCCAGCAGAATTTACAGTCTACAAATCCATGTCTGCATCACTGATGTGATGAACTAAATTATCTTTTTGAATTGCAGTTTATTAAGTCTCTTGCCAGTGGCATAGTGTTAGACAGTGCAAATACCTTTAAGGCAACATTTGGAAAGGATATTGTCTTCTGTCTCAAGTGAAAGCAAATTGAGCATTATTCTTCTCAGGTATCAAAATAGTAAAAAGGCATTTGTCAAGCACACTGTCTTGATACAGACTTTGGGATGAAAATGTCAGTGTGAGCTGCAGCTTTGTAAGAAATATATTCATCTCATATTTTATAGCTTGAATGTAAAACTCTATTCAGTTGACACAGGATTATTAAAAACATGCTCACTACTAATCATATAATAATAATAAGCTAGCAAACATAACATCTATCTTAATAATGCAGATCCATAGCCTTATGAGTTTGCTGCCCAATAAAATGGTACAAAATGCACAGGCTCTATGCATTATATCACAGAACTACAGGTTAATGCTAATAAGAGGTGAGGAATAGAGGTTGCTCAATACAAACTGTTTATGAATGACAGACAAGGGAGAGATGGAGTTAGAGTGCCAATCTACATATAGGAGGGCAACAGATGTAAAGTCAAGGAAAGAGAAGATAAAGAACACCAATCCACAAATGGGGGCAGGGTCAGATCTTAGGTTAAGTCCTAGAAATTAAACTAGAGGTTGGAGTGGAGAATTAGTGGATCCGCACACTGTATCATCTGCCACACACATAAATGTAGGAAAATGAGATGAGGAAGGAGAGAATGGAAAGAAAGGAGTAGGAACAAGAGGGTGATACTCTTAGTGGCTCTCCAGTGTGGCGGACTCCAGGCTCCCAAAGAAAGAGGGAGTGGGAGTTAATTAACATCTTGGCCACTGAAAGTTTGAGGCAGCTCAAGCAAAAATTTACCAAAATTGATACAATTCAATATTTGGTGCTAACCAAGGAGAAGTAGTCACAGAAATCTAGGTAAAAGTGGAAGAGTGGTCACTTTGCATTGTGGTTTAAATTGAGGGGAAGGATAAAAATACAAATGCAAAGATGGCATGTGGGATTTTATGAGAGTGGTTTAGGCTGAGCTAGTGGGAAGGATCAAAGAGTATCTAAGTGACTGGAAACAAAGCAAGGGAGTAACATTGAGTAAATAAGCTGTGGAAATGGGTCAGGGATAGAGCACTTAGGACTATGGTCAAATGTGTTAGGAATGGGCAGGAACAGCAAAAAGAGGAGAAGGCTATTTGCAGTTCTAACAGTGAGAATAGGGTTAAGAGATGTAAGAACAGTGCCAGACTTGGGACTGATAGGGGGATGGGGGAACCAGTTTTATGCTACAGACATTATTTGGCTTATTCCAGAAAGGACAACACTGTGCTATGCTGGTATGACAACGTATATATGAATGACTGTACCTTTAGTCATCATTAACATCATCAACCAACCTCCCATTCTCTACATGGGGTTTGGGTGTCATGTCAGCTGTCACCATCTGTCTCTATTCAGTGCCACTCTCCTACCTTGTTTGATACTCATACCTGACTTCACAGAACTTCTCTCGCAATCCATCCACCTCTTTGCTGGACCCCCTAGTTTCATCTTGACTTCTTCCTGTCTGTCCTAAATTTTCTTCATCAGATTGTCTTCTGCTTTTTTGCCCAAACCACCATAATCTGTTCTCTTTGACCTTTGTGGAATTGAAGCTACTTTGGTTTCTGCTCTTATGTTTTTTTTTTCTTCTTTTGTCCCACAGTGTGCATCCTACCACCCCTCTCAGTAACTTCATCTTTGTCACCTCTAGCTTCCTCAATTGCTCTGCCTTTACTATCCAGGTGTCTGTACCATGCAGTAATACTGATCACACTACTGTTTTGTATACCTTATTCAGCTTCTTTGGCATTCTTCTATCATACACGACACCTGACACTCTGTGTCAGTTGGCTGCAGCTCTTCTGATTCTAACTTTATATCTGAAGCTGTTATATTTTCCCTTCTATATCAATTCTCAGCTTCTTCTGATTTCTCCCATTTGCTGCCATTACAACTGTATTATCTATTATCAGTTTCATCCCATGTGCCTTCAGTTTTGCATTCCATTCCTATGTCTTTTGCTGAAGTTCTTGCTCAGAGTTTGCCTGTAATGTCACATCATCTGCATATAGCCATTTTGTTGATCTGTCCCTTCTGACCTGTTTGCTAATGTAGTCTATCACCAGTATAAACAACAGTGGGATGAGAGCTGAACCCTGCTGTGCAACCACTCCCACTGGGAACGCCTCTGAGAGACCAAACACTTTTCGACCTTGAGTCATTGTGTCTTTGTACATAGCTTGCACTAATTCTACTAGTGTTTCTTGGGCATCGATCCACTGCAGGACTGCCCAGATCAGCTTTCTTGGGACCTTATCATATGCTTTCTCCAAGTCTAAGAATGCCCATTTGGACTCTCTCATCTTTTCTAGTTTCTTCTCAACTATGTGTCTCATTGCAAACATCAGGTCAGTTGTGCAGCATCCTGATCTGAATCCAAACTGCTCATCTCCCATTTTGCTTTCTACTACTCTCCGTTTTCGTTTATCAATCACTCTGTCCAAAACGTTGATGCAGTGTGATAGGAGTTTGATACTTCTGTACTACCCACAGTCGTGAATGTCCCTTTTGTTCTTGAACACTGGCAGTAGTACCTTTAACCTGTGATGGAAATGGGTATCAAATAATCAGAAAAAGGTGGCTAGATGCTAACACATTAGAAAGAAGGTAAAAAAGATGCACAAAATAGCATAGAAACTAACAAGGGTAACCTGGATCAAAGCTGAGTAGTATTAGTATGCAATGTAGTGAGTCTGGATAGAAGATGGCAGACTTGACATCAGTGGTACAGGTAGGTGTTAGAAATTGCAGGTATTATAAAGGGGGTGGGACATGGATGCTGTTTGATAATAGCATAAAAGGGGTGAATATCGATGGAGTAGTGATTTATGTAATGGAGTACATTAAATAAGAAATCAGAGAGTAAAAGGAAGAGCACCAGTTCAGCAGTTCATCAAGGGGTTAAGGGAGTAGCTAAGTTCAGAATCCAGAGTAAGCACCATGTATGTTAAGACAGAGTAAAAGGGAACATTGGTGGATCAATACAAACTTAAAGGAGGAGAATGAACACTGAATTAGAGAATAAAGGAGAGGAATATCAGAGAGAGGGTTATAGTCACACCAGTCTTCATCTACAAGGAACAGACTTAGAGATATTGAGCTTCTGGACAGAGAAGGACTGCTACCTAACTGAGGCATTGGCCTTTGAGGAGCTCATCCAATCTTGCTGTGTTGTCCCAGAAAGGATATAATTCTGGATGTGGTGCTAATCAAGGTGGAAGGAATCAGAAAAACTCATGTAAATTATGATAAGATGGGGGATAGAGTCAAAGCAAAGTTTGGGGCCTTGGAATAAAATATGTGAGTAACCAAGCTATGGGAATGTATCAGGGACAAAGTAATTAGAGGTTGTCAGTGGCACAACAGGTAGCACATTCACCTGTAGTGCAGAAGGCTGTGGGTTCTGCTTCCACATCTTGAAGAGGGAATATTGATACTGAATTTCAGTGTAAGGGGGTGCTGAATTCCAGAGTGTGTTGTCCATTGGATGAGATATTAAACCAAGGCCCCATCTGCCTGAGTTGGTGGTAGCTCAGGGTGATTTAAAAGATCCCAGGCCACTTATCGAAAAGAGTAGGGGTCCTTTATGAAAGTAATCATACTTATTTACATTTATATACATTACATACACCATAAACAATATTTACAGCAAGCAATATGCACATCACATTTTTCTTTTATATTCTCCTCACCATAAATATAATAATCTTTTTTTTTGTTTTCCAACCCCCACTCCAACTTCAAAAAATAAAATCTTATTTTTTAGCATCATTGCCAAATCCCATTTTCCACTGAACATAATTTCCTTTACTTTCTGATTCCAAAGTAGCCATAAAATACGAACATTCTTTTATCAATTCTTTCTACATTTTCTACTTTTGTTCCTGTAATACACAAATTCAGCCATATCCATATTTAATGTATTTAATTCTGTGAATCCCTCCACATAATTCCTATCCAAGATCTTTTTCCATAGCATTTTATCTCTTTTGTGTCATAAAAAAACATGTTTGCTAGTTTCAAAATCACCTCAATACAAACAAATTCTATCTTATTTAGTTTTATAAGGCATATTCGCTTTTACAGGTAATTTTTGTATAGTCACACTCCATAAAAAATCTTGGCACTCTATCACATCTTTACATCTTTCTACTCTTGCATTTATAGCACTCTTTTTTCTTTCTTTAACTCCTTCCATGGATATATTTGGAAAACATTTTCCTTGCTGTTATTATACCATCCTTTTTTCCATTTTCAATTTCATTTACATTTATCTTGCAAAGAGTAATCTTATCTTGATAATTCTCCATGTCTTTATTACAACAAACTTTCCTTTTTGAATTAAAAAAAGATTAACCATTTTGTTTTATACTTCAAACTTAATATCTGTGTTAACAGAGAGATGGCATTATCCTTTAAACATCGCATCACTCTATATAAATTTAACAGTGCATTATAAACTATTGGGTTTATTAGCTCCAAGCCTCCTTTTTCTTTATTCACATACACCCCCCCCTTTAGCCAGATTCAACCTAGATCCCGAAATAAAAGAAAAAAAAATATTCTACACTATTTTTTCCATATTCAAAGGAATACTGAAAACACCTGCTAAATAAGCAATTCTGGATAACAAAATAAATTAATTAAATGTATTTTTTAAATGAAAGTTTAAAAGACTTCCAAAACACATGTATGTTTAATTTCCTCTGCTTTTTCTTTCCATATTTTATCTATGATTTATTGTTTCCCAAAGCTAATTCCAAGATTTCTGAATTTTGTCATATTAAATTTAATTTCTCCAACATCCCCTCAAATCCTAATCCTCGACTTTTGTCTTTATTTATTGAAAGTCCTGTTAGTTGAATACTCTCCTGAAACTGCTTTATCACTAAATTCATACTAAACCCATCTTTTGCAACAATAATAATATCGTCTGCATATGTTAACAAAATAGCCATTTTTATTACTTCATTGGAAATATAACTCATCGATACGATTTCTCTATTCATATGTGTAGATATCGCATTCATTACTAATACAAATAATGTACCAATCAATAGACAATACCTTTCTCAATCTGTACATCTTCCCTTAATCATCCGTTTACCATTACCTGAACTATATTATACCTATATGCTGTAACACAAACATTCAGGAAGGAAAAAGAGAGGCTTTAAGTGCCTCCATTTTGATTTTTCTGAATTTACTGCTTTCTGCTCTTGTTTGTTTAATTCAACTCCATTTATTTAAACTGTATTTGCTTTAATATTGCTACACACTCAAGTGTGCTATCTTGCACTGTATTTAAAGTGTTTTTATTACTATTTTAGCTGCTTTTCTGCAAAAAAAAAAAAAAAAAGTTTTAATCTTGTTTCCCACCTTTCCTGTAACTAGACTTATCCAGATACAGATTTCCTGTAGCCAGGACTGTTTTGTAAATTTCTGAGTCCCCCAGACCTTTCTGTGTTGGAGGGAAGCCTTCTAGCTTATCATTGGGAATGGTAAGCACTAGGTAGCCTACCTACTACAAGAGGAGTGGTTTTGGCCCAGACATTGTAGTTTATTGGCCGTTTGGGCTGTTTTTCCATCCCATTCAACTTTCTGCTTTAAAAGCCCATGTTTGCGCACCGCTCAGTGGCACTCAGCTGAGGTAAGCTATTACCGGTGCCAGAAAGTCTGCTCTTCAATTTTTCCCTTAAAACGTGCTTGTTCTTTTACTTCTTGCACTTCAATTATCTTATTTACTAGCACTTTAACAGGCTTTTGTAGCATTTATTGTAGCACACTTAGGTGCTTTCAGCACTAGCTGTTCCTACTCAGTAACAGCACCAGTACTTATTAGTTATGACCACCCATCCTGGTATGATTGTAGAGCAATTTCCTGTGCTTTCTCCTGCTGGCCTTGTGCACTTGGGCATTCTGAGACAGTATAGCAACTGTCCCATGTACACAGACAACCCTTTTCTCTTACCTCCCAACACTCATACATGTGAGAGGTGCACTTATATCACTAAATTGGAAGCAGTGCCCTCTCCAGCCAAGACCGGACTAGCTGATCAAGAGGAGAAGGTTAACACTTGCAACTCACTACATGGAACACACAGCCCTCCAAAACACAAACCATCACAACTCACACATAGAAGCACAAACCATACACCCATCTTTGAGGAGGCTGTCAGTAAAAATCTACCCAAACAACAGAGACCCCAGAGACAGAAATGAACTCAACCACCACAACACAACATCAACCTCAGAACATATAGTTCACCACCACAGTGTGGCCCTCAACCTAAGCCCTTGAGGCAGAACACTTTGCCTAATGTACTAATCATAGGAGATTCAATAGTGAGGCACACTGATGGTCCCACTCATTAGGTTGAGCAAGAAGAAGGTGACAGTCAGTTGTTTATCAGGTGCCAGGATCTGCCAGATAATGCATGCACTGAGGACCCTTAACAACAGGTACAAATATGACTCAGTCATTGTCCATGTGGGTGTGAATGACCTGAGATGTACCTCCCTGAACTACATGAAAAGAGATGTGATGGAATTCTCAGATTATGTGGCCCAGGATGGTATGACCCTAGCCCTGAGCAGTATTCTACCATCACTCAGAATGATACCACAGTATGAGCAGAAAATTATTGACTTCAACAATTGGCTAAGTTTCTGGTGTAATTTTAAAGGGATCCAGTATCTGTCTGCCTGGGATTACATGATAGACAGACCTCAATGCTTTGCCAGAGATGGACTGCATCTGTCACTCCTGGGATTACAGCTACTGGCTAAAGCTCTTGCCACCCCTGTAGTGCCTTTTTTAGATAATGTTCCAAACACCAAAATTCCACCATAACAGCTACACACAAATGTAATCTGAGGGTCATGCTGCTCAATGCTAGAAGTCTAAATCTCAAGATGCACTCGTTCAAAGCTCTCCTTAAAGTGGAGAATGTTGACATCTATGCTGTAATGGAAACCCGGTTTAAAGAGGCAGAAATCACCCCAGTGCTCCCAGGCTACAACTCATTCCATACCTTTCCACCCCAGAATACAGCTGGAAGCACCAAAGGTGGTGGTGTCTCCATATTCATAAACTCTACACAAAACTCTAGACTGGTACCCAGCATAATGCATTTAAGATACTTCAGGTACAATTAACACTGGGTAAGATGGCAATACAAGTCATAGACTGCTACAGAACCCAATCCATGTCCCTTGACCCTCACTCCAACTTCCTAAGCAACCTGGAATCTATCAAGGTCCAGCCCAATGCTCTCATAATGGGCGACTTCAACTACCTTTCCATCAACTGGGCAAACTATTCTAGTACCAATGTACAGTCCCAATGCTTCCTGAAATTTATCAATTCCAATGCCCTGGACCAGCTCACTCTGAACCCTGCTAGAGAAAGCAGCATCCTCGACCTGGTTATCATCAACATGGGAGACTGCTGCCCCACACCTATTGTCAACTCCTCCCTTGTTAAATCCAACCACAAACTGATCGCCATGGAAAGCTACATCTCACCTACACCCCCCACAAAGGTGCCCACCCTGACAAGCTTCTCCAAAGCTGACTTTAGGCTCCTAAAAAAGAGGTGGCTAACTTCTTGGCATCCATGCCAATGGAAAATAGCTGCATGACTGCCGAATCATACACCAGTGCACTGTATGTGCACATACACAAATGCATGGACCTTTCCATACCAAATAAAACCAAGACACACTCCTCCAAAAAAGGAAGCCAATCTGGTGGTCCCCAGCCATCAGTAAACTCTACAACGGAAGGAAGAAGCTGTTGCAGAAAAAAACAAAATCACAAGACTGGAAAAACTCCCTTGCCAGACTTAACAAAAATTTGAGATCCCTTATCAAATCATCTAAAGCCAGCTATGAATGCAGAATTGTGGCTGACACCAAAAACAACCACAAAGCCTTCTATAGCTATATCAAGAACCTCCAAGGCAATACACAGATTTTCTCTGAGTTATTGCACAATGGTACCTCCTATACTGAGCCAACAGATATAGCCAACATACTGGCCAACAGATTCAGTGCCAACTTTACCCCCTCCCCAAAGGCCCTATCACAATACCAGAAGAAAGCCTGGTACCCACCATTTCTGCAGCACAGGTAAAAGGTGCATTGTCCAAAGCCAAGAATACGGCATCCATGGGACCTGAAAATATCCCTGGCTGCATCATACATGAACTACAAAATGAACTGGCACCACACCTGTGTGTCCTGTTCAGTCACAGCCTTACCTCAGGCTTTGTCCCTGATGGATAGTGCACTGCTACAGTCATCCCTCTCCATAAAGGGGGAGCAACTACAGACCCTGGGAACTACCACCCCATTAGTCTGACGAGTCTTGTATGCAAATCTTTGGAGTGCAATATCATGGACCTGCTCAACAAAGATATAGGCAATCTCCAAACTCTTGACCCCACACACTTTGGCTTCATCAAAGGGAGATCCTGCCTGCTGAACCTGGTTGAGTTCTTTGAGGCAGTCACCAGTGCTGTGGATGAGGGTAAGGCAGTGCATACAGACTACCTCGACCTGGCCAAGACCTTTGGTACCATTCCCCACTTGGGTATCATTGATAAACTCACCAAACTAGACATCGATAGTTATATCACTAGGTGGGTTGCTAACTGGCTCACATACAGGACCCACAGAGTGAAAGTTGCGGATTCCAAGTCAGACTGTCGACCAGTCACGAGTGGGGTCCCACAGGGCTCAGTCTTGGGCCCTCTCCTGTTTGAAATCTACTTCTCAGAAGTCCAGGCCAACACAGATGGACTCTGGCTGACCGAGTTCACTGATGACTGCAAGCTAGGAGTCATTATCAACTCCCCAAGTGATGCAGACATCCTACAAAAGGGCATCTCGGAGACCATTGACTGGTGTCAGAACCATGGCCTTAAGCTTAATGCCAAAAAATGCATTATCATTCCCTTTGGAAAAAACTCAGCTCCCATGAATTACCATGTTGATGGGAGCCCACTAAACTCTGAAGGGGCCATAAGGGATTTTGGCACCCAGGTGGACAGCCACCTCACCTTCAACCACCACATTGTCACTGTGATCAGAAAGTCCTTCTGTATGACACATCTTATAACCAAAGGGTTCATAGCCAGAAAGAAAGAGGTCATCATCCCTCTCTACTCATCCCTCATTAGTCCAGTCATCAAATATAACACCCTGTTTGGCATGTACCTCACCAGACACCTGCAACAGCTGGAGAGGCCACAAAAGTACCTCACCAAAAGGTTCTTAGGCCTTAAACATATGTCCTACATGGACAGGCTCAAGAAACTTCAGCTGTTCTAAGTCTCTTATTGTCTACTCAGAGGTGATCTCTGCTTGACTTACAAAGCCATGTCAGACCCAGCCCTACGTGAAATGCTGCACCTAAAGAAATCCCAATCCCCTGTGCCACATGCCCCAGAGATCACAACCTCATTACCACAATCAACAGAACATGCTGGAGGGACAGGTTCATCTCCCAAAGACTGCCCATACTCTGGAATACGCTTCCCATTCATGTCAAGCAGAGCACCTCACTGGCCCTCTTCAAGAGAAATCTCAATGAGTGGATGGGTAACAGAAAGTTCACGGTCACCCCAGAGATCACTCCAGTTGCCCTACTGGACAGAGGCACTGTGAACTAACATCGGGTGGGACGATGCCAGGAAAGTTTTTGGGCTAAGCTTGTAAAGGCTCCAGGGCCATTAATCTAGTACACACTTATGAAGCTATGAACCTATTTACTCATATTATAAACTTGAAATATATCCCATAATATGGAATGGTGAATTGAATCAAAAGCTTTACTTAAATCCCCTACCATTAATTTAGCCTGAGCATTTCTATACACTATATTGTCTGCTAGTTCCCTAATTATCAGAAACAAATCTTGATCCTGTTTTACTTTTATACCAAATACATATTCATTTACATCTTTACCCACTTTTCTATCTTTTTTATAAAATTTTCATAAGAGTTTATAGTCTGTATTATTTAATGCAATTGGCCTACAGTTTTATAATTCATGTTTATCACTTTGCTTCCATATAAATCTAGCATACACACTCCATGATTCTTTATACATGAAACCTTTATCCAGCCATTCATCTAAAACTCATATAATTCCTGTTCATTAATAGACATTTTAATTTTTTTTCTTTAAACAGTCAATAGTATCATCACTTAACTTCTTATATTTTATTTTTTCCTATTTATTTTTTTTTCTTTTTCCCATATTACATAACACTTTTTATAGTTTGTTTAAACTTTAACCATCACTCTGACCAATCCTTGTAGAACTCTGTCATCTCTACACGATCTTTCCATAATTTCCTGATATCTTCTCTCCTTACAGTATCCCATTTCACCACATTCACCCTTTTAAAACCTTTGCCTATTTTTATATACCCTGCATTTCCTTTTACCATAATCTATATTGCCCTGGCGTATGAAAAACGACACTTTCTTTTACTATTATTAAACTTTTGACAATGAAAAATACTATTTTTCTGTCCTCTTTTCTCCTCTCCTATATGTCCATACTTTTGAATTCCAGGTTCTTAACTGTCCATATTTTATAATATCCCACACTAGATTAATATCATATACATTCTTTTTATTCTGTCTTAAATTGCAGTTAAAATCCCCTTCTACAATAATTTCCATATTAATGACTACATACTGAATAATCTTTCTAAACATCTCTTCTGTCTCCCTTTTTTGTTACATATGTTGTTGTTCTTCTTTCGGCTTTTCCCAGTTAGGGGTCGCCACAGCGGAACTCCGGTCCGCTAATGATTGGCAGTAGATTTTTATGGTGCCGAGGTGTCAGCCCGACGCCCAACCTTCAACGAAGGCACGCCCATTTACGCATGTCTTTCGAATTACACTTGACTGCAGGGAGGGCATGCAGACTCCACACAGAAGGTGCTCCAGCCGAAAATCGAATGGGAGAACCTCTTGCTGTGAGGTGGCAATTGCAATAATTCTAATAATATGATTCATCCTTCATACATCAGTAACTGTAGTTCTACATGTTATAACAAGTGTAAAATCTAACACTTTTATTGTATCTTTATATAGGATGAGTATCCCCAAAACATGTCTCTCTCCCAAAATTCCAAATGGTAATCTTTCCCGAGCACACTTCTGTTTAATACCTTCTTTTTGAGATAAAAATATCTTCTAAAAAAATGATATTGATATCTTGCTTTTTACACCACTCAAAAAATCCCTGTTGTTCTAACTTCTTTAAACTGTCAACAATAAGCACTAAGATTTTACAAGACTGCATCCTTTCCCTTTCTTTTTTCCTTTTTTTTCCTTAATTTAATTTTTTTTCCTCTCCCTCCACACTTAAATAATTTCTTTTTTGCTTAACTATATTCCATTTAACATCGAGTTTTTTCTGCATACTAACTTTTTGCACTACTTGTCTCTCTCATTCTTTTATTTCTCTTTCTTCTTCTTCTCTATTTTTTTGCCCTTTTTTCTTTTTTTCTTTGATCATGCTCTGTTGTTACTTCTACAATTCTTTGCACCATCTCTTTTCCTGTTTCTTCACATCTCCCCAAACATCCCCTTTTTGTCCCTTTTTTTTTATTCAATTTATTGCATTATGTACTTGCATCATGTCCTTGCCCCTTTATTGAATTGAATAGTCAGTTTATTTAATTTAATAATTAAATGATCAAAAATAAAAAAAAAAAAAGCGTGATTTTTAGGCTGCATCCACATCTAACCAGAGCTCTGTTATTATACACTTTAGACATGTCTGATACATTTTTATTGACTTTAGTAAATATCCCTTTAAAGTCTTTTTTCTACTTCAGTTTTAAATTTTAAGTTAATGTTTTTCTTAGTCAGTCTATAAGAAGTTTTAATGATATACAAATTCCATGGCATACTATTTTTCTTTTTCTCATATTCTCCTAAAAACTTTAACATTATCTGTCCAGTCTCAAAAATAATGTCACAAAATGTCTCTTTTTTTACATGTATAAAAGCTCTTACCTTGTTAGCTTTAATTCGTAGTGGAGACATGATCTTGTCTCATACCTTATATCTGTCATGTTCAGTGTCTTCCTTTTTCTCAATGCGCACTGTAAAAAGTCTCTTTTTTTTACACCTGGTACTTCTTCTTTTCTATTCTCCATCATCTCCATATACAATTTTCCCTTCACAACTGCTTCTTTGTCCTGTTTTTTTTTTTTTTATCCCCCCCCCACACACATCTACACAACCCCTGGCTCATTCCTTATTAAACTCCAACAGTAACTCATCCCAACACCCTCCTCCCAACTGATTATTTTATAACACATTCATCATCTTGTCACACATCATAAAGAGAGAGATTAAAAAAAAAAATATAGAATCAATCCTTCACTACCTCTCTTTTCTGACTGCATCAGTATGACTCTTTTGAGAAAGTTAGATGCTTTCTTATCTTCCTTTATGACTTCATTTACAGCCTTGCTTGCCTGCAACTTCTCGATCCTCACTTCTGACATAGAAACTGCCACTCCATCTTTGTCATTAACATAACCAACTTTTTTCTCACTGCTACTCTCTTGAACCTCGGAATACTTGATTTCCTCCCTGCTTCTCTGAGCCACCTTCGTGCCAAGACTGTAAGACTGGAAGCAGGAAGTGTGACTATGTATAGCATCCTTGTCATCACAATAAACAAAACATTCTGGAAGGATAGATTCCTGACCCAGACTCTGGAATAGATTGCCCATACATGTCAAGCAGAGTGCTTCTTTGGCCCTCTTCAAAAGGAACCTTGACGATTAGATGGGAGAAAGGAAATTCACCCCGGGGATCACATCAGTCGCCCTGCTAGACAGGGGTCCAGGGAAGTAAACAGTGTGGGAAGAAATAGCCAGGGGATTGTTATGGCTAGGCTTGTATAGGCCCTAGGGTTGATAGCCTAGTACCAACCTATGAACCTAATCCACATACGTGAAGAGAGTAGGGGAACTTCCCTGATACCTTGGACAAAATTTGTTAGCTACAGTTTAAAAGAAAAAAAATAATTCTGTCTTTTTTTTATTGTTAACTAAAACCGTGTGCTGCATGCTGGCAGAGTATAAACTGTAGCAACTGTTGGCTACATCTGTAGCAAACAGTTTACTACAGTTTAAAAGAATAAATGATTATTTTTTATTATGTGTTGAAGGAAGGTGAGGAAGAGGTGGGGGTTGTAGGTCATCTGGCCACCTTTTTGTTGTGTCAAGAGAAGGAAAGTCCATTAGAGGGCATGGATCAGACTGTAATAAGCTGCAGTAAAGTGCTTTTTTGCTTTTCACTTGAAGTGCTTAGGTGGTGGGGCAGTGGTTCATGGTACTGGCACAGGGTGCTGATTAAATAATAGCATCCTCAAGAGTGCTCTCAGCTGTTCGGACAGAGGTTTTTAATAACTGCTGGCCAATATAGAAGTGCCTGAGGACTGGAACATAGCTAGTGTTGCACCCCTGTACAAGAGAGTCGAAGGTGAGAGATGAAAAAAATGCAATGATCTGCAAGTCTATTACCCTTTTAGTGGTTGCAGGGAAAGACATTCAAGAATCCTAAAAAAAAGTTTGGTTGCTTCAGTAGAGGACAGCAATCTTTGTTACATCAAGCAATGCAGGTTCACTGCCAGAAGACCCTGTTTTAACAATAAGGCTGACAGCACGTTGTTAGACAAGAAAAAATGATGTAAT
This sequence comes from Protopterus annectens, assembly GCF_019279795.1. Taxonomy (NCBI): domain Eukaryota; kingdom Metazoa; phylum Chordata; order Ceratodontiformes; family Protopteridae; genus Protopterus; species Protopterus annectens. Next base: position 616,664,443 of record NC_056748.1, on the reverse strand, counting down.
TTCTTGCATTCCCAGACTGCTGCTTGCAGAGATTTTTACATTACTACATCCAGGTGCTTTTTTTTGTGTAGGTAAGTAGCACATGCTACTTGTGAGCATCACTTTTAGTAGTGCACTTTCACATTTTCACAACATCAGTGTTTTGTGTGCACAGAGTCTGACCTGTAATCATAAATATAAAAGGTGCAACAAAACAGTTAATAGTCAAAGAACAAAACTGAAATGCTTTGCAATTCAGTGGATAGAAAATTAGCAGATGAAGAAGTTCTAAGAACACTTTATAGCCAGTTGATTCCACTAGCCAGATTTGCAGATGACTAGTGTTTTTTTTCCAGGAACCAGTAAAGGCAAGCAACAACAAATATTAACATTTATTTATTTATTTATTTGCAGTTTGTTTACCAGGATAGTCCATTGGGCCATAAGGAACCCATTTTCAATGGAGTCATGGGGAGAAAAGCTCCATTACATTAGAAGTATAAAATGTTTCAGAATTAGATAACGTTTGCAAATTTTAAAAACAATTATCAGAGATTAGAAAGAGAATTCATGGTAATAAGTTACAATAAATTACCTGTGATAATTTCAATTCTAGTCAAAAAATAAGAATGCAAATTACATCTGGAGATTATGGGCTGAAGGAGGTTGTTAGAAGATATGTTTAGGTATTAGGATGTTATGTAGGAAGGAAGCTATTAGTAGATTAGGATGTTATGCAGGAAGGGAGCTATTAGTAGATAAGGTAGGTAGTGAGAATATTATAGTACGATGTTATGTAGGATGAGAGCAAGAGCATTCCCACTGTGAGATTAGGTGTGAGTGAAGAAGAGTTTTAAAGAGAGAGACTGTTAGTGGTACGGATAAGAGACAGGAGAGAATTCCAGTGATGTGCTAAGCAGAAGGTAGAAGATGTTTGCCCGGCGGGTGGGCAGGTTTATGTAGCTCTATTAAGTTTTGGAAGTTAGATCGGAGGCATCTGTTTGGCTGATGCATTTTGAAGGTAGAGGCATGGGAGGGACAAAGAGAGGGGCAAAAAAATTTTTTGTGAGCCTGGATAAGTTGAATATAAGTGAGATAATTGGGGAGTTCAAGCCAGTTCAGTTGGTACAGGGAGGTGCAGTGATGGGAAATGGATCGATGACCTGCTGCAAATTTTGAGATTTTATAGTAACAGGAGGAGAGCTTAGATTTGAGGGATGATTGCAGATTTGTAAGGATAGAGGCACCATACAGGAGGGAAGGCAAATAAACTGTCTGTGCAATCCAATAATAAAAGTTCTGTTAAAATACAGAATTTAATGAAAAGATTGAAATAAAACAAAATAAGAACAAAAATAATAAAAATTAAGTCCCTTTTCCAATGATAAGCGCTTTTGAATAGCTCTTCTTCAGATCGTATATTCAAATGGGACATTCATCTGTATATATAAGCCAGTTAGAATTATTCACCCAATGAGAATATCACCACCAAAGTTCCAGCCAATCCATGTTTGGAATTCTACATCTGATTTGCATAAACCAAGTTAACAGTCCCATTTTCTAAATGGATGCCTCACACTGCTCGCTAATGTACTAATAAAATATGCAAAGTAGGTGATGTTAGTAACCAACAGCACTTCCAAAAGAAGTAACAGGTGAAGCAGCTAACTTTTATTCATACTTAGAAGCATGCCTCATACCAATGTATTGGAGTCAGAATATGCAAAATAGGTGAACTAAACAGCTAATAGTGGTTTCCAAGAAACAACAAAACACAAATCTGCTAGCCTTCATGTATTCTTATTGAAAAACTTGACAAATAATCCCAGAAGTAGTTTTTTTACATATTTCTAATATTCAATAGAGGAAAAATGGCACGAACAATAAATGGATGATCTAAGTAGCCAATAGTGGTTTCCAAGCAGCGGCAGAAAACAAATCTGCTGACTTTCATAAATTCCTTTTCTTTTATCTAATTAACCCAAAAGAAGTTTTTCACATATTTCTGATGTTCAGTGATGGGGATAACAAAAAAAATATATAGTAGCAAACATCACTATCGATAAAAGATAGGTGATATCATTATTAAAATTTAATTTCCCAAAACAGGGATATGGCAGGACAATTGCTGAGTGACTATAAATATCAAGGCTCCATGTCTTGCATGGCTTCATTTGTATCTCAATAAATTCACATGATGACTGCCTATAAGTTTTTCCTGAGAAGAGTATAGGTATGTTATTTCACTCTAGCAACGTATGCAAGTTTCTGACTTCATCCCATCCATTCAAAATAGGGAACTTTTACTAAAATTCCACCATCTCTGTTCAGATGTTTATCACGCTGTTCAGTTTTGTTTAGATAAAACCAGAGCAATAAAGATATGGGCATGTTAAACTACGAATAGCATGTGTCGATAGCATCAAATCTTCTAATCTTGACACTAACATAATCGAACTTAATCAAACTTCCATTAGGACATAAATGCTCTTATAAGACAAAGTAATGAGTATGTTATTTCACTATAGCAATGTATGCAAGTTTCAGACTTCATTCCATCCATCCAAGATGTATAAGTTTCTGACTTCATCCCATCCATTTAAGATCAATAGGAGATTTTACTAAGATTGCACCATGTCTCTTCAGATATTTATCATTCATCACTTATGATCTCATTAGCTCATGGTCGATCTATGTATCTTCAAGACAGGTTTTAACGGTATAACACTATTCAACCCCGGATGTTGATCAGCTCTAAGGTTTATTATCCATTTGGTTTCCCTAAGTTCAGTTATGTTCTCAATATCCCCTTTTTTTGGGCCAACATGTATGGTCTCTATAGCTTTATATAAAAACAAATGATCTTTATGCATGTTGGCCCAAAAAAAGGGGATATTGAGAACATAACTGAACTTAGGGAAACCAAATGGATAATAAACCTGTGTGAGTGACACTTTAAACTGTAATCGTTCTTCACAATTCTAGTTGTCTGGCATAGAAGAATAAAGCCCTGACAGTGATCTAGGAGGTGACCAAACTTCAAGTAGCCAAAAAGAATAAATAAATACAAATAAAATAAAACACTTGTTCTCTCTCACACACTACATTCATAAGATCTACCATCTGCCAAATAGTATCTCTTGGAATGTAGTTTCCCTGAATTGTGTAGCCCCTGAATGATTTTGCATATATGCTGTGCACTGGGTGGTCACAGTAGTATGAGCGTGACTTTTTCACCCTTTCATGGTGTTTGTCTTTGTTTCAAGCATGTGCAATCATAGAGTTGCTATCTCTCTCTCTCTCTTTAGTATTAAAATGTAGCGTGCAGGTTTGGCGAACACAGGAATGTCAAAAGTCATTAAGTTGCTTCCGGTGTTGCCAACCTGCACTACTGCGAGTGGTCAGTGCAACAAATGCCACTGTACATTTGCACATATGTAGTTAACGTATTGACTAGAGATTGCTCTACAGTGGAGATCAGGAAAGTACCCTTTTTCCCATTATAGTGCCATCTCGGAGTTAGAATATAAAATTTGAAGGGGATGTGGGGGGTGCATTACATCAAGTGATTTTCAGTAATGAACTGCAAAAATAATGTTGAAAATACAATGTGAACTTTTTGCTACATGCACTTCAACATTCTGACCTAATTAGTATGCAGGAAGTGGTTTTGCGAAGGCGATATTTTGAACGGATTAGGTTGTGCCATTCGAACATTTGATACTAAGTCTATACACACACACACATATATATATATATATATACATATATATATATATATATATATATATATATATATATATATATATATGTGTGTGTGTGTGTGTGTCTGTATGTGTCAAGAGGAAGTTTGTAGAGGTTATGTTTCCCTTTGCAAAAAACAAGTTTTTTCATGGTACCACCCACAATTTCAGTTTAACATATCTAGTTTAGTGTTGGCAGGTTAGGCACTGACTTTTCATAGGACACCCATTACATTCCTTTAGGAGGAGTACTGAATGCAGAATAACTGGAATAACTGTGTATGTTAAAATAATATACTTTGGTCCAGCTCCACCTTTACTGTCAGGAAAGCATGTGACAGAATTAAATTAGATGGACTGGTGACCAATTGTTTCATCTTGCTGTACGGAAGAAATAAAAAGAGAAAACAAAATTAAATGAAAATTTTCACAGTCTTGTTTGTGTACCATAAATAAATGTTTAGTTTGTTAGTCTATTCTCTGTCTGTTTTATCACCAATATTTTAAATATAACAATCACTGAAGTACCTGGTACCAAAAATCCAAAGTGCTTTCAATGACAATTAATTTGACAGCAAAATAATATTGTATTAAAAAGAAAATTAACCAGTTTTCAAGGGTTTTACACAGACATTTCACTCTGAAATATTTCATTTCCATCATTCCATCCATTCAGTCATTCATCCATCCATCCATCCATCCATCCATCTATTTTCAATATCTAGTGAATCCAATATGGACAGCCAGAGCCTGTCCGAGTAAGTGATTGACATGATGTAGGAAGCCAGCACATGAAAGAATGACAGCCCATTGTAAGGCATGTACACGTACATGTACATACACGTACACACACACACACACACACACACACACACACACACACACACACACACACACACACACACACACACACACACACACACACACACACACACGCATGCATATGTATGCTGCACTTGTACCTAAGCCCTGTCCTGAGATGTGGGAAGAAACTGTGGGACCTACCTTAAACCTATGTGAACACATGAATAACATGCAAAGTCCACATGAATGTCAGGAACAGGACTATAGTGCCAAGGGCTGTGAGGGAATTCTAACTGCTTCACCACAGAGACAACATTTTGTTTAACTTTTTTCATACAATATTTAGATTCTTCCATAAACTTTTTTTTTTGTCAACATATTGTTATGGTTTGTGCATTTAAAGCTATTTATTTCACTAGGCTAACATGCACCACTATTATAAAAGCACTTAGAAATACTTTTATGTTGTTTTATGTTGGGGGTATAAGCCTGTGGTGTATTTGGCACATGTATTAACAAAGGTCTTTCTTCTGTTGTGCAACCTGTTTAATGTTGGAATTCCACCAGAATGGCTTATTTTTTAAGATTGTCCTGTGCTAGTTTTGGGTAGGTACAGCTGTCTCTTTGCAGCTATTTATATGATTATATAGGGTTTCTGTGAGCAATTCTACATAGACAGTGGTGTTCTCGTGGTTTGCTGGGGTTTGGAATTTTGCTAGGGTATCAGTTAATACTAAGAAGTTTGCCTTAGAATAGTTACAAAAGATTCCTGGGTTAGCTGGGGTCCCTGGTTTTATTTTTATTTCAAAAGAGACAGCTTTATGGTCTGACCTGGGGAGACAGGACATTACAGTGTGGGGTGGTCACCCATAAATATGATGTTGGGTTGAATAGAAAGTGTCTCTAGCTTTTTTAAATATATGCTATTGGCTACCTGGGTTATAGAAAGGGACTTATAGCTTGCAAGGATAAAGTATGGGACTTTGCCTATGGTATCTTGAATGTGAATAATCTCAAGTGTGTCATACTTTTTGACCAGAATTGAGGTGTAATTGTTTATGAAATAAAGTGGGACACCTCAATCTTTTGTCCCTTCATGTGCAATAACTGGTCTGAATGTGTGGAAGGCATTATAGCCCTGTACTTCTGGGATGCTGTCCACAGCTTTAAACCTTGTCTCAGTAACTCCACAGATGTCCACATTTTCCAAGGTGAAGTGAGTGTGCAGGGAGTAGAATTTCTTGTTTAGACTGCTGGCATTGAGCAGTAACACTGTAAGATTAGTATGTGACAGATTTGTTTTCTGTGCACTAAAAATATGACTATTTTTGCATAAATTGTTCACAGCAGAATAACATGCTGAGCATTCATTTTGAGTAACTATTTCTTTAAAAAATAGAAACAAAGAAGGGTGCTTAAATGTTAACAGTGTTGAGCCTGTGAAAGATTTGTTTTTTGTACACTAAGAATTTGACTGTTTACATATAAATTGTTCACAGCAAAATAACATGCTGAACATATTATGATGAGAAACATGGTGGGAAAACTACACATTTTATGCATATTGCCATTTAAAGCAATTATACAACATTATTCACAGACGTCTGCCTAAGATAAAAGGGCTTAACCAAATCGCACAGGAAGTTGCATTTCTGATAATGTTCTTCTCATTATTAGCTAAATAATTGCACTGTGAAAGTTATGCCAGGTCAAGTGTCTTACAAAATCACAAAATGCAATAGAGACTGCTAGTATACCGCTCATCCTCTTGGCACAAGAAATCTGGACAAAGCCAAAACAGGGGGGGGGGGCAAAAGCTCACAAAATAGGGGCACATTTTAAATATTGATTTTATAAACTTAGAAAGTTGCTAGAATAAAAGTTGTTGTTTGAACATCCATTTTCTGAAGAATATGAAGTCTATAACTAAAATGTCTGTTATTATTTATTGATTTCAGTCCTCAATGATTTGCAAGGAACCCACAAATTTTATGAGAAACACTCCAAATTAGGAGGCAAACATTTGGAAAGTCTGACAAAATCTGGATGGTTGAGAGGTATGACTGCTAGTGATAGACAAAGGTTTATAGATGGCACACTGGTAGCAGTGTCCGGAAACTAAAGTAAATAAACTTCTAATGGCTCACATATGTGCAAATGACACCAAGATATTTTTCAGGAGTCTCAGAGTATACAGTGTGGTAGAAGTCTTCCCATGTTGCTCCTAAAATAGGAACCTGTGTGTGGTATGCCTTCTGTACTTTAGAATAAGTGCATGTCTGCTTCTTAGTTTTCTTTAGTTTAGTTGAATAAAATATGCTGACATTACAGAATAATATAGTAATAAGCTTGGTGTTTTATCTAGATGATAGTTATTTGTCTGTTAGCTTTCATGAATAATTTACATTTGACTGACTGAACCTTTTTTGGAAGGCTGCAAGCATTGTTTATTGTGTTTGTAACATAATGCATTCCTACAATTAATTCTGTATATATTGCAGCTTGATTTACTCTCCTATATGGATGCTAGTTATTTCGATGTTTAGCTTTAGGATATGACTAGAAGCTTTTTGTCCATTTTTAGCTTCAGGCTTATATTATTGTGTGTGTGTGTGTGTGTGTGTGTGTGTGTGTGTGTGTGTGTGTGTGTGTGTGTGTGTGCATTCTGGGTGTGCATGTGTGCATGCATACATCTATTTTCAGCACCAGTGTTTTGCAGGTGCAGCCACAGTGGCCTCACTTGTGTTAATCATAACACAATTTTTCTTCATTTTAAAACACAAAAGGAACATAATCACAGATTGCTTGCAATTAATTATCCTGCTGAGAAGCAAGGAATGTTTGTATCTGCTTCACTGGCAGATGAGTTCTTAGTGTGCTTCAAGTAATGGAGGTTCGTATGGCAAGACTCAGTCTGTATGCACTGGAGTGCTTTTTCTTTCAGCGTAGGTAGAATTGTGAAGTTGATTTCAACTGGCCTCTCAGCTGCCCTCCATCAGCCTAGATAATTCCTAATGCCCAACTCACAACTGCACAAAAAATAATAAAAATGGATCCCTGAATAGTGCAGGATAAGGGATGATGCATTGTGGTATAGACAGATCAGAAGGAAATGGGAGACCATGTTCGTGCATGGACAATGTCCTTGCACTGTCATGTTGAAACCATTTCTCCACACTTCTGCTACATAATTATTTTCACTTTGAAGTTATATGGCCAAAGGGCCCATAGTATCCAGCTTCACATAAAACTAGGTGTGGCACTAAAGTTTAAAGTTATACAATTCTGGCATGAAAATAAGTGGTGACAGTGTGGGTTTTACAAAGGTTCAGATGGCTCACTCCCTGCAAGAATAGGGTTTATTGTGACACTGTAATTCTGTATTAGGGATTAAAGTCAAGATACATTTATGAGTTATGTTGTCAGTACTGCAGTTATTGTCAGGTCCATTTCTGCAATGGTGTGCTTCAAAAGGTTATATGCTGTAAATTTCAGTGAACCCATACAGAACACACCTGTGATCTCTTGGCTTCAAAATCAGAACTAAAATCATACACAGTGCCCCAGAAAAGTGACAATTTTGATCAATGAAAATATGAAACCATCAAAAATTGCAATACTGACAAGGACAAAGTAGTCCAAACAAATTCAGTGTTCAGATGTATGTGTTTTTAAGGCTGGTGTGACAATTCAATGTGCAGTGTGTATTTAAGCATCAAAGTACATCTCTACACCTGCTTTTATATTACTATGATCACCATTTTAGCAACTTGAAAAAAGTTCTGCTGATGGGCTGTCTGTTCTTAACATTCATTCTGTGTTTTTTAATCTTATGTAGAAAATTCTTTTATTCTCTCCAAGTTAACTATCCCCACTAAATACATTGTATAACATATACTACATCCATAGTAATATAAAACATGAAATCACTTAATTTCACTTTATTTTTATTAACTATAATAAAATAATGTACTTCTATAAGATTGTTTCTTTTAGAGGCACTGTTTAGTGTACTTGTTATGCCTTTAGAGCGGGTACAGAGTTAGCTTCTACCTTTGCTTTACTGCATTTGTCTGTAGTAAGTGTCATACTGTTTGTGAAAACCTGAGGGGCTGCCAGCCCAGCCAGATAGAATTTTATACATAATTATATGTCATTGTAAATATTAATATGATCCACAGGCTTGTGTAACAAATGTAAGAAAACTGTGTTATACTCTGAAGTAACCAAAGTGCACCCTGCTGAAAGAAAGCAGATGAGTAAAGCATTTTATGACTGTTTGATCTGAAGCTAGGAGATGGGATGTCTGGGCTAGGAAATTCTTTCTATTGTTCTAAGACTGAGATAATTACTAGGTTTTACATCTAACGTGTCTTTTATTGCTGTGGCTTCCTGGCAGGTGCAGATTGCAAAATAAAAATGTTAAAATTTTAAATTCTGTGAGCCTGGGAAACTTAAGTTGAAGTGTCAAGAATGATTAATCTGAAATGACTCAGCAGTAATGTATATTATCAATTTAAGACTTTCTCAGAGAGAAAGATTTAGCATTTTGTATTTGGTTCTAAAGATGACAACAACTGACCAGCACTTTGGCTTTGCTCTGTAAGTAGTATTTAGAACAGTGATTTCTCTTAGAGATAGAAATATAGCCAGATTAGTCTAGCTATTTTCTATAGTTATATCAGACTGTCCTACAGTGTTGTTTTAAAATATTTCATGTGATTTCTCTGTCACTGTGTTGAATTGATGAGTATTGTCTTGTGTTTTTATTTATTGTTAAATATTTTTAAACCTTTCAACTGTGGCTGTTTTGTGTAGAAATAATTTAAGCTCTTAGTATACTGGCATGTATTTGGTGATACTGTGTAAGCCACTCAGCCTTAGCCCTGGGTTACACTTACTATTTGGATAACAGTAATAGCACACTGTGGAATTGGTCACCCCTTGGGAAGGGCCTTATAGTAGCTAATAAGTAGTGGTTGGTGGCAGTCGGTACTCCCTTGTAGCCTATGGCAAAGGGGGCATAGCTAGTGAACCTAAGCCAGCCTTCCCCAGGAGTGTCTGTGTGTTTGTATATAACTCAAATCACAAAGTGTGTGTGTGTGTGTGTGTGTGTGTGTGTGTGTGTGTGTGTGTGTGTGTGTGTGTGTGTGTGTGTGTGTGTGTGTGTGTGTGTGTGTGTCAGCTACTTGGGTAGGGACACAAAGCACTGCTTGGAGAGAGAGAGTGCTAGAGGTTTTGGCTTGACCACTCGGCTGAGTTCTGTACCCTATAGCTGTGGCATCCTTCCCAATGTGCACACCCCTCACTGGTGCTAGTGGTGAGGATTGAGGCTCCTTGATTACTGGGCCACTGCACAGATGTCACATTGTTGAGCATCAAAAATAGTATATCCTTCACTGTTACTAGTGCCGCTGATAAGTAGCTTTGGCAGGTTAGAGGAACTAGATTAAATTAGTGAACTATCCTAAGAAAATATTTGCTACCTTTTTAATGTTGGCAGTGAAGCCTAGAGTGAGAGAGAATAAACAACAACAACAAAAAAGCAGGGAATATTCTACTGATAAAGGGTAGGTAGCTAAAATCAGTGGAGGTCTGTTGGTCTCACGTGATCAGGAACTATTTCACTTCCTAGTCCCTTACTGACAGGTTTGAGGCAGGGCATATATATATATATATATATATATATATATATATAAGTATATATATAATATCTCACAGTGTTTATTCATAAATTCAGAAACCATGTTTTCTACCTCAGATAAACCCATCACAATATTTGCATACATGGCAATACCTTTAATCTGATGAAGAATATCACTAATAAAAGTAAATAAATAAATAAATAAATAAATAAATACATAGTTAAAATAAATTAAATCTGTGACATAATTTGTAACAGGGGTGTCTCCTAAAAATAATTAAACAGCTTTTCTTTCCACCAATTTTCATGTTTTCCCTGGAATTATTTGTCCACAGATCAGTCACATTCACCATAAAAGTGAAGCCAGAAGCACCTACTAATACTTCAGTATTCAGATATTACTAAGGCTAATCTAATAAAACTGAGTGATGATCTGACTAAAAGCCCCCTTCTAACCTAATGATCCCTCTGCTTATGCAAAATCCTGTACAGCTAAATTCCATGCACATGTAAATAGCTGTATAGATGCATATGCCCCCTCAGAAGTGAACACAAAGGTAAATTTAAAATAAACCCCTGTGATGGAACCCAAATGCAAATAGCTTCTATAATAAATGAAAAAAAAACTCACTCCATGCAAAAATAAATTTAACTCTCAAGATGCATAACTCATCACGGAACTCCTGACCCTGATCAAATCAACCAAAGCCAGCTATGAAGTAAAAATAGCCACCTAGGCAAAGAATAAGCATAAAGCCTTCTTTACCTGTGTTAGAAACCTCAGAAACTGTGCAGAGCTAATAGAAAATAATATTGCATACCAAAATCCAGAGGACATAGTCAGTTTACTATCAGACAATTTAGCTCTAACTTTCCCTCCTTTCCCTTTCAATATTCCTAGATCACAATCCTGCAGTTATACCTCAAATCTCTCAAGAACAAGTCCTCAAGGCACTATCCAAGGCAAAGAGCACTACTTTCACTGGACAGGTCAGCCTGAAACAGGACTTGCGACACCCTCTACAGAGGTTATTCAGCAGAAGCCTACAAACAGGCTTCATACCAGATGAATAGAGGATAGCACCCATCATCCCCTTGCACAAAAGTGGGGGCATCAATGGACCTGGATAATTATAGACCCATAAGCCTGACCAGTCTTATCTGTAAAGCTATGGAAAGGATCATTATGGAATTAATAAATATGGACTCAGGCACCCTACAGAATCTTGACTCAAAGCAGTTCAGATTTGTTTAAATACTGATCTTGGCTAATGTACCTGGTTAAGTTCCTTAAAAAGGTTACTGTAATATGGATAAGGACAAACTGGTACACATCACATGTCTAAACCAAACAAACACCTCCAACACCATCCCACATTCAGGCATTGTAGATAAACTCTCCCAGTTAAATCAAAATCCATATATAACTCATTGAATAGTAAATTCCCTCACAAATAGAACCCAGGAAATTAGCGTAGGGGCTCTACATCATATAGAAGAACTATCACTAGTGGTATACCCTAAGTGTTCAGTCCTTGGGCCACTCCAAGTGTTAAAGACTTATGGCTGACAGAGTTTGTAGATAACTGTAAAGTTGGTGGCATCATAAACTTCCCAGAGGAGACCACGATTTTCCACCAACGGCTTTCAAAAATAAATAGCTGGTGTCAAAACTATGGACTAAAATTAAATGCCAATACATCTATAATAATATCCTTAGGCAAGCATGACTAACATTGTAACTATCATACTGAACAGATGATTCTGTAGTCAGAAAGCTGGGAACCTATGTCGACAATAAACTGTCCTTTGATCCCCACATATCTACTATTCTAGGAAGTCCTTTTTCATTACGCAGCATATATGTAAATGTATAGCATCCTGGTCAAAAGCTGTGATAATGCCACTGTACTTGTCTGTCATTAGGCCAATCACTGAATACAATGCTCATTTTGGTATGCACTTGTCTAAACACTGGTCACAAGAGGAATGACTATAATGATTTCTCACTAAAAAGTACTCACCCTCCCTGATTATTACCTAGCTTTCATAGGACAGTCAAACTAACTTACTATTAACTACTTCATCCTATGCTTCCTATGCAACCTCCAAAGCTTCTTCTATACTCTGATCCCTGAAATTCTTATGTAACCTTTTAAGTTTCTGCTACTCTGTATACAAAACCTTATATTTACTCAACTCTCTTTTTTAAACCAAAACATACAACTTATTCTACTTTTCTAACATTCTCCTTTTGTTTATAAAACTGTTTTGTCTGTCAACAATATACATGTATGTAGCTTACGTATTTTAACTACCAAAATTCTCTATTGCTATTTTTATTGAAATGTATCTGTATTGCTGTTTTTATTGCATTGTATATATTTGGAGCTTTTCTCCCCAGGCCTCCGCTGAAAAAGGGCAATAGCTCAGCTGGACACTCCCGGTCAACAAATGTAAAATAACATAAAATAAATAAATAAGTAAATAAATTAAGGGCCTAAGTAATAAAAACTATGTAGATCATCTCAAA